>NC_137569.1:7133351-7733351 GCF_963082525.1 Nesoenas mayeri | reverse complement strand
GGAATGCAGCAAATAGAATTTACCCGCAGCCTTGGAAGCTCATTCATTCAAAGCTGGGAAGGATGGGCTGAGCTGCTGATGACTGATCCCTCACCAGCTCTCTGGGATAACCCCCCAGAGTCCTACCTGGGCTGACATTCACTGGAGATGTAACAGGGCAGGGTCATCCCTAGTGCCTGTGCTCTGAGATTTCATCTTTAATTTGGACAGGAGTGGAAGAGTAGGGTCCCACCTGGCAACACTCCCGAAATTTGGTGCTGTGACTCTGCTCCATACTTTCCGTGTGGGCCCAGAAAAGCACAACGGAGGCGCAAGCAAAGGAGATGCAGATGACAAAGCAGAGAAGAATGAAGTCTGCTCCATACTTTCCGTGTGGGCCCAGAAAAGCACAACGGAGGCGCAAGCAAAGGAGATGCAGATGACAAAGCAGAGAAGAATGAAGCTGAAGTCAACTGAGCATCATCCAAAATATGAGATTTGACAGCCCTGACCTCAGCAAGACAATCCAGCCCCACAAGGCAGCCACAAGCATCCTCTTTCTCCATCTTGCAGAGGGGAAGCCAAAGCAAAGTGAAATGAGATGGCTGGTCCGAGTCAAAAATAGAACCTGAAGCACCTGACTCTGCTGCCTCTGCTTCAACTCCTAGTTTGCCATCTTTCCCTAATATTTTCCCTACATCCAGTCGTTGCTTTGTGGTTCTGGATATAAGTTTTTTTGCCTCCTCTCTAATCCATAGTTGCCTAGGGAGACAGTGTGTCTCCAGGAGAGCCAGACGAGAAGGTCCCTGGTGAATCGGGCTCTGGACTCCAATGGGAGTTCTCGCTTCTCCATCCAGCTTTGGACCTGGCTGGCCAGCTCTGACAGTTTATCTCCTTAGGCCAGAGCTTCTTTCCCTATCAAAATGGGAGCAATGATGGTGACGTCCCTTTGCAAGCTCCAGAAAGACTAATGAGAAGTGCTACATGTAGCCATGCATTTTTTTTTAGGAGGGAGGAGTGCAAATTTAAAGCAGTTTTAAAAAACCCCAACAACTCTTTAATGTTTTCAGGTGCTTCAGGGTGAGATTTCAGATCAGGTATTGCTCAGAAGTTAAACCTTCTCATTTTCAATCCATTATATAATTTAATGCTGTATCTTATATATGCTGTATTATTTTTATTACAAAAAATTCCATACAAACACTTAATTTACAACCCAATGTCAAAGGATGTCAGCAAGTCTGGGGTTATATTTTGCCTGCCCATAATCTGTGATACACGCAGCAGCTTAACGCTGCTTCCCATCTTGGGTCTCGAGTTGTCGCAGGACGGGGACCCAGGAATGACGATGGTTCATAGCAAACTGGCACGTTCCTCATTGCTTCTCCATTTCAGCAGCAGAAACTTGAATTTTGCAAGCACTTCTGTCATCCCAAGGGCTCTGTGTGCAAATAGTCATATAATGTAATGAATATTATATTTTATATAGTAGTGATTCGAGGCGTCCTGGAATCCAAGACCATTGTGCCAGGCACCGCGTGCTCCCTGCCCCACGGAGTCAGGTTTCTCCCATGTGTTCTGCAGAAATGATGCAAAAGGGAGAGGAGAATCGAGCCCACTGTCTTCAATAAGATGAAGCTGGGAAAATTTCACAGCTCTGAAGTCATTTCCTTGAGTCATTTTGACAAATCTGCCTCTTTGACTAGACTTTCTCAGGGGAATTTCCAGGGAGAGAAGGAAAGATCATCTGGGGCCAGAGCTCTCGCAGTGATGTGGCTGAAGTACCTGTAGGCTTGAATTTGTGTCTTTGCCATCAAGTGCTCTCCCACAAAGCCTTTTTTGTACCTGCTTTGCACAAACAAAGCTTCAGGATGAAAAGAAATGTTGAAATCCCATCATTCCGCAGAGTGGCATTACTATTTCCCAATAACCATTTATTTATTTGTTCACAGGGGCTGTGTGTGGGCAAACAGCCCCGCACTGATGATCCCTCCCAACTTAAATTTCAGCCTATGAATATATGAGGACTTGTTAATTTTACACAGGTGAGCAGAGCCACGATTTTCAATTAAACCATTCCATGTAGAAAGCTGGTATGCAATCTCTGACATTTCTGGGCTATCACATTTGCCTGATAAACCTCTTGCTGTATACTACTCTCCTATTTTATGCAGTATAATATATATCTTGTTTTGAAAAGTGGCTTCTCACAGACAGTCAAAACTGTCTCTGCTTGACTGATCCATTATTCTGATTTGGTGGGTATTTGCATTAGCTGTTGGGATCACTAAAAAGCTTCATGGCTGTTTTCTTTTAAATTATCCTGACAAACTGAAGCATTACACAGACAAAGTAATGTAAAAACCAAGGGAATACTCCTGCGTGCACCTACAGAAATTAAAAAAAAAAAAAGCAAACACTGTGTTTTGTTGTTTTGTATATTGTTTGAATAAAGATAGCAAATTACAAATGGCCAAAGCATTCAAGTATCTTTCCATTTAATTACTCAGCAGCAGGAGATGAAGCACCTCTCCACAAAGAGCTGATGAGACACTTGATTCGTCACGTACCAATAGGTTACACTTCCTAAAGTCCCAATCCTGCACGTGTTCCCCAAAGGCCTTTTAAAGGCTCCATAGAGCACAGGCAGGCCACATGAAGTGGTGACATCAGGACCACAGAAGCCAACAAAAGCTTCGGAGTTGAATCCTTCAAGTATTTTCCCTACTACATACCTAGAAATCCCTGCCAAATATACCCCTTTGCCCTGCCAGTGCACTCTGGGAACTGCAGAAACAACTATACTAGAAAATATTGTGCAACATCATTACTGTGAACTTTCGGTTATGTGATTTCCATCATCTCAAAGATGCAGCCTCAAAAAAACCCGAAGTTTTTACTATTCATTCAAGATGACACTATGAATAGGCTGCTGGTTTTGGTGCCAGAGCACAGAATTCCAGCGTTGGTGGGAAAAACAAGATTAAAACAGTGATTTAAAGAAAAGCTGGGTTTATTTTCCTTTGATTACAGAGCTGCTGAAAGAAATTCTTGAGAATCAAAGAGTGCTTTAGGCCTTACTTATTCTAGGCCAAGACTAAAGTTCAGAAACTTCATGTAAACAGCTTTAAAACTGTTAAGGTCTTGCACAGTCACAACAATTCAGCCAAGTGCCACCATATTTTCAGATGTTTGTTATCCAACCAAGAGTCACTGCAAAGCCTCTAATACCCATCGGATTCTGTTGTAACTCCTTAGGTGAAAGAAACCTCTCACGTCTTTTCAGACATCTATATCCAAGCCAACTGTCTAGACTCCCTATGTAATGACTGCAGAGAAACAGGCACTGGGGTGCAATTCCCCTCATCATATTGCAGACATCTAAAATGGATTAATTGCTCTCTAACCATGCCCGTTTCCATCTGCGAATTGCAGGGCTAGTCAAGAATTAGGCCAAATGAGATGTTTAAAGATAAGTGATATGAATTCCACTCATCTTCCTTCCAGAAATGCTCAGCCTAGCTGACGATGCTCATTTGGGTGCACACAGATCAGACGTGTGTTGGGTACATTCTCAACTACAGGCCTAATTTTGTTCTGTTTCACTGAACGAAATGAAACTGCTGGCCAGGATTCAGCAAAGGTGAGGTCTGGCTCCAGGAGCCTTCAGGGGAACACACGTGGCTTGTACAGTGTGATGGAAAGTGCTCAGAAAGGCTGACTGCTGTGTGTTCCTACGTACTTGTTAACAAAAAAGAAAGTGTGGGTGGAAATACGTTGAAGGATCATGGCAGTTCTCATTAATTATGAAGATCAAGAGGAGTTCTTACTGCTTTTTTAGCGTATTTCCTATACTGAAATTAGTGCATTAACTGTTACTTAAATTTCAACCATGAGTATAATTTAATCATTAGCACAGTCTGGTTCCTGTTGTTCTACATTTTTAAAGTAAACCCCCTTGCTGCAGTAGCAAGGATTGTGAGGAATGTGGGATAGCACTCCACACAGATGCAACACAGTAAAATGGACGGCACCGCATGATCAAAAAATAGTGGAGAACTTGGAGTAGCTTTTTTCTTTTTTTTTAAGTCAGTAAATTATTGCCAGTCTTTCATCTAAAGATGAAGCTCCCCCTTACAGATGAAGTAAGTCACAGAGAGAAAAAAATAACATGTCCATGAGCATCCAGCAGCAACAGAAATATGTTGGTCAACACCTGCATATCAGTGTTGAACATCTGTAACTAAGCATGAGCTAAAGAAAGTAATACAGGAGGATCACAATATGGAGAGACTGACTGATGGGAGATTTGGCACTAATGAGTGTAACATCTTTGTAGACTCAGGAATTGAAATTGGAAGATATTAGTTTATCTTCCCAAGGCCCACTCCAAGGCAGCAGCACAGCTGGGTGCAGAACCTCAGTGGCCAGGCTCTAGGCATTATCAGGTTTTACATCACCCAGTTCACACAGTTCTTTTTATATACATTCAAGCCAGAGAAGAAATCCAACCTTAGAGCTCCCAGCACAGGGTCCTGTACCCTATTCAACAGGTGAAGTTGCATCCTGTTTTATAAAGCCTCTCATGTACCTCCATGCAGCTCAGTGTATCCTCAGGAAAATACAAGTAGACACAGACCATGGGGCAACTCTACATTTTTCCAGTTGTCAAAGCATCATGTGTACCAGCAGCGGTTGTTTACAAACCATCCAAGCTCTGTCTCTGTGCATCACAAATCAAAATTTCTTTTGGCTCACTTACTACTTTTCACTGTATGTCAAAAAATTTTTCCCCTCTTCTGCTCCTGCTCCAAGTCCGTACCACCAGAATTTTCTCATTGTTGTCAGAGGTGCAAAGATTTATTGTTTTCTTGGATCTGGTCAAACAGGGTCTGTAATAAATTGGAGCCAGCATTTATGGAAAAAAAAAAAAAAAACAAAAACCCAAAACAAAACAAACAAACAAAAAAACCCCCAAACAGTGTATTTTTCTGATGTTTGGGCCCTGACACAAATACTATTTTAGACCAAACAGAAGCACCAGATGTTTTCTGCCAGAGCTACAGAATGTGCAGCGCCTGTGAGAGGCAAGAGTCTGGTTTCCTTTGCATGAACTGGAGTGTGTTAGAAGATCAAAGATGGGGGACGGGAGCCAGGACGAAAAAAATTCCTATCTGTGCCTAGAGCTTAAAAAAAGATTTCAGTACCTACAACCAAAGCTGTGTTTACTGGGGAAGGGGAGGGAAATGAGCTCCTGTTTTGACACTCAGAGAAAAGCCAGACTTGCTAAATGTCTCCAGCAGGCAAAGTACAGAGCTGGTGAGGACAGCTGGCCTGACTATGGGCACTGACCATTGAAACACCCAGTTCTGCCGCTTCAGTTTCTTAGCATTCTCCGGAAAAGCAAGGCCATCCCCAAAAAGGCACTGATGCTGTAATTTAACATAAGGCATGCTTTCCCAGAAGATCCCAAAGCACACAAGAAACAATCTTTGTAACAAGTTGCAGATGAGAAAATTGAAGCATAAAGTCATTGACACGACTTACAGCCCCATGCAGTCCACTAATTTCCAGTCATTAAAGTAGGCGATGATCTTGTTGTTCCCAGCCAGCTTTGCCTGCTGGGTCAGACGTAAGCCCACGTTCACAAGCTCTGCTGGCTCCATACCAAGGTGTGGAATATCAGCAATTTTCTTGTGTAGGGCAGAAGGAGTACAGAAAAGGTAGGAAGCCGTCCACAGCACAACTAGCTGCCCTCTGCTTCCCACAAACATATGTATGTTTTTAATTAAGGAGAGGTTTCAACCAAAGACTCTGAGCAACTTAACTTAAATACCACAGTAACGAGCATAAATACATAGCTTAAAACCCGCAGCACATCTTGTTTCAGCAGTGATGCAGGGGAATGGCTGCTATCCTGTCTCTAGGAGAGCACTGGATGGTAATTAAACTGCATTTTGTTCTCTTTCCAGAGAAATGTCCATACAACAGAAGCATGCTATTCTGGTACAGAGAAACGATCTACCATATGTTAGAATTTCGTTTTTCCCACCATAGCGTGTTTCCCCCATCAACCCATTCAACCATCCACTGATCCCAGCTGTCATTTTTCAGTATGACATTAAAAGGTTTAAAGAACCGGTGTGATGTCTTCATAAAAACAAGGTTATTTCTTTACAGGAAAAGAATATGTCTTGTGCCAGTAGAGCAGCAAGATGCCCCAAATGACCTCACTCACCAACTGGATATTGCTGCAGTGATTGCCAGGCAGAAAGGGCAGTAATGAGTCCCAAAAATTCCAGTCTTAGTAAAACAGATACAGAAAGGTTGAGAAAGCTCAATCCTTTGCCAGGTGTCCATTTTTGTTTTAGAATATTTATTATGGAAAATCCCTTATAATGTGGATTTTGTCCGTCAAATGCCATGATAAAACCCAGATCCAGGAACCTGCACACGCTTCTTCAGTTTCTGCCAATTTAGCATCATCAATTGCACTACATAAATTGTATTATATGTTCTAATACAGAAGAATCACCACTGTGGCTTTACATAGAGCACTGTACTGGGACACATGATTGGACTCTAATCCAGTTTCTGGTTTTACTGGTGGTGTAAAACAGAAACTCCTATCTCAACAACTGCTTTCACCAACAGTCAAAGAGGAACAATGATACCAACCCGATCTGTAAAGTGCTTTGAGCTGACCAGACCAAATGTGGAAGGTACATGTTAAAATAGCTTATGCTGCCTACTCTAATATTTGTCTCAGTCCTAAATACTCACAGACAAGCTCAATGAACTCAGCAAATGCTCAGTCCTGCCAGGACTGACAGCCAGCCCTGATCTTCAGGGTGCACAGCAGCCACTAAACCGACAGCCCTCGCAGTGCCCATGAAGAACATGCTTACTCCATCTCATAATGAAAGGCACACAGACACACAGGAACCCCTGTTCGGAAACAGGGGATGTGGTAATTATGCCCAATATTCCTGACAAGACTGCGCTACATGTCCCTCTCTGCAAATGTCAGGGCTCGGTCGAGCCAGCACATGTTGCAGTCTCACCGCAGACAGTGAAAATGTACTATACGTGTCTTGGATTGGGATGGTGGAAAATGCCAACACCTTAGCTGTGAAGATATAAAAGAAAGGAAGCAAAAGAGGTGAATTGTGTGTTTCTTCACCCTCTTCAGACAAAACAGAATCTGAGAAGGGTGGCAACAAATATAAAGTTAACAAGTGGAAAAAATACAATTAAAGTAAATTAACCTGTGGAACATAATGCCAGAACATATTAAAGGTAATTAAGATAGTGATATTGCAGCTGTAGCTATGTTAGTCCTAATTAGAATTAAGAAGTATGAAATAATCCTTAACTCTTGATGTGAAATAAACTTCTCTGAACAGATTCTATAATTGCTTGATATCACGCTTAAGGTTTGCCTCTCTTTCCTTTGAGCCTGTGATAACAGTCAGCTCCTCAAAGGGGATGTTTGCTTGAACAGTCTGCTCTGGTAGGTGATTCACCTGTACATTTCATTTTATATTCTTTGCAATACATCTAAGAACGCTTGTGGCAAAAGAACAGAAATAGTGGATTATTATCTGAGATATTTATTGAAGAAAGGAAATAAGAAATAGGCTCCTTTTTTTGTGAAAAACACTTAAAAATTAGAATTAAGCCATGTCACACTCATCTAGCATACAGATTGTATGTATAGCTAAAGAAAATAGATGAAGATATTCACAAATTTGGCTTAAAATGTCATGGAAACAGCTGCCCTCCCAACAGACTGAAAACCGATTTCCTTGTTGGATACACGCAAGTACAGCAGAGAAACCCACCCACTCACATCCATACACACCAAACACACTGATATTTCAGCAGACTATAAATACTGACAAAAACCTAACAAATTATCAAATCTCCTTGCCTTTTTTAAATTTTTTTTTGTTTGTTTTTGCAAGTGGGCTTGTTTTAAGAGGTTATTAATACTCTGTGATATGAAGGTCGTAAAACAAAGCCATCACCATGTTGCAATTCCAGAGAAAATTGCCTCAAGAATGACATACTGCAGTGACCTTCAGGTCCCAATAGTCAAGGAGTCAACCTGATAATTTCCACACTTACAGTCCCCAGCTCATGCAGATCCCCCTGCCCAAGGCTGATCTGGGGAAGAACACCCAAGGAGATCTGTAATGCAGGGCTCTGCCTTGCAGTTATTTCCATACAAAATAAAGAGGATATTTGGTGTTAAACCCTGTAAACAGTACTTCCAACTTTCAGGGCAGTTTCACTCTCCCTATTCCCACATCTCTGTATTTAAAAATCAGTTTGTCCACTTGGTAGATCTAGAAGTACATAAGCAGGTCAATCTGGACAGCAGAGGAAAATAAACTAGAACCTTGTTGGATTCATTCCGTCACTGCTGTGTTGAGACTGTATTGCTTTGAGAGGTGTGGAGTGCATTAAAAACTATTGTAAACACGTATCACAGAAGCAGACAGAAGGGTGAAATACTTCTCCGACACCAGTGTGGGCTTGAAGGAGGCGGATGCCATTCCCAACACAAAACAAGACCTGAGTCACAACAATTTGGGATTTGTTTTCACAGGAGCTGTGCCTGCAGACTGCCAAAGCCATGGCTTAGCTGGGATGTGCTGCCACCTGGCTCTGCTGGAAGCCAGTCCTGCAGCAGAAGAGTATTTGCAACCATTTTCCACCTCCACAACCCTCTGGCCTACAGCAGGCTGCATGATTAGATCAACAAGAAAGGTGGTTTTGTCACTCATTGTAATGAAATGACATCCAAGCACCCGGTGCTGGGAAGCAAATCATGCTCCCAGTCTGCTGATTTCAATAGCAAACTGAAGCCCCAATTTAGCAAAAGTCCAAAGTGCAGGTTTAACTTCACATGTAGGGGCAATTTCCATGAAATTAATTAGATTAAACACATCATGAAAGTCAACTCCATACCAAGTGTGCACTGCTATACTGCAGCTTGCAGGTGCACAGCCCCCTGTCAGCATCAAACCTTTCTTGCATTATATTGTTTTGAGGCAGCAGAACACAGGTGCAATGGAATGCCATTAGAGACAGCACTAAGCCTTTAGTTTGTAAATACTTTTTTCTCCACAGGAAAGATGCACTTTGCTGCAGCATTTAATTTTCCAATTATATTTCTGCCTTTTAGCCTGTTCTCCAGCTGCATAAGGAAGTCAAATGCCTTGCTCAAGGTTACACCGCATTATGTACTGTGCAAATAAAGACTATTTCTGGCAGTTGAGATTTCTTTTCAGTCATTCATTTCCATAAAATTCCAGCTCTAATAAACCGATTTATAACCTGCAGTCCCACCAGATGAGGTGTGTCTAGCCCATCTGCACTGCTTTTGCTCGATGAACATGTATCTATACGTGTACTACATTCTGCAGCACCTTTATCACAAGGTGATTTTCAACAAGTAATAATAGTAATATTTCCATTCTGAGATGCCAATTACTAAACAAAGTTGTGTGTATTACAATGCACTGAAAGAAGGGGTGTTCATAAAGAGCATTTTGCTTTATGAACCTTCACATCCACTAACAGTTAAGCCAAATGAAGCAGCTAACTGAGAAACTGTACAATCAAACCCATTTGTATAGCTGCTATATATTCATTTTACAACAAAGATTGTGTATGCGGCTCTATCTTTCTCTATTCCACTCCAACCCAGCTCCAAAGCTGAAGTAATTCAGTGCAGCTGGCATTTGTATTATTGTATCATCTGTCTACAGGAGATGAAGGGCAGAGAAAGCCAACAGCTCAGCTCAGATTCACTCTGATGACAGCATGTAAAATTTTCTGGCCTTTCAGCACCTTTATCCCCTGATGTTAACATGCATTTCAGGAGGTTGCTAACTAGGTATTCACCGATTAGACAAAGTGGGTTATCCCTGAAAACCAGTATAGCACAGAGGACTTGGTGCACACTCAATTTATATAGCCCTGTCTGCTTGGGAAGCCACTTACCTGATTAAGACTCCTCCTATAATGTACCTTACATTAATGACAACTGAATGACTGACCAAATAACTTGAACAACTGCATTTGTTTTATTTTAGCACCCAGAGAAATGGGTGAAATAACTGAATAGTCATTGCATAACCACCAAAGGAGTGGGGGAATCTGTGTTTCACACCTAGGCCTCCAAGCAGCACAGTTCACTCTGGAAAGAGTCACTAAACCAAACCCTGGAGCTGCTTTTTCCCTGCGAGGGCGGAGGCATCAGCAACCACAGCAATAAAGAGCAGTGGCCACACCAGCTGGCAGTGGTTTCCTCCCTTAGTGGCTCCAGGAGAACAGCTCATCTTTTATTCATGAAAAACGAGGCCTCTGGAGGTCTATGCAAAAACACAGGAAGTAAATATTTCTCAGGGGTAGTCCGTGGCGAGCTGGCGAGTGTCCAAGACATCAGAAGGAGAAGAGGGGGTGGAGGGTGGAAGCGTGAAACCTCCTTTCCTAAGGACCTTCCTGTGATGATAGGAAGGAGGATCACAAAGGGCAAACTGTCCCCTGCATGTTTTTTATGGTGACCCAGTGCAGCAGGGGACAAACTGGGCTGGTGTCTTGCAGCGAGTCCCTGCATAGCAGGAGGAAGATGTGCTGTAGGGTCGGTGTGGATGCATATGGGATGGGATTTCAACAAGGTTTGATTTGGAGGGGCTGATACCCCAATCATCTGCATGAACTGTGGGTTTGAGTTCTCCAGGTCATCTGTCTCCCCACTCTGCCACTCTCCTCTCATGTCCTAAAATTGCAAGCCCTAAAGGCTGTTTTGTGTGTGCCTTCAAAACAGGAGCACATCTGAGCTCCAAATAGGCACCTTTCTGGGAAAAGAGATCTTCCCACATAGCCAGACAGCTCTCTTGCATTTCCTTCTGCCACCAACAAGGACCACCCTTAATATCAGCAGAAAAAAACAACCTCTGCAACCCTTCATTTTCTTGAGAAGACCAATGTGAAGCTGCAGATGTAATTTCTCAGCCGCTGACTGGGGACAGAGAAGTGTCCTGTAAGCTCTAATTGTGCGCAGAGCAGCAACCATCACTCCCCTTGCAGCTCAAACCTAACACACAGCACCGGCTGTTCCTAATTTCATAAGGCTTATCATCAGGGTTTACTGTTTCTGAACTCTGTTTTGCACAGGACACTATGAAAAGACCTTTCTGAGAAGCCTGAACTCCTTGCTGATTTCCGGAATGTGCACAGAAAGAAACCACCTATTACTTTCTGACAGATTTCCTAAAAGAGGACACATGCAAGAGAAGATTTATCTCTTGAAAATTACAAAAGAAATGTAGCATTATACATTAACATCCATCCTTCATTGTTTTAATTACCATCTAATGAATATTGGCTCTCAGAATAGCTCCCCTGCAGGGCTGAGCAAATGAGAAACAAGTCGTAGCAGGACAGTCAGAATGAGAGGAAGGGAAAAAAAACAAGACAATAAAAAAATCCTACACATCAGGAGATGCAGAAAAATGCACCCTGGGATGCAGCAGTAGATATTCATTTAATAATGCCAGCATTTTATATGCAAAGCTTTCCTGCATGGCAGTAAAACATATGGATTAATAATGGGATTAGAGAAAAAAATTAATTAAATTTAAGGTGGTCTTTATGGTACGAGGGGTGAGGGGAGGGAGAAATAATTCTCTATCAGTGCAAGCATCACCTGAGATTACTGCTGTAGAAAGAAATTTTAAAAACAACCCTTAAAGACCACCCCTAAATTAAATCCTGGTTTTACTCAAGTCCATGGGAGTTTTCTCCTGCGCTACTCTCATTTCTCGTTAGCTTATTTTGAAAATCCCACTCAAACGCATCCAGCTGCTTCCAGCATGCAAATGCACAAAGCCAACTGGAAACTGAAGCTCGTGCAGGGCAAAATCTGAGCTGGTACCAGAAACCGCAGCCTTCAGAGCCAGGACACTGCTCTCCAGTTACTGGCAGTTTCTCCTCTAGCAACATATGGACCCCAATTTCCTCCCAAATGCAACTTAGTCACAAGTATCTGCAACAGAAACTACAAAACCAAACTTGTAAACTCCCAGAAAAAAGAGAGAGTTCAAGTGCTCTAGACAGAAGGCAATTAAACCAGACATTTTAAAAATTCAAATATTTTTAAAAGCTGTACTTAAAAAAAAAAAATAAAAAAATTCAAGCTTTTAAGAAAGAATATGTTTATATAAAAGGTGAACAAAATCCTCATAGCACAAATATGTATGCAAGGTGTACAGTATTGCAGTATCTGTCTGGCATCTGTAAGAGTTACAATGATTATAGTGGTCTTACACTTACCCAGAAGAACCCCAAAAACATTTTATAAAATGTGACACAGAAGCTGTACAGGCATATCTTTAAGTACCTGGATATATCCTAAAGACAGCCCATCAGTTTACCAAACAAAAATATAATAAACAATCCATATGTAAGAAGTGGTTTCAGGCTCCTCCAAGCCAATTTTGACAGAAAGTTTTTATCCTATGACTTGCAGTATGAAAACCACACAACCAACCATGGAAGCTGATTAAGCACAGCTCCTGTGCAACCCAAGTGCTCTTAGATAACTTGGATGCACAAAACAAAGGAGATTGATACAAGGATCTTTGTGCCCTTTGTGCTACAGTTCAAGCTACTTTGAGGAAGTGCAGGTAAAAAAATAAAAAACAAGGGATATACAAGCTAATGTTTAACTTTAATTGATTAGATTAACTCATGTTATCACAAGCCATTATAGCGAGGTTTACTGAATACTAGACAAGATGGGCAAACTGTCTAACGTTGCTTGAAGTATTCTGTATTTTTACATAGTGCTTAGATGCAGCATCAATGAAGCAACAAGTCACTCTGCTGCTTCAGTGGAGCTCTCTCAACATTGGGAATTACTGCCCTTTTCTGTGGGGTTTGCATTCCAGAGAACCACCAATTCACAATGGCTGCAGGGAAATCAGGTATTTTCGGGGAAGTCACTACAGCCCAACTGTGTTCAAACCTGCAGATAAGTCTCCCTTATTCAGTAAGGCACGCTCTGATATGATCTTTTTTCATTTGGGAGGGGAAAACCTCAAATGACTGATGCAGGAAATAAACTTTCTCTCTCCTCATGCCCACTTCTCAGACTTCTGTGATAACTTCAATACTGGAACACTAGCAACAACGAACAACAAATGTCTTTAATTAGAGGATATACTGAACCTAACTGAAGCAAGGGAAACATAGGGAGGCAGCCCTAAATGTAGGGAGTTAGCCCAGGTGGAACAGAGCCTGGATTGCAGGGTTAATACCCAAAGATTTATCTTCACAGGAGTGTCCTGTCACACCTCATTTGAAAGATGCCTGGAGCTCTAGGGCTGACCTGGTACCATGCTGGACTCTGCCCAACTCAAACCGCACAGTGCCAGCTAGTGCAGGACCTGCATTTCCCTAGACCTTAACCCATAAAACAGAATACAGCTTCACCCAATAATTCAGGACTCTTCCCTTTCATGTTTTCAGGTTAAGAAAAGGTTCACAAATAATTTTCTCTTTGGACAAACAAAGTCGGAGAGCATATATTAGTATTATGCTCTAGCCTTAATATAATGTACCAAGTCATCCTTTAAATCCTGAATTGATACACAGTCACCACAGCAGATCTTAAGAGCACAAGTCCTATTTTCCATTGCATATCTAGGCAAAATCACACCAAACATTTGAAGTAAAATTCACCCATACACACAGAGGTCTGACAATAACAACCGCATTTAAATTTTTGTCAGATTTTTCCTACTTCCTCTATCATTAGCACTCTATAGTCAAGACAGACTTGACCCTTACCTTAATATTTTGCTAAATTCCTCCTTTATGCTTCAGGAATTTCCCATTTTGGAATGCTGCAGCTCTGCCTTCCGATATTTCTAAATCCATGCTTTGAATACTTGAAGGAATTCAGAGTGCTACAGCCTGATGACTCCTGGGCTCCTGATAAATAACAACATAATTGCATTTCCATCTTTTACATACAGAAAACAAGCACAAATGAATTTCATCTAATATTTATTTTGTTGCATTCAGCCAAGCAAGGACTCTGATCAAGTTTTGCCCATCATTTAAGAGACTAGATACAGCTGGAATGGATTGCATAATGTCATGCAGTACCAATTAGGGGCAAGTCAGTGGAGAATATTACCAGACTGCTGACACAAGGAAGGAACACAAGTAAATATAAATGCCAGATGCAGTGAAGTATCATGCCATATCATGGCTGCACTGCATCTGACCAAAAGCCAAGCAATACTGTAATTATTTATAAAAACAAAACCAAAAAATCCACTTTGTATCGACTTCATTGCAAATTTCTTGTGAAGTTTCTGACAAATGTGGCATGGAGAAGAGGTGCTGCCCCACACCAGCCCCAGGCTGCAGGTGTAAGCAGCCAAGTGCTCACAGGGTGACAGCCACAAGGACAAAAGCATGACAAGCACAGAGGATCATTCCCTGCTTCTACACTTTTAGCTTTCTCTGCAGTGGTAGTAGCCAACAGCTGCATTTTGGCATCTAGGAAGAACTTATTTTTTTTTCACAGACAAAAGAGGAATTCTACAAAAAAGTCTATTCTCTTGGCTGTCATGGGTGACCCCATGTGGCTTTTAATACAGGTGTCCACACTCCCTCTACTGACTAAAGCTGTAACCACGGTTGGTCTTGTACTGCACATGCAGCACTATTATGTGCTTAAAAATCAATTGCCTTGATATTCTTAAACATCCAAAGAGCAGGACTAGCAGGTCATTATTCCTGAATCCTGTACTTATAACCTAGTGTAAAGCACTGGACAGGTTATTATTTGTTCCTCAACACATGCAGAAAACTCATAATAAAGCTTTGCTGGCTTAAAACTGTGGTGACCTAAATCCATTTTTAAAGTTTTTTCGGGTGCTTATAGAAAACTATTGTGAATATTTAAAACATTAGAGTCTTCTGGTAGCAATAAGCTGAAATTGACCTTTCTCAGTTACTCTGTCATCACAGTCTGTGATTTGCCTCACTTCTAGCAGTGTGAATTTCTGAACTGCAGACTAGGACAGCATGCTGCCTATAATTTCATAGGACAGCATTAAAAAACACATTGAAAGGTACTAAAGGAAAATGTAAAAAGCAGTAAGATGTCATAAATAAAGGCCCAGAGGTAACAAGGTGGGCAGATGTCATGCTGTGTTTACCCAGCCTGTTCTGGTGAGCTGCCATTGCTCTGCAGCTCCTGGAGATGCTAATGTGACAGGAAGGATGAGGCAGTGGATCAGAAACAAGCTCAGAGATGGCAGCACTGGTGGAGATTGAATGTGTGACCTCTGCCATTATATTTAGAAAAAAAAATCTTAAATGGTACACATAACATGAGCTCAGAGCAGCAAAACTCTACCTCCTCTATGGAGAAACACATGAAGAATGGAGGGTGTGATGCTACAAGAACAAATTAATACTTTGCATATACTGACAGCGTTACCCCTGGTTTTGCTCTTAGAGCTCAAACACGGCAGCTCTACAGGCATCAGTGCCTTTGTCAGGTCAGGTATAGCTGTGCCAGGCCCCCAAAACCCCCTAATACAGTGATGCCCCACTTAATAAAGCACCAGTCCTGCCCCCCTTCTAACCACCCCATCATGACTTTCACTCCTGGTATTTGTACTGGTTTTGCTTTACACTTTCAGCTTCAGTGAGTAAAAGATAAAAGGGTCAGCAGCATCAGAATCCATTCCACTGTCTCCAGCCTAGTGGTGTGAAAGGCACAGAAAGCAAACAAGGAATATCCTCAAAGGGTCCGCACACCACGCATCTCCCTGGCAGCCAGACCGCCTGTGCTGCGTGACCTACTTGAGGCTGCTGAACACTGTCAGGCTGCAACAGGAGACGATGGCATTAACGAAGACTGCAGGGCTGCTGGGGATGGACGGCCCAAGGAACTCTGCACTTCCCTGCATGCTGCAACTCAAGGTCTCAGCCCTCAGCCTTTTAGACCTGCTGGATAACAAATATTAGTATTAGGCCTAACAATAATGGTAAGCTGAGCTCACAGATTTAACTCAAAAGCAAAATGACCTTGAATACTAAACAGTTCTCCCCTCTGTCCCAAAACCACTGTATATAAGAATTCATTTATTACTTATCTGTACTGAATAAGCAGTACAGATACATACTTTTCACTAATGATTGCCCAAATGTTAGTTTCTTCTCTTATCTTTTATTCATATTTCCTTATGGATTTTATACCTCACATCCCTCATCATCACTTCGTCACTGTTGCTTTCCACTGTTTTCAACTACTGTCTCAATTTTTAACGCCTTCACTAATTTCAACTTTTTGTTCAAGTTCAAAACAAGTTATTCTCAATTTCACCAACCACAGTATGCAAAACAGCAATTATTTTGCCACAGCTTCTGCATTTACCCACCCCTCTGACAAAACCAGTTGCATTGGGCTTTAGTTTCCCCATAGAGGCTGAAGCATGAGCCCTTGACTGGATGGAGCTGATCTGAAAAAAATCTCCATATGGTCTTTAAAGGATCATTCCCTACCTCAAGCACCTGCAGCTGGGACTTCTTGACCCTGGGATAATCAAAAGATCACTATTTATTTCTGTCATGGTGGCCTTCATTCCTAGTAGTACTACCATTCCCCTTGCTAAGCAAATCATTACCAAGAAGCCATTATCTGTACTCTGTACTGATTTCAAATATTTAGTAACCTTTTCCTATAGATTTTGGAGTGGGAAGGAGACAGGTCAGAAAAAATAATCTTAAATTCAGAGTTATTAGCCTTTCAGGATAATATAGTGCATCTGGTGCATGCATGTGTATTCAGGCACTGTTGATGACACATCAAAAGAGTTCTGCCATTTCAGCAATGAATTGGGAATTCATTTTATCCTGGGTGTATCCTATGATCTCAACAGACATGCTACAATAAAAACAGTTCACATTTTGGGACAGATAAGTTTTAAATCTTTCAACTCGGGTCTGCCTATCCACCTGTCACACATCCCTACCAATATTGACCCCTCAATAAATACTTGTTCCATGTTTGGTAAAATACAGAACCACTGGGGATAAGCAAGGAGTTACTACCTGCACAGAAGCTGCAGTGCTTGAGAAGGCCGCGCTCCAAAGAAACATTGCAATTGGTTAGCAGAAACATATCACAACATCTGTCATCAGCCTCTCAGCAACAATTCTTATGAACAGCCTTTCTTCCTGTCCTTCAGCTGCTTATCAGCAGCAATCCTGCACATATAGTGGGAGAATTAATGCTGCCCAGAGACATTATAACTTATCTAAAGGCTGGTACTTCCTAAGAGCATAACAATTGTTTAATTTGGCAAGAAACCAAAGCATGTCCACTGTGCTGTAATGACAGACTTTTGTGACCAGCAGCACTCTAAGCAGTCACAGTGTCTCGTGTTGGGTTCTGCTGAGTGTTGCAGTAAGCTAAATCCGAAGACAAGAGTAACACAGTCAGTTCGAGGTATTACAGGAACAATGTATTCATCCAGACTGTGTGCTAGAAATAGTCTGAATAGTGAAAGAGTGCCAACTGTCTGAGCATAATTATGTTGCTATTTAATTTGCTACTTTACCTGCAATGGAGGCAAAGTTAATCCACAGTTAATTCAGCCAGCCACATAAATGCTGTAAACCATTTATAATCTCACCTTTATATAACATTTATTCTAAAACCACTAGGAACCACGTACAGCTATTAATAAAAAATATGCAAAACAAGATTAAAGCACTGACCATCCTGCCTACATAAAGACTCAGATAGGAGACTGCACTCTGCGTGATGGAAAACTTCACCCTCGAGACTTCTAGAGCTTTATGAGAAAATCAACAAACTCCACTGCCAGGCCATGCACAGAACCAGCTCCACAGGCTGAGGGCAATGCTTTCATCCGCAAACATCCATGTGCCAATCTCAGAACACCAAGTAACAGGCACCAACAGTAACATCAGAATGCAAATGTTGCGGCAAGTGATAGGAAGTTGCTCCCTTAGAGCATCGCCACTCACACAGGGCTTCAAAAACTATCAGTTCCAAGTTTCTGCCTCAAATCCATCTTCAATTAGAAACATTTCCGAAGGAGTCAGAGCCCAGACTGAAGGCCAGATCCTCTGCTCACCAAGCTAACACAAATGTCATGATGTGAAGCATAAGCAGAGCTTAAAAATGCACCAAGACCCCAGTAACTACTAAGGTTTAAAACTAGTATTGATACAGAAATCCTAACAGTAGCATCAGAATCACTCCCCCATTATAACTACTTACAGTATTTTGTGATGCATCTTTTATTGTTTTCATTTTATGGGGGGAAATAAAAGTAGCTAGAAGAAACAAAGGTTTAGACTCCTGAAATGCAAAACATTTTACTGCTTGGTTTGTTGTTGTTTTTTGGGGTGTTTTTTGTTTTGTTTTGTTTTGTTTTTATTAATTATCTTAACACTTAACCAGTCAGTACGGCAGGAAAAGCTGTCGGAGTCCAGAACAGCCGAGCCCCAGCCCGCCAGCCGTGCTGTGCGCCAGTCCCTCCTCCGCTAAGCGCGGCCCGCGGCCCGCCACCCCCTGCCTCTCCTCAGCGGCCTCACGCGGGCCGGGAGCGCGGAGAACAACCCACCCGCCGGCCCGCCCCGCGAGGCGGGCCCAGGAGCACGGCCCTCCCTCACGGAGCCGGCGGTGAGACAGCGGCCGTCGGGATGGAAATGGAAGTGGAGGCCGCGGAGGACGAGAAGGCCGGGCCCGCAGCAGGCGAGAAGCGCGGATCGGCCGAAGCCCCGGGGGCTGCTCCCGCCGCCAGCGGCCATTACGAGCTGCCCTGGTGAGCGGCGAAGGCGGCGCGGCCTGCGCGGGGAGCGGCGGCTCTGAGGGAGCGCGGGCGGCCATTGAGCGAGATAGGGCCAGGGGCGGGAGGAAAGACGGAGGACGCGCGGCTATTGGTTCAGAGCGTGATGGAAGGCGGGGCTTGCTTTGGCGTAGCCTATGGAGTGAACTGGGGGCGGGGTGCGCCGTTGACGGGAAGGTGGGGGCTCGCGCCGCAAGATGGGGCCTGTAGGCGCCCACTGTGTGGGCCAGGCCGTAGGCGTGTCCTCCGTGCCCACGGGCTGCAGGGGCTGGGTCTGACTGAGAAGTGGGGGGTTCTGGCAGCGGCGAGGGCTCTGCCTGTTCACAGTAACCTACCCTAGCAGGGCTGGGGCCAGTGAGGTGGGAGAGGGCACTGTGCAGCCCTGGGTGAAAGCACCAAGTCCTTGTGGAGTCTGCAGTCAGCCCTGCCTTGTGCTAACTGTGAGGGTGGACAACGTAGTGTGTCCCCTTGGCCATGGCATCAGGCTGAGGCACTACAGTCATGTCCGTGTTGAGCATTTTCTCCTTGCTTTTTATAGTATGCAAGTAGAATCATAGAATCATTTTGTTTGGAAAGGATCCCCAAGATCATCAAGTCCAACCATAATCCACCCCTGGCACTACCCCATGGTGACTCCAGCACTGCCCTGGGCAGCCTGTTCCAATGCCCACAGCCCTTTGGGGAAGAAATTGTTCCCAAGATACAACCTCCCCCGGCGCAACTTGAGGCCGTTTCCTCTGCTCCTGGCGCTTGTTCCTGGGGAGCAGAGCCCGACCCCCCTGGCTCCAAGCTCCTTTCAGGCAGTTCAGAGATCAGAAGGTCTCCCCTCAGCTCCTGTTCTCCAGCTGAACCCCCCAGGTCCCTCAGCCGCTCCATCACACTTGTGCTCCAGCCCCTTCAGGCCTTGGTGCGGTGGGATGCTGCGCTTAGCACTGAGGGCCCTGCAGCGTTTGCACTAAAGACGCATCAAGTCACCTTTGTCCCACGTTGTCTAATGTAATTCTTTTCTGTCTGTGTACGGTGCTATGGAAGTTTCATTAGATGTGCTGAAGTGTGTGGGGTTTTGCTTTTACAGGGTGGAAAAATACAGACCCATGAAGCTATGTGAAATAGTTGGAAATGAAGATACTGTGAGCAGGTTGGAGGTGTGTAGCTGTCCCTTTGGGGTAGTTCAAAAAACATAATTCTGCACAGATCAACAGACAAATAAAAGCATTTTTTATTTTTACATCCATACTTGAGTATGTGGAAACTAACTTTCTGATTTACTTAAGAAATTATGTGTTGTAAGACATGCTTGGGTGGTGTTCTGAGCAAATACACCTTCTTGAATTGGGCTGTTGTTTAGATTGACCCGGGTTTGATACAACTTAGCAAATTTGTAGCTGTTATAATAATATTGTTTAAATAAATAAATATAATTTGTGTAACAGAAAGAAACATAAATTTAATGTTTGTCTGGAAGAAAAATATTTTCCTTGACAATTTAGTTTGTGAACACAACATTTGTTAACAGAGAGCTTATACTAGCAAGCATATAGTTAAAATAGATGCAACAGAAAGGCAAGAGTACTAATGACCTGTGGCATGTTATTCTAAGGAATGACTTCTGATGGTTTAATTAAAAAAAACACACGAAACAGCAAGATTCAAAAAAGTTAAAGCACAAGGGAAGAAAATAATGGGTTAGCACTGTTTCTTGTGCTTGAAATAGAAGAGAATTGAAAACTATGTGTTCCCACTATTTCCCTATAAAATATCTTCTTATTATTCTTTCTTAGGTCTTTTCAAAAGAGGGGAATGTGCCAAATATTATAATTGCTGTAAGTATTGTTGTGTTGTACTGTATTTCACTGCGTTGGTCCTGCCTTCTGAAATCTGACCACAATAGTCTCACAGTATAGATTTGAATTGTACCTGATATATTGGATATATTGGTTTTCATGAGTGGGGACCACTGTAGAGAGCACAACTTAGAAAATGACATTAAACTTGCCACCAATTGCTGCATTGTTGTATTTCTAGGGTCCCCCAGGAACAGGTAAAACAACCAGTATTCTCTGCTTGGCTCGTGCTCTGCTTGGCCCTGCGTTAAAGGATGCTGTTTTGGAACTGAATGCCTCAAATGACAGGTGAGAATGAATAAACTTTATCAAACTTTTAATGGAGCAGCAAGTATCCATTTTTAATTTTGGTGCAACTCAGGCCAACGTGATAGGCTTAATGCTCTATTAGGGCCTTTAGTACTTATTTTAATGCAGTTTTTCCACCTAAATGGTAGGCAGTCTTTGGTGTCCAACTATCAACATAGTCTCTGTTGGGACTCTGTCTAGGAAAGCATCTGTGTTGTGCTAATAAGACACACTCTGTCCAGCTGTTTTTCTTAAACACTTCTGAGTTACAGCTGTGTCTGTGGATGTAGCTGTGTGAAGTTGTGGCAGAACAGCAAAGCTGTCTCAAATGCGTCTGCCTTTGTTCATTTATTACCCCAACCTTTTGCCAGACAGAAGTCCTTTTATGACAGTACTCTGAGGTCACTGATATGTATATATATGAATATATATACATGCACTGAGATATGTATATACTGGTAGTGTTAAATTATTTTTTCAAAGCCTCCAAAAAGGAGGATTATTGGTGTTAAAATCTGAATCAGGCAGCCTGGCTTACAGGATGGTTTCACAATGGTTATACTGGCACAGCTGAAGGCCAGGAACAAACAGCAGAACAGGGAGCTCAGAAATGCTTCAGCCACTCTGGCTGCTGAATAAAATCTATTATGCAATTACACTCAACTGATCATGAATCATTTCAATTATTGTTCCAGAGGCATTGATGTTGTGAGAAACAAAATCAAAATGTTTGCCCAGCAAAAGGTCACACTTCCAAAAGGTCGGCATAAGATAATCATCCTTGATGAAGCAGACAGGTACGTTGTTTTTTCTGAACGTCAGTTTGTATGTGAAATGTACTGTACCTGTGCTGTGTGCGGAGCTGCTCTCTTGGACAGTCTTAGATGTTTCTATCAGGCTATCAAAAATGATTTCGTAGGAAATAAATATGCATTGAACTCTGGTTCTCGTGCGGTTACTCATATCAAGCAGAGATCATTGCTTCAAAGGAGATGCTGAATATTGGGGTAAACAGACTGTGATTTAGCTGTACATGAAAAAGCATCTTCCAATTTACTGGCTCTTTCCCTTGGAAAAGAGTCTGGCTTATGTAGACAATTTCACTGGATGAAAACGGGGCATTCTCCATCTGCATGTTAGTAGTAGTGTTCTTAGCAGTGTTCTTCAGAGTATTAATGATTTATTTTTGCCGGTTAGTTTTACAGAGATCTCAGTGACGACCTGCATGGCTAGATGATGTGTTCACATGACTAGAAAAGGCTGCTTAGTTTACCACGCCAGAATACCAACTAATTTACAAAGCACTGTTTAATATCACTAAACTTGAAGCTTGTATAAAAAGTTATTAGGCTGTACCTGTAAGTCAGTGAAGGGCAAAATCTGTCCTATTTTCTCCCCCAGCATGACAGATGGAGCACAGCAAGCGTTGAGAAGAACAATGGAAATTTATTCCAAAACAACGCGCTTCGCCCTTGCCTGCAATGCCTCTGACAAAATCATAGGTAAAGTGCTGCTAGTCCATGAGTGTTTTTGTCACGTTCGCTAACTTCCAAGGCACTTTTCAGAAATACCTTGGACCTGCCCATTGCAAGGAACTGTGGTACATCTGAGAATAATCAAACCACCTGTACATACAGCTAATAAAATAAAAGTGTATTTGCATAGCCAGTGAACCTCCTGAACAGCTGTTTTTGATGGATAGTGCTATGCATGGCTGCAGAAACAGATTTCTCATACTTTGGGCTTAACGTCCCTCCAACTCTGGTAGAGTTTAAGATGTTTCATGTGTTGTTTACTGGGTATTGAACCCCTTTTGTTGTCCTGCTTTTTGAAACATAGAAGTTTACCTATAGGCTAACACATTGTAGACCTTTAGACGTTTCCTGTTTAGCCATTTATATAGCATAATAAGATACATTCAGAAATGCAGGAGGACAGGAGCAGCTAAGCTTCATATGTATTTGCATGTATCGGGGAAAACTCAAGGAGCACATCTGGGCTCAAGTGAAGGACTATGACAGTTGTATGTGCTTAAGGAGGTGCTATATTTTGTCTGGAGCTGACATTCTTTTCCTTTAAAAGGAAACAAAGTGTTGAAAGCTGAGATATCTTCCTCCAAGATGAAAACAAATAGTATTCTTTTGAGAAAAGAGGGAAATACTAATTATGCATCTCTGTCTTCAGAACCCATTCAATCCCGGTGTGCAGTGCTACGTTACACCAAGCTGACAGATTCACAAATCCTTGCAAGGCTACTGAAAATTGTTGAGAAAGAGGATGTGCCATATACAGATGATGGACTAGAGGCCATTATCTTCACAGCGCAAGGAGATATGAGACAGGTACAAGAAGCAAAAAACTTAAAAGCAAAAAAACATTGAATTGTGGCTCTCAAGGATTTATCTTTGGAGATGTAAAGCAAGGGGAATGTGATCTGTGGCACAAATGTAACTAAACCGTTTGGTTTTGTGAGGTTTTAAGGTGGATCTGCTCCTTAAAAGTGAATTGGTGCGAACTGGATATCAAATGTGGGAAGAAACAAAGTTTGCTGTTTACTCTGTTGCTTAATTGAAAACTGCTTATTTGGCATCATTTTCTGGAAAGTGTATTTCATCCTGAGGAGGGGAGGGAGAAGTAGAGCACTTCAGAAAATCAATGAAGTCTTATTTTTTGTTTCACAGGCATTAAACAACTTACAGTCCACATATTCTGGATTTGGCTTTATAAACAGTGAAAATGTCTTCAAGGTTAGTAATAGTGTAAAAGTGTGATGCTGGAAGTTTAGCACGAGAGCTGGATGAGACCGTTGGTCACATATCTAAGCCTTTGAAAGTGCTTTGCCAGTTTGCAGACAGAACTACATATGTAGCAAATAGAGCATTAGGCTGCAAAAAAGTGTCCATGTCTTCTGTAAAGGAGAGCGAGATGCAGTCCCCAATGGCTCGGCTGAGACTTTGTGGCTTTCCAGCTCTCTCAAATCACAGGGATCATATAACTGCTGGGAAATTTCACAGCGGTGGAATCTGTTACTTGGGTGGTGTTACTTTGTGCTATTGACTCTGTCATGGCAGGATAACTGTTACCAGAAAAATCATATTACTTAAAATTTAATCTGTATTATAGAATGTGTCTGATTTAGCACCTCAACTGTATAGAACCTTGGTGAAAATACCAGGGGTTTAATGCAGCCTTCTAACATTTTGAAGTGTAATATTTCTCTTTGATACAGGTGTGTGACGAGCCTCATCCTCTGCTTGTGAAAGAAATGATACAGCACTGTGTAAATGCAAATATTGATGAAGCATACAAGGTTGGTTTTCATGTGTTGTGTCTGCATAGACACTTCTCTACAGAATTCTTGTTTGTTTTGAAGAATTCACAGTGTGAGTTGTTTTTCAAAATAAGGGCAATACCATGTAGATGAGTTGATGAATTAAACTCCTTTTATGCAGAGGTTTGTTCAGATGAATAAGCCAACAAGCAAAAAAGCAAGTTATATTGAATTTACTTGCTAAACAATTGATGTTAAATCATTTGATAAATAGTACCTGCAGTTCCAGTAGTTTATACAGCTGTTCCAAAAGTGAATATGCTTGACTACCTGATAAATTTTGGAGATAAATATAGTTATTCTTGCCTGCACAGATTCTTGCCCACCTGTGGCGACTTGGCTACGCTCCAGAAGATGTGATTGG
Source organism: Nesoenas mayeri (assembly GCF_963082525.1). Lineage (NCBI taxonomy): Eukaryota > Metazoa > Chordata > Aves > Columbiformes > Columbidae > Nesoenas > Nesoenas mayeri. The sequence goes on along the minus strand of NC_137569.1, from coordinate 7,708,622 downwards.
CAACATCTTCCGTGTGTGTAAAACCTTTCAAATGCCAGAGTATCTGAAACTGGAATTTATCAAGGTTAGTTCTAACCTAGCTGCTGGTGAGGTCTTTTGGGCCATTTTAAGAGGAGGATGTGATCCCTAATACAGGGGCAGCCTCAGGGTTTTCTGTTTGATATTTGCTATATATTAGTGCCAAAAAGTATTTCTCCACTTATTACTGCTTTTTTTCCCCAGTTTGCATCATTAGTTTGTCAATAAGAATCATCATTTGCAGTTTAAAGTCCAACCACCCACAGAAGTGCTAAAGTCACTTTAGTGATAACTCAAATTAATAACAAACACAATGCTGGTTGAATTTATTATTATTTACTTCAAAGCCTCAGATAACTCCTTGAGAACTTTATTCAAGCACATACATCCAACAGACAGTACAATATTATAGTAACAGCCAGTTGACAAAGAGTAAACTGCTGTAATGGAATCACTCTTCAGGTTTAAAACCTATCCTAAAGTATATGCACCTTGCTTTTTACAAAGAAAGTGGAGAAATATGGGCTGTGATTTTAAAAAAAAAAGAAGGAAAAAAAGGCATTCTAGTTGGTCTATATGTAAAGTTGCGCTTCTCTTGAGTGTAAGTGACTCTGAAGTTGGTCTCTAAGTAAGGGCTATGTTCTATTTAGTTGTTAGTCATACTGCACATAGACTGGGGGAGAAAACAGGTGATTTTTACGATGTCTTTATCCCCAGGAAATCGGATACACTCACATGAAGATAGCAGAAGGTGTGAACTCCCTGTTGCAGATGGCTGGACTGCTGGCCAGGCTCTGTCAGAAGACGGCAGCCCCGGTGGCGAGTTAAGGGTTTCACGGGGCATTCTGTGAGGGGAAGGGCTGGTGTGCAAGGTCAGCAGCTCCCCATCTGCCCCGAGTTCTGCATGCACAGAGTCTGTTCCCCACACTTTGCTAAATTGCAGAAAAATAACCAGGTTCTATTGTAAAAATGTTTTGTACTTCTTTTATTTAGACCAATAAAGCTTTAAAATCTACCCCAAGTACTCTCGCCTGCTGTATAACTGGGGTAGAAGAGAGGACTGCGACAGTCAAGAGCAATAAGGTCTGTCTAGTGCACTCAACAAAACTGCTTATGTCTGCTACTGAGACCTAAGTGCAGGAGAAACAAAAATTGAATCGTGTTGTTAGTGATTACATTTCAAGCCCGACCATGAGTGGTGGTCCTGCTGAGACCAAGAAGGAAAAGGTTTTGCACAAAATAAGGCATTTAAGGGAATTGTAATTGAGGCATGCTGAGCAGATGCCACTCCTGGTTGCTGTTGGTAAGGAAGTTATTTTCACTAAACATATACAAAAGAAATATTACACATTTCTTAATGGTGCCAGCTATTTATTTTGGATATTTTTTTTTTTTAATTTACCAAATTCTGGGTTGCTCTGCATTTGAGTTGCCTTTTCTGCTCTTGCTTGTCCAGGTTAGGTAAAGTCAATTTACTACAGTTGCAGCATACCATAAAGCTACAGCATCATGCTTTCCTGTCTGCTCAGTTCTGGAAATCACCTTATCGGTGCGGGTGAGCAATAAAGGGTGAAAAGCAAAGCGAAAGCAAATATAAATGAATTTGGCCGCCTCCATATCAGATGCGAGATGTGTGTCTCCAAGCAGAGCAATCTTAATATAATTAAGTATGTTCTGTTTATAGCAGTCAAACAAAGCATGGTAGAGGTGCACGTCACTGGTACCTGAAGACAAGTGTTTTGTGTTGAAAGTGCAGGAGAGCAAGTTAATTGGCAGCTAAAGTGCAGACACATTTGAGCTTGCTCCCAAATAGAGTAAAGCAAATAGCTCATAGAATAGTGGATATAATATTCAAAGTACATTCTTCCTTCACTAGATACTTATTGAGCTTACCTTTTGATTCCCAGCGAGTGAATTGTTGCTACTAGCACAAACACTGTTAAATATACAAATAATTTAGTATTATGTTAAGGGGCTTAAGCAGCCGAGTGCTCTACAGCACCACAGCTTTTATCCCTCAAAGCTTAAATAAGGCATATTTAAATTAAGAGTAGGTTAATGTTCCTTTGGCTTTACATCACAACCAGCCTACTCTGTTTTTGCTTTGGAGTTAAATCTGCTCAGTGCTGAACGGGGAAGGAAGAGGTGTTATACTGCAAGTTTCAAAAAATAGCACGTGGTGTTAGGAGGAGTAAAACTGGTCCTTACGCCCCTGATGCACCTCCCGTGCATCCTCCGGTTTGCTGTGTTGGTGCCAGCGGAAGGGCGAGAAATACAGAAGTTCCTGCTCCTACCTGGTTTAAGTGGTTTTCTTCTCAACTCTAATCAGTAGCTGCTTTTCACAGCTCGAGTTTGGAGCAGACTCTTCCAGGCTAATCTAGCACTGGGGGACATCATCAAACTTACTTTAAAGAGGAATAGTGTCAATCCGAGAGGCCACCAATGCAGCCGGTTCTACCAAAGGTGGTTACTCAGTGCAGAGCTTTCCAGCTCCATTTCCGAGCCACACCAGCGGTGCCAAAACTACTTTTCTAATGCATCTTAAATTGAAAACTGGAAGCGAATTGCTCACTTGGCTGCCTACCTGATGTGAGGAAAGAGATACACAGACCAAGGGGGGATGTCCTTTCTCCTTGCACGATGTTCAGACAACACAGGATCTGGCAATTTTGGTTGAGCACCAGAAATCCTGGCACACCTGAAAACGAGTCTTAAAAGGACAGTGCACCAGTGAACACACACGTATGTACTCACCCACTGCAAATAAAAACCGTAAGGTGTTTCAGAACAAGACTGTGATAACATTGATGAGAGTTCCTGTAGCAGACTCTGGATATCTTCCAGTATAATGAGTTCACTGAGAAGTGCTTCAGGAGCTTTGTAAAGCTGAGAAAGCTTTACCTCTCCCTACAGCAGGCTGTTCTGGAGAGCTGTGACATGGGGATTTGCTCACGCTCCTAGAAAGGAGGGAAGATTCTCCATTTCCAGCTCCTGCCCTGCCTGTTTTGGCTCCACAACTTTCAAACTCAGATTTTGGCAGTAGAGGAACCTCACACCAGGAAAACGTAATTGGTCTAATCCGCCTCTCTGCTTAGTGAGGAAAGCAATAAAAATCTTGTATTTTAATGTCTTGACTGCACAGTCACCCAATGGCTGGAACTTTCTGGGAGTTCTCTAGCTGGATCTATTACTGTGTGCCAAAGATGTTTTACTGCTGCTAATCTTCTCCTAATCATTTAATTAAGAGATGAATCACCAGTAGGTATAACATCTCTCACATCATTGAGGGCTTGCCTTTCCCCTTCAGCAAAAAAATCCAGTCTGCAGCACTTCATGGAGAGTGGGAGCTTGTTCAGGTACAGAGCTGATCACCAAGGGTGACAATTTTGTGGCCCTGTGAGGGCCAGGAACACTGTTTCAGTTACAAAGGCATGTCCTCCATTCCTTGCCTGTTTGTGGCTGTCATTGTGTCCACTTCAGGCTCCCTGGGAAGCTGGTGTCTCCCACCCATGCAATTATTTTGCAAAGCATTAAAACATCAGGAAGTCAGAGAGTGTAAATAGGTGCTAGGCTGGAGTAAGCAGAAAATGGAGCTGTAGCTGACGGTGTGTGTAGATCCCTAAGCGCACTATGTTTCCTCTGTTGTAAAAGTCCTATGGGAGCAGGAACAAACACACTTGTGGGAGCTACAAGTAACTCTTCCCCTAAGCCACACTCCAAACCACCCACTATTTCAGCTACACAAATAGTGGCGACCCACGATCTCAGCGATTCTGCTAAAAATACAGCCACAGCATTTGCAGGAGGAAGCACCTGACATCCCCTTCTCCCGCTCCAGAGCTCCCTTACCCTCAGCTCCACTTCTCTGCTCACTCTTAGCAGTCTCAAAGATGTGACTGTGGGCTGCGTCCCTTCTTGAAGCATGGCTTTCTGGACTGATTTTGAGGGACAAGGCTTTTAAGGAGCTACACTTTCTCTCCATAAGATCCTACACATCATTCTGTGGTCAGCGCACGTGCTCTTGTCTCTGTCTCACCCAACCATGCAGACATGTGCATCATAGCAAATTATAATAAAACGTCGTGTTTTCTTTGGAGGCTTATCAATTTTAATAAATAAGTGATACAACGGTGCCAAATCTGTGCATCAGGCCTCGAGAGACAAGGGTCACGTTTTAGGGCTGATGTTCCTACAGCAACACTGCAAGACTGGTACAGTTTCTTGGGTTGGCAGTTCTGGCTTGAACCATCTCAATACTTGCAGGGTTTTCATATCATTATAAAACAGATACCGAAACAAGGAAAATTGCCAGAAACACTGAGAATTACAAGCAGTGGATAAAGCAGGGATTTAATCCTTTTTAGTCTTCAGCTTTTGTGCACAGGCTGGTATCTCATTCAGCTCCAGAGAGCCACTGCTGTTCTAAAAACAACCTCTGCCAGTTCCTCTTCTGCAGGAAACCGCTTCTGTAAAACATAGGAGCTAAATCAGAACATAATCCCTGTGTCTTAATACCATCATGCATGAGTCACCCTGACAAATTAAGCAGCTGGCTGCATTACTGCTCAGCAATTTAAAGATTCATTTCATGCTTGACAGGAGAAAACATTGCACTGACTGGCCATCCTCCCTCAAGCAGACGTGCCGGGAAACGAGGTGGGATAACGAGCTTGCCCATGGTCGTTGTGGGCTTGGTGCTTTCTCCAGCTGCAGGTTTGCAGTTGGACTTCTGTGGGACTTCAAGCAGAGCATTTCTTCCTTTTGGCGGCACCCCTTCGATGTGATCTCGAGCACAATTTGGAGAAGAGATTTCACTGAGGGATCAGAGACTTCCCTCTCCCTGTGTACACTCTTACAGCTCGGCAAAGGACTTCTTCAGACTTTATGAAGAATACTTGAAATAAAAGGGGAAAAAATAATGAGTCCACTGACTATTAATCCCTCCTTTAAACTTCTTAACACTGCTGCTTAACACTAAAAAATATCCTCATATAATCAGAAGCCCCAGCCGTGCCCCTGGACAGAGTGCAGAGAGGTGCCAGGAGTCCAAATTAACCTGCCCTTGGTGGAGAACTTGTTCTGGCATTTGTTGGTTGGACATGGGGCTTTTATAGCATTACTCTGTTAGCAGAGGCATCATTATAATGGCAAAAAGCGCACTGGCAATTTTAATTTACTTACAGAGCTGCTAGAAGCTATTTACACCTGCAGGCATGATAGCATTTAGTGGGCTTAAGACTGGAGGTTTTCCCAGGAAATCCGTATCACCAACTGCAGCGCGGCTATTTCTCCCTCTTCTACCTTCACAGCATCGCTTATCACAGGGCAGTGGATTTATTGTAGCCCCTGTGCTGCTTTGATCATTGCTCTCCACCAAATGAAATGCCGTCATTACAGCAACTTTGCTAAATATTTTGGGCATCTATCAGCCCTGATTGTTCCTCTCACAGCTCTGAATGCAGTGGGCAGCTTCCCCATTACAAACGGCAAACAGAGCAGCGGGTTTCCCGTGTGCAGCTGCATCCCGGCAGCTGCTGGGGCTGGACTGCGGGCAGGGGAGGAGGCGATCGCCAGCCTGAGCTGTATTTGCTGCCGGCCACACCATGTGCGTGTGATGTTAGGAAGCGGTTTGTGTCCCACAAGTGACACACACTGAATCCTTGACCAAAACCCAACTTCCCCTTCAGCACACTCTTCGTCAGAGCCAACGCTGCTGGGACGGGCTGCTGAAGTTCAAAGAAAATGCTGCGATGTGACAAATAGAGTGACCGTGCTTTGTGTGGTGGGGACAAATCTTAAAGGCTTCGCACAACTTCAGAAATATCTAATTTTGGGGATCTGTCCACCACCAGTGCCCACAGTTTGGGGAATATAAAAGCCGGTAATAGGAGCTGCCAGCATGTGGCATCAGGATGATCCCGCTGGGTCTCCGTAGGTTCTCAGAGAGTAAATACCTGACAAGGGGAGCAATACTGGTCCCAGTCCCTCTCCCAGCTGGAGTTGTAGTCATAGTCTGGAGCAGCGTGACACTCTAACCAGCATGTGAAGACTAGTTTAGTGGTGGTTTATTATCCTCTCGCCCTTTTCCCAGCGATCTACAGAGAATTATCTGCCAAGAACTCAGCCAGTGTTTGCTGTGAGCTTTCCACAAAGCCTCCAAGAGCCCATTTTGAGCCGCAACACCTAACACAGAACCTGTCACTGCATTTGGTGTATCTGGGGTTGCTTTTCTTCTATATGTTACCATGCATTTACTGGCACTGTTCTATGACCCACTAATTGAGTGCCATGCAATCTCCCTGCAGCTCTCTGCAGATGGTTTTTGCTTTAACTGCCTTGAGTGATGCTTTATTACCAGCATCAGCGTGCTGCTGATAACGGGGCAGGATGTGCGGTTGCAGCAGAGCAGGCAGGCTCTGCAGAACCAGGGAATCCCTGCCAGCTACCAGAGGTCTTTGGGGGTACCTGTCTGCAGCGCGTAGCAGTGCCGCCCAAAGCTGCTCTGAAGCAGTTTTGAGTTTGTATTGGAGGAAAGTGGCACTGAGGACATGGACTTTGTGAGATTTGTATCCACGGTCTGCATTAGTCACAGCTTAGCATCAGCCAGAGATAAGTTGGGGCTGCGCCTGCTCCCCACGCTGCCACCATCCTCCCACCCCTGTATCACATTTCATAAAATACATCAACCATTTGTTCTCTTTTTACCTTCGCTTTGACAGAGGGACAGGGTCTGACGCAGGGGTTGTGTTGACGTAGTCTGGCTCATCATCCGGGCTTTCTGTCTGCAGAGCTGTGAGTGAGGATGGGAAGGGCTGATCAGTGAGCGGGTTGATCTAGAAGCACGCACACACCTTAGACACGCTGTGCATGCTGCCAGTATTTAGCTTTCGGTGCCGACACATTTTTGCGCCTGGGCTAAGAAGCCTCAGGTCACAGCGTCAAAGTTGCCTTGAAGGGGCTTCAAAATGATCACCGAAAATTTGCACACGCTCTGCGTGCAGCACACAAGGACAGCTTTTCAGAACCAAAAGAGAACGACTTAGATTTAATCTAGAGAGTGTGCAAATAGGATAAAAAGAATCAGTTTGCTTAGGCAGTTCCCACACCCGAGACAGAAAACTCTTCAATATACATGTATACATTCACCGCTGTCTCCCAGGCCAGGCTACCCCCTACGCTTCACAGGAAGCCACACATTAGATTAAGCTGCTGTTTAAAGGTTAGTTTAAGAAATATGCACCCAAGATTACTGCAGCGGAGTCGCAGGCTGACCCACTGGGTGCGCATGCTGCACATTTCTGTGTCAGAGGGGATCATAAGGCTGATCTCGCACCATGGCAACTTCCAAATGTAAGAAGATATAGGACACAAAGAGCGACATTCTACTGTAGCATCCCATGGTCAGGGCTCAGGGACAGCCACCTCCACGGTGGCCTTTTGAGTGCTGGAAACACCCTGTCCCACCACAGCAGTGTTCAGTTACAAGTGTGTGTAGCAACTTGCACATGACCTTAGGTGTTTTTCATGGATGACTGAGGAAAAAAGAACTCAAGATGAGGGCAATGGCTGCACTGCTCTGAGCATGGTTGATTCTGATCTAGCATGACAGGCACCCTGCCCATGAGCCCCATCCCTAAATAGTACAAACCTGCTGAGAACATACCTTCCGCTTGCTGGAGTTTCCATATGTGTATCGCCGCGCTGTTCTCGTAGTCTGCAGAGTCATCTGTGACTAAGAAGAGTTTGGACAGGATGATGCTGAAGAGCACGTGGACTAAAAATGGACCTTTGTGAAACCCCCCTCCCACCGCCCCAGCCCAAACACTTCCTACACGTGGCCAAATTTCCAGCTGGGCAGCTCAGTCCCACCACAGCTCTGCTGATCCTGCCTCATCACTTCTTTGGCCCTGACCGCATGCCTGGAGATCTGCAGACGTGTATGGGGATCATAGAATCATTTCAGACTGGTCCCCCTGCTCCTGCCTCCTCTATTCGCTCCGTACAAAGCCAGGCGGGAGCAAGGCAGGCTCTAACAGTGCAGAAAGCTTTGTGTTAAGTCGCTGAATGAAACCACCTTGAATCCCTATTTTGCTTGCAACATCCCAGGACAGAAGCCAGAAGCCCTTAAGCAGGCACTGTGGTCCAGCGCCATCCTCCAGCAGCTAAATGGGCTGGATGTGGTGGGAAACCTGAACCGGGAGCTACAACCATGGTCTGGAATAACACTGAAATAACACTGTAATAACACTGAATATCATAACACTGAAAGACCTAGAGAAGCAATGCAGACCCCAAAGCTCCCAAACTGCTGCAGAGATCTCCTAATGAAAGGGATCAGCTCCAAGGTGAGTTCTCGGCCAGGAAGGTGTCACCGTGTGCATTTTCCTGCAGAAAGGGGAAATACTGCAGGTCTGCTCAGTGCCTGCAGCCGCCCCTGCACCCCAGCTCTGCCAGCACGGAGCTGAAGGAAGAGCTGAGCCTGTGAACAAGGGGTTTTCCCTTGGCTGAGCACGTCACCATCCCTCTCTGCACCTCCAGATACCTTTGTACAACACGCATGAACCACAACAGCAACACACCTACCCGGGTCGCAGCTGTGAGAGACTCCAACGATGACGTTTTGATAGGAATGGGAATCCTCCTCTTTCTCTGGCAGAGTGAAGGAAGAGGCGAAAAGGGCTTAAGGAAGCATAGGTGACCTGAGGAGGTCCCTCTTCCCCACCGCAGAACACACATGAGCTCTAAAATCGTTAGTCTTGGTGGCAGCCTGCACTGACCCAGGGACAGCTGAACTGTGCAATTGCTGCCCCACAGGACCCTGTCACCCCCATGCCGTGGAGAACCAGGAGCATCTCTGGCCATGGCATCAACCACAGACCCACCTGAGAGTGAGTGGCCAAAACCAGTCCTGAGGCATTGAGACCTTTCTTATGGAGAGGAATAAAACCCAATAAGCACAATTACCAGCCCCACGGTAGCCTCTAAGGCAAACAGAGGGAGGGCTGGCTCCCGTGAGGGGTGAACCCCCAGGCACAAGCCACATGGCAATAACACACAGATCTCAGCAAGAAAAGTCTTGTGAGCTCCCAGCAGCCCCGGAACAGGCGCAGAAACCTGTCTCGCTCAGGTAGAGACCTTACCGTTGGGTGACGTGAAGAATCGGGCATGGTTGTAGTAATCCAGAGCAATGGGCTCCCTGCAGGAAGAGCAGTCGCTGTCAGCTCCCCCTGCCAGGGGCAGCCCAGGCTCCCCAGCTGCCAGAGAGCCAGGACCAAACTGGGACCAGTACAGCTCTGGTGGGCAGTGAGCAGCTACTTACACATAGGCAGTGTCCCCTCGCAGGCAGCCCTCTGCAGGCACAAAGGGTTTGCCGTCAGCACGCCACACCACTGCATAAACCCAAACTGCCATCCCAAAGCGCAGCCGGACGAGTTCCCTGGGCACAGCCACAGCAGATGTCCCCAGCAGCCAGAAAGCCCCAGCACAGCCCCAGAGCCCGTCCGCAAGCAGAGCTGGGGGGCTGGAGCCGGGGGAGGCACCCCAACCCACCCCAGACCCTGAGAAAACCAGGGCTCACCACTTCTCACACACAGATGCTGCCAGCTGGCAGGGAGAATCGCAATATCCTCCCCGGTTTGGGGAGGGAGAGCACAGCCCCACATGCCATTAATCCTCTTAGGGTGAGCACCAGCCGGGAGGGAGCTGGAAGCTCCCCAGCATCCCATCCACCTCTGCTCTGGCCATTAATCAGATCAGTGTGTGGCTTAAAGCAGCCACTAAATTTCTTATAAAGCAATCGCTATATTATCCACGCTGAAGCTCTGCCAGCTGCGGTGTCACTGCCTGCGTGTTCCCGACGGCTCTTGTCCCCGGTCACCTCCCATCGCCCGGGCAGCCTTCTCTCCCCAAGCCCCAGCATGCGGATGCAGCATTTACCTGTCAGGAAATTCTGATACCTGGACTCGGTCCTGCTCCCTGGGGAAAAGCCGAGGGCCATGTTACGCTCAGGCTGAGCGACAGGAGGCATTTGATGACGGAGCCACCGAAAGCTGCGGCATCAGCAGCTCTGCTCCCGCTCAGCGCTTTGCTTGGGGCTGGGGGACACGGCTGCAGGGCTGGACACCCCAGAAAGAGGTGGTAGGAGGGACAGGGGTGACATTTTAAAGAACCTGTCCAGCACTGGTCAGCTGTAGCAGGACAAATGCTGGATTTTAAGCTCAGATCCAGGCCAGTTCTTATTGTCACTGCATAGACCAACCACAAGTATGAGCAGGTGCTGATAAACAGGAGTGAATTTTCTGTTTGCCCAGCTTGTTTCCAGGATAAACTGGGGTCCCAGCAGTGAGTAAACAGCCTCTCAGAGGCTCCCTCTTCCCAAAATCGGTGGGAGCCCCCAGCAGACACCTGCACAAACGAGCCGAGATTTGCAACATCCCTATTTATGAATTTTGTGGCCATCCCATGGCCATGTGGATGCAGAGAGCATCGAACCAGCGCCTGTCCCAGGGGAGACGCTCACCGTATCCAGCATGGCGGGAGGCACTGAGCTCCTTGGTGATGTTCCTGGAGGAGAAAATGGGAACAGAAGTCCCAGGTCAGAGCAAACCGCACCAGGGGTTACAAACCACAGCAATGACTGAGTCAGAAGGAGCATCCGTGAAACCTCCCCGTGAGTTTATACAAGAAACACATCAAGGAACATGAAATGAAGAGTTTGGGCTCAAATTCCAAGATGGAAATAGCTGTGCCTGAACACTGCAGCAGAGTTATTGTGGCCCTGCAGTTCTGTTTTGGTGTTGGGGAGAAGGGGATTACTTGTGTCAAACTGCTTATAAGCAAAGAATGGCCATTTCTTTTTTCATGATGTAGCTATTATGGACAGCCACAGCTCATTGCCTTGGGTTTGATTTAAATGGTTGCCAGCAGAATGCAGCGAGACTGAAGAAAATTCAGAAAAAGTCTAAACCCACTATTGACCATCAATAAATTATGTATAGCCCAAGCCCCATGTTTTAGATCCAGAACCAAGGCCCAAATCCTGAACATTCACAAATATTGGGTGAACTTCATCCAACCTTGGCCATAAAGCCATGTGGCTGTTGGTTTTGGTGGGGTTTTTTTGTTTGTTTTTCGGTTGGTTTATTACCTACCTTGCTATTGATAAGTTTTCAGGTTCCTTAATTTGTTCCAGCCTCCGGGTTGTAGCTAGCACCAAGAACAAAGCCAGACGTTAACAATTACAGCAGCAGCAATTTTGGTGAGCACAGGGCACCCACCACAGAGGATTCTCTGGTACTGGCATGCATTTTTCTAACACATCCCAAAACAGCTTCCAAATTGTGCCTCGAAAGTACAGAAACAGCCAAAACGGGAAACAAATAGAGGAACAGCTGGTATCTGTACAGAATGCAGAGCGAGCAGACACGCACCAGGGGAAGGTATGATCCCAACCACAGCCTTATTTCCTATTTTCCCCCAAATTCCCCTGATTCTGGGACATTTCTCGAGCTCAGCATCCCTCCCTTCACACTGCGAGAGGCGCTGGTAGGTTGTGAGCTTGGGTCAGGCTGGGCTAAAGCGAAGGCTCACAGAGGGCTTTGTGGTGTTGGGGCTGAAATAGGTGTCAGGGACAGCAGTGTCCCCGCGGAGCCCGTCTGCAGACACTGACATTTAATACAGACCCCGCCAGCGGCTCGTTTCAGGATAAAAATCAAAAGGTCAGCACCCAACCCAACGCGCCGCAGGAAGCAGAAGGGGGTGATGACAGATGAGTCACTCCTGTCGATTCGGGTTCACCCACAGCAGCGTTTTCACAGGGCGAGCACAGCGGTTTGGGGAGCCCGAGTTAATGCGGTGTTGCATTTCGGTGGCATTGCTTTGGTGATTTATTTCCAATGCAAAGGGAGATTTTTTTCCTCGAGCTCAGAATTCACATCGCTAGAAGTGGCTTTAACAATCTCTATCTAATGTCATTTCACCATCTGGCTTCAAGGTAACCCTTTTATTTTCACTCTCCCCGCCGTTTCGTGCACGCAGGACCCCCACCCTGCAATGCATGAGCCCCGTGCAACGTTCACACTCACTGGAACGCGATCGGATCACCTCAAACCCCTGCTGACTTTCAAACCTGGAAAAAATAGATGTAAAACCTCAGCAGAATAAAAGGAAATAGATGCAAGAGACCTCCCTGTTTGGTGAGTGGAGGGAAGAGAACACAGCCTCTGCGCTTGGTTTGGTGAAATCCCAGGGGGTGTGTGTCACGCAGGACCCATATGAGCTGGGAGCAGTTTTCCAAACTCCTCTTAGACCCTGTAAACTCAGTAGGTGCTTATGCACATTTGGCAGAGCGCCTAATGTCAGCCAAGGGCAGGACCCAGGGCTGAGGGAAACATCATTTAGGATAATTCCTGTTTTCACAAATTATGCAACAGTTAAAGCCAGAAGAGCATTTTCACCCACAAAAACCTGGGTGTTCACCCATGAAATGGCTTCAAACCCCACTGCTTCACCTCCACTCCCTTAACATCAACCTGAAAAAAATAACATGCCTGATCAACAATAAAAATAACATACATGCCAAATAACCTCTTTAATTTCTAATTAACAAGAGACCTGCTCCTCAGAGCAGGAGATACAACAGCTCTTCTACTGCAAGTACCTATTAACCCTGATTTTGGGACTCTAGAAGTGTCCCTTCCCCCTCTTTATTTGGGTCACCTCCCCATCCCAAGCCGGTATCACAGCACAGGCCCGGCAAGAACAGGCATCAGGCAAAGGACCTCACTGCAAAGTCTGCAAATGTAGAGTTAAACCACTCTGCTTGCAAAAAGCCCTAACTAGCCAAAACCAGATTGCTGAAGAGAGCACACCATACCATCAGCCTGAAGGCAAATGGCCTAATCGAGGTATAAATTTCAAGAAGTCGGGAGGATTCAGTATGAGCCCACAGGGGATGGAGCTTTTCCCCCGGTCGCCGATGGACCAGGCTAAAGGCAGTGGGGCAGAACCAAACACCCCAGCCCCATGGAGACCTTGGCAGAGCCCCTTTGCACCACGTTTGCTCCTATATCAAACGTTACAAGCCAGCTTTTTATTTTGTCTTTATATCATTTAGCTGTGGTTTGTCTGTTGCTGAAGGAAATAAGGGGGTGTGCGTACAAGGCATTTGCTTCGCTGCGGTCGGTGGCTGCTCTGGCACAGGCTCCCAGCAGCACCAACCAAGGGCAGGTTTATGGAGTTAACAACCTCCTCACCCCACCTCAGGGCACAACGGGACAGGACATGGACTTGCAGAAGTTTTGGAAGTTTTTCTGACTAGTGACTCACAGGTCTCACGTTCAGAGCATCAGTTTCATTTTGGATTGTTTTTTGTGAAGCCGTTACCCCCTCGGCAGAGCCCTGGGCTGGGGTACGCTGCTCTGCACGCTCCATTCGGGGATTATTTTATTTTATTTGATATAAATCCAGATTTTGGCTGCAGAACATGGAGTGGTCTGGCTCTGGCCAGGGTCTCACCCTGGGTGAGCTGTTCGGGGGAGAAACGTGATTGTGAAACGACTGTGAAAAGCAACTTACTGACTCCTCCGCTCACTCTGCTGCTTCTTGCGCTTGGTGGCTGAAAGACAAGGAAAAAGATATTTTGGGAGTTAAATATCAGAAAGACCAATAAAACACATTCACAAAACTTCTTCAACGGCGAGCATGAGAGGACAGCTGAGGCAGCAAGCAGCAGTTGTGATATGGTTTTGATTTTCTTTGTTTTTAAACTGTGTCTAAAACGTAACATTTGCCTCAGACACCACAAAGCAAACAAGCCATTCCTGTCCCCAAAACCCCACTCCACAGCCTCCGTCTCCCAGTAAAACCTCCCCAATGCTCAGAGGTGGGACCGAACCCCGCCTGGGGTGGGTGCTTGCCCCCCTCTTTGTATTTAATGCATATATGAATATATCATACATCCTCCAGCCTCTCCTTTCTTGCCGGCCTCTCTCCTGCCCATCTCCCAGAGCCCCCCCCCAATTTTGCATCTGGACGGTGTGGGGTGCCCCAAAGTGCCCACGGAGGGGGTTCTGCAGCCCATGGGGTTGCATCCACCCCAGAGAAGGGGTGAGTGGGGTCAGGGGGTCCATCCCAACCCCAGCAGCTCCCTGGCCACCAGCAGAGCCCCTTCCCCACTGGAGCTGCTGGGAGCATCCCCACGAGGACGAAACTCCCAAAACCAGGGCATGGCTGCGCAGGACCAAACCACCCAGAGGGGACATCCCAAGGGGAAGGGGTCTGCCCAGCATCACCCCCCAGCCCGGGGACGGCGGCAGGACCTTACCGGAGAGCTGGCACTTGACACAGAGGCTGACGATGGCCCCGAGCAGCATCAGTGCGGCGGCCGCCCACAGCAGCTCCAGCTGCCCCATGGCCTGGCTGCGTCCAGCCTGAAACACAGCAGAGAGAACACCCTGAGCATCGGGGGCCCCTCGGGAAGCTGGTATCCCCCAAAGAGCCGCGTCCTGTTGGCCTTTGCGTGCCCAGAGAGACGGGTGTTTGTGGAGGATGGAGAAAAGGCTTCAGGGTTCTGTTACGGGGTGGCAGAGGCAATAGGAGGAAACGGCCTCAAGTTGCACCAGGGGAAGTTCAAATTGGATAGTAGGAAAAAATTCTTCAAGGAAAGGGTTGTGAAGCACTGGAACAGGCTGCCCAGGGCAGTGATGCAGTCACCATCCCCGGAGGGGTTAACAGACGCACAGATGAGGCTCTCAGGGACATGGGTTAGTGCTAGATTTAAGTTATGGTTGGACTCTATGATCTCAAGGGTCTCTTCCAACCAACACGATTCTATGATTCTATGACTCTATGATTCTCCAGTAAGACCTGAGCAGCCCCCAGAGCTGAACCCCCATTTCACCATACGGACAGAGGAGAGGTTCCCAGGCTCCTCCTCAGAAGCAAAGCGGAAAAACACACTTGGATTTACTCATTCCCAATCCCATAAGCCACATTGCCACCATAATTGTCAACAGATACTATTTTTGAATATCCAAAATAGAGGACAAAAAGGGAGGCACTTCACAATATTCAAAGCTGCCGAGGCTCTCTGGTTATTTCCCCGTGGCATGGAATTATCTAAATGTCAGAATCCCCACACTTTTTTCTGCATTGAGCTGGCTCAGACACCGGCTCTTCCCCTCCTTTCCATGACAGGCTCTTCCACAAACAGCAGCTAACATTTTGTAATAATCAGCATGATTTAGCATCAGTTTCTTCCTTTAAAATACAAAACATTCTATAAACATCACAGAAAGCAGTCTGCTGGGTGCAGGACAGACTGTTTAGCCCATTCCTGTTCCCCAGGGCCAGATTTTCTTTATATAGGGATTATTTTCATTTATTTTTGTTTTTAATAAACTTCTTCTTTGGCCCCCAGGGATGGAGACGCTTCAACTTGCCAAAGGCCAGCATGTCATCACTCTGCCTGGTAAGCAGCTTTCTGACCACCTAACCTGAATGTCCCTCATTACAATTCAAGCTTGTGGATTGGAGGAAGGAAATATATATATATTAAAATAATTAAAAACAATTAAATAAATACCAACATCAGATGATAGAAAATAGAAGCTCGATTCTGCCCCACTCAGCACCTTCTGACCCCGATTGTGGAATAAAGAACATTTCACTGCCCCTCGGTGCCGAGCAACATCCTCCCACCCGTGTGGCCAAGGATGCCGGCGGGAAGTTTGCGGTCCAGTTTGCGGTCCAGTTTGCCTTCGGAGTCCCAGTTTTACACCAGTGTCCTAATTATCAGGGCACGATTTAAATTGTCGTGTAAAGTCCCAGCCCCCCATTTCTCCCCTAGAGCACAGCGCTGTCTTTCCCCGCAGAATTTCTTGCAGCATTTCTGAAGAAGCTGGGATGAGATATTTTAAATTAACAACGTTTCCAGACCCCCATGGGCCCACCCCGGAGGTGCAGGACCAGCACCCCCAGCTGCTGGGACACCAGGGACAGAGCCTGGTCAAAAACATGTGGTTTCCCACATCATTTTTCCTTGGCTCAGCATCCCCCATGGAAACCATGAGCTGTGGATCATCCCTAAAGCATCTGCGGGAAGTCGGCCCAATGCTGGAGACCAAGATTTGTTATACAACGGGCTGTAACATTGCTGGTTGGTTTGTGGGGGAATCCGGTTATTGTTGTGGTGTTTTGTTTTTTTTTAGAGGCAAGGCAGAGCTGAAGGCGCCCGACAACACTGACCTAGTTTGTACCTTTGTAGGCCAGGCTGCCATCTCGCTTCTAGAACCGGTTTTATTTCTGCAGCCGGGCAGTAACGCAGCAAACCTCAACTGCTCCCGAGCCCCTCGCTCAACAGCAACACAAAAGGTGGTTATTTGCAGGGCTAAGCGAGGCACCCCACATCCCATCCCCATCACAGCAACCCCGCAGTGAAAGCTCCTGTGGGCACCAAGTCAACGCCAGCCCCAAGGTTATAATTTATATTCACCAAACACCCAAGTCCATGGAAATCCTCTCTGTTGGTACAAAACCTCCTCTCATAAGGAGCTGATGGAAGAAGGTGATGAACAGATTTATGACAAGCAGAAGGCTGGAGGCACTTACGGCTGGCGGGATATAAATAAAATATTTGGAAGGCTGAACGTGCTTTCCGTGCTCGCCGCCTTGGGAGATGATGCGGAGAATAAAGGGGCTGGAGCCACCGAGGGCTGTGCTGAGCCCCGAGTATATCAGAATATATCACACATACGTATGGAGTTAACTACGTGCTGACCAGCCTTGCTTTCAAGATGCTACATTCAAACACAGGGAGAAAACCAGTTCCCATCTCACTTCAGCTCTTCAGGAGTAAAATTCAGAGCGTGGCAAGACACCCTGTTGTCTTCACACACTTCTCTGTTCTCCTTTTATGTGTTTTTTTTCCCCTTTTTGCGCCGGCAGAAGTTTCTCCTCGCACGAAGAGACTGTGGCGAGCGCTGCCCGAGCACCGTGGCCCCACAAACTGCTCCGAACGAGCAGTTCCAGGGAGAGCAAAGTGCAATCAAACAAACAAAACCTCCTTTTATTTTTTTTAATGGGAAGAATTAGCAAACTTGGAAAAGATCATCCAGTCCATACGCAATATGTCTTATCAGCCCGGCTGCTGCTGTGCAAGGTTTCTAGTCCTAATTTAAGGATTAAACGCAGTAACAGGGGTTGCTACGAACAGCCGAGGGAAGAGGAGTTGGTTTTTAATTAGGGAAAACTAAAAGGTCTCTCACTTTTAAGTCAACTAAAGCAGAGAGTGACAGCACACCGACATTCACTGTCAATCCATCCCACCAACGTGAGAAAAGCGATTTAAATTTAAATAAGACAATATTGGCTTATAAAATGAGTGGGTATGAGCTGGATACACACAAGCTTGAAATAAAACTTCTGATGGGTGGAAAGTCTAGAAGAACTTTCCAACAGCAGCAGAAGAGGCAAAACGCTCACTTAAAAACCCTTTAAGAGTGCTTAAAACGTACTTTGTGCCAAAAACCCAGGAGAGTGAGGAATGCGTTGACACGGAATTGGTGAAAACGGCTGGTTTTCTGTAGGATCATTCCTGATGAAATAACTTTAGCCCTTCGCAGGTATCAAGCTCACCCCCCGATCTCACATTGCAAGAGAAAGACCAAATTGGTGGGTTGTGTGCTCAATGTATTTGTAAATTAAAAAATACCCAAAAGGCAAAATTAAAAGAGTCTTCTCCTCTCTCTTCCAGAAAGCTTTGCGGTCTGCACCAGTTTGAAATAAATTAAGGCTAATTCAAACAGATCGGATGAGTCACCGGCATGAAATATAAAGTGGAGAGTTTATTTAAAGCCTCACCATATGAAATTTAGCGCACAGACTTGTTGAACAGATGCGATATTCAGCTTGACTCAATGTCTCCAACATTTCTAAGAAAAGAAACGCTGCTTTCTGTTTGTCTGCGTCGCACAGACTGCTGCAGAAAGTCCCATCGATTTGGAAATTAAAGTCTCAGATCAAGGAAGCTCCTGTGGTCGGAACCACTTCAATGACCAGCATGGAGCCGCTAGAAAAGCTCCTTTCCAGAGCTCTGCACAGCCCATTTCCTACCAGATTTTATGCCACTGTAAATTTTCTTAGGGAAGCTGCTACAGCACAGAGAAAGCCTGGTTTCATATGGTTATTCGAGCAGACCATGCTTTATTTTATGCCAGGGGAGCAGTAGATGCATTTTAGTAGAACATAGAACAAGAGGGAAAATCAGAATGGATAAATCAATTTTCATAGAGACCGTCACTTCGTAAAATGCTTTAAAAAACCTCAGGTGGAAAATACAGTGCCAAATCCTAATCACAACCAGCATGCCAGCAAAAGGAGGTGATTTACAGAGATCTCTTGTATTTGTCCTTAAGTTCCTCCGCAGCAAATCCATGCAGCATCATTCCCGCTGCTGCGGAGTCCCGCGAGATGCTGCGTTAGGAATTAGAGATATAGGCAACCTGCACGTATGTAACTATGCACTCCTATTTAGTCCAGAGCAATGAAAACAAGCCAATATTACACACGATTATCCCATAATTACCCTGTTCCGCTAAAGTGTCTGCCTCATGGCCCATATTACACTGAACATTGATCACAAGAGCAAAATGATGCAAAGACAAAGCTCTTTTCTACCTCGGATCTGCAATTTCAAGCACTTATATGCAGTAAAATAAATACATTCATATACATGATGCCAGTCAGCCCTGAAGCTGATGTAAAACCCAGAAAGCATAGTTAAAAATCAGCTATCTCATAGGATTGGGCTTTGGAGGGGGAAACAGCGTGAGCTGCAGCGGTCCCAGCAGCTATAAACAAGAGCCAGAAGCTGGACGAACAGATTTGGGATGAGGGTGGCTCAGCTCAGCCTGAATGTTCCAGAATGGGGTGGGGAGATGTAAAGAACTGTATCGTAAAATGGTCAATCCAGACTGTGTGGGACAGACTCTCCTCTTGGGTTCAAAGGGGTGTAAGTGCCTCTGAGAAGATAAATTTGGGTATTTTCTCACCTCGGAATTTGTCAGGTGGTGGCCATGAGTAGCAGTGAGGAGTAACAGCCAGTGCATTGCTTTCAGTGGGGTCTTGTGGGAATGACCTTGAACCCTCTCTAACAGGGTCATTGAGACCTAGCTGAGGGTCTCTGGGCTCACCGAAACCCACTGGACACCCCACCTGCCCCCTAAAGCCTTCCCACAAACCCACGCGCCCCCTCACTCTCCCACCTTACCCGCAGCCTCAGCCGCTCTCCCCTGTCCGTCCCATCTCCTCCTGCGTCTCACGGCCGCGGCCACCAACACTGGAGCCGGTTCCTCCGGGGCTCATTAGCCAGTTTCTGGTTTCCTGTCATCATCTGAAGCACCAACCCCGACATCCGCCGCTCGGCCGGCCAGCCCCTCGCCGCATCACGAGAGGGACCCACGGGCGGTGCTCGCACCAACCCACCCGCGGAGCATCTTGCGTTTCAGTTTATCTGCCACGGGGAGAGGAAGAGGCTGGTGCAGAACCACAGACACCACCAAAGTCCCTTCCCCAATAGCCCTTGAGCTTCAGATGGGGCCAGTGCCCTCCCCCAAAAGTTTAACTTTCCTTTTAATAAAGAGCTTTTCCAGGATTTAACATCACACGCTGGAAAAAGCAGATGCTGCCTGGGGAAAACTCCCAGCAGATAAAGCAAATAGCAAGTCGTCTCTTAGTTTTTACAGAAAAGACAATATATCAAGCCTCAGAAAGGCAGCGAATAGCCTGAGGTCACCACTGCTGATGGCCAAATGTGGAGCTCCAGGCCAGAGCTGTAAGAATAAAACTACTACTTATACTTCGGCATTGGCTGTTCGCAGATATCACGCACCATTTCACAGGAGTCTTAAGAAAAATAGTGGCTCATGATATTTTTTTAAGTTTTTGGTTTTTATGCTTGAATAGAATAAGGTGGGCTTGTGAACTATGTGGGGTTTATCTACTGGCTCAAAGCCCCATTACTGTACACAACATATGTATCCTGCTCCAGGAATAGGAAATTCTGCACACGCACAACAGGCAGCTGGGCACACGCTTTACAACCGCAAAAAAACATGTTCCATGCTGCCTCTCACTCGGGCTCTGTAATACCCCTCTTACACACAGGCATGTAAATTAGTCGGTAAAGGGAAATTCTGTTATATTTAAATTAGGGTGCTTTCAAGCTGCCACAACCAGTCATCTACATCCTCCTCCCTCTACGACAGAAAGTGACTCTTCTATCAGAAAAACGATTAAATAGCCAACTGTTTACAACTTCTGCAAGCCTAGGATGGGATTTGCTATCAAGCTTCTAGAGGAAACTTTGCTTTCATAAGATAGTTAACCGCTGTCTGTGCAAAAATATTTAGACTTTGAATTCTGAGGTGCAAAAATAATGGCTCGCATGCACCGTCCAGAGCTGCTCCCACATGGAATCCGGGTGCAGAAGCCCATCATGAAATCAGTACAGATAATTTGAACCAAAGATTAGAAGAGCAAGACCCAGCCCTGAGTTGCTTGCACGGTTTCTGGCTGGCCTCTATGCAGAAGATATTACATAATATAAAACACTTTTCTGACTGTTAAAAACAGTTGTTAAAAACCTGGCATTTCTAGCAGAGGTCTTAGGGATTAAGTAGTTTATTAGGGGCTTTCTAGCATTTTGTTATTTAAACACATGCTGATAACTGAAGTTTCAATAAAAAGTTGTTTATAGCAGAACTGTTGCTCTGAACATGCTAGAGACAATTACAGTTTGTCCCTTTCATATAAAACAAAAAAAAGTCTATTTTATTAGGAAGAGGCGATGCTGAAAAGGTACCAGGTACTTGCACGTGGGTTCTCTGGTGGGTCTCACAGCTCCTGAGATGACTCAGTGCTGTGTACGGAC
This sequence comes from Nesoenas mayeri, assembly GCF_963082525.1. Lineage (NCBI taxonomy): Eukaryota > Metazoa > Chordata > Aves > Columbiformes > Columbidae > Nesoenas > Nesoenas mayeri. Next base: position 7,687,675 of record NC_137569.1, on the reverse strand, counting down.
GTTACTGCAGTTGGCTCAGGCTGCAGCAGATGCATCTTGTGTTAGTTCCTGATTATCTCCTGGGCCAACGTGACTGCTCAGCCTCTCCAGAGCAGGCAGAGGCTGTTGTGGTGCCCAGGGAGCAGCGTCGGGACCAAGGATGGAGCAATGCCCTTCAAGGACATCAGTTCTTTGTTGAGACCAACCACCCTGATTGCTAACTTTGATTAGAAGGTAATTACTGCAGTAAAACAGACAGCATCTCACTTCTTTGTATGTCTCACAAGGACTCAATGCAGGGGTTTAGAATGAGAACATCACTCCGAGCAACTACCAACACCACCATGAGCTCGGCCCTTCGGGAGGCCAGACCAAGCCCCCTCTGCCTCACAGACAACAGCCCCCAGGCACCAAACCCAGCGTGTGACACCAGGCGCTGCCCCGTGCCACCTCTCTCCCTCCTGTCACCCCTGCGCCTCATCCAGACCTGCTGCCAGAAACCACTTCAGCTCTGAGAAAAGATCAAAGACACAGGAGCACCATGTTCTTATCTTCCACCATATAAAATGCCACATTACAACATCACCTTTTCAAAGCTTACCCACTTCAGTTTCACTTTGTTTTCCCCCCATAGCAAGCATATAGGCACCTACTCCTTCAGCCAGTCTGACCAGCTAACCAAACCTGCTTTTTCTCCTTTTAACACATAGCTAACCAGTTGTAGAAAATTCTCTTTGGGCCCGAAGAGATCATGAGACTGCACCCTCCTCAGCTTACCTGTTGGGGTTGGGAGGCTGAATGCCCAGGGCGGGGGTGCAGTTTACACCCTTCCAGATAAAGGTGGGGTCTGCCTAAGGACCAGCTGATTTTGCTTGAACCAGGCGTTGTGACTAATGCTGATTAGAAATTCTCAGTGAAACAATGATTAGAAATCAATGCATCATCCAAACCTGACCTTTCCACAGAAACACACGCAAAGCTGCAAACGTTGAGGAAAGGTTTTCAAGCCCCATCTGGCTCTTTCTGCCAGAGCTCATAAGCTTTGTGATCAAGTGTTACCTACTTTGCAGGAGACCGGCATTCAAGTCCTTCTCACTTTGGGACCAGAATAACAACACATCTCATCCCAACCACTAATTATTTATTTGGCCAAATTCTCGTGGCATTTTTAATGAAAGTCAAGTCTTGGAGGAAATTTTCTCACTTGCTAAAGTAGCCCATGAATGTTTTTGTACAGCCCAAGAAACGGCTTTTCCTCTTGGCTGCAGTCGCACAAGTGTGTCCCCAGCTGAGGGAGAAGTGCCACCTCCCCGCGGCCGCTGCACGCCCCGCTGCAAACCTCGTCTGCTCACCCAAAACCAAAAGCGGCTCTGTTCTAGCTGGAGACACATGCTGCTACCACCCAGTGGAAACACGGCTCACAGCGAGGATTTCTGGGTGCTTCACAAAAACGTGGCCAAGTCAGGTTTGCAAAATTAATCCCACATGTCCCTCTGGTGCTGTAAAGGTTCTTTTCGTTCTTACCCTGCTTAGTTCATCCTTGTAGACACCATCATTCTTAAATCTGAACACAAAAGCCTTGAAGGTTTAAATGCTTTTATTTGATTTTTATACAGCAATACAAATTATACAGATTCATTACAGTACAGGTTTTGCAGGGGTTTATAGAGGTACTTAGTGATTTTTTGGTTTATTTAAAAGAAAGAGGCAGATCTTGGGAGCACGGTGACATGGACAAAACAATCGCACAGTAGGAAGCAAATCCCTACCATGGGGAACGCTAACCTGGCTCAAACCTACTGGGCAGAAAGGCGGTGGCAGCGTTTCCCACAATGACATACCCCAAACATCAACCCTGGGACGCTCTTTTCACAAGAAATTTTGAGCTTACAGGTGGGCAGGTTGTTCCTGTACCAGCACTGAACGTCCTTAAAGCCCTTGGATACACTTTGCTGTAAAGGGGACAGACATGAGGGGAGCCGATGTTAAAATTAACCTGCTGTCAAGTGGGCAACGTCATGTAACGGTGTTGCTGCAGCTATGGAAAAGGAAACCATAAAATGCTTTAGATTTAGTCACCCAAACAGCTACAGTAAGATGATGAATGTGATCTTAGACCTAATAATTGCGACGCCTCACACATCATGACACGTGTGCAAACAGAACTCCATCTCCCATTTCTTGTGCCCATCTAAGCTTCAGGTTTAAGTGAGCCAGGCTTGGGAAGCAGTCACCAAAGCTCCTGCATAATCCCTAATGTGCAGGATGGGTACAGGCTGAACACCTATAGCTTTGGGAGTATGTTCCTCCGGTTAGTCCAGAGCATACAATGTCATCAGGATACTGCTGTTACCAATGGGCATCAGGCTGGAGAGGCAAGTGTCTGGCACTGAAGGGTTAAATCATTTCAGAAAAATGATTACACCACTTTAAACACTTCTCATAGGTTGGGTTTAATAGATATAGCGAGCGGTACTACGAATAACAGAATAAATTGCGGACTATATAAATAAAACGTATTCATCCAATAAAAGACCGCTCTCTGCCACTTCGAATATACCCGATTCCTTGAAATCCTGCAGTGGATAAGTGGCGTTTGAGAGGAGGGATTCAGCTACCAGATCGGAAAATTCCAGTCTCAGCTTGAAATCAAATTACTCTCCAGCTACAGAAAGTCCCTGTTCTAAAAATTTAAGACAAGCATCACCTACAAAATTGCAACCCAAGAATCCAGTCCAGAGAAGCGCCCCTGAGAACTCCAAAGGGAACCGATTCTGCACTAGAATACGCTGGGTTACATGCGAACAGCCCCGTTCCTCGAGAGCCTTTGCTCTCGTCTGGTAGCGAAACACAGGAACGATCAGAACGTAAAACATAAACGTAACACAAATTTAAAGATGCTCATGGTTAACAGCTTATTGCCCGTGTTCTTGCCATAAGCCAACGTGAATAATCCCGAGAGGTCCTTCCACACACTGAGAAGGAACGAGGTCGCGGTAGAAAACCAGTGCTCTGTGCCTGGCTTCAAACTGGAGCAAACGTGACACGCGCGGCCTCTGCCCGAAACACACTCAAGGTGAATGGGGGATAATTCCTGGAAAACAGTGGCTCCAAACAGCTTTGCTCAAAGCAGCCGGCGGGACAGGGGCGGCTCTGCGAGCTGCTACACGCGAGCGCCCTGCTGACGGGGTCGCACATGCATTTCCAAATTTGCTGGCTTACTCATTAAATATTTTCTACAAAAAGGGTTGCAATGTCACAGGATTTGCTATACAATATTACCTTTTCTGAAGACAAGTCAGCATCTAGTACTACAGGCCGCAAATGCTCCTACTGTATGCTAAAGTCAGGATTGAAATGATAACAGAATTCATAAGACAAGCTGAAAAACATCAGCATCATCCAAAACTGCCCAGGGACAGCAAGTCGTGGCCACTATTACTATCACAACCAGCAGAACTTCAGAAATACAAGGTCAACATTGGAGACTCTTAGTACCAGCACATCTCAGTAGTAGGTTAACATGCTGTTGCTACTTCAGAAAGGCAGGTAAGCCAGCCTTGAAGGTGTGGATTTAACAGCACCAGCCAGTCATTTGAATACAAAAATACTCCTCCACCTCGTCCCTCAGCCATCAGAGCATTGGTGACCACAAGCACAAAGAGCCCTGTGGATGCTGTTACTGAGTCGCATGGTCCAGTGAGTTGGCAACACACCAATGCCAGCACTGGGATGCTGCTGCTAGACTGGGATTAGCTGTCCCGAGACTGCTCCTGGGAGCTCAGCAGGGTTTAGGTTTTGGTGTGTGACAGTTTTGTAGCACGTTAGGCATGTGCTGCTTACTTCTGCATCACCCCACAGCTCTTCCAGACACCACACCAGGGAAACACAAGGCCCTTCCTCCAACAGCAAAGCTGTGCTTAATTCAGTTTCCATTCCAAAACCTGGCTGCTGCATTCCTGACTTCAGTTTTGTTCATTTTTTAAGTTCAAGCTTGAAGAAAGCTCTGCACAGCTACTAGAAATAACTCAGTGAGAATATGAACAGCCAGAAAGTGAATTATCCATTTGTTATCACTGCTGGTAACCTCCTCAGTCAATGCTTTGCCATGCCAAGTTTAGATTTAAGCTGCAGGTAAAACTAAGCATTGCAGATTAAACCTTAACTGCTTTGTGCTGGTGGAAGGGGAAAAAATAACCTTGCTTCCTCCTACAAAACTTAAATGCCACATCCATGTATTAAATACATTTTTGTCAACTGTTGACACAGCCAGTCTGATACACTTGCATATAGAAAAATGATAACAAATTGAATTTTTGAAAAGAAAAAAGACTGGAGGAGTCTGACCTTGAGCCATATCAGAAACATAATGATCAAAGAAAGCAGGCAATGTATTAATGTTTGCATATGAAGAACTACTAAAATACATAAATAAACACATAGGAAATGATACTGGGATTAGGCTGCATTCACTAGTGGGAAGCCCTTGATCAAACAAAGATTAGCGGGCAGAGAAAAATACTTTTAGTTATGAGCCACTTGCCATCTCTCTACCTTTGTAGAGTGTCATTTTCCTCCATGCAGAGTGAGGAAATTACTGCTCCCACCATCAGGAGATTTGGAAGACCAGTTAGGAGCAAGCTGGAGAACACCACTGCCACCCAGCAATCCCTGCTCCTACACATACAACTCAGCTTATTGTTCCTGTAGGAGTCAGGTGCTTGTACACACACCATGTTGGCAGCTCCAAAGCAGGATTTGAGGTCTCTGCTCAAGCTGTGGCACAGGCAGGTCTGAAGAGAGCAGATTGAGCAACCAGGAGGCAGGAACGCTTCCCATCCTTCCTTTCACGCTATGGGAAGCAGTGCAACGAGCAGGGAGGTCAGAGCTTATTTCCTCAATAAAAACACAACTCTCCTTTTCCTGTGCCCTGCAGCAGACCCTTGGTGCAGAGACAGGGCCACAGCCTCATTATGCCTAGAGGGAAATGGGGCAGCTGAAAAAGGTGGGAGAAACTGGGCAAGACAGCAGCAAGCTGATCTATCAAACTGTTTCACCACAAAGACTCCACAAACTGATCACTGCTCACAGGGGAAGGATGCATGTTTTGCCCTGTACCTGACAGGGAATTCCAGGCAGCAGAAGCTGTGGGAAATCACAGCCGAAACTCCATGACCTGCTCCAAGTTCTGCCTGGCAGCCTGGGCTGCACAACTGCAGGACAAAGAACTTGGGCTCACTTCCACTTGCACACAGTTTTTACTTCACCATCTCCTGCATGTTCCAACACTTGTTTTGATTCAATTCCTTCCCTTTATCTTTTCCTCCCCCCACTTATTTGTATAAGAATGGTCTGGTACTGCCTCCCCATAAAATGCATGGAAGGCGATCGGCAAATTAACACAAGGTTTGAAAACTGAGGGGGGCAGTGGAACATGCTATAGCGGACTCAAATAAAGACCAATGTTAAATATTACTTAATGTTTTCTTTTATTTAAAAGATCATTCACAAAATACCATATCCATAAATTCATTTTGTTATGAAGCAGAATGTGTTAAGTGTTTGGAATTTTCTTTCTTTTCCTTTTTTTTTTTTTGTTGTTTTTGTTTTTACATTTAAAAGTCAACTGTCCTGACTAGAGGTGAGTTTTCATAAGGGAATTTGTTCTTAAAATCTTTTCCATATTGAAGATGTAAATAGGTCAATTATTGGTTTGGAATACAACCACACAAATGCATGTCTGTCTTAAATTAAGTATTAGTGTTAGACAAATGGTTCTTATCTCAGAAGCAGATTAAGTGACAGGCAGAAGGAAGAAAAGAGCAGTTCTGTAAATTGCTGGGACTCTGACATTACAACGGTAATTTTAGGGAAGAAATCCACTCCCAGCAGAGATGCTGGCAGTGGAGCAGCTGCGCTTCCAGACTCCTCGTGCAACACCCGGGTGTGCTGGCTGGTTTCACTGAGTCGGCAGCACAAGCATTAGGAGCCCAAGATTTTCTCATGCACTGGACACATCCACACTTCAGTGTTACAGATCCAGGTCTGGGGTTTAAACATGAATGATCTCTCTCCTTTTGCTCCAGTCTCTCCTCCTTCCTCCCACACAAGACTCCCAACACCAGCAAGAAACATTTCAAGTGATGAGAGATGAAGCAATTAGAGATGCTTTTTAACCAAACTTCTACACAAAGAGAATCTATAGCAGAACAATTTCTAATCTGCCCAATTTCAAGGCATTCTGAAAGCAGGGGTCTTAAAACTGTATACCGCTGGGCAAAGAAACAGAGGGGATAATGGCAATTACATACTGCATGGTAAAGTATACACTCCTTAAACAAAAATAAAGAAGTCAATTTTATTTGTATAAACTTTGTTTAAAAATTTACCAAACATGTAAAACCCAAAAAAATGTAAGCAGAAAGAGCCAGTGAGTGGTTGTGCTAAAATGGGCACATTTTTGCAGCACTAACCTTGAGCTCAGGGGTGTAGTATCATACCATTTGGAAGTCAACAGATGCCACCAGCAAGAGTCTGCTGGCAGACACTTTATCCGTACTGACGCCACCACCTATTCACCAAGCTCCTTGCATCTATTAAATTGATACTTACTCATAACCTGTGTGAAAGGGCAGTTATCCCTTTTAGTTTTACAAGGGGCTCTGCTGTATACAGTAATTCTATCACCAATTGTCATAAATGGTATTTCACTACTTGGTCAGAACGGTGAATTTCTCTGTTGAACTCATCTGGACTCTCCAGTTTTCCTCTTCAGAGCCACAGCAATACAGAACAAGACATGCAGGTCGGAAGAGGAGCACTGAGGAAGTAAAAGGAAACAACGCAGGGCAATAACTAAGTCTAACCTGTGCTTCTAAAGTAAAACAAACTCAGAAAGCAAGAAGTTGAAGCAGCACCTTTGTCCAGAGACCTCCACACTCGTGAAGCAGCCACACTGCCTTATCTACTGGCAAGTGTGCTGCTTGGAAGGAAACAGAAGAGGGAAACTCAGCACAAAGCAGGCACTAGATACAGCAAAGCCAAGAACGTACTAAAAACCACTTGTTAACAGCTGACATGCATTCACAAGCTCTGTGTTTTCGGTTTCAAAGAGGACAAATGCCAGATGGCAGGAATGGTAAACTGCAGGGTTGACATTCCAGCAGAGCTAGTCACTCTGTACTGTCTTGCTTTTTCTCCCGCCTCCCCATTCCCTCTCAACCCCAAACTCAGTCGTGCTCTTTTACTACTTCCTCTCGGGGCTTGGCTCCACCAAAGATAGCAGAGTTTGGATTGGCTACTTGATTGAGGGGGGTATCAACTGTTCGAGGTTTGAGCTGAAGTCGGGGTCGCTGTGCTCTTTCCTCTGAAAGAAAAAACATTAAGGTTTTAAGATCTGCCTGTCAAGGGTCATAGTTTTAACTTGACAAAGCAAGCAGGAGGCTCCTTCACGAAGGAAGACTGAATTACAGAAGATATAAAGAGTTTACCTTCTGTTGGCTCTCTGAAGTCCATGGAAGATCCACGAAGGGGAGGCCCATCTCTGAAGCGACCAGTACCACCACTTCCCATTGAGGCACCTGGTGGCCGCCGGTCTCCAGGGCGGGTTCCTCTACCCCGGCCTCCCAAGAAGTCATCGTCTTTGAATCCTGAAGATGGAAGACAGTACATTTAAACAGCACATTTTGCAATACTTTTAATCTAGATTTTTATCTGGATGGCTGGAAAACCTTGCAAGTCACTGCTGTCAGTCCAAGATGATGCACTGAGAGCCTTTGTCCGTAGACACATTGCTTCACAGCTCTTACACATTCTAGAAGAGTCGCACAGATTCCATTTCAAACCAAGTATACTGTGTCACATTCAGAAACTGCTTTATCCACCTAGAGGCTTATTGGAGTGTTGGAGAGTGGGTCATCAAGTGAGCTTAAAATATGAGCTTCAGCTGCAACTTCAGATTGTTAACACCATTAGCTGAATTCAGAAACAAGTACTCAGAGTACTTCTGTAGTCACAAGATGACACCGGCTACAGCCTTAGCATGAAATCTGCAGGAGCAGAGCAAGTGGGAAAATGAAATACAGTGGGTAATGGAATACATAGTGCCTTATAAAACAAAACATTTGAAAAACAGAGCAAAACCCCAAGGCTTTTTAGTTGTACAATAATTAGTCTAGTAAATGCCTGGTCAGTTTAAAGAGCTGGAAAAAAAACAATTCAGACTTTAAATAGGAAACTGACTGCATTTTTTCAGTTTACAGATCAAAAGGGTCACGAACTGTCTGTCACTGACCAGAGCTCCATCTTGTACCAAGGACTATCCTCAAGTATCCCTCCAAGCCCCCACCTGCATCAACAGGAGGAGGATGCTTTGGGCCAGCAGCACACCTAGGGGGAATATACTCAGTTTTTCAAAAGCTGCCTGGAAGAAAAAGTTGTTCCCATCTGAGATCTTCCTTTCCACTTCAGCATTCTGCAGAGTTGCAGAACTGTCTCTTACTTACTGCAGTGCCAAACAACCATCTTTAAAGACTTGATCCAGAGCAAGGCTGTGCAACCTGAGAAGAAAAGCTTCTGTAGCAAGTAAGATTTAAATGCGAAGCTTTTGGCTCACAAATCACTCATCCAGCATCTAACAAGCTGAGATGCATCTGCATTTCAAGCAGCTGCCAAAAAAAGGTATAAAGCTATGACACCAGAATGCTTAGCTACAAAGGCAGGTCAAGCACAGCACTGTAGCAAGCTTTCTCTCTCCAGCACCACACTTCAGTGTCATGCTAGTGGCAAGGACACACTTTGTTGCTCTTCCATCTACGTTGTCCATTCCACTCACGCAGAGATCAGACATTGCGAAGTTGCACTTGCCAACATCTTCCCATCAGAAAATGGACCAAACCCATTATTTCAGAGGACAAAAGAAATCGTGTTAATGTCACCCTGGATTCTAATAGCTTAGAAACTGACTGGAAGTCAAGAGCAAACCCAATGGCTCCATCAGTACCTTCCACTCAGCAAGCTCGGTCATTTGCTGCAACTTGCATTACTGTAACAGGACTAAAGTTTAGGAACATTTTGCATTTACAAGTGCTTTGAAACACCAGTACATCTTTGGAGATGTCAGTTGCTTCACAGATACACAAATGATGTCATATCTCCTTAAGAAGGTGAAAGCCTCTGTTCTGAAAGAATACAAGATCAGCTTTTCCACATGATGTGTCTGTTTCTGCTACTATTCAGAAATGCACCTGGCCTCATGTTTGAGAAATGCTTAAAACCTAGACAAGCTAGTCTACATTTGAACAAGTATTCTGTCATTTAGGATAATTTCATAAAATATACAAGCAAGACTCTTAAGGCAATGGAAGATTCCCCCTGAAGAATCCCACTGCAGCTGCAGGATGTCCAAAGTTGACAAACAGTAGATTCAATCAAAACAGTAATGGGAAAAAAACGTAGCTGACATGAAAATGAAAACACTTTTGTGCCTTTTAGGCCACCTATCTTTATAAGTGTTAATACTGATACCAGAATTGAAGTCATCTCTGGAATCCCATCCACCTCCTCTGGATTCTCGGGGACCTCCTCCCATTCCTAGGAAAAAAGTCACAATTGTGTTCAAGTCTGGAGCTATGGGCAAGACTGATCATGGGGATACCAAACCAAAGTTTCAGTCCTTCAATATCCAAAGTCATGCTGCTAGAAAATCCTTTTGTTTGGGTACTACCAAGTTCCATTGCATAGGAACAAAAGATCAGTTTAAGTTAACCAAGAATAAGTGGTCAAAAAAGTTGCTCTCAATACACATTCAATGGAAACTTTAGTGAGTCTAGTTCAATTAAGCTTCAATTACAGTAAAGCCCTTTTTTTACACTGGAATAGGAGATAATGCACGATAAGTATTTGTATACTTGTGCTTACTTGGCTTACTCAGTGTCTTTACATCACAGTAAAATAGTAGCAGATCAGACTGTTGGGCTTATGATTGTCCTCTGCAAAATGCTATACATTACTGGGGTATTGGTCTCACTTCCTGGGCTAGGAGTGACAACACATTCAGCTTTTGGACACAAAGCACATCTATTCCAGACATTTCAGGAGCGGCAGCAGCTAGGTTAGAAATGTGTACACACAAATAATATACATTCTTCCTACATAATCTTCATGTTTACTTGCATGCCTTGTCTTAACATTAGTTAGCACCAGAAGTCACAAATACAACCATTATATTTAAAAAGCTATTCAGAAAAATGAAAGTCACCTCTGTCATCAGGCCCGCCACCTTTTCTGAAGCCAAAGCCACCTTTATCCTGTTTTCTGCCTTCCGCTATGTCCACTCGGAGTGATCGATCACCCAAAAGCTGTTAAAGAGAAGAATCTCTTGAGATTTTACCATATGGGCTGCCAAGGACTTTGAGACTTGTGCTTATCATTTCACAAATTAATTGCAAGTATACTTACTGCACCATCATATGTAAGAGCTTCCTTGAGTGACTCCACCTCATCAAACTCTACGTAACAAAATCCTGTAAGAAGAACCTCACAAGTTAATATCAGCACTTTAAAAGGCCTTTGTAAGAAGTCACTCTTCCTGCATATCTGCTAATAGCCTCCCTTCTCTTTCAAACATGAGCTATGATATGATAAGTGTAAGATGTACACAGCTCTGAAACCAAACATTAACGATGAATGCATTTACCTGTGCCTACTACGATGCGGGAAAATCCTGAAACAGAGCTCTGTATGGGCACTATGCAAATGCCAGGAGCCTGATTAATTTCCTTTAAGGTTTCTCAATATAGGTTAGATTGGATCTATGCCTTTAGACAGTTATTTAGCTAAATATTGACATTTGGTTACTAGTATTTTTCAACAAGAAGCTGAAGTACCTGCTTGGCAAGCAGTCTCATTTTGTCATCACATCAGTTAGTGAATTTATTCCTTTTCTGAGATCCCCTGTTGCCCAAGTTAAGACTTAACCCCTCGCAAGAAGTAACTTACAAATATACCCCTTTCCACTGACCAACTCCAACGGAAATCAGATTTGCATCCTCTAAAACAATTGTCTGAATGGCTTATCTACATGTTTTTTCTCCCTGTCTACTAAAAAAAAAACCCACAGCTGAAGCAATAGGAGTCTTCTGAACTGAAGAAAGATTGTGTAAGTACTCAACACTTAAGGTCATGGATCTTAAGTGGAACAGATACTTCAGCTTTGTTACGATTCATACAAGACAAACAAGGTTTGAGAAAGGCCTTTTATGGTGGGGCAAATATTGACTCTTGTCACTGATGTTAGTCTGTATGTTCGGAAGATGGAAGTAACAGTGAATCTCATTCAAATGAGATGACGACTTGTTAGTGCATGAGAAGCCTGCATAAGTCAACATACAGAACAAACACAGCTCAACAAGCTAACTGCACTTGAGAGTAGACTGCAATTCCCCACTGAAGTGACTTTAGAAGTACCTCATTTTCTCCTACCCGCTAGCTGCCTACAACTCAAACACCACCTAACACTCACCTTTAAATTTGTCTGTTTCCTTGTCTCTGACTAGTCGCACGCTCCTTACACTGAGATCCTTGAAGATGGCATCTATGTCTCCTTGAACAGTGTTGAAGGGTAGGTTTCCCACATACGCTGTGAAAGGGGGTTCTGTTGGCAGCTCCTTCTGCTGCTTGCGGGGACCGAGGCCACCACCACGAGACCTGTTGAAAGCAAGCACAGTGTCTCTGCAACTTGACTCCCAACACAGTCAGTAACATAGTATATGGCACTGCTCAGGTGCTGTTTGACTGTTTGGAAACAGATTTTTCCATAACTTTGGTTAGTTCTTCCTATCCCTTTGCCTGCACTAGCTACCTCCACTATTGGCTGACTCCTCTCTAGTATTACACGATGCAGTACTTGAGTGGGAAAACAAATGAACAATGTTTTTAAATACACTACATGTGAACTCAGTAACAAAGTGATGAACTTCCATCTCATCCCACAATCCACAGAGAAAAGCAACGTAAGATTATCTCTACTGTCCTCAACTCAAAACTACAACTTCTTAAACTAATCCTAGATTAGACTTTAAGAATAATTTATAGCAGTGAAGAAACACTTGCATGGCACAGGCTCATCACCTTATCCTGAAAGTAAGCTGGATACAATGCTTTAAACTAAATAGTATATTATTATCCACTCCACAATAATCTAAATTACTTGAGCAGCATTTAGCTTAACAGAAACATCTCCTAACTCTGAAGTTATTGCCATAGCTGTCACATATCTGGACTGGAATGCTTTGAATTGAAAACATCATAAAAAAAAACAAAGCTTGGCTGAGCAATGTCTAATGCAGATAAACCAATTTCAGTGTTACTTGGATATTTACTTTTTCCTTTGTGTCTCATGAATTACAGAATGAGGCAAACAAGGTTGTCTTCTCCTGTCTTTTCCCTCAGTCTCAGTAAGGGCTATTGGCATCAGTTGCTGAGGAACTAGACTGTCCCAGCTGAATTCTTTACTGTATTAATGCAACTCATCTCTGTGTTAATTTCCTGTAGAGCCTAATCTTCTAAAGCTAGCTTTGATCTCCTTTACAGAGAGTAAGATTTGTACTGTGGGCAAAAACTAAGTTAGAGCTCCTGGACTTCTAGACTACAGGATGCCACTGTCACTGTTTCCACCACCATGTGCCTCACCTACATCATCTTTGACTTTCACCTGAAATGCCAACCTACCACATGTTGTCTCCTTCAACACTTCACTTTTACTGGGCTTTGTTCACGTCTGCTCCCTTCCCTAGAGGCTCACTGTGCATTTAAAAGCACGATGGAACACAAACTGTACCAAACCAGGACCTGCTACTGTGACACGGACAATAGACTCTGCAGAGTACTACCTCAAATACAGAAGGTCAAATAATTTTATTATTTCCTTTTATTCCAGCTCATTGCACACAGTCAGAAAATCCATTGGGAAATAATGTACTTGTCTGCCTTTTGTTTTTTAAAAATTCCAGAATAAATATTTTATTACTAATGAATCAGATAATGCGGAAATCTTGAACAAGATTCCTTAACTCTCTCTAGGTAAACCCCTCATTTGTGCCTCTCCACAGTAGCAGCAGGAGTCATTTGTCACCAATGCTATCAGCATTCTGTTAAATGTACTTGAATCACAACCTACATATCTTTAATTAGTGTCCACCCAGGTCCATATTTCAGCATTTTTCACAATATTCCTCATCTGCCTTTGTCTCATTAACAAGTGAGAGTCAAAAACATACTTGAGAACCAAAGCCGCTATAGTTGAGTGCTGCGTTACATATAGCAGAATTTACTTTAGTCACAAGACTAAGTTTTAAGTAGGAAGTAGGAAGAAAGCTGAGCTGCTCTTCTAAAGAATTCCATAATATATAGAATCAGTTCCATGTCTTTGTCCTTAATTCTCATTTATGGCCTTACAAACAGCTACAAAAAGATCATACATTTAATTTGCAGACAAAAAAAGTAATCTTAATTTTTATGTTCTATAGGAATATCATAATTGCTTTGGCTGAATTTAAAAGGGTATTTCCTCCTTCTGCACATTCGCACCATGTTCCTTGAACTCCCAGTTGTCTCGTTCAGGGAGCTGATTCACCTAAAAACTTGCCCTAGAGCTGAATTCTCAGCCAGATCAACCAGGTGATCTGGACAACTGCAGAGAGCTCTTGTGCCAACATGGGAAGGAGAATGAAAGCAAGGGCTCTGACTACAGCTTTCAGCAGCAACCTCCCCTCACATTAACTGGAGCTGCTGTTGAAACCAGACCCTCAAGTTAGCAATCCCCAAAAGCATTTTTTGTGCAACAAATCTTGTTTCTGCCACAGTATACCAGAACTTCCCAGGATGCCCGTGTGGAAATTCATGCCCCATTGTGCAATTCCTACTGATATTATGTCAGAAAAATGAAGTGTTCTCTTTGAATTTGATTCATTAGTGCCTCAGTTATCCAAGACGTAACTATATAATTGGTAATTTACTATCCAGTTGAAGAATGGGAATGGTCAATAACTAGGTTCCAAACTAAGTTTCCTACAGAATCCAGGTATAGCAACACAAAAAGAAACTGTTTCTACACTTCCTTACATTTTTTTCAATACTGAAACAATCCAAAAATAAGGCTGACTTCAGCAACCAAACAATGAGATTGAAAGATGATGCTCTCACTTGTAACAAAACAGGACAAAAGGCAACTATAATTAAAAACATTTCTGAACCAAGAGAACTGGGTCACACCAAAGTGTTAAATGAGTATCTGCATTTCCCACTCAGCATAACTTTTGCTCAGACACAATTAGGTAATAATTATGTCATCTTAATGTTGGAATCTGAAACACAACTATTTGATTTCTTTTTCAGAACACCAAAGCAGAAAGCTGAAGAGGAAAGCTTGTTTCTAGCAAATACCCCTATAATTAGACTTTGGGGTAAAAGAACAACTAAACTATCATTTTGAAGCTATTCTTTTAGAAAGTTTAGTTATTCTCTCCAGAAAACAAGACCTGTCAAAAGTTCAAAACAAAGACTATGTTGAAAGCTAGTACTTGAGTTTAATAGCCTTTTTCACTAAGGACCAAAACAATAGCTCAGTATTTATATTTTTGCACAGCACAGAGACTAACTGGATTTGAACATCAGTACTTTACCAGAGGCAGCCTAAGGCTCAGCAGGACACAAGCTTTGTCAAGAATCTCCAAGCCCACAACTCTAAATACATACCCCATTTATTCAAGCGATCCAGTATATCTCTACAGTAAGCATTACACATTTTCAGCAAAAAGCTTACCTGAGCCTATAAATTAGGAGACATTTATTAACACTAAATTGATAAGACTAAGGTTCCAAAATGTCAGAAGGATGAAGACTAGTTCTCCATTTTCACTTAATTGTACAGCACCTCAGCAGATGAATCTTAACCTTTAAGTAAGGTGCCCAGCATTATTAGAGCCAGCACTTAAACCCACACCTAAATAAACAGACTATCAGCAAGTCAGGAGTGATAAATACTCAGTTTCCTTCAGCTTTGAGAAGCTCTACAGATGTTCAGAGGCCTCAGTATGCTTAAGCATCGATTTTTGAGTCAAATTTGGGGGCTCCAAAACACTTACCAAGAAGCTTTTATAGTAGTCTTTTGTTATTAAAGCAACCAGCACACTCTCATCTGGAATTAAGTGACTTTTGCATACCACAGTATTATGCTTCAGGTCTTAATCAGCATGCTACCAGCTCACTAGCAAAATCCTGCGCTTCATCAGCCATAGTTATATTCTGTTGCTCTTCCACCATGATTTTGAAGAGTATGAGAAACAGGTAGATATGTTACATATGTTTGAACTTGTTGGGAATACTATTTTCTATCTGTCACTCTTAAATCCCATGCTCGCTCTCTATACAGACCAAAGGTTATGCAAAATGCAACTTCCAGGAAAGTATTGTATCTCAACTGAGTTTACAATATTTTTACAGTCCTAGAGCACCTAAAAATGAGTAAGAGTAATTTTAAGTTAACATGGGATTCTTTAAATAGAACCTTCAAGAACAGTCATGTTTCCATTTCACCACATAGGTTATAAGGCTTTATACAAAGTACAGAGACCTGTTAAGGTCTGAAATAATTAAATGCAAGTAGAAGTTGCACTCTAAGAGCAGTATCTAAGGCTTAAAGCTACAGTTAATTCAGAAGTAGTATATGTTCTCATCTGCAGAGGCATCTACTAATCAGCAGAACACCTTTAGTTCACCAAAACAAGTATCCACATTGTGCCTCAGCAAGGTTAAGTACTCTATTGCAGAAATCTGAATATGAAATAACATTTCAACTTTAATTTTATTACTTCATAGAACATGCCTACATGGGGCAGACTGTACCGTAACACCTGAATTTATTATGAGTGGCAAGTGCCACTTCAGGCTGCTGTCAAGGTTATTTGTTAGCGAATTTCAGAAATAACAGAATTATAAGTGGCTACAACATGTTTGCTCTGGGACATCTCTTCTTTAGCCACAAACAGTAACTATGCATAAAAATGAGCTTACAAAGCTTGGCTGTCAGAGTGTTTCCAAAGACAATAAAACTTACTCCTGTTATAATCTCAGCAGTAGCTCCTCCTGGCTGTCTAAGCAGCCTGAAATGAAACTTATTTATTCCTCTAAGAACAGGAAAGGACAAGAACACTCTTGATCAGGAAACATGTCTTGGAATATTAGATTATAAAATAGCGTGCTTGTTAAGATTTGTTCACAAAGACAGTTTATTTCATAGTTTTATGCCTACTGTTTCATTTCAGTGCACACAAAATCTTATATGGCACCGACCTTCAAAAAAAAAATCAATTACTAATTGCATTTTCCTAAGTTAATTTAAGACAAAATTCGTAATCACCGGTTATCGCTTTTGTAGTTCCTCCCCCATATGCAATTTCCAGCAAATAAACAGAGGTGGGACAAGTCCTGTTCCCAAGGATCAGGGTTTTGGAGTCAGCATCCGGAAAACGCAGGACGGAGACTCCCAGCGCCCCCCTCTCCTCCCCCCCCAATCTCTTTCCCGCTGCAGGAATCACAACGCTGCCTGCTCCAGGGGGCACCTCGCCATGCGGAGCTCGTCCCGCCACAACACGAGCCTCTCACCCCTCCACAGTCCCTCATGGGAAGCTCCTTCCTCCCATCTCCTGGTCCGTGCCTGCAGGAGCTCCTCACGGCCTACCCTGGCTCTGGCCCAGCGCCTCCACAAATCCTCCCCCCTCCACTCGTCTCCGGGCCGGCGGGAACACAGCGACACCCTCCACCCCTCGCCCCTTCCCGGCGCTCCGAAGCCGCCAGGCCCTAAACCTTGCGGCACCGTGGAGAGGGGACGGTGGCTCCCCCCTCCCGGGACACCGCAGCCTCCTCCCCGCCTCACAAAGCGAGCCCGCCAGAGGAAAACGTGCCCCGGCGGGCTCACCCTCGCCTGCCGGAGAAGGGAAGGCGGCGGGGCAAGACGGGTTCCAGCAGCTCCTAGGGGCAGCGCCCCCCCGCCTCTCTCCCCCCCTGGCCCCCTGCCGTGCCCGCCCGCCATCTCCACAGGGAAAGGGGCAGGCTAGGCCCTGCCCGGCCGCGCCCCCGCCTCGCCTGGCCGCGGGAGGCACAGAGCGCCACTCCCTCCTTCCTTCCCTGCTCCGGGGGGAGCCCTCGGCGCTCCCCAGCGGCCCAGGCCCTGGCGCCGTCCGCAGCGCCGCGCTCACCCCCGGCCGCCGCCGAAGCTGCTGTAGGCCCGATCGTCGTAAGGATCAAAATCCGCCATCGCCACCTCAGCCTCCTCCCCGTGCGAGCGTGACAGGACCGCGCCCGGAGGACCCCGCGCCGTTTATATACGGGGGAGCCCGGGCCAGGGCTGTCCCTCGCGGTGCCTGTCTTCAGCTCTCCGCCCCGCCGGGGCTGTCTGCGCCACCGCCTGTCGAGAAGTCCCGACGCCCGGGTGCTCAGCGGCTGCCGCGGCCCAGCCCGGTCGGATCCGCCTGCGCCGCCTTGGCGGGGGCTCCCGGGGCAGCGCCCGGTACACGCCTCGGTGGGTCAGGGCTGGACGTTTATTGGTGACGCGAGGCCAGGCCTTTGGCTCTGCAGCGTGCTCTAACCGCCCCTCCTGTGTCCCCAAATCGCCTTGCTGCGGTGCTGATGGGATCAACCATAGAGATGGTTCGTGCCCCGGGCGTTGCACTTGTTCTCCGCGCTCCCGTGACTGGCGTGGGCGCCTGCAAGGCAGGCAGCAAACGGGCACGGTGTTTGCAGGGCAGGTGGAGAACAACGCTAGATTTTATTGTGAAGATAATGGGCTGCACCCCAAAGTGTCCTGCTGTCGTCAAAAGCCTATCCTTTACATGAACTGCTTTGTGTTCTTTTCCTAGGCTGTCATTTAAGGTTTTATAATAAAGCCACAAAACATACAGATTCTCACACCACCATCAATTGTGCCAACACATCCAGCGTCCTCTGCCTCTGCACGGCCGGATCGCTCCGCAGGGCTCCGACCCTCCTCCCGCACCGAGCCCCGCTTCCCCGCAGGAGGAGGCTTCCGACCGCCCCCCGAAGCTGCTGCCCGGGAAACGGGGGAGAAAAGGTCGCCCTTGGGGCAGGGGAGGGACGAACGAGCCTGCAGGGGTCTCGGGCTGTGAAGCGAGGGGAACGTGGCGCTGGGGGGCGGCCCTGAGGGGAGCGCGGGAATGAGGGGGCGCGGGGCTGAGGGAGCACGGGGCTGAGGAGAAGCCGCAGCCCTGAGGGCAGCGCGGGCGCCGGCGGGGCTGCCATGCCCGTCCCCGGCCGGGCCCCGCTGCCCCGGAAGAGGCGGGGCGGGCGCAGGAACGGCGGCGGCCCCACGTGCGGCAGCGGAGCATGGCGGAGCCGGAGGGTGAGGGCGGCCCCGTGGTGCTCGATCCCCGCGGGGTGCTGCGGCAAGGCCGCGCCTTCCTCGACTTGTTCTGGGACATCGCCAAGCCGGAGCAGGAGGTGCGGCTGGCGGCCACCGAGAACCTCCTGCGGCACCTGCGGGAGGGCAGGAAGGTGAGGCGGGGGCCGCGGCTGCGCCAGGCCGGCCGGAGGGGCCGTGGGTGCGGGCAGGCGGCGGGCGGGCACGGCCCTTCGTTTTCTCCGCTTGCGCTTGGAACCGGGGCGCCCGGCAGGCCCGCGGGGCCCAGGGCAGAGGGGTCACCGCCGGAGCTGGGTCTGTCTTGCAGGACGATGAGCTGAAGTACACCCTGAAGCGGCTGGTGGAAGGACTGGGAGCCACCCGCGAGGCCGCCCGCCCAGGCTTCAGCTTGGCCCTGGCGCAGGTCAGTGTTTCCCCTCTGCGGCCCCTTGCCAGCCGCAGTCAGGCCCTGGGGTCCAGCTCTGCTGGTCGTGAAGCGGCTGGAGGGCTCCCATCTGGCGGTTCTGCATGGGGGTGGCAGAAAAGGTCTTGCAGCAAGCACACATAGGGAGACTGTGCAGTTCTAAATAGTACCAGTCGGTTTTAGAAGCACTTATCAATGTATAAGCTATACCAGTATCATATTCATGCTACAGAATTGTCCTGCTTCAAGAACCAACTTTAATTTGCAAAATTTGACCAGGTTTTCATATATGCTGCGTTTAGAACTATTGTGGCTTAACTACTGTAACTTAAAATTGGCTTTCTCTTGGTGTTGGGCTGGTTTTGTGGGGATCTAAAACCACAACCCTTTAACACATGCTTCAAAGTTTTTCATTTGTTTGTGACATAGCGAAGAGCCCCAGCAGTTGGGATTACCATTGGAATCTGACCTCCTCTCACTGAAGAAGTTGATAAACATAGAAGAGCCCATGTTCTTCCCACTTAGATCGGGGCCTTGGCCATGCTGAAAAGTTTTGTTGCTTCTGTTACAGTGTCATGCAGTTGCAACAAAATGTTCTCATTGTTAATCCTACTAGGTCATGTGCAGGGAAAAAAAAATAAGCAATACCAAAAAGGAGTATCAGTGGGTATATTGATATCTACACTAGTTCTTATTCTAGACATGCTTTTTTACTGATCTAGTTGTCTCTATTCTGGCTTAATAAAGTAGCACATCTGCTGCTATGCTGAACAGCTGTTAAGGTCTTTTTTGACTGCACCTGATAAAACTTCATAAAAGGGAAGAACTGCAGACTGAGCTGTTCCATCCATCTCCTCAGGTTTTGCAGGCTTTTGAGGAAATTCCAGTGTGCAGTGTCCTGGAACAGATAAAAGAAAAACACAATCTGGAAAAAGTGAAGAAGGTGAGTCAGCTCATAGCAGTGTTGGCCAACAGCTAGTTTAAATGACCTGTTCTGTATTCTTTGAAGGCTTGGTAGCTGGGTACTGTAGTTTTGGGGTTCTTGCTAAACCAAATTATTATAATGAAATAGCACAAATATTTGTGAAAACTAGAAGCTGATGACATTGTCATCTGGTGGTGTTTTAGCTGAGATTTATCTGTGTGACAGAAAGATGATCTAGGACTGTTGCTCTTAAAAATTGTGCAGGGGGGAGCTTTTCAGTACATTCATGTGTCAGGATGTTCAAGACTAGATCTTCCAGCAATCTTGTTCCACTGGTCAGACCTGTAGCCAAACATGAAATCTAACAACTCAGTGAGGAGGATTTTTAACCCCTTTTTCTTTCCTTTTCAGAAACTTGTGAGAAATGCTGCTTTTGGAAATTTTTTTGGAGTTATGGCTCTGTTTCAGTCTGGCCGGCTTGTTAAGGTAACATTGCCGTTGTTGTTTGTCAGTACTCATTCTAGGGCTGTCTGAAGTGAAGAGAGGATCTAGAGAGAAAAGCTGGATTGTTGGCTAGTGGATGAGATGGGACTTGAAGGATCAAGTTTGGTTCGTTTCTTTTACATTATACATTTGTGCCTTTTAAGTGTCTGTTCCTGATTAGAACTTAGGAACTGTGTCAGTACAGGAGGTTCCTACCTCTCATGGAAGGAAAAGATCTGTTGTCATATACAGAAAACACCATTTTGGGAAAAGCTGAGTGGCCTATCAGGGAGCAATTGTGTAGGTTTCTTATTACAAGGAGGCATAAGGGTCTCAGGAGCGGGTTATTCCCTGAGCCTTCAGCTTAATCTTTGATATGTCATCTGATTTTGGCTTATGTTTCCTTTCTAGGACCAGAAAGCTCTGCTGGAGAGCATCCAGCTTCTCCAGCAGCTGGCACATCACCAAGCACACCTCAGAGATCTCCCTCGCAAAACTCTTATTGACATCATGTCTGAGGTACAGCCACAGCGTGTGGTGGGTGGGAGGAGGACTTTGCTTTGGGGACTGCTTTTTCTTTAGTTTGTTCACAGTTGGAAGTTAAAGGGGGTGCGTGGAAGAGTGAATTTAAACCATGGGAGCTGTTTTCTCTAGTGTCTGTGGGCAGATGCTTTTATTCTGGGAAGGATGCTCAGGTTTAGCTTAGTCTGATTTCATCATGGACAAACCCATAGTCTGTTTTTTCCCAGTTGACTTGCTTGGGTGCTGTGTTAGGCCCTCTGCTGCTTTGAAGTGTACTGAAAACTCTGGACAGCAAACCTTCTTTTTTATGCACCAAGCCTGGGCCTAAGGTTGAATTTTGGGCTGTTGGGAGTGAAAGGAGGTAGGGACATGGAGTAAAGGAACTCTTGAGTATGTAGTGAAAGAAGAGAGTTTGTTTATTTCCTTCTTTTATGTGAATATTTTTTGTGGATGTGAAGACTAACAGCATCAAATCAAAATTAAATAATATTTTGTATGGAAGTGTTCCGTGTCATTTAGTCTTGATGTTAGGCTTAAATGTATTTTGAATCCAATCTTTAAAAAATACAAATTAAAGCAGTTATTATGCTTTTCTTATTCACGAAACCATTGGATCCAGTTTTCTCTAAAACCATTGAACACATTTGTTTGCCAGAAAATTCTGTGGAAACAAGTAGCTTATTTTTGGAAAATATAATTAAAAGCTAATACAAGAGTGTTTCCTCCTCCCTGGGCTGAACGGCTGCACATACAGGAGCAGTCGGACAGCAAGAGAACAATTGCAGCTGGAGTCAGTTGACCAGAATTGCTGTCTGATGACAATATATTGTCCTGCTCCACATGGTTAAGCACCTGGGGACTGTGTGGCAGTACTAGACACATCCATTAGTCATTTTTGATTGTGTCACCATAAAGGTGATTTCTGAAGTTTCTAGAACATTGCAAGCATTTAGTAAAATGCCCTACAATGCAGATACTTAATACACTACACAGCAAGACAGTAAAATGCCATCTGATGTCTCTCATATGTTCTCACCTTTGTTCCTGTCTAGGTTCCTGAAACTGTGTTTGAGGAGGTCCTGTTTGGCATCTTGCGAAGTGACCTCGCTTCAGCCTTAACATCTCCAGAGAACCTGCACCTTTTGCTTGTGGGCATACAGAAATTCCCTAGTGTTCTGAAACCTAAAAATCTGAAGAAGCTATTTGGCTCTTCTACTGTTGTAAATGAGAAAAATATTCCCAGGTAAGTTCTTAAATAAGGAGCATTAAATGCAACATTCTCGGTTCTCTTGGCTAGCAGTGAGAGAAATGCGGCTTACATTCCGATACCTGCCCATATTTGCTACTGCAGGTACTTCTAAGGGTTAGGTGCTAAGTGTCATGCAGATTCCTAAATTATAACTCTGTCATTTCTCCCAGGAGACACAGCCTGCTGTGCTCAGGAGATGTTCTATGTCCTTCAGCAGGATGAATTTGGCTTTCAGCAATCCCCTTCCAGGCCAGATCTCTTGCATTGTTTTCTCTTTTCTTCTAGGCTTGTAGAGCTTCTGCGAAGTGCTGCCAAGTCTGAAAAGAAGGACAAGAAATTGCCCAGTGTAGTGTTGGATTTGCTGCAAGTTTCGCTGAAGGAAGGTGCCTTTGAACTGTTCTGGGAAGAAGGTGTGGAGAATGGGCTATTGAAGGAGAAATCGGGACCAGTGAGGTTTGTTTTAACATACATTGTTGTTTTCCATATCATCCTTCTATTTCGTGGCCCAAATTTTTCTGATGCCCGGTGGTAGGATGGAGTGTGTGGTTTCTCAAGAACAATGTGAGAACACTTGCTTTTGATTATTTAGGTATTCGTAGGAAACTTTATAGGGAGCCTAAATCCAGGAGTTAGTAAGATTTCTCTTAGAATTGTGACGTATAACAAATTTGAGGTTAAATTGAACCAGGACAGCACGTAAAGGTAATGCACCTCACTGGCCATAAAAGTATCTTACATCTATAGTTTGCTGCTACAAGACTTGTCAGAGGAGCTGTACTGTCCCTTTCAAAGTGGCTGAGAAGGAGAGTCATTTCACTGTGCGTGGCTTTATTGCTGGGCCTCTGCCTGAGGGAATCTTCTTGTTTCCACTCAGCTACATGTGCTACCGGCTGCTGGGCAGTGCTCTCCCCTTCTTGTCCCTGGATCAGCTACAGATGGTTCTCAAAGGGAAGGTGATGCAGCACTATGGAGAACACGTGGTCACTTCTCAGGTAGGTCTTCTGAAAGCACTCGTGCTCAGGGCTAAAGACCCTGTCCTGTGCAGGAGCCTTCTCCACCCCCCTTTCTAGTTTCACATTGTCTTGTACAACAGAAAAGTTATGTAATTTTAGACCTTGGACTCTTACTTAAAACAAGGTTATTTTATGACCACCGGTTGCAGTGGGCTGAGTATAGACTGTGTTTAATCATCGTTGCCTACTTGTGTAATTTTGTTCAGACTTATTTTAAGGGTTTTGAAATTGTTCAGCCACCTGCTTTCATTGATGTTGCTAAGAAAGCTGTAACAATGGGGAAAGCAGAGGAAGGGCAGCCCTCAGCGTGTTGACAATGTCATATGTCATCCTTTAACAGTCCTTTTGATTTTGTTTGTCCAGAAGCTCCTTTTTGTCTGTCATTGTGCTGGGTTTTGCATGAACATGAAGGCAAATACAAAAAAGGACAATTCAATGCTTTTGTTATATTATTGCTTGTTTCAATAAGCACATCTGAGGTTTAAGCACAAATTTTATTTGGAAATTGGATTTTGAAACTCTTCTTTCTCCTTGCCTCCTGGGAAGCCAAGAAACAGCACAGCTGTGCAGTAAAGGGAGGAAGAAAAAGGGGGAATACTGATAAAAACAGATTTTGGCTTGGCTTTTTGTGGTAACATAATCCTAAGCCTTCTCATTTGGGCCCAAAAATCATTGCCCTCGCTTGGGAGAAATAAGTCTTTTCAGTCTGTCTGTTCTGGGATCAAAGCAGCAATAGATGTGCAAGTTTACTCTGAAAATAGTGCTTACCATGGCGCCTCCCTGTATGGTGCAACTTTCTCCAGGGTTTATCCACTAACTCAGTTGTTTTCCTGTTTCTTGCTTTTTATGCTTGTTGTACAGTGAATTACATTATATTTTTCCATGTGGATCAAAAAACCTGTTAATTCTTGTCTGAAATGTACAAATCCACTGAAGACAATGGTTGACTAAATGGAAAGAGAAACCCCTAATATTGTTGATGATGAAATAGGAAAGATCTTAGTTTGAATTTGTTGTTTCTGTGGTTTTGTTTTGTTCATGACAGGAGTTGTTTGTTTTGGAAAGCAAATACTGTTATTTTGTACTTTCTTATGGGATTCTGGTGGTTGTTGGAGATAGAACTAGACAAAGCTTGACTCTGATATTTACTGACAGCTATCTTCCTGAATCCACATATTTGTTCAACAGGAGAGCAGATGTACTTGATTTGCTTTTGTTGAGAGGTGATTGATGAAGCACCTGTTGTGAGTTATTAGCCTGTTCACAGCTGTCACTCCTGGAATTCTTCTCCCAGTTTTCATACTGATATACAACTATTGAGTTCTCCAACAGTGGAAGCAGGAGCTTACTAAGCTGTATTTTGTGTGAGAATTCCTACAGTGGTATTTATAATTGAATCAACTTGTAGTTAATTAGGAATTTATAGCCCCTTTTTTTAAAAGAACAGTGTTGCTTAGACTTTCATTACTGTTTCTGCTCCTGCCAGTTCACTGTATTGATCGTGACACTATACCAAACAAGTTATTTTATTAATTTACAAAAGTTACACTGTGTTTTTGGAATGAAGCCACAGCTTGTTGTTTTTTTGTTGTTTTATTTTTATTTTTTCTTTTTCCACAACAAATGGGTGGAATTGAACACTGTGGGCTATGAAACAACATAAAGAGATGTGATGTTTGATGATGTAGGAGATGTCCTGGTGGTCTGCATGCTGCTGAACAGCTGTATGCCTTGTGGATCAGTGGCAGAACTGAGGACAGGACTTAGCACAAAACAGCAACACCTCAGGATGTGGGTTTTAGGTTAAACATGTCAATTCACCCTCCTTTCAGAGTATCTCAACACTTCTGAGACACCAGGGAGAGGAGGTGGAATATGTTCTCCCCACTGTAGGTCAGCAGCCTCCAGGGCTGCTGGATTTGACTGGAATTGATGTGGGGGAGTTTCCAAATTGAGGGAAAGTCAAAGGCAGGTGATGTGAGAAACACCTTGGACATTCACCCAACATGAAAGCTGATCAGCCTAGGGGCTTAGCTACACTGGCCAGTGTGTGGTCCAGCCTCCTGAAGCCCAACCGCTTGGGAAGGTGCAAATTAAAGGGTTGAAGTTGGTATGTAACAGATTTATGTGGTTGCTTGCAGTGGTTGCTCCTACACGAGGAAGACCATGATGTGAAATTGGTGATGTGCTGTATGCCTTATGCCAAATGTTCAGGCATATGACTTTAATTTACGTACTGCAGTCCGTAAAGTGATTTGTTCTTACAAAGACACTCAGACTCAGTGTGAGGTTCCTAACCTGCTTGTTTGACTGTATTTTTCAGCTTCCAGACCGATTTAAGTTTGCTCCAGAGATGGAGGGATATATAGATGAATTTCTCAGCAGCTGTGATGACCCAGAGAGACAGCTGGCAGTGTTGATTGGCTTCTCTACTCTCACCAATCAAGGCTACCCAGTGTTGTCCAGCTCTACCAGGGTAGTCAAACACCTGCAGCCAGTGGCATTACAAAAATATGTTGACTGGCTCAAAGACATGTTCCTCAGGCCAGACTTGGACTGTTGTTTGGACTTCTCAAGTAACCGGCAGAAACAGAACCAGGAAAAAGTAAACAAGTGAGTGTATAGGTGATGCACCTTCCTCTTCTCTTTCTGTTTTGTGGTGTGAAGTTGGGTTTGGACAGACAGTGTTTGCCGGTTCCCTTGCCATGAGTTGACAGTTGTTGCCTGTTCTGTTTCCTCCATCCCATAAGGTTTAGCCCCAGCATCTGACTGTTTTGCTGGGACAAAATAAAATTCTGCAAATAGAAGCAAACACAGTGAGAACCAGCCAGCCTGACCAAAGCAGACTGGATCACCAAAGAAGCCTTTTCTCTTGTTTTTCTAGCCATGACATCTGCTTTGGCAAAAATGTCCAGTGGTTTCCTTTTCCACTACAGACTCTTGGGTCTTTGTAGGATTTGTGCAGCCCTTTTATCTGGCTGTTAAACTGACCTAAGTGCTCTTGTCTCCTTGGCCCACAGCAAAGCACATGCTTCCATGTCTCAAGAGTAACCTGTAAATACTTATATCCTTGATAAGCATTTGTAGCAATTTTCAGCTAGGAAAAAGTCCTAAGAAATACCCACATTTTGATGCTGTGGGTACTGGGTTACTTGCAGGGACTTCCTGCAAGGAAGGTGTAAGCTGTTAAAACAGTGTGCCTATGTGTTACTTGTCAGTAGAGTGAGGTTATAGGTTTTCTGCTGCAATTCTTTAAGTACTTTTTGCTGAACTGCAGTGTCTCAGTGGGGTGAACAGACTGTCTTTTGCATAGTAAGAAGCAAACTTGGGAAGATTATATATTTTCTTACATACCTGTTGCATTCTTACTACATAACTTTGCCATCTTTAGTGTAAAGCCTCTTAAATAGCTGAGTCTTATCTCTTGCTGCAGTGGATTTTATAGTTTGTGTTTGTTTTGAGACAGTGTTCAAACTAATAATTGTGTCCACTTCCTTATTGAAAGAGCACAATATAAGATTGCTCGGTTAAGAAAATGGATCATCCACCGACTTGCTAATATCATTGAAAGTCCAGTGAAGAAAGAAGAGAGCCTTGTGATGGACGTTTCCAGGTGAGAATGATTTAAAGACTTAATGCCACAGGTGCTTGTAATAATAGTGTTTAGCTCTACAGCAGCATTCCATGTAAGCTGTCCCCATAACATTGGGCAAATTCAATAGTTGGAAATGTTCCATAATGTAAGTTGCTTAAGAGACTAAGTTCTGTTTTCAGAATGCCTTCTGCAAACTGGGACAAAAAAATAGTTCAGGCACTTAAAATCACCTTAGTCCGTGCTTTCAGTAAATTTTAGGTTCCTGGTTACCTGAACTGCTTGAAGATATTACTTCTAATCTTTGCATCAGATATTAATAAGTATTTATCGGTCATTTTAAAAGTCTTGGAGAATATGACCCAAATCTGACCATCTGGGTATTGTATTGTGTGGTCTCAAGTATTGGCACTTTTGTGAAGTCCTGAGCATCCTTCTCCCTTCTTTACCCTGTGTTCCTTGAGGAAAGGGTCATATTGTAAATAGTTACGTTTTTCAGTGTTTAGACGTTCTTGAATAAAAATGTGGTGAATATGCGGTGCTATTTGTTTTGCACACATGGGCTGGTTTTGCTGTGTTATGACCAAGCTGGCTCTTAATTTTGTCCTTGTTTCTGTCCGTTCTAGGTTTTGCTTCTTCCATGCTTTCTTTGAGGCTAAGAAAAAGACTTCCCAAATATGTGAGGCGAATGTTCTTCCATCAGAGCCCCTAGATGAACAGGCGCATTCAGTGACAGAAAACTACTTCTTTGCGTAAGGATTTTGCTTGTGTGCTTTAGGCTTGGAAATGTCTCTTCTTTTTTTTTTCCTGAGGATGAGATTATAAGGTTTGGAATAGTGAGCTGCTATGGGAGCATTTCTTTGACTCCAAGATCAGAGAATGGCTTTTTTTTTTAAGGACATCCTAGGTGGATTTCCCAAAGATCCTAAAGTTTTGTCCGATAAAAACAAAATTTTGCATGGCAAACCTACTGAGTATGTGTGTGATGATCAGGTAGGTGTAGAGTTGAGCTTAGGCTACTTTTTCTTGTAGTGTTTCTATTGCCACCATTGCAAGCTAGAAGGGGAAGGACCCAAGAGTAACATACTGGTTGTTTCTCTTTGCAGGTTACTTCAGACTTTGAACACCTTGACGGTTTTGGGGGATACACCAAAGGCGGCAGCCTTGAGGGAGAAACACATCCATGGTGTGACTGCAGATGGGAAGCTGTGGATCTTTCTCCTGGTTGAGTATGCCAACAAGCTGCTCTCCAGTGAGCACGTCAGAGCTGTGAAGCCTTTTACTAAAGGACAGAGAGATGCCTGGGACAGGTGAGATTGGGACAATAAAAGAGAAATTCTATCCTCCTACTATTCTGGGTGCTGTAGCAGAGCCATTTCACAGCAGTGGCAGACTTGTTTCTTCCCTTTGAGTATTCTGCACCTGCATCTGGGTTTCGGGATGCCTCTCTGTTTCTTATGACCCTGTTCCTTTCTTCCTGTTCCTTCTCTGTGTTAACTATGTCTAGATGGCCATGTGCTTTTCTATTTTTGCCCAAACATGATTGTAACTCTGCTAATCTTTTCTCCTAATAATGCCTGTACTGAATTTTCAGTGATTTTTTTGGTGTTCTTTTCTGAGGTTGGTTTCCCATAAAGGTAAAGGCTGTAGTATTAACAATCTAGCCTGTGCCCAAGTGCAGAGGTTTTTGTAAGCCGCACAAAGTGAGATGCCATTATTGGGTTAAGTTTGTATAGTATATGTACATCCAAGTTCAACAAACTAAATGTTAAATACAGAAAATAATACTATAGATTTGGTCATGATTTGTTGTTGTAATTGTGAAAGTCTTTAAAAGGGTTTCTTTCTTCAGAACACTTCAGTCTGTGAAGAATCTGCAGAAGAAGGAAAATAAATCAGACAGTGCCAAAGTTGTTGCTTTCCAGCAACTTCTGCTTTTAATGGCCATTCACCTTTTCAAGGTAAGACCTCTGAAGCATACTTGAATGGTGTAAAATGGGCTGATAAGTGGGCTTTCTGAACACTGAGCTGCAGAGTTTCTTTGTGTTCAGAGATCCAATCTTTCACAGCCCTTGGCTTCTGAAAATGGGCAACTGGCAGGTAATAAACTGTGATTCTTACACTGACTGTAGACATGAACTTACAGGGACAAAGCTTGGGCTGAGCTTTGGTTTTGCCCTTGATTTTCTGCTGAGTGAAGCAATTTTTACTTAGTTTCATATTTTCTTCTGCAAAGGACTTGTAGTAGCTGATTTTAATATCTGTACCTATTTAGAGAGGTCCTTAGATTCAAGGTATATTCCTTCTATTGCTGTTGGTACTGTGGTATTCAGAGAGAATGTTTACTGTCTGCTTGTGATCAAACAGAATCCATCTGAAACAATGGATGTTCTGAGTGATCTTCTGAACTGCACAGAGAGAGCATTCAGCAAAGAACCTAAGAAGAAAAAGACTGGTGAGTCCTTCCAACAGGAAGAAATGGAGTGGGATTGTTCATGGTCCATCAAAAGACAGAGGAATGGCAGTTCTGCGTTAGTGAAGCACTCTGACTGCATTGCTTCTGGCTGAATGCACTTATCCCCAGGAGAATCCTCTCTCCTTCGTTCTCTTTCCTTGTCTTTCTAAATCTCGTTTCCTGCTCCAGCTCTCTGTGCACATCCTCAGTGGGCTGTGTTCCTGTGTGCCTCTGAAAGGACAGGTGGGCCGCAGAGCTGGCCATGGTGCAGATGAGCAGTGTCCAAGGGCGCTTACGCCGAGCCCCTTGATCTCTACTGGCCAAGAGCTTCCTGAAATGGTGGTATCTGTCTGCCAAGGCAAAGCTGTGGGCTCTCCTGGGAGCTGGGAGGCCTGAAACTTGCTGCTTTCAGAGTTCTTGTTCTGGGCAAACTAAATGTGTCCCTTGTGTAGATACAGCCTGTTTGCTGATTTAGGCTAGTCCTTGTTTAAGGCCTGCAGAACTAGGTTGTAACTCGACCAGGAAAGAACCTGGCTTGGTCTTTTGACTTCCTCTCTAACTACGGTCTTGTTGTTCTCCTTAATTATGTGTAAATCTGAGGGTACTGTGAAAATAAGCTGTAATTCTGTGGTAGCTTGGTTGTATGTAGATCAGGATTCCCAAACTTCTGGACTAATGGACCAGTTTCAAATGTCAGTTCTTTTCCTGGGCTGCTGTGACTCCTGATATCATTTGAAACAGCATAAAATGTGTACACTTCTGCTGGGTAGCTGCTCATTGCTTTAATGTGGCCAAGTAGGTGTCGAATGATTTGCAGAACTGCTGATCTAAGTGGTGATTTAATGAATAGTAGGTTTTGTTACCTGGTAAGGCTTTGTGGTGGCCTAAAGACAATTTCAGGCATGTTTCTCCCTATGGTTAGTAGCCTTCCAATACAGCTACAATCTTTAGCTTCACAGTTAATTGTTTCTGGTCTGTGTTGCTGAATGAGTACTTCTAATAGTCAGCTAGAAGAACTGTCTTTTTCCTCTTGGTGACTTTTTCTTCAGTCTGTTATTGATGTGCCAGTGCAGTGGTTCTGTCCCTTCCCATCATTGTTTGTTCCTGTGCAGGCAACGCAGAGCCAGGATGGGTTGAGGTGATGGTGGAAATCCTTCTCTCACTCCTTGCACAGCCCAGCTTACTCATACGTCGGATTTCCAAGAGCACGTTTGTACGGATATGCCCTAACCTGAACAAGAGGGGCTTGCAGCTGATCCTGGATGTAAGTGAGGAACTAGTAGGGCATTGTGCTGTTCGCCTGTCTTGTCTCTAACAGATATACAAGCATGTCTCTATTTTGGGATTGAATAAAAGCTTCCCTGATTTAGAAAATGTCTGAAAATGTGTGCTACAAGGTTTTGAATGTAGCTGACAGAGAGGGTTTGTGTTTCTATATGGGAGCCTGAGATCTGCTAACTAGGTTGTATTCTTTGGTAGATTTATGCTGAAGAAATTCCGGGGTCATTTTATATAGCTGGTAGATTTTATGTGTGAATATAAATGATAACAACTTCTTTTTTTCTAGAAAGGCTAAGCATAGAGTTGCTAAAAATAAATGACACTGGAAATCTGAATTGGTTGTACCACTGGGTAGGGTGGTGTCTTCTGAGAGAGTAATATGTGGATTGCAAAGATGAGCTGTCAGGTACTTTAAATGATGAACCTAATACTTTCTTTGTAACAAATCAAAATGTGTGATGTCACCAACCTTTTCAGTTTTCTTCACCTATTTTGTTCCTTATAGACAGAACTTAGCATATTAAGAAATGTGATACCATAATGCGGAAAGTTGAGTGTCCTTAATTAGTATTTCATTATTCAACTGGCTCACTGTGCCAAAATTCCTGTCTGTTGTATGCAAGAAATGCATCAAAACAAAACACATCTCTTTTTTTTGCAGGTTCTTGACCCATACCAAGAGCAAAATGAGGAAGGCGCTGTTGTCGTGTTGGAAGAATCAGGCAAAAAGATCAAATCTGCACAGGACATGGTAACTGATGTGCTATTGCCAGTGAGAAATACTCTTTAGACCTTCACTGCTTAAAAATAATGTTTTTCTTGATCTGTGGTAACAGATATAATTGCATTGCTCTGGCTTAAGTAAAATGGCTGTTGCTTTACAAATGGCTTGTTGGAAGTGATGTTTTTTGGTTTCTTGGCCTTGAAGGACAAGGCTGCGGTAAGTATGGCTGCTTGAATAGGTGACTTTCTGAGAACAAATGACTGCGTCCTGAAGTTAGCACAGGCCTCTCTTTTTTGCAGCCACAGGCTGAATCATTGTGGTGCACAGCCATCTGAATTCAAGATCTCAGGTTTTAAGAACTGCAGAAATTTGAGTCACAAAGCATTATGAGCATTAGCAGAGAGTCACATGGGGATCGTTACTTCACATGTTCTTTGGAAGCTTCTTTTTGATACTCATTTAATATGACAGAGAAGTCTGTGTTATGTTCTGCTTATAGCTCTTGTGAAGACCTGGTAGATTATCTGAGGTGTTTTTACTTGAATCCGAGGGCTGGAAGCAAGGCCATGAAGTGAGAGGAGGCTTGACATTTATTTTTGAACATTGATACACCTGAATAGAGCTTGAAGAATGGTGGGATCACGACATGAACTTTTCTTCCTCAGGACGAGGAAGGAAGTGAGGACTCCTCAGATGAAGTTGACACTGAGGAAGAGAATGACAGTGGAGATGAGGAAGAGAATGAAGAAGTTGATGATGATTTTCGCAGTCAACTGATGAATGTTCTCCAAGCAGGGAATGCAGTGGTGTGTTTTCACTGCCTGCCTTGATACAGATACCAGGTTTGGGGTGGTGAAAGATTTTCTATTGCCCACATCCCGTCTGAACCCATGCAGTGATAACCCTGGCAGTTAGCTTTGTACGGCATTTGAAGTAGGAGGTTAGGATCTTCAAAGCAAGCTGTGGGAATAAGTCACTTGTTCTTTTATTTACTGTTAGTGTGTCTTGAGTGCTTTTGCTTGTCCAGTCTAGCTTGAAATAGCTTATGTTCCTTCCTGTAATAAATGAGATTGATGTGAACTGGAGCACTGAGGTACTGTTACTTGATGCCTGTATTGGCTGGCCTGTGTGGAGTGTGATCCATGTAGGCCACTTTGGAGTCTTGTAGCAGCGCTGGAGTGTGGTTTAATTATTCCTATAAAGGCTACAGACATAGTAACATAATAACCTCTTTACTGAAAGAGCAAGAGGACAGAGGGATTCAGTGTCAAAACCTCAGCCTCTTCCCTTTCCCAATCCTCTGCATGTTAGTACTGTGCAGTACCTGATAGCAAATATGAGTTAGATTTCTCATTGATCTGAGCATGTTTTCCCTCCTCATATTGTTATTCTGGGTCCAGGGGAAGCTACATCCCTACTGTGATTGTGGTCCCTACTGCTCTTGGCTGCGGTTCTCTCCTCACTGTCATTCTGAAGTTCATTAAATGGCCTGTTGTTTTTACATTCTAAAAACAAAAGGGAGGAGATGAGAGTGACGAAGAACTGGATGATGAGGCTATGATGGCTCTTGACAAGAACATCTCAGCCCTTTTTGCGGAGCAGCAGAAACGGATCCAGGCAAAGAAGGATGAGAAAGACAGGATGCGGAAAGAGAAGATCCTACGGAGGGATTTCAAGATTAAGGTGGGAGATAAGTGTTTGGTGTGAAGTTGTAACCTACTGCATGCCATGAGCTACTTAACCCTAAACAGCTTGGACGTTTGTCTATGTCATAAGCTCCTGGAGGCTGGGACTGGATTGTTCTGGCTTTGTATAGCACCTGGCATAGCAAAGTCACGATAGTGACTGGGGACTTCACATGCCTACTTCAAACACAGGACTGTGCTATCAGAAAGTGAACTGTGGTTTCTATTTGCTGATTGGAAATGATTCAATTTATCAGATCCTTCCCCACACCTACCCAAAGGTAGGTGCTTGTCAGTTTTTGTAAACTAGACAAGCTTGATGTGCTTTAGAGTGGCATGCATAAAATCCCTCAGGTAATTTTGCAATGTAAATTTTTAAATTTGCTTGTTATGCTAATAAAATCAGGAGGATTATGGTTAACACCCCCTGGTTATTTGTGGCTGTAATACTGACTTCAGGCCACCTGGTGTCAGCATGGACTGTCCAGGATATTTGGGCATCCAGGGACAGCTCCAGCCACTCATGTATAGAAATGTCTGGTGTCAGATTAACCAAGATGAAGTCTGAATGGTGTATCGAGCCATTGGTTTTCTGCATTTTCATTCTGATGCTGTGCTATAAGAGGCTGATTTTATGCTAATGCACTGTGTAGAAGTCAAAGGGGGTTTGAAGATGTGAGAGCTATCAGTCAGTGGTGCTAATGGACACCTGTCCCAAGTTACACTGATTGCAGGTCTGGCCAGGTGGCAGTGATTTTCATAACTGCCATTTCTAAATGGTGTCACTGCACAAAATAAGGCTGAAGTCAACAGTCTTTAATTTTCAGTTTCAAATTTTTAATTTTCAGTTTCTCATGCCCTGATATGAGGGCAAATGATAGCAGAAAGTGTACAGTTCTCAGCTGAAAATAGTTTTTCTCAGCCCTCTCCAGCTGCTGTGCAGCCCACTGCAGTCTGAAGAAGCTGCTTTGGGTATATCCATCGTGTTTCCCTGTCTGCATTAGTTCTCATGTCAGTAACTCTGTGTTTGTAGGTGCTAGATCTGGTTGAAGTGTTCCTGACTAAGCAGTCAGAGAACCCCTTGGTGTTTGATGTCATTGAGCCCCTTCTTCGGGTCATTGAACAATGCATGAGCTCCGACTCTGACAAGCAGGAGGTTGACTTCCTTCAGAAAACAGCCAATATCTTCAAGTAAGTGTCCTCATTCCTTTAGAAAATAGGCAGTGATGTTTGATAGACACCAGTGGCATTGCTGAAATCCCAGAAGCACACAAGCACACAATGCTTAGTCATAACCTCCAGGAAAGAAAACAGGATCTGGGTTTTCTAGTCTAAGGGTCTTTGAAGTGTCAATCCTGTTTGCAGGTTGAAACCTTAAGAGCAAGCATTGGTATTGCAGGCATGGTGCCATGTCACTGAATATCTCCACAGGCTTCTGACCTCTGAGTCAGACTATGCAACAGCTCCCTAGGCTGACAGAGCTGCTGCTGTGGCTGCAGTGAAACTCCCAACAATTTATTATTGAGACAGGCAGAGTGTACCTTCTCTCTTCACAGCCAGAAGTGAGGCATGATACAAGCTGCACACAGACATGGTGCGTGGGACAGTGTGTCCTCTACACCATTTCCTGACGTCCTCAGCACTGCTCTAAAGCATTTTTAGCGCTGCGCTCTAGCCCTGGTGGAGAAGCAGTCTGCAGAAACAGGGCTTGAGGCAGCCAGTCCTGTTTGTTGGAGATCTGGAGGAAATCCAAGTCTGCCTAAATATGTACTTGGGTGCAAAGAACAGTAAGTTTCCTCACCTATATTGCCACAACAACGACTGGATCTTTTGCTGCCCCCAGCTAGCACTGTTTTTGTTTATGTGTTGCCTTGAGCCCAGTGCTAAGGACTCGTAGCCACCTGCTTTGGGTTTGTTTTTAATGCTTTTTCAGGAACTCCTTGTGCCGAAGTAAGCAGTACTGCAAGAGAGTGGATACCCTGCAAGAAGATTTGCATGCTTTTGTGGAGCGGCTTGTGAAAAAGGCCTGCAAGCACACTGACTCTTCAGTGGCTCTCTATTATTTCAGGTGAGCATTTAAAAGGAGAATCTCTACTCGGTGCTGTGACCATGGCTGGGCTGTAAGCCGGCATGATGTTGCATTGTGATACAGTTCGGAGAAGTGGGGGACTTGATGAAGGCTGGGTGCCAGTGTTTGTGTCTTACGTGAGGACTTGTCATCGTGGCAGTCTGAAGCATTTTCAAACAGATGTCTGTTTTTTAGTGATCTTCTGTGGGCTCTGTGAGACAGGAATAGCCTGGTACAGCTTTAGTGACAGGAAGTGCTTCCTTGAGGCTTGATTGGAGAGTAATGAATTATGTGTGATTCAGTGCGGGGAAGATTGTAATTTATAGTCCACCTGCAATTATCGTTCTGTAAATACAGTGGTTGACTCTCCATGATAACATAATGAGGACAATAATGATTATTACTCCTGATTGTACCAGGATTCACTTTGCTTCTGAACACAGGTGAATTAGGATAAGCCATATGTGTATTTCTTAGGAAACACCAGCAATCTTGATGTTTCCTGGTGTAAATGGGAGTGCCATTTACCAGTAGGCTCTCTCGTGACTTGTAGGCAGTTTCAGGAGGACTTTCATACTCTGTCTGGGATTTCTTACCTGTGTGTGCAGTAGTTACCGTGTTGCATGGTCAACCCAGTGCCATGGGGCAGTGTTGGCTCTGTAGCACACCTGTCCCATAGCTGCCCAGGAACCGTGGTACCTCCTGGCAATGCGGGGCTGGCCGTGTGTGCCGCATGGCTCCTTGACAGCTTCCTGGCAGTGACAGTCCTGAGTGGAGCTGTGCCCGCTTAATACAACATTTCACAAAAGCAGCAGACTGTCTGTGTGCTCTCTGAGTTAATCTGCCTGAGTTCTCCAAGCTGACAACAGTCTGGGCTGAGAGAGCTGTGCTGCAGCGCTGGCTGAGCTATGCAGGCTCAGAAATCCTGGGAGAATGCAGAAATTCTCAAGCAGTGCTAGTCAAAAGCAAGAGCCTGAGGAAACCAGGCTGATAGTAGGGATGTCTGACTGCATTGACTGATAATGAAATGATGCAGCCTCCTAAGATTTATTTGTCTTTAGGTCTAGCCAGAGTGGGTTAGACTGAGAGAAGGGGCCCTCTCAGGCTGTTTAACCCCCTCGGTACCGAATAAGCTGCCTGCATGACTTGTCCTCTGCTCTCAGGTGGCTTTGCAGTGACACTGTGACACTGTGGTGACAGCTATGTTCTTCCCTTTTTCTTTTGTTTTTTAGTGCCTCATTATACCTGCTCAAAGTATTGAAAGGAAGCATGTCTAATAAGTCATCAGCTCCTACCCCTCTACTAGAGAAACAGAGCAGCACCATCCCACAGGCTTCTCAGGTAGGACAGCAGGCTGCTCTTGAGGCAGTGTTTATTGCCAGTGAAGTTGCATTACCCTGTTTTGCTGAGTGGACCTTGCTTATTCTGTCTCAGTATTCCTGCTGCCTGCAGATACCTGTCTACATGATTTATTTTCTGTAAAGCTGTCACATGTCCCCTTTGCCCTCATCCTCCTGCCTTTGCAGTGCCTGCTTGCCCATAGCCACCAGGGGCTGCTGGTGTACAGTGGATCCAGGTTACTTGTCTAAGAAGCCTGATGTATATTTATGCTGCTCTCTTGGACAATTTGCTATTTTTTCCATTAACTTCTTTGCAGTCATGCTTGCTTTCTTTTTGGGAGGTTGTTGAGGAGCTGGGAGGCACAGGACACTGGTGGATGAGGGTGAACTCCTGTCTCTCTCAGGTTTGGGCTGAGTTATCTCAGGGTGAAAAGAGTGTGGAACAGCCCTGATTTCAGTGGTAGTTGTTTGCAGGGAGACCTTTCATCTAGTTGTGCTGTGAGTGTCTGTTACTTTGGGATCCTTACTGTCTGGTTCTCTTTTACCTATGTCTCTACTGAATTTCACAGGTTTCTGAATGCGGTGCCCCTATACATTGGGCAGCCCAGTCCAGTCATCTCCACAGAAACCTAGGAAGCAGTGTTTCACCAGCTAGCCTGATACTTGGCTCTGAACCTCTCAAAATGTGTACAGAAATTAATTACTTCTTTGCTAGTGATTCATCCTTGCATTTCACTGGAAATTTTTTGTTCTGCTTTTTCCCTATAGCTTTTGAGCACAGGTTGTTTAGATATGGAGAGGGTGACTGTAATATATCAGCAAGCACTGACACAATTCTTGACTAAACGGAACAGCGCTCTGACAAGCTCCATGTTCCAAGATCTCTTCAGCCGCTTCCCGGTAAGTGTTGCTGACTATGGTATGTTGTCTTGTGGTGGTTCCAAAGTACGGTTGTAATTCTATGGAAAGTAGGGAAACTTCTCCACTTCATTGCTGGCTTTTAAAACTGCCGTTTCCTAGGATGTTCACCTGCTCAGACTCTTAATACTGCATGTTTGGTGCTGCAGAAGGCCAGGATCTCGTTTGTGATTTGGACTGGGATACTGTATGGAAAATTGAGATGAACAGAAAGCTGCTCTTTAAAGCATAGCCTAAGAAGCTCTATTTTTTTACCAGTATTCAAGACAATGTGGATGAGCAAAGTTTGTACAAAGGCCGAAGGGGCCAACTTGTTTAAACAGTTAATGTAGCTCCTGTCCAGCTTTGCTCTGACTTTATGCTTAGTTTTATCAATTTTCTTCCAAGAAGACTGTAGAGCACAGAGTCTAATTGGAATCTAACCTGCAAGCTGGATGTTCAGACAGTGTCAGTGTCTGAAATGTTTGAGGTATTTCCTGCAAACTTGACCTATGCCTGGAGCTGGTCTGCACTATGAGGACAGCCAGTTTTTAAGAAACAGGCCTTGGGTATGGATGTCACACAGTTCTTTAGGCATTTTTAGGTCCGAGTGAGGGAGAGACAGTTGCTAGAAGTGCTTCCTCAAGTGCTTCAACCTTTTAGATCTAATGTCTGACAGGAGGGTGGGAGGAGACATAGTCTTGTGTAACTGGGGGAAGATGCTTGCAGATTCTGAGGGAATCCATGCAGGAGAGAGTTCTTTTGCGTGCCAGGTTTCTTAGGACACCAGCCCACGATGCCACCTACGTAAGTTAGTAAAGTAGGGAGAAGAGAAGGGTACACAGGCAGCAAATGTAAGATCTCATCTGCAGGTTTCTAAAAGCCTGTGGATTCCATGTGACTGTTCCTTGCAGAAAAGCCTTTTAAAGTCTTTAAGCTCATCCTTTTTTAAAAAGAAAGGTAATGATATACACAGATATTGGCCTGTTGAAAGCTGGGCTTTGCACACTTGCTAGAGCTATCTGTTTTTTTAGTAGTCTTCTTACTCCCCAAAAGAAACCATTTCAGGTGCTGTGGTTGGAATAGCTATCTGCACAATATGTCAGTGAACTGCACAGCGAGCTGCTGTCCATGCTTTGTTAGGGCCAGGCCTTCCAGTGCCTGACAGACGACATTAAAGATGTGCCAGTAAGGTATTTGCAGTTCAATTGCTTTCTCATTTCTTGTGTCTGGGTTCTGTGTGCCCCTCAATTTGGAAATATTTTGCCCATAAGCAGAAATTGATGGATTAGGCCAGAACTTTAGGATAACCTGTTTCCAGGGAGGCTTTTCTTCTGACACACTTGTTTTTGGCCCCTTTAGTATGTGGGTTCAGATCTTTCCCCAAGCTCTGACGTTTTCCGGTCTAACTCAGCATGTTCTTTGCCTCTGGGACTGTTCTTCTGCATGAACTGAACTGCCTACATAAAGTATCAGGCAGAGGCAGATTTAAATCAAGATTCAGGCAGAACACAGACGATGAAATCTTTACCCAGTTTTTCCAATTTAAGAGTTTTGCTGCTGATTTCCTTGTGATCAAGATTTCACTCAGGGCTGGTGTGAGCAAAGCTGTTGTTTTTCAAATAAACTGTTGCTGATCTCTGGGTACTTTTCTTTCTTGTGGCATTTTCTTCTCACTCAAGAAGCTGTGTAAAACATAGACTGTTTTGCTTGAAAAACGAACCTGCCTGTCAGAAACCACTAATAAGAGACTGGGTCTTTCTTTGTTACAGATCATGTGTAAGCCATTAGTAGGTACTCTCGTCAAGTCTATCACAGCAGGAGCCAGACAACATCAGCAGGTAAGAAGGAAAGCAAACAAACAATGCTGTATTAAATTGTCAATTGGAGAAGTCAGTTAATCATGGCAGCTCAGATGATGCTTAATATGCTTATTGCTGCTTTTAAGGCTACCCAGTTTTGAGAAATGGGCTTCCTGGGAGGAGAGCTTTTGCAAGTACTTCCTTACTGCTTCAGGTGTGCGACCGAAGTTTTGGAAGCAGCTTATATATTCACAGTCACGGAGGTTCTTTGGTAGCATCTCCTTTAAAAAATGCCTGCAGCTTTCAGGGTTGAGACCTGCTTGCTTTAAGAGTTCCCTTCAGTCACTTCTTGCTTGATTACTTTCTTATTGGTAAGATGTTCCTTGGTATGAATGCAGTGTGCTCTAATCCTTGCCTCCTAACGCTAGCTCAAGGTTAGCTTCTTGAGCCTGTTCCGTGCCTTGCCAGCTGTCCTGCATTTTCTAGGCCACGTGCTTCTGTGTCTAGTTTAAAACCACCTGTACTATAGATCCGATTTTTGATGGTTGATTGCATGTGCCTGACTAACACAAAATTAGCGGAGCCTTATCAATAAAACATTGCAGGGTGACTGCACAGCTCAGTGTCGCATGAGCAGGGAATGAGGCCTGTCTGGATTTTCACTGCAGTGGGGGGGCCTTCCATGCAGTTAATAACCAAAACCCTTTAGGCCAGTAGCACTGTGTCTCTAACTTTCCCACCCCCTAGCTGTAACCTGCATCTGTCCCCTGCAGAAGTACATCCTAGATTGACCGTTCTGTTTCGTAAATAGCTGTTTTATTGTTTCTTATCATTGGAGGGAAAGTGAAGGGCTAGGTATGTGCTTACAGTAAGGCTGCTTTACATTGTCAGTGTAAATTGCATTTCAGGCTCTTTTACCCAGCAGGAATGGCTCTTATTTAAACAAGAACAAAAAAAAGAGTGAGTGAATTAAGCTATTAGTAATTTCAGTGGGTAGAAATAAGGACGTGTTACACAAATAACAAACAAATTAATTATAAGGCACATACTTGATCCTGTCCTCAAGAGACCAAGAACAGCACCCAAGCAGACAGCTTCATTTATGTGGGTGTCTTTGCTTCCCCACAAGGAATAGCATTGTCCTTCTTTCCGGGCTTCTACAATTATCTGCTCAAGCTTTGTTTCCAGAGCCTGTTTATCTGTGGGTGGGAGGAGCAGGGGAGGATGTGCTGTGTGTGGGAGACTGGATAGAGAACGTGGATATACCACTGTTTAAACAGAGGCAACATGGAGAGTAAGCTATGTACAGCCTAGGGAGTTTGGAGTTGCACCTTGACATTTTTTGCAGACTGCTTCCTTTTCAGGAATTCTGGATTCCCCTCATCACATGTCTAATTTGCCAGATTTTCAATTAAATTGTCCCACTGATTTGCAATGCAAAAGTGCTTTGATGGTATCCTAGGGGGTATGGTAGTGGGCAAGCTAGATGGGTGTGTGTGCCAAAGTGATGGCGTGGGTAAAGCAGGGGGATAGATAACTCCTCTGGAGCCTCTGCAGCTTCTGGCAGTGTCTGGGGGGGTGAGGTGGAGGGGCTCAGCTGCCAAAAGGCCTCTCCTAACTCTGAGTACTGAAGACACCAAAGGTCTCCTGGTACCCTGACTTTAGCCATCCCTGATGGTTGAGCCACAAGTGGGGTAGTCTGCTATTTTCAGCCCCTGAATATTGGCCTCTAGTCATTGAACTCATTTATCCCAGAGACATGAGCCTTAATTCCCCTTCTAACACTCCTGTTGTTACTGCTGATCGTTCTGGCTCTGCCTGCTGCATCTGTGTGAACAGCTAATCCCATGGTGATTTTGACTTCTTGGCTCTGCAGATCCCTTTGGCATGGAGTCCTCGGGGCTGTGCTGGGTGGGGAGAGCCGTGCTCTGCACGGGCAGCTGGAGCTCACGGCTCCGGGCTGGTCCCTTGTGTTGGCCTGGGAATGAACCCCCGGGGCTCTGATCTGCTCATCCAGCTAGTCTGGGGGAGGCCCTTCCAATGTGGTAGTTGATGACCCGGGCTACTGAGTCTTTCATCGCTGCAGCATTTCGGTGCATCCTGTCTCCCTCAGTTGCTCACCTCTAAAACTTGGAACCCTCAGCAGCAGTGTTGTCTGTGAAGACAAAGGTGTTTGTAGCTGTCAGATGGGTGTTTATGTGTCTTTCTGGGAGGTGTTTTTCTTTGGCCTGTGGAATTGCTGCTGTAGAAAGGGTCTTTCAGCAATATCCAAAAGCAGGTGTGTCAAAGAGTGCATCTTGATGGAAAGCTTGGCAGAAAAAAAAAGGGAAGCTTTAGAACAAAAACTTCAGCTAGTGTGACTGACATCGTCAGCCCTTTTCTTCTGACACTGCTCCTACACGCCTAAAGCAGCAGTGAGGTTGTTCACCTTTGTACTGAAGTAATTTGTGAGATAAAATGAACAGCACTTTGGGGGGTGAGAGCTCTTAAGGCAGTTTTAAACCTGACTCACAGTGGGTGGCTTGGTAGGTTTTCCTAGCAGTAAGCTCAACTTGTATAAAAGGTTTTAAACTGGAAAGATGAATTTGCAGTGGTCTTACTGAGACTGAACTTGAAACTGAAGCTTGTAGAAGTGGACAAGTTCTGTTCCTCTGATGTTTCTCTCCTGGAGCATGGATGCCTGCAGGAGACACTAATACAGCAGTTTCCCTGGAAAAGGAAAGAGCTGGAGAGACTGGTACCATTTGTGAGTAGAGGAAGGAAGGGAAAGGGATACTTGACCAGGAAAGGGGTGTTGTGAAGCCACCTTGAATTCACTTAAATTTACATTTAAACCTGTACATCAGAAGTATCCAGATGAAGATCTGTGACAGTGGATCTGCAAAAACACCTTGTTTCGAACAGTTCCTGCATCTGAGCTGGATTTCTCACTTTTTGTGAGACCTCACTGGCTGCAGAACACTATGAATCATCTTCTGCTGGTTCAAATGTGCTGTGACTCTGGGAGCTGGTGCTTTGAATGCTCAGTGTTACCTGTTGCCTGGCCTGTTTCTCAAACTCTGCATTTCTTGAAGTGTGGAGCTAAAGACGACTACTGTCCCAAAGGGGCCTTGTGTGCAAATTAAAATGCTTCAGGCCTTTAAAAAAATGAACACACTGATGGTTGGATATCTTTCATTTGTTGAACTGAGAAATCTGGTGGGGTCTGCTGTAGTTTGTGGGGTTTGTTTTGTTTTGTTTTGTTTTCTGTTACAGTAGCAGTCAGGATCTTCTCCCTAAACTCTTGTCGATCCTTGCTTTCCCATATGTATAATTTAAACCAATATATAACTTAAAGCTGCACTGTCTTCTCATGCCTGTGATGTGTTCTTGCACTGTTGTCTACTGTAGAAAGAAGTGGATAGAAATTGGATTAAATCACTAGATTGCAAACAGCTACTATGAAGCTTTTCAAAAGGACCTTTAGTGTGTGAGAAGTGCTACAAGTTAAAGTAAAAAAGAAAGAAGATGGTAAAGAATGAAATTTTTGGGGTGCTCTAATCCAGCTTGTTGGATGCAGTCCTGAGGACTGAGGTCCTGAAAATCCGTGACGTTGGACTTGCTGTAACGGCCAGAAGAAATGTCTTCAGTGGCAGGAAAATGGGACCAGTTCACGCATCACAATCTTTTTGTATATATAGGCAGATTTGATAACTTTCTCTTACTGAGAAGGTGGTTACACTTAGTAAAGTGTAGCTAACGCTTCTATAATCCTGTACTTGCATGCATACAGGTGTTTTAAGTTGCTTAGGTAGAAATTCCAGCTAGTGATACAGTCTTCAATGATAAGACTGGTATGGGAAAATGACAAGGCATCAAAAAGGGAGCTTGTGTTACACTTTTGAGTTGAGCCGGTGGTAATGAATTGTCTGGCACAGGTGATCCCGTTGGCAGTGCGAAGTCTTGCCATTAGCCAGGCAGAATGTGTGTGGTGCTAACAGGTGGGGGAGGCTTGTGCTGTTTTGTTGACTAAGGATGTTGCTGTCTGTCTGTCTTCCACAAGCACTAAGCAGATTCTCTCAAATTCTCTTTAGAAAAAAAATGTGTGTGAGTTTGTTCTTGCTTCCTCCTTTCTTAATGCGGTTTGACCTTACTACTGCAATTGTTTTCCAGGAGACCTTGACCTTCAAATTACTTCCTTGTGCCTTGTGTCAGTGGGTGCAGTGTTGCTTTTTCAGTATGCACAAAAGGCTTGGTTTTTTGGCTTGTGCTGATGGAGCGTAAACCAGGGATCAAGATGTGTTTAATTTAATGTTTTTCGCATGACTCAGCTACATACCAGAACCCTCCTGAGCCTTAGGTGAGGAATGTCTTCCTGGTTTATTTTTAACAGCATCAGTATGATGAGCATAGCTACAGTAACATCGCGTTTTGTAGTTGTGTGGTCCTGGGCTGTCCCTCTGATGTTGTTACGGCACAAACCCCTCTGTGGTGCATTGCTAATTGTGATGAGGTTCTTACTGCAGTGTCCCTTGACCCATTTTCCTGCATCCTGGGGCTGCCAGAGGACTGGATAAATCTGTGAACTAATGCTTCTGCCTTAACAACTTTGTTAGTCTAAGGATGAGGTGAAGAGGGAAAATTCGTGGCTGTTTTCACTGCAGTACCCAGGCTCACTGCTGATCCAGGCTTCTGCAGGCAAGCGCGTATTCCAAGTGCCAGCTCTGAACTAGAAACACGCTGAAGCACAGCCTCTCTGGAAGCCTGGACTGGAACAGCATTCTCTTTCCTCTGACAAATCCAGCTTGTTGACCAGTGGTACTGGAGCCAGTTTGGAAAGGACGATTAGTAAATGAAACATCCACTGTTTACCAGGAGTAAGGGGTTGCCCCCACCTCACTTGTACTGACAGACACTTAGACCACTTCTAGTCTGTAACTTTTTCCTTGTGTGCAAGGAAAAATGTGGTTGTGCTGTCTACAGTAACTGTAGACAGGTTGTGCATTTTTCCTAGGGTTTAGGCAAATGATTCCACACCTGTCCCTGGTTCTTTTCCTTTGGGAAAGGCAATAGGAGTGTACATTTCAACACAATTACTTTGCAGTTGTTTCTACACTGTGGTTGCACATCAGTTTGGATACATCCCTGTCTTCTTATTTACATTTAAAGCTATGTTGATAGAGGATGCTGCAGTAGCTGGGAGCATAATGATGCTATATTTGTCTGCCAAGTGAGTTGATTTTCTGTGATTTGGCTAGAGCTCTGCACAGCTGATGTAAGTGCAGAGCTGTCATGAAACTAATAAAAGTAATTTTACTTAGTATGGAGATGAGAATGG
The DNA here is from genome assembly GCF_963082525.1 of Nesoenas mayeri. Taxonomy (NCBI): domain Eukaryota; kingdom Metazoa; phylum Chordata; class Aves; order Columbiformes; family Columbidae; genus Nesoenas; species Nesoenas mayeri. The sequence goes on along the minus strand of NC_137569.1, from coordinate 7,643,507 downwards.
GCACTGAGACAGTTCAAAATGTCATCTTATGTCATATAGATTCATTAATATTTCAAAATGTGTTTTTATAAAGCAGTCTGTGATGAGGAACCCTTTAAGATCTATCTAATAGAGAGTGTATTTTAGGTAAGTTGCTAATTAATCTTGGTGCTTTGGCAGTCTCCCAAAAGGGATCAAACATATATGGACATAATTTTACAGAACTGTAGCAATTCTGTACCAGAGCTGCCATCACCAGAAGACTAAAATGTGATCCTGAAGTCCTGCCAAAGAGATCTTGGCTGGTTGACAGTTATCCTTCTGAACAGTTTATGTTCTATGTAAATATCTAAGTTAAAAGTAATTAAACTTTAATACAGCAAGAATAGTCAAAGCATCAGAAGCCAGCACCCCTCTGTGTGTATTTGTGGGAGGATTCCTCCTCGTGCTGTGATAGATGAATGGATCGCTATACTAATGCACGGTGCCTTGCCTGTGTTCTCGCAGCTACTTTCCAGCAGGTGGTATAGGAGGGACTTGTTATGGAATATTTTGCATAAGCCATCACTAATAATGAAGCAAAATAAACCTCCCCAGATAAGTACCAGTGCCAGTCCTTTGCATCAGAGATGAGAACTGGGTTGCTGATGCTAGCTAAGCAATAGGTACAGTTCCTTCAAGGCATCCTCCATCCCCTCCGCAGAGGTGGGACATGCTGTGTCCCCATAGAGGTGTCACTAGGGGAGGGCTTGTCCCAGGGTCCAGTTGAGATGAGCAGACCTTCAGAGGGTGAGTTGCCGCCAGGCAGTGATGGCTTCTTGTGTGATACAGTGTTAAAACGGCTGCTGCCTGCAGACTTCTTCCTTTTTGTCTTCCCCCGTTCAGTATGCACCCTCTCTTCAGTGAAAAGAAATCATTTGCAGCTGGAAAATATATGTCAGCCTGACATGCTTTGGCCAAGTCAGTGTCCCACTCCTGTTCCTGTTTTTGTTTTGTGTAAGGAGATGGTCAAGGAGAGCCTGTGTTTTGCAAGGTAAAGCTGAACTATGGGTGGGCTCGTATGTTTTTTTGAGCTATCTGATGGTGAGCCAGCAAAGCCCTGTGACATGTACTAGCTCTAGGTATGTAAACTGTCCCTCTGAAGTCAAAAGGAAAACAGTTGGATCCTTAAGTGCTTTGCTGGGTCAGGGCCAGAGTGCTCTACATTTTTTGTGTAGAGTTATTCAATTCCTAGACCTTTAGGATGGTTGTGGATGTGGATTATTGCATCCCAGCCTTTCATTACTGAGAGTGTCTCTTGCATTGGGAGAGCTCAAAGAAACTATGTTCCCTTGGCGAGTTGGAGGACATTGACAGCATCTATAAATAGTCTTTAATGTTCTTTGGAAAGGTGTCTGATGCCATAGTAAAACGTCGCTCTCTCTGATCAGCTGCTTTATAAGCCATGTTTCTGTCTTCCTTTCCTCTCACTTGTGTGAGATGGCTGAAAATTTAAAAAGATCTGTTTAAATTTTTCAGATACTCCTGGCTGCATTTAAGCCAAGTGCTTGAAATCCCATGGCATGAGCTTTTACATGTGTTTTCATGGATAACTTTGTGTTGTGTATTTCAGTTGTCACTGAGTCTGCAGGGTCTCTTTGGAGCATTTCACATGTTAGGTGTTCATGTTTGTTTATTTTTTCCATGAGATATATATAGATATGTATATTTATTTTATGCCTTTTAATGGCCCCTATGGCTTCTGCAAAAAGTGTCTAGCAGGCAGATGCCTGCATTGGCCACATACAGATCCATAATGACATTAGATATTAATTGACTGGCACAGAGAAACTGCCCTGTTAGCAGTCCCAGTCTTTATATTCTACCATACGTGTGGCAGCACAACCAGAACATGAAAAAGCTCCTACTTGCCTCTTATTCTGATTCTGGAGATGCAGACTGTGATTATTCTACTCACTGCTGTTCAGCTGATTGGGTTGATGATCTTGTAGCGAATCCTCAGTAAAGGAGGAAACACTCTAGTCTGTTGCTGGGATGAAATAAGAAAATTAAAAGGTCACATATGCTTTAGTTGTTACTGTAGACACAGCTGCTGGCAAGAGGTATCCAAGGATGAGACTGATCAGTGGCATTAACGGCCCTGCGTATCAGATAGACTTGCTGAGTTAGATATATACCATACTGCAGTGATTTTCCAAGACTGAGTGATTTCCTGGCCTACTAAATTAAACTTGCCATCTGACACATGAGGAGTTGATAGTTTTTAAAAAGAGAGTGAACCACCCAAGTGCGTTCTGCTCAGCCCCTTGAACAGTTTGATGAGTGGATATTTGTGTAGAGCAACTGGGAGAAGCTTGCTGGGAGACAAGGTCATTGCCACGTGTTTAATAACAGCATAACAAAAACAGGAGGGGAAGAAATGCAGGTGGTTGTGATGAAATTGGTGACTATCTCAGTCATATGGGATTGAGGTATATTTGTGCTACAAAATATTATTAAAACGTCAGAGTAGAATCCTGATTTTTCTTGAAGCTTTGGGTAATGATTTCTGCTGTGTTTACAGTGGGGTATTGGATCTTGGTTTGGAAATACTAGCACGCTGGAAGGGTGCTTTGTTGGCAAGTGAAGAAAGATTAGGGCTTCTGCAGCTTAAAATGAAATGCCAACCTGGGCTGTAGTGACTGACAAGGACGTTCTTAAGAAGAGTTCCTGTAGACAGAAAGTGGTAGATCCCTTTTTCTTGTTGTTTGTGGGTTGGAATGGGGTTTGGCTGCTGCTGTTTCTGCCCTTGGCATGTACTAAAATGCCACTCTGCAGAAGTTAAAGCACAAGAAAGGAGTTAGGATTTTTCTACAGGATTTCTCAGCAATCTCCTGGCAGAACAGGGTCTCAAATGTCCCTCTCCCCAAGGGCAACAGGCTGTCTGTCATGTCACGGTGCTTCTCTCAGTGGATTCTGCAAAATGAAAAGGTCTGCTGGCGAGCATCCGAGTTGTTGAATCTACAAAGTTCAACCCAGTACAATTCCAACCTTATTTTTTTTGCTTAGCAGTGCTATTTATTTCAATGTTCCAAGGTAACAATTTTACTGATGTGTGAGTAGTTTTTTTTTTATACTGCTTGAAAGCTAAACTTCAATAGTTGACGTTTAAGTGAATTGGAATTCTAATTTCTCATTATCTGCAGATAAATGTTCTCAAAAGATAAAAACCTTTGTCCTTGCGACGTCAAGCCTGCTCTAGTGAATCAGAGACAGCAGCTAAAAGGCACACAGTGTCTAGGCAATGTGGGGTTTTTTTTGAATGCGTACTGCTCTTAAATCTCCTAAATTATTAAATTTGACTTTAGCAAAGTCTCTTTAAATAGGCTGCATTATGCAGTAGCTGCCTTCTGAATAGCGTAAAAAAAACACCTTATTCCATGTCTCTCCTGAATTGAGGAAAATTGGCTTTGTTGTGCATCTGGCTTAGAATGTGTTGGGAGGAGCAGCCAGGTGAGGAAACTGGAGGGGATGGGTTTGGTTTTGGTCTTACCGATGTGTGCAAGTAACTTGAGGTGTCCGTGGAGCTTCTTGGCGTTTGATGATACAACGGGTGTGTGTGTAAAATAAAAATTGACAAAATGAAAGCTTTCGGGATAGGTTAGACAGGGTTGAAAGAATAGTGCCTCAGGGGATTTCGCAAGATGTTTCGTGATATTTGGTAATGTTTCTTTGAGCCTCAGCTACTGGGACATTCTGTGAGAATCTTTGCTCTTATTTCTTAACAAAAGGGCATTTCTTGCTCTGGTGTTTCAAGTGAAGAACTTGTAAAAGCAAAGCAGTAATGCTCCAAAATAAACAGGGCCATATTAAGAAACCAAATTGTCTTATATATTCTTTTTTTACTTGTGAATTTGTTCTTAACTTGGGAGAGAAGTGTATTTGGGAATGGAGGGGCAAATGGGTATATTTCCTGGATTTGTTTGTTTGTTTGTTTTTTAATGCAGGAAGGGAGAGGCGTGGATACATTGCACAGAACGCGTTGCTGCTCTTTTCCCTCTGATTTCAGTACAGCCTATGGCACCATTATTCCCCACCAATTTTTCAGTCCTGTAGTTGGACATTACAGAATAAGCAAAATTAGCACTCATGGGTTCTCATCTCTGTTCTGCTAATGATTTATCTTGTGTTCTCATGGCTTAATTATGGCATCTTTTAACTTTTCAAGAACTTAGGATAAGATACTGACATTTTCGGGGCGGGGGGGGGGAGGTGGATAAGGGGAGGAAAACATTAAGACTAATGGGCCTTTCTCATATCCTAAGTGGTTAGCCCTGCGAGAAATTGATCCCTGTGTTCACATACAAATGGGCTCCTCTGGTTAGGCAAGTGCAAGATGGGGCTTTTGCTCTGACAAAACCGTCATCCAGAGCACTGTTTGCAGAGCAACCAAGTGTGGAAAAATCCACTCCCCAGCAGCAGTGGAGAGAACGTGATTTGCAGAGTTGTTGATGGAACAAATCAAGTAAGGATGTTTTAGGGCATGAAGAAACTTGTATGTAAGTAAATACTGTGTATGTGCCCAGGTCTGCAGGCAGGCTGCTCCAGTGCCTTGACTGCTAGTCCTGGGTTTTCTGCTGGCTCAAGCATATTTAAAAAATCATACTGGTGTGACTTTGTCAGTGAAGGCAAAGACTATTTTACCTGTAAGGCCAAGGCTGACATAACTCCTGTAGGTGCAGCTGCATTATTTAAAGGTGGTTTCTATGGGGTGTAGCTCATTCCACGTTTTAGCCAGATTGAGCGGTGGTGGTTTAAGTGCTTGTGTCTTGCAATAGCTGTTTGCATGTTGTCGAGGAGGAGGATGTGACAGCGTAGCTAATGTGATAAAACTTTCTGTAGTGTAGACAAGTACTCAGTATTAGCAGAATGAAGTTAACAGCCCGTCTGATCGATGCGACAGCTGTTGTTCAGAACCTTGGGAATAGTTGTGGAATTGTATAGATTTCTTAACTTCTCACTGCTGCTGCTTAAAGGACATCTGAGCCACAGGTGAAGAGGTTTATGAAGCGTAATAAAGAGGAGAGGGGTGTGGCAGATGCAGCAGGAGGGGTAGAAGATGGAGATGATGTCTGTTTCAGAGGTTTAGAATTGAAAGTTAACAGAAAAAGCTCACAAACCCAACAGAGTCCATTGACAAGTTTATGCACTCAGGAAGGCCTGAACAGATAATCTACATGATGATGATCAAATGAGCAAAATGTGTCTCGTGTGTAACAGTTATTTTCAGTGCGCTGATATGCAAGCTGTTGTGAATTGTTTAAGGTGCCTGGATGGAAAGCATCCTGCTATATGTGTGGAAATCTGCTCCTCTACAAGTGAGGAAGAACAGGTACAACCTACTTTACATCAAACTGGACTGCTGTGCAGGTTGGCTTATTCTAAAACTCCTAAAATTGCAAGAGCTTGATGACGTAGGCTGTTTGGTGGGAGTGCACTGAGTAAGATTGCTTTTCTCATCCAAGGTTGTAAAATGTGATTTAGGTGTCACTTAAATGCTTTACATGTTGTAATTAACTAGCCTTGCAAAATTTTTCTCATCCATTTTTTTACAGGAACTTAATTTAAGCTTGTAAAATACCATTTGTTTTGATCACTTTTTGGCAGGAAGAATTTTTTCCTGGGCTCATAAATCTCTTCTTTGGTGTTTTTCTGGCAAGGCCAGACTGAGGGAGGGCTGGGAGGAAACTCCTGCGTGGCTCAGGGCTTGTTGTGTGGGCGGGGGAAGGTGTGGGAGCCAGGGGCACTGGTTGATGGGTGCGGGTGTCTGATCAGTGTTAACTTCTGCTGCCTTATTGTGCTGTTGGCCATTCCTGGAGGCACGAGGGCAGATTTGCAGACTTGGAAGCTTGTGTCTGGTAAGACAATGTCTGTGCTGGCCGAAATGGATCCTGCTCATGTTCTTCCCACCTCAGACAACAGTATTGGACCTTGTCAAAGCTGGCTGAGGGGATGTCTTGAAAAAGCCGATTGATTAGTCTGAAGACACTGGGTTGTAGCAGGAAATATTGGATTTGGCTCCTGAGCCAGATGATAATGCAGAAGAGATTTTCATGGCCTTTCCTGTGCCAGCACGAGCTGTCTCCGACTCTGCTTGCAGGCACCAGGAGTCTGTGCAGCAATGGATAACGCGGTGCTCCTGCTGCGAGCTGGCTGCACAGCCTGGGCTCCGTGCTGTGACACTGCTGACACACAGGCCTGTTTTGCCCGTCTCCCTGTGTGCTACGGGCCCTGCAGACAGGAGCTCTGCACACAGGTTTGCTCACCCTGGTGCACAGCAGGGCTTCCAGCTCCTGAGATGTTTCTGAGCCAGGCAGGATGCAGGAGACAGCCAGAAATGGCACAGCAAAGGCAGTCCCTAAGTCCCTTAATCAGAAGGGACAACAGGGTAAATTTGGGGTAAAAGTGAATGTCTAACACATGGTGCTGCCTTGGAGCATGGGCAACGCATTTTTAAACTAAGCAATAGTTATAGAGATGCTCTGGTGTCCTGGCATGGGCAGTTCTGCAAAACCAAATGTGCCAGCTGTGTTGTCATAACAGTCCTACTTATCCCAGAAGGGGCGAGGACTTGCCACCCTGAAACCTTTTAAATAGCTGCTAAATGAGAATCTTGGCTTTTCTGGTTATGTGCACCTTGTGTCAGCAGCACTGAAGAGGTTAAGAATTAAATTTTTCCTCTCAAACTAGTTTTCTTAAGCCACAGCCACGGCTTTCCCTTATCCTCACTTCCCCCTCAATTTGGAACATAGATGGAACGTGGGTGTGTGCCATGTGTGGAATATTGCAGTTACATCTTGTAGAGGGAGGAAAATTAGTTTGGCAAATGTTTCTTAATCATCTCTGGTTTTCACTTTTTAGATCTAAAGCCTTCAAATAAGGTTTGTATGGTTTAAGTAAATAATTGGCGTTTGTATGTTTTAAGTAAATAATTAGTGGTTTTATGTTTTAAGTAAATAATTGGCGTTTGCTTGTTCAGTGAGGATAGTTGTTAAGGATCTTGAAGGATATTTTTTTGTTTGTCCTTAACTTAGGAAAGTGTCTGTTTGTTTGTTTTCCTCTTCTTGCATCCTCCAGAGAATTTGCAGTTTGGTCCTGTTGAGGTCAACAGGCTGTGTGAAACTCAGACTTTTAAGTTAGTCACAAGTTTAAGTCCTCTGTTAAATATTGTCATGAAAGTTCCTAGCCAAGAAGACTGTCTTGCCCGCAGTGGTGGAGTGCTCAGTCTTTTAGAATTCTGATGATAATGTGTCAAGGAACGGTAGGAAACTTGCATATATATTGCATACATTGAAGTGCAGTTGCTTCTGCACTGCCTGTTGTGAATGTGCAGTAAAGAAGAGGGAGCACCATTGTTGTGGGCCTTGTTCTCCTTTCCCTCTCATAATTTCATGATTTGCCATTTTGAATAAGCTGCTAGGCTGTTCCTAACTTGGCCTCTGCCTGCCAAACCATTATCAAACTTCTGGCTTATAGGTTCAGAAATACTCAAATGCATGAAACAAATGTGATAAAGAAATGAAAAGCAAGCCCTGAATGTCAGGACTGCTCTTTTGGAGTCTTTTTCTCCATCCTACACCCAATGTAAACGTACAAATAGAATGTTTTAATGGTGGGGACAGAAACAGGGCTAGACTGGCACTTGCTTCATGGCTTTGCATGCTGTTTCTTTTTACAAAAGCTTTGGCAGTGATTGGAAGAGCCTTTTGCTGCGGTGCTCTGGCTGTCCTGCCTTGTAGTAACAAATGACAGGTTATTCTCCTATAACCAATAGTCCTGTAAGCTGGAGCTTGCTGTGCCTTTTTTTTTTTAATGTTACAAATTGCAGATAGCTGAGGAATTGATTTAATAGTTTGACCATTTCTTAAAATTGAGGGAAATCTTATTTACAATTTCCCGTATTCTTGCAATATGTTGTTTTACCCTAGCTTTCCTGGTAGCGTTTGTCATGAGCGCAGTATGTGATTCATGTGATTGCAGTTGCACAGGGCCTGGTAGGTGAGAATTTCTAGAAGTGCACTTATTTTTTTGCCATATCCCTGTGGTCGTAGAATAGTCTTAATGCTGCGGATTATGTACTGAGAGCTGCTGTTTTGATAACATGTGCTGACATTGGATCAGATGTGCTGGCGGGTCAGGTTATGCTGTAGCTTTGCTGCTGTGGCGTGTGTGCCAGAAGGGAGACATCAGTGCTCTGAAATACCGGTAGCCTGTGTGGTGTGATACCACCTGGGTATTTTTGTCTCCTGGGCTTCCAAGAGCAGTGAAATGATGATCGCACTAAAGCTCCTGGTGCTTCTTCAGTTCTAAAAATATATTTGAGTTGCACAAACTCCTAATTTTCCAGGTAATTTTTATATATATATATGTATATATGTAATTTATATACAAAGGGAAAAAGAAGCTCTTGCCATGCTGGCAGCATGCTTCATGTTGATAAGATTCTGTCCATAATGCAAAAATGATAGACATAAGGATGGGGAAAAAACATCTTGATGTCTTTGGTGAGCATTTAAATTCCCCAGTGCTTCTCTTACAATGTGCAGGGAGGTCTGATGTAGCTCAGATACTGTCCTGGGTCAGAGCTAATGAGATGTTTCTGTCCTGCCAGTTAAACTTACCACCTCTCTCCTGTGAGCTGGAAACATCATAAGAGAACTTAGAAGGGTTAAGCAGCTGTAACCTCCAGGCTGCTTTGAGACCATCACACAGAATGGCCCTGTGAAAACTCAGGCTTGGTGGTTGGGGTGTTGCCGTGTGGGCACATCTTGACATTCATTCTCCTCTGATGGTGGCAGTGGGTGACTGCTGATTTTGTTGGTGTCTTTTCTCACGGGAGTGTGTCTGTATGGTGCCTTTTTTCACTTGCTTGCAAAACCACCTCCAGCCAGCCTCCTAAAACACTTGAGAGTGAGAAAAACATTTCTTTTTGCATCAGAAACAAGTCTTTTCCTATTAACAGCCTGCTTTTCTTTGCAAAACAACCCTTAATTTGGGTCATGCTTCCATCTCTTCAGCAATGCAGACAGAATCTCTACATCGTTGCAGAGGTTTCTTTGTTTTTGGCTTTTTTCCTGCACAACAGTAGTGATGGAAAGGCATCTCGATGTATTCCCCTCTGTCCCGCTCACCTGGATGGCGACTGGGAAGAGCTCCTGTTCTGACCTACACGGCCACTATGCCTGTGCCAGATATTTGCTTTCAATAACAAAACAGTGGCTGAATAGGTGGGAGTTAGTCTGTTCTTACCATTTCAAACAGGCTGCATGCCTTGTCCTTTACTGCAAAGGGTAAAGGCAGGTTGTAAAACCCAGCAGCCCCGCCAGCTTGCGCTCCTTTTCAGCATCTAAATAAGGTAGATGTGCACATCTGGGAATTACCAGCACATCTCGGTTACTGCAGTGAGCACATTCACTATTTCAGAAAGAAATAAGAAATCTTGACTGTTTATACTGGGCGGTGTTTTGTGTTATCATTGTAGATAAGAAAGGAATAAACAAAGCTGGCAGGAAATCACAGGGTCAGCACTGCAGTTTGTTATTGTTTGTTCTCTTCTCCCACATGGACTGATAATGAGCATTTCCGCCTCATATAGTGACATGGTTGATAGATATATGTGGGAGTGTATGTATGTATGTAGTATCCTTGCTTGAATAGACTTCACTTTTGTTTATTTTTGTATTATTTTATGATCTTTCTTTTTAAAAACTGACATTAAGGAGAAAAATGTTTTGATTAGGCAGCTGAGTAGCTACTGGGCACAGAATGGGCTACAGCATTTTCCTCTGCCCTTAATAAAAAACTCTAATGTGGCTGTCAACTTCTTGTAACTATTCTGACATGTTCTCCTTTCCAAGATTGTGCATATGGGGGATGAAGACTTTCTCTTCTGAACTGGACTGGAGTTTGGTAGCTGGGGCTCTTGAGTCTTCTGCTATTTTTGTGCATTTGTGAAGTGCTGATAATACTTGGCTCTATTGTAGGGCTGTCATGAACACAGCAGGCTTGATTTGGCACTGAGAAAATGCAGAGAATCCTCTATGATATTCCTGGGAACAGTATTGTTCTGGCAGCCTCCAAAATTGCCAAATGCTCGTAAGACATTAAAAAAAAATCAGTGATGCTGGAGAGGGCAGGAGGGAGAGGGACAGAACTGGGTAGTTGTTGAGCCCAGCTCTGTGCTGGATTTTGTGGGAGTACTTTCCAAACTTCAGTTTACTGCTAGTCTGTGATGTGATGGTAAAACATGCAGCTGGTCCCTGTATCATGCCCTTTCTAGCCAGCGGTTTGACATTTCGCAGCCCTGACAGATGAATTTGTGGCTGAAAAGCCATTGCTGAGGACTGTTTCTTTCAAGGCAATGTGGCTGCTGTATGGTCCTGGTTGCTAGACCACATTTCTCTGACCACATTTACTTGTTAAGCAATCTTCTGATGACTTCCATCCAGGATCCTTTTTCACATGCTGATAGATGCTGTGATTGAGATGTGATGTTTGCACTTCTTTCTGAAGGAGAAACCTGGTGTCCCTCCTGTTTTGCTGAGATGGGATGGCGTTAGTGGGAGGAGTGGGAAGTGTGATTTCTTATTGGGTTTACCCTTGGACTGGGATTGAAGAACTGGGTTTTAGTTTTGCTTCTGCCCCTCATTTTTCTGGCTGACTTTGCTAATGTCAGTTCCTCTCCCTGTGGTTTAACTTTTGCTATTTAACTGTGAAGTTTGCTCTGGAAAAATAGGCTATGCGTGTTAATAATAACTAGCTCTAGGAATAGAAGAGTCACTGACTCTGTGATGAATATGATAACCTTAAACTACAGCATAGCATGGTACTGGGCACTGAGGACCTTGTAATCATTAGTGTCACGTTTGCACTCTGAGATGTTCTGAAGGCAAATTTGATTTCAACCAGCAAGTAAATTCTTTATTTTTATTCTTTCAAATGAGCAAAGTTGTTCATGCTTAGTACTAAACTATCATTTGGTTAGAAAACAATCCGGAAACACAGGATTGTGTTGAGTACAGCAAAAGCAATGTTTTCATTACATGAAACTCAAAACATTTTCTCTTTGCTTCAATGTAATGTACAGGCTGGAGGCATGAAAGCTATGAGTGTGACAAAATTACTAAAGACTGATAGCACCAGCCGGGATTCTCAGATAACTGGCTGTTTTGACTTCTTCATTTATGACACACAGAAGGAATGTTCAGTGTTCTGTTTTTCCTTTCTTTTAAAATAATTTTCAAGCTTAGTGCATACTGAGACCTGGGTCCCGTTCAGGATCTGTTCTGTCAGTCTCAGGTCTCCAGAGCTCCTTGTTCGGCTTTGATTTCTTTCCAGTTCTTTTCCTCATTGACTTGCAGGGCTCCCACCCACTGCTGACTGGTACGATAAGCAGGCCCTTATCACTGTTGCCTCTGGTCCTCTCTTCACCTCTTGAGTAAATCTGTAGTCCTGAGGTACTATCAGGATAGTTTAACAGAACCCTTCTCTGTGCTTTGCACCCACTTGCAGTATGAACGCTTTTATAATTGTCAAAGAAGAGATGGTGCCTTGAGGTTTATGACCCTGCCTGAGCCTTTCAGGATGAGTTGTGGCCTTTCATCTGCTCCGAGGGTCACGTTGTCTTTGCAATTGCACTGAAGTGACTTTCCACTACATTTGGTACATGCATGCAGACATGCCATAATTTGTTCTGTAAGACACAGCCTCCCCATAATTAGGAGGAATATGTAAGCTTGCCTGCCTCAAACATGGCATTAGGGCGCGCTCTCTCATTAAGTCAACATAAATCCTTTGACGTAGTCCTGTTGGTTCCCTGCCACATTTTCTCCCTCGAGTGAAGAACAGGATTTCTATGCGTGGGTGAAAGCTCGCTCTATTTGGATAATTCTGTTTGTTCGCCAGAGTGGTGCAAACTGGAGGTAAACTTACATAGATGTGTGACATTAGTCTGTTATGACACAAACACATGTGCTGGAACTATCCAATGGGTCACCTCTGTTCAGTCTCCTGTCCCTCCCAGAAGCCTGGAGTATGTTGTATAGGAGACACAGAGCTCCTTGAGCTCGTGGGGTGTTCTGTTCCACTGCCTACAACTTTGGATGGTCTGACTGCTCTCAGGAGATCATGGAATTTCTTCTCTTCCCTCACTTTGTATTCTTCAGTAAATAGTTCCCTAAAAATGCTCCAGAAACAAAATGTGGCCACCGTATGGCCAGTTTTTAGCCTCCTGCCACGTGTTTTCCAGGTTGCTTACTTTGGACCCAAGGGGTATGTGGAGGCCGGGTTGGGTATCACCAGGCTACCTCCTTTTTTTTTAAATTTAATTTTAGGTCTCTTAGGCTTTTGATCTCAATGGTGTCTTTGATAAAGAGTTTTACAAACTCTGCCTGGCTGTTTTCTATAGGCTGCTTTCAGCTGCAATGTGTGGTTAAAAAAGGGCAGCCCTTGCTTTCTTTGGACAAAATTAACTCTTGATGCAATTCCCAATGATTTTTGGTATTTATACCTACATTTAATTTTGGTCTGTGTGGTGGCAGCTAGAGGCAATGTTTTTTTCTTTATTTGTGGGTAGAATTTGCTCAGTAAGTCCATGCTGCTACAAAATTTTCCCTTTAAATCCTCTAGACTATTTGCACTAATCCTCATTAGTGTATTCTGTACATTTCTGTGATTGGATTTTGTTATTGCTGCGTTTTTCTCGTACCTAAGAAAGCCTTAAAGTAGGAATTATGGGATAGAAAAGGGCTTGTAAGAAGATTGCAGATTATTGTTGTTTTTCTAGTGGCTACTCTTTCCATTGCTGTGTTAATGTAAAGGCTTAATGAGCAAGTTTGACTCCAGGGCAAGGCCGAGGGCTGCTCTGAACAGCAGTTTCCATCTCGGGTTCCTTTGCAATGAAGCATTCGCTAACCTGCCAGCTTTTATTTTTGTTTATTTGTGCCTACTGCATTCATCAGGGCACGGTAAAGGGTTGAGTCACGCAAAGGGCTGCCTGAAGATTTCTGGAGACTGAAAGTGATGCACTCATAGCAGCTACCTGAAGCATGTTTTAGATATTAATGCCTAAATCTAAAAGCAGCATGATCCCATCCCTTTGACCTTCTCTTTTAAGTATGTGCACTCAACCAAAACCCACCACCCTGTCTCCTGAGGAATGACTCCGTCAGGGTCTAGAGAATGTTTTCTAACAGAGCGACATGGATGTTGTTGAGGATATGCAGCATCTGTAACATAGCGTCCCCTGGACACTGTGCTAGCTCTGCTTCAGCGCAGTATTTGCATTGCTGATATCTTCCCTAGAGAGTGCAGAGTTTCACATCTCTTTTCTCTTTCAGGCCCAGGCTTGTTTGCTTCTCCAGAAGGTTCTGCAACTTCGTGAACTGAAGCTCTTCGTGACGGAGGAGGAGTGGGAGGAATTGATCAGAGAAAGCATCAGCCAAGTGACAGAGGTAACAAGCTTCAACATGTTCAGTGTATAGATAGCGCCTAATGGGTGCTGCTTTTACTGCTGTGATGCTCATTCTCGGAGCTGGAGTTTGCAGCTGTGCTCAGCACGCGGGTTGTGCCTGCTCACACCAGCTCTGAGCGGTGTCCACCAGGACTACAGCATTCTTGTAACGCCGCTGTTCGGGTGTATTTTCACAGAGTGCAAGAAACGTGTCTGCTACAGCTCAGCAGTGCCAGTGTATGAATCCAAGAGACAGAGTTTGGGTTTTAGGGAATATGCTCATTCAGATTAATTTAAGCTGGTTTTAAAAAATTACTTTTGAATTGGAAGGTATTGTGAACGTCAACTTAATGTCTGAAGATGTTAAGGTATTTCTGTATTTGCATGAACTTCAGGGCCAAAGAGAGAAAGCTGAGGTCCACTAGACTTCTGACTCCTTCCTGGACCGGACTCCCTTGTCAATATTGTTTATCAGAGAAACCTTAGAATACATTGCAAAATAATTTGTACGTAAAAAACAGTGACACAGAAACTGCAGTGCTCCTGATTCTCAATGCCAAGCGTGGATTATACCTGAAGACAATTTTTGGGTGCAGCTATTATGTAGGAGGTGATCTATGGGACAGGAGACTGAAGAAGCAAGTGCCATTCACTTATATTCTTGTGGATTAACGTGAGGGGAACCAAACAGCCAAATAAATGTTATGATGTGGTGACTAAACTTGATGACACGGGAGATTCCAGTCTTGGTGTTCCTACGTAACTGTAGTATTGACGTCTTTTTAAGTGTAGCTTTCATTCTTCATGGACTTCCTTAAATGCTGGTTACATGGCAATTTAAACCATTCTATAATTTACCATATTGGAACAGAACAATTAGTTCTGTTTTCTTTTGTTGAGGAGGGACAAAATCTAAGCGGGTTTAAACTAAATAATTCAGAGGTGCTGCTTATAATTCTTGAGCAAGCAGGTTATCTTGGGTTTCATTAAATAGCTTCTATTTAATGATTACATCAGGAATCCAATGGGTGGAGTTAGGTATGATTTTATTTTCCAGCTACATAAAACATGCCCTCCTCCCAAGTGGGTCATCTCCATGTTTCTCTTTTGCAGCTGGATACCTGCAAGACTTGGTGATTCACTGGGAAGCCACAAACATTTACAATCCCTTTATGTTGTTCTTGTCAGGGAAAGTTAAGCATCTTGCAACCCATCCGGTTTTTTAATGAGCTTTGCTACCAGAGCTTCCTCAGTGCCTCTCATTTCTGTGGTCATCTGTGTTTAAAGAAAAATTCCTGGGAAATATTGTCAGTTTGTTTGGGCTGCCCAAGGTACACGCTGCGGGCAGGAGACCTCCCGTACTATTAACTAGCAGTGGTATATAGGCCTGTTCTCTTTTTGGCTTGAAAAAGCCTTGATATAACATTTTTAGAGTGTTCTGTTGGTGGACATATATGTACTGGGTTTTGTCTCCCTCCTGCTCTCGCCTTGCACTAGCGCAGTGCTGGTATCTCTCCTTGGAGCTGGGGCAGCTGCACATCTTTAAATGTTGCTGTAATTAGGAGGGATCAAGGACTTTGTATATCATATAACAGTTTTGATTCATGACCAAAGGCTGATACTTGTGCTGCAAAACTTTTTAAGGCTGCAAAAGCTATTCTGTGTCCTTTTGGTGGTGCAGAAATGCTCATTTCTCTGAGTAATAGCTGCAAAAACGTGCAGTGGCTCTACGGTGTAGTAAAACAATACTCATATCATGACTGATCTCTTTTGGCGATGGTGAAAATCCCTTGTTGCAGAAATCAGAGGCTGGAAGCAAAGCAAATTTAGAATCTACAGAAAGTATGTATTTGTCAAAGAGAGTAATCCACCAGTAAAATAACTTGCTGAAGAGTTTATTAGCTCTGAATTGCCAGGTGGAGATTGTGTGCTTGTATGACACAAAAGCTGCAGGTTGGGTGGAAGTTACAGGCTTGGTATTGAAATTATGCGCTGAGTTTTCTTGGACTGTGCTAGGCAGAAGCTTGGGCTAAATGACAGCCCTTTGTGTCCCTGGTGTCCCTGCATCCCTCTGCTTCGCTGGAGGGTGGGGAGGGCATTTGCAGAACCGGGGGCTTCTCCTGCAGCTCAGTCGCATCCTTTCTCACCTGAGACTTGTTTTGGTGGGACATTCTAGGTCAGCCATGATTTTGGAGGCGAGTACATAAGTAGGCAGATCTTGGCATGCGAGTGCTTACACATGAGAACCTGGACTGAGCGCTGTAATTCGTGATGCTGTGGAAAATGATGTTTTATTACCCTGCCTCTATTTGAAAGGTCTGCGTTTGTTGTCAGTAGCCATTCCTGCCTCCATCCCTCACAAATAGCTGTTTAAAAAGGAAAGTATGATAATGCAGAATTTTATACCTTTCTTTGACCCAGGGAGAAGTCTGAAATAACCTGGGAGGGCCAACTCTTTAACTGACTGTAATCTTGGTGCCTGATTTCTCATCCTGTCTTGCCTGAAGTGTTTGCATTGCATACCTGCAGATCACTTGGTGAGGAGCAGGGAGCCTGGGATGGTTTTAGGCAGTGATATGTGCTGGAACTGGGACAAAGCAATGTGAGAAAATTGCGGTCTTGGATATCATTGAATTATGTGTGCAAAACGAAGAGGCAGATGAGGGAGAATCAGCGGCCAGGAGCTTTAAGTGAAGAGACAGCTTCCTGAAATAGCAGCTCTGGCTGCTGCGAGGCAATGGCTCTTGCGCTTACATAAGCTAACTTGACCTTATTTGTTCCCAAAATGTTTAAGCATGCTTATAAAACATGTATGGCAGTAATGAGGGGTTCATGTTTGCCATCTCCTTACTGACAGCAAGGGAAGTCTTGATATCCTGCTTTGGAGTTGACTTGTTCTTGTGAGAGCCCTGCTTGCTCTTGGTGCTCTTGCCTTGTTCTGCTGGGTAACCTGTGCTGAAAGTCCTGGGACTGCAAAGATGAGGAAGCAGAGAAAGAGCTTTGGCAGAGTTTTGGACTCACAAGTCCTAAATAGTTACTTTACACAAAGCAGAACCTTGCTACAGTTGTTCAGGTTTATTCTAATGTTGGGAGTCTAGACAACTAGGTTGTGTTTACAGTATAAAGAAATAAGAGTTGCTTCATGTTGTAGATGACAGAGCTCACCTGAGATGCTAAAACATCTGAGACTTCTCCCTCTTCCAGAGCTTTGTTCTTTTATCAGTAGGTCTCAAAGCACTTTACAAAGGAAGTTCAAACCAGTGAGTTGTTGACGTAATGAAGAAACTATTTTGCAGAAACCAAAGGGCTGATGTTATTTGGTTTACTAAAGTAGTTCACCCTGTTTTACAGATGACACACTTGGCTGGGAGCTAAGCCAAGAATCAAACTCGGGTCTCCTGAGATATCCCAGGGACCTTCCTTGCGCACAGTCTGTTTCTTAACTTGGCTTCAGAACACCCCAGTGTGTTGGGCAGCAATCTCTGTCCCCACGTTATCTAAAGGAGGATGTTGGTGGTTGTGAGTTCAGGCTGCCGGATCACGCCATGAGGCCAATGGCAGAACCCCAGGGGCCCAAGTTCCCCGTTTCACACAGGAACTGTCGCAGTTTTGGTGAGGGATCTCTGCAGGGTTGCTGCTAGGCTCACACACTGTCCTTTTGATTCTATCAAGCGCCCTTCAGTTTGGTCTTTCAGCTCTCCCAGTTGTCATTGTGGACACATTTTGGTGTTTGTTCCCCTTGTTAGATGTATTCCTGTTTTCTTTCTGACGTGTTACAGAATTGCCATCTTGGCTTCAGAGTGATCTGGAAGCCCTGCCGATGTTTCAGTAACTTCACTGACAGATTTGGCGCAGGAAGCTCCAGGATCTGAATACATAGTTCCATTACCTTTTTGTGTCATCCCTTTCCCAGGGACTGACTTGCCCTCCTGAAATGAGGTGCTTTGTGTAACTCCCACCTTTGCTGAAAGTCAGGAGGAAGTGGGAAAGGATTTTGAGGAATATTCTAGAAAACATGTATTTTCACAGCTGAGCAACTTCAAAACAAAACAACCCTCAGAAAACTCTTGATAAAACTACTTTCTCTGGCTTGTACACAGCAGTTTCCTGAGGGTTTCCTTGGTCTCTCTTCTGCAATAAGTGCAGCATAGGAAGGGCCTGCTACTATTTCTTTGCTTGTCTTGTTGGTGTTGTAAGGGATGGGCAGAGCACATAGTGTTCAGGTTGGCTATTTGAAACCAAAATGGGATCCTGGAATGTAAAAACACTCACTGAATCTGATACCTAAATTCATTGAATGACCAAAGCTTTCCAGGTTACCAATATTAGAGACTTTCAGTTAAATATACACATGATCCTCATGAGACACATGTGATGCCTGCTCCCATGTAGGATAACCCAAGACCTCTTTTCCAAGACTCTTATAATTTAAAAGTTACTATATGCTCTCTGAAGACTTATTGTATGGCATTAGAAGGTTTTATTGCTATTGTGTTGTTCAGCTGGGGATTTAAAAGAACTAGCTGGAGCTACTCAATGTGGGAGGGCAGAGAGGGATATACTATATAGGCTTCCAGTGTATTTCTGAAGGGCATCACATTTGATTATCGGTGTCTTAATTTGTAGGGAGATAAATTATTAACAGTGACTTCATCAAATCTCTAAAAAAGCCATTGTTCATTCTTTTTTCTTCAAGATTGCCTGAACTTTTATCTGTCCATCGTTATAAATTCTTAATTCATTGCCCTTTCTCAGCCTCTTAGCTTGTAAAATGAGGCCAGTGGTGATTTAACTGATATCTTTGACGTGCTTTCAGAGTACTGGATGTCTCTGTGGAGAATTCATTCTCCTCTGTTCCCTCAGCTGTCCCGTATGGTTTTTCCCTGCTGCATTTTCACATGATCTATGGAAAAAAATGTCAGATCTTTAAACTTGGGTAACCATTGACATTTTCTGTGAGAATGGCTTCTGAATTTTGGGCTCCTCCTTCTAATAACAGCCAAAATAAACATTGCGAAAAATGCCCTTTAGTTATACCCTTCAGCATGTGGATCTGTTTAGTTTCCTACCTTTCTTCTCAGTCAGGGACAAGAAGAAACTTGGTGGTTCCCTTCCGTTTCTGAGCATTTCTCGCTAACTTGTTTCTGTGAGAGATGCAAGGAAAAAAGATTTTGAACATTTATACTTTCACTCTGCAGAAATTTAGTGAGTGGGAATGGAGGGAGGAGGGATTGTCGGTGCTTTCTGTCCTCCTTTTAGTGCTCTCGGCAGCAGCTGCTGGGCTGTTCATCTTGGGTTCTTCTATTGTATAGTGAGTGTTGTCATGAAAGGAAGTATTTGAGGGTGGCTTGTCTAGGTTTTGGGAAGCCCAGGGTCCGTTCCTGGCTCTGTCATGGTCTGTGTGACTCAGTGATGTTACCTGGCCTCTCTGAGCCCCTGTAAAATGAGGGGGAATGATGCTGGCTTAGCTCTTACCTCTTAGGAGGTGTAAGAGTAATTACAGGTGAAGTGAGGGTGCTTACGTTGGATAATAACAGGGGCTATGAGCATAGAGAATACTAAAATACCTCATTTGGTTGTCAGTTTGTTATTAGCCTCTGCATAGCAGGGGAAGGCTGTGCCCCTCCCAAACTGCTCAGCTCACCTGTACGTTGACATGGGACATCTTGTGCTCAGGTAATGGCCACACTCTTGCAGGGCCCCAAACCCACTTTCTGGGGCCCTTCTGGGTGCGGGTCCACCACAGGGATCTGAGCCACAACAGCAGCAAAACACCAGGTTGTGTCTTTGCTCTGGGACCCTGTGTGCAGCGTGGAGCCAGGGCAGGGCTTTAGCTTTCAGAGGCAGCATGGAAGCCGTCAGCACACTGAGCCCAGACCTCTTCAGCGCTTTCTCCTTGTCCCTGTGGACATTCAGTAGAGTGGAAATTTTGCTGAACTATTTGCTGCTGGAGAAGAGAGTTTACCTTGACAACCTCGGGCTGTGCCAGGGGGTGTAAGGTCGTGCAGGGTGGGTGCAGGTATGTGTTTTGCAGATCCAGTCACTTGGCACTGTATTCAGCCATGAATCTGCACATTTATCCGTCAGCATCAAGTCTGCTATGGGGGAGGAGGGGGAAGGATGGAGATAGCACAGCATGCGGAAAGAATGCAGGTTGGCTGGGTTTCTCCAGCTCAGGGAGCAGTGATGGATCTGTCAGGCTGATCCCACGGAGGGGAAGGGCTGTTTGTTTTGAACAATGAAACAGGCTGAAGGACGTGCTGGGAATGCATAAATATTAAATAGTGTTCAAACTTCCAGCTAGGAAATGTGCTTGTCTCTTGGTAGGAGAACACTCCTCTGCACTCTTGATATACTGCTGTGTCTTCTAAGTCTGGGCTAAGTGTGTTCCCCACTGTGGTACCTGTGACAGGGAAAGAGGTGCAGGTGGGTGTGGATGTGGAAGCTTCTAGAAGTTTTGCCTGGCTCCCTGCAGCAGCATTTGCCATCTCCCCTGTGGGGAAAGCTGGGCAGTGGCTGGGATGCTGACTTTGGCTCTAGATGCACATACACCACTTTTTTGCTGTATTGCAGGTTTCAGTGGAGCTTAGACTAAAATCCTACCTAGGAAAGTGAGACATGGAACTCTGTGGTTAATTAGCTGCAGTTAACTACTTGTACGGCTGAATTGCTGCAGGTATTCACCTCCTGTGCTCTAAACCAAACTTGGTTTATGCTTTGTGAAGGTGAAGGAGCACTGCGAAGTGCAATAAGTGAAACAAAGGCTGAATCCTGCAGTAGTTGGGATACCTCCATGTGTGGTACAGAAATTAGGAATATAAGAAAAACACTTGATTGCTTAGATGCTGGGGGCGTGCTGTTCTCCTTGTAGAAACCCTAGAAGCAGAGAACTTTGGATCCAGGAGTGCCATCCCCCAGAAACAGCCAGAGGCTTTTGGAAGCAGCATGTTTGACACAACAAGACTTTTAAAACCATCTCTGCCAGCTGAATCCATGTAGGGCGAGGGAGGAGCTGTGTTGCTGTATTGACTTGAGATGAGATGGCAGTTCCAGCTGTGAAAATCGCCTCCTCATTTTTCCTTCTGGAAAATGACCTGCCCAGATCTGCTGACAGCTCAGATGTACAGGCATGATTAACCATCACAGGTATTACTGAGCTCTAACTGGAACCGAGATTCCCTGTAAAGTGGAACTAGCTGTTACTGAAGGAGCGGAATAAAAAAAGCAGAAAAGGGGAGCAAACCATAATGATCAGCAAGTGATGTAAGTGGGACTGTTGAGTATAAGCCACATGGTCTCTCTCCCTTGAGCACTGAGGGACTGAGTTATGTGCCTCTTGGCTTGGTAATGCTTTTGGTGGGCAGGGGAAGGCAGAGCTGGATACGTTTTTGAACAGCACATGGCAGAGAATCACTGAACAGGTAGTTAGACAAGTTCTTCTGGGTTTTCCCTTAACCCTCCACCACTGACCTGTAGCATAGCTGGGAGCAAAACTGCTGCTTTGTGCCTCAGTCTTGCTGTGTAAAACAGAGATACTTGCCAGCCTAGTGCAAGTCTTTTGCAATCTAATCAGTGTTTGAAGCTCTCCTAAGAATGCTGCAGATGACTGAAATACTACTTTTCTTTTTAAGGCATGTTTACCATGTGGTGCAGTTTGCCATCTGTTACATAATAGCTTTTGCTTTAATTTTATGATTGTATTTTATACATTCCCCAAATGAAATCACAGTAGGCATGTAAAATGGTTGACCTACGCAATTGGGGTGGCAGTAATAATTTCACCTTTCAGATAGCTGAGCAGGGGAGCAGACCGAAGCAATCTGTTGTGTGAACCCGTAACGTACAGACAATGGTGGCTACCTTATGTATAATAGTAAGAATTTATGACAAATAAGTGGGAAAGCTACTTTTGAGGTTTGGACCAAGCTCCTGTTGAAGACACTTGGGATTTCCTTCCTTGGGAGCAGTTCCCCATGATTTGCCAGCATTCCAAAGGCAGCTTCTTTTTGATGTCGCATGCTGACACAAATCCCATGGAAGCAAATGCTCCCTGCTATGGGAGGAGGACAGTGAAGATAGCATCTCATGTACGGCCTAACGGGAAATTACTCTGAGACAGTGGTGATGAGATCAGGATAGTAAGTGACACTCATCTGAGCAGGAGTTGGGCTCAACTCCAATTCAGGGGCCTTGACTGTCTCAACCAGAGGTGCTGGCATTTTTTGTGCTCTTTGGAGTAAATTTCTTTCACACCTTTTATAGCAGAAGGGAAAGAGAAAAGACACCTATTGAGGAATAATAAGGCTTTATCTGAATCCAACTTCCTTAAAGCAAATCCATTCTGCCTCCAGACTAGAGAAAATAGTGGATTCTGTAGGAATTAATTATCTGGTGCTGCTTTGCTGCTCCTTTGGCTTCTTTACCCACTCCTACCCTCTTTCTTGTTCCTTCCTCATCTTTGAGAGCTGTTTAAAAATGACCCATTTCAGTAGGGAGCTATTTGTTTGCAGAACACCTAAATTGTACTGAATTGCTTCTGGCTATTTATGCTGTACTTGTGTTTCCAGACTCATGCAAAACACTACTACATAAATTCTTAGTCTTACAGCACGGATGCCACTAGACCAGTGATATCTTCTGTCTCTAGCTGGGCAAGCCACCCTTTTGGTTCTATAAGTCTGCATTAATTTGTTCGAGCACTCCAAACTAGGTTCATGTCCTGATTTTCCTGAAAACTGCTGGCAGACTTCTGAAAATCAGCCCCTTGGGTGTTGTTCAGAGCTATAGGACTTTCCTGTTGACTTCAGTAGGGTGTTTTCCAAACCTTTCAAAGCACCAGGGCAATTCTGGGATATAGGAATGGCAGCGAGACCGGGCAGAGTCAAGCCAGCACGATTTAAATGCAGTCATTGACATCACTCATGTACAGTGAAGAGAAAATGCAATTTATTTTTAACACCAAAATGTTTGTGTATTAAAAAGGTGAAATGACACTGTGGCTTCTTCTCCCAGTACTGCCCTGATTCCTCATCCTGAAGAGCTGGCAATCCATACTGGTTTTGTCTCACTGTGAACTTGTACACAACGTGCTGAAATAGGATCTCAACTTAATAGCCTCTCTGAAAGCTAATTTAGCCACAAGTTAGCCTGGCAATATCTTGTTCTTTAAATTGCAAACAAAATTTTTATGCAAATCGGGCTGGTTTGTTTTCATTATTGATATTATTACTAATTATAGTAATAATAAATATTATTACTTATTGTGGTAAGCCTAATAAATGCAGTTTACATGGCCCATGGGTTATTACATGCTACGTGTGAAGATTTATTTTTTTTTAAATCACACACCCTCTATTTATTTCTCATTTTACCTGAGAGACTTTAGAGCTGCTGAATTGTATGACCTTGTAGGTTAATGACAGCTCTGGAATAGAGTTGCACTGCATCTATATCAGGAGAGAGTAATTAGCAAGTTATTGATAGTCAGATGAAGTTGCAGCTTGAATTCCAGCTAGCAGAATGTGGTGGCTTTCTATTACAGGGCTTGAGTGGACCATCCTGGTCAGGAAATAACTGTATCATTATTATTTAAAAAAGGTAATCCCAGGGTGTGGAGCCTGTACAGACAGTAAATAATTGTACTTGAAGGCTGCTGCTCCTGCAGATATGTTATCTGGTCTCCCCACTTTTTCTGGTGAAAGTATTCCTTATTTTTTCTGTTGTGGGCATCATTACTGAAAGAGCTTGCTTTGGGGAATAAATTTCTTACTTCTCTCTGTGCCTGTGAGGATTTTTACTTGATTTGCCAGCTTCATGGTGATATAGATGAAGAATAGTTTGCTCAGAATCCTTAAAATTACTTCCAGTCTGAATGGAGCAAAAGTAATAGATGGTTAACTGGGAGAGACTGCATCTCCTGGAGAACCTTCTGCTGCTGGACACAGGTTTGGTGCTGTGACTTTCGCAGCCACGTGTGTTGTCTGAGGTGCTGAGGATGCTGAGCCTGGGCTGCGTTGGTGTGTTAGGTTGTGGTTGGACTTGATGATCCTGAGGTTCTCTTCCAACCAAAATGATTCTGTGTTCTGTGTTCAAACTCCAGGCAAAGGCGGGCTTGGCCACGAGTTCAGCCTCCTCCAGAGAAACAGGCTGTGATGGGCCACACCACTTCTACAATAAGCTTGTCCCTGCAAATCCTATCTCATCTTAGTGTAATCCATGCAAGCTGTGAGGCTTACTGTGATGTGTGCATCCACACAGAAATAGAGCGGGGCAGAAAACTACCATGAAAGCAGGGCTGTGAGGACCAGCTGCAGGCAGAGGATCAGTGCTCCTGAGCCCCTGGGCCGCCTCTTTGATCCAGCTGCCTTTTTATGGTGATTTTCTGCCCTTTTCCACTTGTAAATAACTGTGGCTTTTATTTGACCTATCTTTGGAGTGATTTTCCTCTAAGCCAGACCTTTCAGTGTCTCAGAAACCCTGCAGCACATAAAGGAAACACAAAGAGATGAGATTTTTCTCTCAGTCATTTCAGTGAATTTAAGCTTGATTGACAGGCCCTGTTCTAGTGCTGGCAACTGGGATTTCCTAGGCGTAAGTGTTAATGGATTTTTGCATTAGCGCTTTATGTGTAAATCTCAGCTTCCCCAGCTGAGTAGCTGTTGTCCCCAGGTGAGTCTGTTGTCTGGCAGCCTCCTGGCCTTTCCAGGGGACAATATCGCCTGTCCTCTTTGTCTCCAGGAGGCAACAACATCTCCAGTTGTGCTTTAGCTTAGAAACTCAGGAGAGCAGCAAGGGTTGTGGCTTTGTGGTATGCTTGCTCTTATTTTGTCCAGTTGTTTCTTAATTAACCTGGGCATCAGCAGCTTCCACCGTGTACCCTCTTGAACATTTCTAGATTCAGTGTGGTTTGTGTTCCAGAGTTACTTCGGTGTCAGGTTAATCCTGTCAGTCATTGCTCATTTTCTGCTTTCTTCTGAGAGGAGTGATTTGTTTCCCCATTTAATGTGTGCTGTTTCCCCATTTAATGTGTGCTTTTTCTCCATCTCCTCATGTAATTTGCAGAGTTTGAAAATGGCTGGCACGTGTGTCCTGAAGGCTGAGAAAGAGAAAGTTGCCAAGAGCTTGGAGCTGTTGAACTTCCTCCTCAAAAATGTGACAGAGCAGGTGAGTGCGTGACCTGATGTGCTGCAAATGATTCTTCTGAATACCACCAAGGCCTCTCTTAAATGTCATTCTTGGATTTTACATTGCGACTGCTCCATTGCTATGTCCCACCTCATTTCTTACCAAAGGTACCCCTAGGAGGAATGCCTGGCTGGATTTGAGGACAGAAAAGCCCTCATGTCTGAATAAGTGACCCATAGCTCTTGTGAGCTGATCTCTAAGTGCTCGTTGAAGGGTTTGTGCAGTGTTCCTCAAACACGTGTGACATCTTATCAGCAGAAACACAGCCTGGGATACAGTGAGGGCGAGCTGGGTTTTGTCCCAGCTGATTGCTCTGTCCTCTCCACTGATTTTTAGTTTCCAGAAACTGGGACCTACCCAGAAGCTTTGGGAGCAGGTGTGAAGCTTTGTTCTGAGGCTTTGTTTTCCATAATAAAAAATGCTTTTCTGAACACGAGAAGATTTTCTATAGGTGACAAAGTAAGTCTTCAATGTGGTCTTATTTACTGGAGCAAAATACCACAGGCAGCAGAATTGCTGAAGACCAGTTTCCTACTGATAAGCACTGAACTCACACCACAGCCTGTTTCTTTGTGAAGACCTAATAGGAAAGTGGGTGGAGGAGAGAGATTATTCCCAAGGCTCTTGTAGGAACTGAATAGCCTTTGAGAGACCCCTTTTTGTCCGATTTTACTGGAATTATCCAGTGGTTGTGGAAGAGGCAGCCAGAGGCAGCATGACTGTATTCTTTAGAAACCAGACTGAAAATGCTGCTGCTTTTCTTTTAGATAGGTACATAGCTATGTGTCTCCTTCCCCCTCTTCCCAGCCATGGAGTGAAAAGGAAAGAAGACCAAAGGACCTTTCAGTCCCTTTTATGCCAGTACAATTCCAGCTGTTAGACTCAAGCCTCTCGTGCTAGAGACCTAGTTTTCAAGCAAGCCCGCTGCAAATGGTCTCAGGGCAGCAGCTTGGGGAAACCAGGCAGAATTGGTTATTCCTGCCATAGTCTTATCCCAGGATGGCCTGTGCCCAGCTGCTGTGAGGGCCTCTTCTGCACTCTGATTGTTTGTATTTGCCTCTTGCAGAAGCTGCATGTGAACTTGACAGAGTTGGACAAAGTGCTGGTAGCTCTGAATGAGCCGGAAGGCATTGGGAAGTCGGCACGTCTCGACGCTCTCTACTGGAACGTCATGCGCTGGCTGAATTACACGTATGTACGCTTGGCATTCTGGCTTCTTGACTTGCCAGGGGGACTGCCTGCCGGTCCTGCTTGTCCTCATTGATGTGGGGAGGTAGGAAGAGGAGAGAAGCCAAGGCACTGAGCTCAGGCTGGAGTTTGAGTTAAATGGAGCTCTTGGGTTGAAGTTGAAATGTGGTGTTTTGCTTGTTCACAGCAATGCTGGGCTTATTGTTCCTTGTGCTTACATGCTTAGAATTGGTCCTTGATGGGAAAAGATTTTTAGGCATGTCTGATATCTGATTGTCTTGTCTGTAGAGGACTGAGCTGGTGCAAAGCAGCATGGACTGGGTGGTGGGGAAGGTGCTGATGGACCTCTTGGAGAACAGCAGCAGCAGTGGCTTTCTTGCAGCAGTACAAAGGCTGCCTAGATGAGAATGGAATGGTCTCTTGGGGGTTCTTGCTGGAAAGCTCTTGTGACTGTTAGCACAGTGGAGGCCTTGCCGGGGCTGTCACCTTGCACAGACAGTCTCTGTAGCCTTGCACGAGGCCACAGGTGGGTGCACTTGAGAAGGTGTAAGTACAGCGTTACCTGCTTCTGTGGAATGGAGATTCTTCCTCAAGTCTCTATATGACTTCTTGAGTCCTGGTCCAGCTCTGGCTGTTCATTTAACCGGTCCCTGTGCAGACTGAGGACAACCTCCAGGGATCACGCTCATCCTTGCAGCATGCCTGTGCTTCCTGCGCCTTTCTTCTGCTTCTGCCTGTTCGTGGATTGCCTGTAGCACAGATCACACTGCTCCCTGGCTGTAAACTAAGTTGCTCTTGATTTTTGGCGTTCTCTCTGCAGGAAGCCCAAGAAAGAGAAGACAGCTAATAAGCCTGTGCAGGATGCGGAGCCCCTTAAGCGGAAGAAAAAAGGCTTCCTGCCAGAGACCAAGAAACGCAAAAATCGCAAGAAAGGTATCCAGGAGAATGGGGTAGCACCAGTAGCTAGTGAAGATGGAGAACCAGCAGCCCCAGAGGAGCAGTCCCCGGGAACCGAAACATCCAAGCAGAAGAAAGGCCTCGTGCCTGGTAGTGGCAAACACAAGCATCGAAACAGAGGCATCAGGGAGAATGGAGTGGCAATGGTGGAGAGCAGGGAAGAAGCTGTTAATGGAGCAGATGCTGTAGCTGGCAAAAAGAAGAAGAAAAAGAAGAAGACTAATCTGAACAGGAAAAGAAAAGGTGATGCAGGCAATGAAGCTGAGCAGGTTCCAGCTGCAAAGAAAACCAAGGGGAATATCAGCCAGGAGACTCAACAGAAGCAAGGCAAAGCCAACCAGCAGAAGCAGGGCAAAGCAAAGAAGAAAAGAAAAGAGAATAAAGCTCCAGTGCTGCAGGAGTAAACTCCATGGACTCACCCAGGCCTGGCATGGCTAGCAGGCTCAGAGGACTGTTTGGATATCTTTTATAAGTATAGTTTTTATGTCCTCCATGACCCTAAATAAACCTTCCATGATGCTGAGCTTGGAAGCTGCAGGTCTGACTTGTGTGGAGAGTTCAGCTGGAGAACAGGGAACTTTAGCAGGCCACACACCCTCCCGGCTCTCTGCTCTGGCGGGGCCAAACAGGCTGTGCTTGGGAGCACAGACTCCTGTCTCCACAATTGCCCAAGGCAGAAGGGAAAGCCTTGTGTGGGTGTCTTGGGGAGCTGCAGCAGGTGCGCAGGCGCTGCTGAGTTGTGTGGTTCGGCCCTCTGGGAGGTGCAGAAGTAACCCCTAAAGGCACATTTCTGTCCTGCCCAGGCCCAGCAGTACTCGCAGCTTTTCCAGTCTGGAAGATGCTGACTCTCCTAAATGCTGGGAGTTAAATGGGCTTGTACATGCATATTCTGGGGTCAGGTATATCCAATTTGGCCACTCAGGTGTCACCTGTAACTACCATGACCTGCCTTTCCTGCCTGTTTGCTGCTGAGTGCAGGAGAGGTGATGGCACAAGGGACATCAGTAAAGCAGTGAAACAATTGAAATGGTTGATTGATTTGCTGGTCTGCCAGGCCAGCAGGGGCTGTGCAGCTGTGCAAGGCACCTGTTACCAGCAGGTTTACTACAGTCTGTGAAGGTGACTCCTTGGAGCTGCATCTGCTTATTTATCCCCAGGCTCCTGAATGCCATCACCCCTTTGTTCCCAGCCAGGAGGTTTTGGCACTTGTTGTTGCCAGTCTTGTCTCCAAGAAAAAGGGTGTCTCTGCTTCAAAGGGGCCTGTTGGCACTGGGGATGCTGCTCTGCCTCTGCCATTTAATGTTGAAAGCTGTTTCATTGCCTCGTTAAAACCTCAATCCCAGCTAAACCCCTCCAGATGTCTCCCGAGTGGTGACTTTTGGTTTATTATGCAAATACAGCATACAAGAGGCAAGCTGGTCAGGGCCATCCATGTTTAATGATCCGGAGATGCTCTGAAGAGGAGCAGGCGTTTCAAATCTGAACGCTGTCTTCACTAACGATTTCTTTGCTTCTTCTGTGCTTGTAAGTAGGACAGCCTGGGACTTCATACCACTGCCCCTGCAGAACCAGAGGAGAAACAGCATGCAGGTGTGGTGGGTGGGAAGCAAGGTGAGCACACAGGTATGAGAAGACAGCATTAGAGCCCACGGGGCTGTCTGTTCAGACGTGCAGCAGGGCAGCAGCTTGATTGTGTCATGGGAGCTGAGCCTGGCGGAGTTTCTGCCCCATAGAGCTTGCTGAGTTGTTTTAAGGAGCTCTTAGGTTTGGAAGGGACCCCTGGAGAGCATCTGGAGCCCACCTGAGTGTGAGCTGGGGCCATGGAGGCAGCATATCTGCCAGCGCCACAGCGGTTAAGAGTCCATGCAGGTCAGTTTGTCATTGTCCTTTTGCGAAGAGACCGGGGAAGGACAAAGCGGGAGGCTGCAGCTGTGCCAGCCGTTGCTTCTGACAGAGGTGGCAGCTGGAGGGATTGACTTTGGCCTCCCCCTTGCCAGTGTGGAGGCTGCTGTGCTAGTGTTCGGTTTAGTCTTCGGCACTTGCAGAGCAGTCAAGGGGAAAAGGGACAGGAAAGCTGGAAGGCATTGTGCCATTTGTGCTTTGGTAACAACTTTTTTGCAGTTAAATTACCTGACTTTAGAGTGGCTTTGATGCACAGTTTATAGAAAGCAAAGCAGTCACTAATCCACCAAGTCAAATCATGTTTCGCAGGCTCTTATTTGTGCCTTTTAACAATTGCAAAGGTTTCATTTTGCTTGATTTCATGTCCTGTCTGTCACTTGACCTTTAGGGCTTTAGGGACTAGAGCAGGTTTTGATTTTAATGAAGCCTTTCCAGCTGTCCTGTGCACAGAGGCTCTTTGGCAGCCATAAGAGCTCAAGGGTTCTTCTGAATACAAGAAAAGAGCTGCAGGCCCTGGAGCAGCAAGCTCAAGGCAGCAACTGCTGGAGCTGGGGCTTTGTCCCAGGCAGGGGGGGCCTGGGAGGAGCAGGGCTGTGAGCCACCTTTGCCAGTCTGGTGCCTGCTGCTTGTGTAGGCTCTAACTCTTTTAACCTTTGACTTTTTGGTCGCAAGGTGCATTAAGACTCTTCCCGCTGCCTATGACTGGCAGAAGAGCCAGTGCTGGATTGCTAGTGGAGGGTTTGGACAGGGCGTTGAGGCTGGGAGGAGGCTGGCTGAGCTGTGAAGCTGGGCAGGAAAATGTGCTCTTCTGCAAAGGGGATTAAAAAATCCACCTGTCTCTCTTCTTTGCAGATGAGATCAGTCTTGATCAGTCTATGGCTTTGAAACCTCTGCCATGGCAGGATCCCTGCCTGCTGTTTGTCGAGACAAATGGTAGCTTAGCCATGTAGCTAATGAGGCTGGTGGGGAATTAGCCACCCTGTAGCGGTGGGATCGCGGTGATGCAGGAGAAGCTCTGGGGTTTACTGCCAGGACCATGTTCCCGTGGGGTGGGAAAGTGTCGTACAGCACTGGCACTGATGTGTCACTTGTGGCCAATATGCATCACTGCTAAGTGGCAAATATAGTGGCTGTGATCAACTCAGCAGCAGCCAGGCCTCTTCCAGAGAAAAATGGCTGCAATAGCTTTTACTTTGAAGTGTGGGACAACAAAAGCAGTTTTTTCTGAGTTGTATTTGCTGCCAAGACTTGAGTCCCAAGCTTGTTCCCAGCTGCTCCAGACTTAAATAAAATACAGCCTGGCACAGGCTCAAGATGTACCTGGGAGACACCTGGAAGACAGGGAAGCCACAGGCCTGGTCTTGTCATCAGCAATGCCACTGCAAGTCCAGCATGCAGAATGGTGAGTTGTTTGGGTTTTTTTTCCTTTTCTCCCTTTCTTAGGCAAAGCAGAACCTGTCCTAGTGGCAGCAGGACTTGATGGTGACATTATTGTCTCAAAGGATTAATTCCTTATAATCAGAAACACCAAGGTTGGTTATATAAATTGGCTCAACATGGAGTTTTATCATGGTTTGTGGTGGTCTGCTTTGTGCGACTAGAGAAACCAGCCAGGTCCCTGTTTAGTGGGGAGGGTTGAGCAGCATGTGGTGGGGTACTGGTTTGGCTGGGGCAGTGACTCCCCCAGCAGCCTGGCTGTGCTGTGAGGGGTGTCCCGGGCTGCTCAGCCAAGTGGAGCCTCAGCAGCCAGCAATGGTGTCACCTTATGGCTCTTACTGGCAGGGGAAAATCTGCCTACAGGGGTTTCTTGCTGACTTGCATGTGTTGGTCATCACATGTAGCCACAGAGAGGGCTGAATCAACTGCTAGCGAGGTAAATATTGTGTCCTCTTAAGCGTATTTTCAAATGTTCAAACTTTAAAGTTTTATTTTGAATTAATATATTACATGTATATTTTTGCCAGGGACTACAGGATCGGGTTGCAGTGTGTTGGAGTTGATGAGGAGTGAAAGAGGTGGCCATGCAGTCAGGACATTTTCATGGCCCCTTCCTGCTTGTATTCCTGAGCACCCAGCCCAGAGCTGCCACCACATGAGGTGTCTTCATGAGTCAGATCAACCCAGTCTTTTAGCCATCACGTGTCATCGCTGTGCAGTGAGGAGCCTCAGAGGGGACAGAGCAGGACGCTGTGGCCACCGCTGGCTCCAGGCAGCCAATTCAAAGGGAAAAGGAGGCTGTGACCCCCTCACCCTCTGCTCCTTCCAGCCTTCCCTGCTCCTGGTGTTACTCTTGAAATGAGCTCTGGGTAGGCTGGTGTCCAGGTGGGTTCTTTGCCATCCCCAGCCAAGTGTCCCTGGCAGGAGCTGTCCCAGGGACCAGCCCTGCAGCAGCATCCACAGGAGTGTGCGACCAGAGTGAGAGGGGACACAGGAAAGGGAGCCAGGAGGTATGTTTTAAATACTTTTATTTCTTAATTTACATAAAGGTATATATTTGGCTTATTTATCTGTTTTTATACTCTGAGATTCACAATCAATTGCGCTTAAAAAATAAAATAGTCATTTGCTTCTGAAAGAAATCAGAAAACTATTTTATATTTGTCTCTTGTATAACAAGAAAATATACTATATACTCCCGTACATCACGTAGCAAAAGTGATCGTAAGTGCTGGTTTACCAAACAATAAAGCAAACGGAGAAGACAAACAATTAGGATGGAAGGTGCAGAGAGGAACTCTGCTCCCCAGAGTACAGCCAGTCATTTGTAGGGTTTACTCACCCCGAGGTTCTCTCTTTGCTGGGCTATGAAAGGGGAGAGCACTGGGGAAGGACCCGTCGCAGCCCTGAGGAACAGGGTGAGGCAGTGGGTACCAGGGAGTCGGGGCAAGACACAGCAGCTCCTGTTTGTGTCTTCTAATTTTCAGACATTCACATGAAATTATTTTGTGTGCAAGAGATCAGTGGCTTTAAAGGTACTTCTGTCCTTATTGGGACTATTTAATTTTGTGTTGAAGTTTAGAACCACAAAGATAAACCTGATGACTTGAACATCTACTTAAGTGATGAGGTGGAATCTTGCTTCATTTGGTGTGATGGATACTAAAATATGTGTATTCTTTTTTAAAAAATTAATTATCTTTTCCTATTAACAGCCTTTCTTTACAAAAACAGAAATACTAATTTTACTGAGGGTTCTCACTCAGCTTGGATATAAGGAATATGCATTCATTCTAGACTTCTCATTCCAGAAACACTTCCTGTGTGTATAACAGATATTGTTCCACTGCTCCACAAAGTCAACAACCAACTGGCCCAAACAGCTTCTGAGCCTGGTTACATCCACACCTGCCTAAAATGGAGTCATAGAGGAAACATGCATGATAGTCCAGCACCAGTATAGTAAAGTACTGTAAGTCTTTAATAATGGGGAACTTCTGACCTCTACTAGAGTACAGAAACAAACCATCATGTGTTTATACAGCACCTCAGCAGCACGTATCTCAGCTTTCCCTTCTGTTCCTCTCCTCTGAGCTGTCATAGCTCTGCTTTGGCTTCCCTCTCAGCCTGGAACGCGTGGGAGCAGGGATTTGGGGATCCCTTAGTGTGGAACTGCTGCAGGTAGGACTCACTTCTCACTCCCTTGCTTCCTTCCCTCTTTCCTTGTTAAAAAGAAAGCCACAGCAATTTCCTTCCTCTGCCCAAAAGCTAAAGCTGGCCTCCTATAACAGTGCTGTGCTTCTCTAACAGGGCTGGGGCTTGTCATGAACAGGGAGAGCTACCCAAACTACAGAACACTGAAGTTCCCTTTCATTGTTGACTCCTGAGAATTAAGGTTAAGGACAATTCCTAATCTCTGAAGTCTAGCAGGAATGCTTCATTTTGTTGACACTAAATGCTACAACAGAGCAACTTACGAAATGTGGCTAATCTTCTTTGGTCTCTGAGATGGAATGACTGATTGTTAGGTTGGTTTTTGTTTCTTTTTAAACAGCTTAATAAGGAATTTCTTAATGGGAATCAGAAATTCATGTGCCTTTAAAGCTAAGTGTTTGGCTCCTAGACTACAGAGGCGTATTTCCCCTACACATGTAAATAGTGGCACGAGGTGGGAAATGAAGCATTGTTTTGGATTTGCTTTGCTTTATTATTTCTAGCACCCACTTGCTGTTCTCCAGAGGATGCCCAGGCACTCAAGGAAAATTTCTGGCTCTAATTGTTTAGCCAAATCTTAAAGCTATTGTTAAGGTGTTTTATGTGACAGAGCAACCTTTGCAGAAGAGTTCTGTGGAGTCTGATGAGGTGGAAAGGCTCACATTGTTACAGGAGTCACCTCAGAACCCATCTGCTTGGGCACAGACTGGTTCTGTGGTGAGTACTGACCAGTTCACTGGTACCTGGAATTACTGACCATCTCCACTACTGTCCTGTCCTGTAGGTCTCAGCACATCCTGGATGTGAATGGGAGATAAACCCCAGAGCTACTACCAGTACCTTCCTGTGTCTGTGAACAAACTTAGGCCACAATCAGACAGCCAGCTGCCACACTTAATTCACATCCAGTCCCAGTTTGGCATTTTCTTTGCTGATTTAGTCCTACTCGCAGCACACCTGCAGCCACTTGTTAAACAGGAGCACAAGAGTAAGATGCATTCACCTGTTTGAGGTGTGTGCTAAATGGGAGCAGAGTATCTAAACTGTGCGAGACATCTAAGCAGGAAAAAGAGAAAAGTCTGGGACTGGGGATGGGCAGGCACTGAACCTCAGCATTGTTCCAAAGGAAACGGTGACAATGGAGCATCAGCCACCTGCTTTGAAAATACTGACAGAGAGAGAATCAGCACTGACAATACATGTGATGTGATATGCATGTAAACAATATGTGATGTCACTGGCACAGCAGGATTGCACTACCAGGTCCCAGGCAAAGCCATTCAGCCAGATGGATTTTGGTATTTTAAAAACCTGTGAACCTCCTAGGCAAGCCTGAGTTCAGCATGTTGCGCAAACTCTACAGCCCCTAGGTATTTCTGTCCAAAGTTCTCCTGGGCCTTTCTGTAACAACCACCACCAGCACATCCAGTGCAGTGAAACTCTCTCTTCCATCCCATTGCTCAGCCTTAGGTGACAGGAGTCACCGACGGGAACTCTTCCTATGGTGCCCTTGCAGGGCCAGCGAGCGGGGCACTGAGATGAGGAGAGTTGTGGATGTTATTCATGTCTGGTATGGTTGCACAGGCAGTTCCAGATTTTAAATGTTTAAATAAAAACTGTTTATCTAAATATATCTATATATATATAAAATCTAATGTCTTCAGCAGAGATAAAGCATCTTATGACATATTTAAATAAAAAATAATAATCTGAATTGAGCCTTCAGTGTTAAAGAAAAGGTGATGTACAGAATAGGTCCCCAATAGTGCAGTCTCGGGGTGGGGGAGTGCTGACAGAACAGCAGCATTCGGTAGGACGTAAGTTGCCCTATAAATGATGCGGACTTCGCTGGCTACAACTAAAACCATATACACAATCTACAGTCACTCACTTGGGTAGCACATTGTGGGTCCAGTTGCTTCCGATGCTCAGAGGAACCTGTGAACGTCCTTTTGCTCAAGAGTTACGTGTGTTCCAGGGTGCCCTGCTCATCTCCTGGTGCCTGACCCCGCAGGCTGGACTGGTGTGATCAGTCTGGTGCTGGATAACCCTTCCAGGGGGGTGTGGAGCTGGAGGATCCACTGGTTTCCAGTACGGAAGGGCTTTGAGCTTGAGATTGGTGTGGTGGTGGTGGGACCAGGAGTCCACATGTTGTTTCCTTCACTGGCAACTGCAAAGAAAGATGAGAAAAAGGGTGGTTAAGGGTGTAGGGACAGGAATGGATTTGTAATGGTGAACCGTTGTGGCGGAGGCCCCTCGCTTCCATGCAGGTTGGAGACAAGCACATCTTGGCCAGTCTGGAGACAGCACTTCGGGATGTACTGAAGGCTTTTGGAACTGGAAACACAAAAATGCTGTGATCCAGGCAAAAATCTGCCCAAGGAAGTGAACCAGTAGCAAGTTTACACTCCTGTCCATACTATTTAAGGGCATTGACCACTTGTGGATGCTGTGGCGTATCTAGTGGGCCAGCAGCTTTCCTAGATTAAGTGGAAAGGATAAGTAGTTCTTTTTCTGCAGGATTTCCTGTAAGAGGTTCTGTGCTCCATGTTATGCAGGAAATTGCCCCTGACCTTAAAAATGCAGTGACTGCTGGGTTATAGAAAAACTCCCTGTAACAATGGCCTGTTTTCTCTCAACCTGTGTAAAACTGGGCTGAAAACAGAAGAAAGTACAGTGAAAAACCCAGGCGTGCACAGGACCCGAGCCTTCAGTGTTTTATGAGGCAAGTCTCTGCAATACCACCTCGTATTTGCTCCCAGATTTTTTAGGCTTAAAAAAACCTAAAACAAGGAACAAAAAACCCACAACAAACCAAAAAATTACAAGCAAACCCCAACAACACACACAAACCCAACCAAATATTGTCTAAAACGTCCTGATAGATGACAACATGTGAATACGCATCCAGTCCAGAGACCGCAAGGTACAGGCAGGCCTATGGAATCCTTAGCCTATACCAGAATATCCTTCCCTCTGTGGAAATAACACAATTGCTGTACTAGAGATTGTATTAAATCTTTTCCCCCAAAAGGCCGTTCTTAAATGTGCTATTGAGTTCTGATTTTATTATTAGTCTTTCAATGCATTTAATTTATGGGAAAGAAATCTCCTCTTCAAAAAACTTGGTTTAATTAATTTTGGCTACAGTAAAATGCTGGGAAGTGTTTATCAATCGTTGCAGCTCTGAGCTGCAGCACTGTGGCTGTTGGTGAGTGATAAGAACAGCGTGAACATAAGGGAGAAGAAAGGGCAGCAGGAGCGGGACTGTCCCTCTGGCTCCCTGCCGAGGCCTCAGCTCCGTCACCCTGCACTGGGGGTGGCAGTGGGGACAGTTCTAGCAACAACATACAAATTGATATGCCGCTAGAAAACATTTTTCTG
The DNA here is from genome assembly GCF_963082525.1 of Nesoenas mayeri. NCBI lineage: Eukaryota > Metazoa > Chordata > Aves > Columbiformes > Columbidae > Nesoenas > Nesoenas mayeri. The sequence continues at coordinate 7,607,773 of NC_137569.1, read as the reverse complement.
CAGAAAACTGGGAATATGCCAAGAATGGTCATTTGACAGTGAGCAGCTGTTGGACCAAGAGCAATGCGGCCGCAGGTTTTATGAACACAAGATGCGTTCTCAGTCTGGCCATGGACAATCACACCTTCAAGGTCAAGGCAAGAGGGGCTGCATGGCCTGGGCTGCTCCAAGAAGGGAGCACCGGGTTTCTGGAAGCAACTCAGTGCGAAAAGGTTTAAGTCGAGGTGCAGACCAGGGCTGTCTAATGTTAACATCTTCCCAACTTAAAAGGAAATAAATGGCTTAACAGGGGTTTGGGGTGGAGGGGTAGCATGGAACCAACTGCTGGTTTGGGGCACTCACCGTCTCAGACTTTCACAGAGGCTGGTGGCATCACAAGCTGATTCACCCTGGTGAAGGGAAAACAAAAGTGACACGTGAGAGCTGAATTAGCCAAGAAACAGGCTCCTAAAACATACCAGCTATTAAATTCAGGTTCCTGTTGCTTAACAGGTTCTAAAGAGATAAGACATTAATAACTGTCCTGCACAATGGTATAAAACTGAAACCTTTCAGAGTGCTGTCTGATAGCGATTCTGACAATTGCTGGAACATGCCAAGTAACATTGCTGACACTAATTGACAAGGATTTGGGAAGGTCCCAAAGGCATTCAGACATCGCAATTGTTTCCCTAAGCCCGTAACAAGACTGTTTATACAGTGCCTGTTAAATGGTGTCCTTCAGACTGACAGCATAAATGTAAACAGTCACTGCTGATAAAAATTAAATTAAGAAAAAAGGAGCTGTCTTTTCAGTTTTCAGCTGCTGCAGACCTGCTGCTGCTCCAGACAGCTGCTCCCAAGTGATGGATGGAGTCCAGTGGGGACCGCAGTGTCACCAGCCAGAAGCTGTCCTGCGCCTCCTGCTGCTGAGCGAACAGCCCCTCTTGGCTCTGGGGGTCCCCAGGGAAAAAGCTGCAGTAATTTACAAAGCGCATCCCTTAGACCTGCTCCTTCTCGTCGCAGTACGTGCCCCGTGCAGTTCAGCTGCTTGCCTGCTCTCCTGCAGCAGCTCATCGCCTCTCCTCCTCCAACAGGAGACATCTGAGGCACCAAGAGTCTTCTCATACCATCTGGCTGTGCCAAATTACAAATAAACTGAAACGGCAGGATTTTATACCTGAAAGGGTTGCAGCAGGATTTTGCCATCACATACAACATCACAGCTTCTTTTCAAATCAGTGAAAAACTTTGGCAGGTTTACAGGGAAGATCACAGAAACCATCTCCGCCTCAGGTCCTATCAGGTAAGAACTTCTCAGTGAAACATCATTTTCCTTTGGAAAATGCTGATTCATCAACCCTCATTTGTGTGTCTTCACCCGACCTCATACCTAACCCAGGACACTCTTTTTTTGCTGAAAAGGTACAGTACTGGATTCAGACATGTATTCCAGGATAAAAATTAACCAGTGGAAATCTCTGCCTCAGAATTTGGCCCAGTCCAGCCTACAGCTCTGACCTTCACACCAACCTCACAGAAAGTTTGTCTCCAAGATGCTTAGGAGCCTCTGTGCCCTTTCTGCCTTTCAAGGCTATAAACTGAAATATTTTTGACACAGGAGCTGACCCAAGTTTCTTTGTAGAGTTGCCATTCTTGGTGACCCCACTGCATTGGGCATTACACGGTATTGAACATGGTAACTGTGCTTTAACTACCAGAACACATCAGAGAGAGAAAACGGATCACCTTGTAATGCTACAGTCACCTTCAGAGGCAGGAATAAACTGATACGGTGTGAAGCTATTAAACAATACCAAAACTTCAGATGTTTGAATGCACTGAAATGTTGTTTCAAAGTCACGGCCCTTAACATGTAATTCATTCCACATTTTTACAACATCCAGAATACAGTTAGTTTGACCATTACTGTCCCTTTGGCACAGAGAACCCACCTGCATTGCTGACGGATGAACACAGACAATTTCCCTTCTTACACTAGTCCTAGTTCAGCCTCCTATAGGATAAAATGTACCTCCCACATAAATACTTATGTTGTCCCCAAGTCATGAGAGTGACTTGTTCTTTGCATTTTAACTCATTTCTCTCAACTCCTGCTTTATCTCTCTTTTACAGATGGGAAGAGAGGCCTAGAGGAGCTAATCCTGAAATGCATTTAGAAGATTTCATGGGAAATTAGACCCCACATGACTTGAGAAGCTGCTGGGGAGAGAAGTGACTTTCAGGGATCACATAGGAAGCTGTGAGCAGAGGAGAGAACCAAAATAGTGTCCCAAATTTGGGGCAGCGTTTGTTGTCTGTGAAGCACTGTGTTGTACGCAGTGGTCACAGGCTTCTGCACAGCCTGATTTCAACCCGGCTCAGCTTACAGGTGCCGGCAGTTTAAATCAAATCTGCTAATAATAAATTTTATATTCTCTTAGGTGGTAAAATGTAGTACTTGGACTTAAGCTAACAAGCCTTAAGAGCATCTAAATCCCTGTTAAAGTCCCACTTGCCTTTCTAATAACGATAATCCCCCACTGAATAGATTGTTGCTTCCGATTTGGGGATATCTGCTGACTAAACATTGGCTCCTAAATCATTCTATTTTCTTTGCAGTGTTTTCTCAAGACTGTGAATGTTTTCATTCCTTGAAAAGAGTGGGGTGGGAACCACTCTGTTATTTCCTGAGGGGGAGGAAACTTACCCAAATTGCCTTTCAAGATCAGAAGCTGTACAACTTTTTCAGTTGTTTTTATGGGCTCCTCCAGCAGTTAAAAATGTGGCTGACTCCTCATAACCCCATCATTTCCTTCCCTGTCAAACCTGAATATTTCTACTAGATCCTATCAAACCATTTCCATGTAGTGTGACAGCATCTATAATTCTGAAGTATTTATAAGACTGTCTGTTCAATATTAAGCTACATGCTCTAGAGCTGTTAAATATTTATACTATGTAAAATGGATCTAATTTCACAGCACCTCAGCCGGTTAGAGAACTGCATAAGAAAAAGAAGATGAATTTAAGATAACAGATGAGCGGCCAGGATCTTTTCCAGGTCAGCTATACTCTACTTTGTTTCAGGAATTGTGCAGAGATGATTCTCCAAACGCTCTGTCCCTTTCAGTCTAGCTGGTCACCAAGGCAGCAGATGCTGCAGGTTATGGTTTGTCACGGAGCCAGCGCTGCTCGATAGTTCCCGGCACAATCTGGGCTCTGTGAGGCCTTTGAAGGCGTTTTTGGTGCCCGCATCCAACCCAGGAATGCTCTGTTCCACCCTGTGCCAGCAAGAGTAACACCCACACCTCCCTTCTCACCTGCAGCTGTGTCTGTTCCAACAACTCAGAGTGCAGTGAGAAGCAGTGATGGGATATATGTCCCACTGACTGTCCATAAGCTATAGGCTGCTGAATGTTTGAGCTCATGAGTTTGCATCTCTGTTCATGAACTCAAACGCAAGCAAGAAACAGGACGTCCCAAAGGAGAACACTCTTAGTGTGGGCAGCGCCATAGTGCACAAGAGTCCAAGAGAAAGGCTGTGCTTACCCAAAGCACTTGCAAATGCTATCGACACCACTTTATATTAAGTTTCATCATAACTTAAACAACACATGAATTTTAGTATTCTGCAGATTTCCAAAAGCCCTGTTTTCTTGCTATCTAAACAAGGCAGGCTCTGGCTTTTGTACCAGAGAAACATATTAGGAAATAATGTCCTAATTTTTACAGCCTGCTGTACTTAACATCACTTAACTTTTACAACCAACAATAAAATGCTTCAGTGGGATCCTTCTAGCCTGCAAATAACTCATGTTTTAACTAGCAGGAACTCACTCAGCAGAGTATTGGGGCTACAGGGGCAGCTCTATCATTGTACTTCGCAGCAACTCCTGCCCATGATTAAGGATCCTTTCACCGGAGAGAATTCTGTGTTTCTGAAGCACCGTGGCTGTTTGAAGCAGCACGTTAGGAAGGGACATCAACAGAACAGTCACTGACACCACCCTTCAGCAGATTCCTCCCTGTCTGAACTTCCTCAGACATTGCTCTGGGGGTTAAACCCCTCTGAATCGCCTCGTGAACACACCGAAAGCAGAAATTTGAGGTGATGGAATGCTCACGTGGCCAGGCACCCTTGAAAGGTCATGAGACTTCATGGCATTACATCTATGAAAAACAAAACATATTTTTCAAATACAGCCAGATAAAGGGTTTTTTTGGCATCAGAGCATTAGAGCCAATGACGCGCTCCACCTGTGCATCAGTGATGGGCTCACTTCAGCCTCCGCCTTGTTACTGCGGGGATCAATTGCCTTAAATAAATCCTTGCTGAAGCCAATTGCCAAAACACAACATTTTAGTAAACAAAGGAGGGAAATGGACCCAAGTTTACAGACCATCCCACTCATATTTTCCACCACTGACTACATACTGTCAACACCCTCATAAACAGTCAGCTTCAAGAGGATGTAAAGCTTATTCCAATACAAACAGGTAACACAGGATGAGGAAACACCTTAAAACCACAACCAACCACGTTATCACAGCTCAGTCTTGCCCTGCACACACCTATTGCTTTGTCTCACTGGTATTTCACCAGAGAGCATGTTCCGTGTTAACAGAACTCAAGCTATTTTGATAGTTAAGTCAGTAACTTTGGGACAAAACACACAAGATTAACAACACGCATCACTGCAGAAACTCGGTGCTTTGATTTAAAATCTTGCAGCTGAAAACAATGACTGAAAGTGAAGATGCATGAAAGGTGAGCAATAATCATACATCAACCCAGAAAGATTCCGGTGAGTGGTACAGGGACAGGACTGGCACAGCTAAAAATAAGTCTACGCACTGAGCTTTCTGATGCATCATGACAGGTTCATCCAGCCTCCCAGGACTGTTTGACGAAGCCGAGGTCACTTTGCTAAAGGAAAAGGACACCAAGCAGATCACTACCAAAAATGAACGGAGAATCAGCCATTGGAGTAGGAAACCATTACTTAATTTAGCTCTGGCAGCTGCTTACGCTCACTCATTTCTACCCAGAGAGGAAGCCTGGGGGGTGTAAATGCAAAGGACTCCAAAGCGGGGCTCAGACAGGACCCGGCTGTGCGCAGCCTTTGGCACGAGCTGCCCTCCCTGTGCGGAGAGCAGCGCCGGGTCGGTCTGCAGCTCCTCATGGACAGCCCAGCGGGAGCTTCGTGCGGCTGGAGGCAGGTGCTCCACCAGCTGCACCGCATAAACTAATTGGCTTAAATCCCCTTTTCTTCCTGCACATCAGTGGGTTTAGCAAACAGAATATGATAGTCATGTACAGCAAGTATTTTTTCTCTTCTCTATTCAATGCAGTCCTTTAAACCTGCACAGACTCCGTTACTATTTTCCATTTCTCCATTTAATCTAGATGCTGAGGGTATTTGCCTCCAGAGGAAGAAACATAGGTCAGCTTCTGCTTTTCCTCTTTCGTAGATATTGATAGAGGAGGAGAGTAGCATAAAGAAAACAAAAATCAATAACCTTTCCTTCTATTTTTCTGGGCAGCTGCAACAGAACAGATGTGAAGATGAGCGGTTAACAGCACTCATCAGGGTACCAAGGACGTGGATGGAAATGAGCTCCAGAGACAAGTCTGCCTCCCTGCTCTGCCGTGGTACACTGATGTGGGCACCTGAAGTTAGTGAAGATGTGGGTCTTTGAAGCCCTCAAAATGTTGTGCCTGGGTCTGTTCCTGTATATATAATTCTGCCAGGTATTGATGGGCTCAGATTTTCAGTGAGATTTTTAGTGCCATGGAAGATGTGAGTAACAACATACTCCTGTCTACTGAAATAATGGAAGAGAGAGGCAGTGGAGGGTCTTTTTCTTGGCGTGACTGAGTGGGAAAGGGGATAGAACATGACATAAAAAGCAGGTATCATCTAATTAAATCTTTGAACAGAAAATGCTGTAGAACTTCTTGACGCCACTTTATTAGAAACATATTTCTTACCCTCCAGGATGCAGCTCTTCCCACCAACCTCTCAGCTACCCGGTTTGGGGACCCGTCCCGTTTTGCTCCGCTGTAGCAGTCTGGGCAGCCCTGCCTGGCATGTGGCCGGGGTCTGGCAGCAGCTTCAGGAATGACCAAGCCACAACACTTAAGACACTTCTTATGGAAGCACTGGAACTAATACTGCAGCAGTTTTGTCCCAGTTTCACTTAAAAGACGCCATTCAGGCCAAGGACCCAACCACAAGTAAATTACTCTAACGCAGTCAGAGCTTACTGAAAATCTGCCTGGCAGATTTCTCCACATGAAGCGGTCGTCTGCTGTTGAGAAAAGTCAATACCTTCATAATAGGCTCTGTGACCCCGACAGGCTTCAGGAAGCAAACTATCAGGGCCAAATTTTTCATGATTTGTTCTATTTCCTTGTGTCAGGAAGAGTTTCTGGCTGGGAAGGCTGCTCAGCTCTCCGATCACCTGCACGGGATCTGTCAGATTTCGTTTCTGTGCCAGGGCAGCCTGGGCAAAGAAACTGCCTTAGCATGAATCTAAAATATCCTCCTGCGTGATAAAGTCCCTGCATGCCAAGAACTGTCCTTTGCAATGACAATGCAAATTGACATCTTGAATTCATTGTAAGCATATGGTTTAAGTGCCCCTTGTACCGTGCTTTTAATCCTGTTTTACAGCTGATGAGCATTTTAGGGACAGCATCTGACTTGGTCAAGGTTGCAGCGGAGAGTCAGTAGCCAAGACAGCAGGAGGACTCCAAGTAGTTCTTGATCTGGAGTTCTTGGACAAGTAAGCTTGGCCTTCCTATAACTTCAGGCACATTCTTGCTGTAGAACAGCACTCAAGTAGCTCAGAATCATCTAGGAATATTGTTTTCTGTTCCCTGTGGCACAGGAGATTACCCTCCAATATACGTGGGACACTGATGGGCTTGGAGAACCACGAAGTTCTGCCTGTTCCACAGCCTGCAGTTCACAAGAGCTGCGCCAACACCAGCTGGCTCGGTCCTTCTGCTGGACTTACGCAAAGCTCATGCTGCCAACATTAACTCGAACAGCATATTTCAAATGCCATGAGCGTTTTGTGTGAGGACCACAACTGAGCTCAAAATGTCTGGGAACAACCAAACTGACCTTTGACATCTTCCTACCTCACCGGCAGGAAATCCGCAGGTTGACTAAAGCAGCAGAACAAATCAGTATTTTTTCTATATGAGACCATATTTTCCATCTGCATGAAATCGGCAGCTCCCAACTGAAGAAGCAAATCAGCATTTAAAATTCAGCCAGTCCCAAACCGTTACATTCTTATATTTTCTAGCTCCGTAAACGGGAGAAAAAATCAGCTCTACAAGCAGGCTTTACCACCAGTAATAAACCTACTTACATTTTCACCACCCTTCATATTCCCAACCATTTGATACCATATAAACCATCTACTGGTCTAATCTTAGCCCATCTGCAGCCTGTGCATCTTTATCAGGCCACTCTGGGATATCCAGAACACTCTCCTTGCCTCTTCTTCCATCATCACAGATCCCTGTATGCTAATCTGGGCTTTGTGCTGTAAATTCACAGGCCTTCAAGGGCCAAGGACATCTTATCTGGGCAAAAAAAGCATTGTGAGCTTATATCACTGTAGGAAATGTTTAATTATTGTTCTTAAGTACAAAATAAACAAAGCAATCATATTATTCCCCCTAAATAGCTGAATAAGAACAGTGAGTGAACTGTTCCTCAAATAGCTCTTTATGGGAGTTGTTTGATTAAATCCACTTGCTGGCCCTGAAATCCCCAAATTCAAACTCCGCTTCAATGCAGCGCTGAGATTCTCTCTACAGTTATATGTCTGGCCTCTTTAAGAAAAACCCTCGCAATTTCATTGAATAAATAGGTTTTTAGTAAAGCAAACTACCAGAATGGAACATGCTGTGTGTCAGTGCAGCACACCAGGTTAATACCTGTGACACTACTAATAGAGGGGACCCGATCCTTTGCTGGCAACAACATGAGGGATTCGATGGGTCCTTTCTGTCTGTAACTAAAAAGAGGGTTGACAGCTCTGCAAGTCCTTCCCCTGCCCCACATAATAGAATCTGTAAAGCAAAAATAAGGTCAGACACTTTCAAATTGCTGCAATAGGAGAACTGGGTGATCATTTTATATCTAGTTCTAGAAAAAGCTAAAAATAAACCTAATGTGAGGCAGAAGACAGAGGCCGAAAATGGATTATTCTCATTTTTCCTGTAATGTAATTTGCAGATATGCCATATTTAAGACAGTAGAGAAAGTGTACAGACTTGGGATTGCTCTTTCTGTGGCTTACACCATCTAGTTTGCAGTGAGTATTTTCTTTCTAGTGTTTGTACCTACCACTTTTAAAATAAAATCTTAATCTGCACTGCTATTTTGCAAGAGTTCCTGCACCTGATCAAAGGTGTTAAAAGTATTTCTTTTTCCTTATTAAATGTTTAATTTTTATTTTAGAAGAGAAAAAAACCTAGCAGAGCTGTTTAAATAACCTGGTTCTTGTCACGTAAGCAAACGGGTGAACCATTTATGGTTGCAGGTCTCTGAAGGGCTGAGCAGTAGCAGTTTAAATACTTAAAAATCTCAGCGCAGCTCTTTACTCGGTTGGAGCCTGCACCAGGGATGCACGCTGCCGTTCATCCTGCTGCCTCATCTGCATTGCTGTGTCTGTGGCGAAAGTACCCGGCAAATATCGTGCGGGATGCAGAGAGGGACCGAACAGTTACACAATTTGGAGACCCATCCAGAGCATCTTTCTGTACTTTTGAAAGGATATGGGGGAAAAAACCAGAAATTCTCGCGCTTCAAGGTGTAAAGTGAGAGATTAAAAAAAATATATTAAAAAAATATGTTTTGAAGGGTATCCTGCATGAGGGGTCCTGCAGGTCTGTGCCCTCCAGGCGCTCCACACACCCACTGACTGCTTGGGAAAGAGTCACGTCACATGCCAATTACATTACACTGATTTATATGCCCTGACACCCAAAAGTTGTCACAGCTTGGGGAAAGGATTTATTTTTTTCTCCTTTTCATAATAAAACCTTCTAAAAGTACCAATGCAGGCTTTTCTTCTGCAGCTCCCTAGGGTTGAAGCTTTGGGGTTTTTTTAGGTTATGTGCATTATGAGTGAGGAAGAGGACACAGAATGACCACAGGTGCAATTCCCAGCAGTGCTGAGTTTTTACTTCCAACGAGTGAAACACCTGACGTACTCCTGAGCTCTGAGAGCTGCTACCTGATATTTGGGCTGGTATCTGCCCAGGCTGCGCAGGTATCCTGATGGAATAACAGCAAAGTCACTGGGTTTCTGCTCCATTTCTGTGGGGCTTTGCCATGGCAAGATACCGTATCTGTACGCATCGTCTTCCACAGTATGTCAATGTATAGCCTGGCTCTCAGCAATTTTCATCAAGCAGGTAGGAGAAATACAATACAGAATGCAGTCGTGTTTGGAAATAGCATATGACTGGTTTAACCCTCCACTGCAGTACTACAGAATAGGAAAGTAACAAGATAGTCAAGCAAAAGCACAATAGGAATCTGTGAAGGTTTAAGGCAAGGCGGCAATAAACCAGGACAGAATTGTAGCTGAGTGGTTTAAAAAAGAACTGAATAGTTATTATGACTAGCACATAAGAGCTCTTACAGAAACCATTCTTAACCATTTTCTCTCTCTTATCACTTTGGAAGGGTGGGATTAAATTTGTGTTAGACAAATTGCACCAAAAATGACTGGATTATATTACAGTGATGTACTGTATTGTGTTCTCTGCCAGTCCTAAATTTACTAAAAGCCTCTTTAAGCTGTCAGGCTTCTGAAGCTGTATGAAAAAAGTTACGAAAGAATTGTGATTTTTTAAATAAAGAATTGCTGTATAAAGAGGAGCAGCCTTATTGACTGGAATTCCTGTGCTAAAACGTAATCTACAAAATATGCCAGGAATTGTGGCGATGATAAAAGTAGTGTGAAAAAAGTCACGAGGCACTGAAAGGCTGGAAATTCTGTTTTTGAAAGGAAGTGTGGTGGAAACTGGAGGAAGCTTTACAGGAAAGAGAGGTCGCTGTCCTGCTCTGTCCTGCCTGGAAGAAGAAATTATCTCTAAGCAAATGCCCAGAGACCAGTACACAAAGGAACAAACAAACGAAAAAATCCCAGCAATAAAACCCTGAACTTCTTTTCACAGGAGCACGGAAATTAAAGCGGGGAAAGCCTAATTTCCACAGGCAGAGCTGCAGAGAGCGGAGTTACAGTTCTTCGCTTCCACATTAGTTCATTCGGGAGGTCTGTGACATCTGCCCTGCGAGCCCTGACCTTACTGGTGATGAATGGGTTTAATCTCTGCCGTGTGACACCCGCGCTTGCGATTCCCGCAGGTTAATTGATTTCTTTTGGCAAAGCGCATTTCCAAGTCCTGTTGTGTGAGCAGCGTGACTGACTGCAGAGGAAAACCAGGCATCTCGAAGAAGAAATTCAAGCAATAGGTAGGAGAGGACGGCAGGCTGGCCCGGCAAATGGTGCGCGATGCCAAGCGCAGATGGACTGGCGGGTAGGTGGGAGCTGGACATCGGATTTGGAGTCCAGCGTGGAGTTTGAAGCTGCTAATAGCGAAAAACTCTGTTGTCTTTCTGCTCACTGGCGTGTGTGCGGCTAATAACAAACAAATCCTGCCCATAAATTACCCTGAGGAGACCAGCGAACCTGTCGGCACTGGCAGATGGGACCCAGGTGACACAGGGCAGGAGAGGAGCCTTACCCCACATTTGCCAACCTTATTGAAAATCTTTTTCAACATGTCAAAGCTGAATCAAGCTGACTGTAGGATGTATTTTTAAGATAGGAGTGGGCATATCCCAGAAACAGTGCAGTAGGAGTCACCTGAAATTATTTTGTTAACCATTATTTATGACAACTGTTCTCCTTGTGTGTCTGAGGCAGTTCGCAACACGAAAGATCCATGGCTAGATAATATAAAATTCATAAACAAATGTGAATCAGGCAGACCGGGAAAGAAAAGGATGCTGAAAGAGAGAGAGCAACAAAACCAGGTCTGATACCTGACTATGCTTCTTCAAAAAGTAAACTAGTGACTGGTTGAGAGCTGGTCTGCTTTGGACGTGAACAGAATACAACCAAATCTGCTCAGGCTGGACAGCCACAGAGAGAAAGAAACACTTGTAGGCAGGAGAAAGCAGAGCTGCGGATGTGATCTCCCTCCCACCGTAACGCTGCTGCAAAGCTGGTGTTTTGGGGCACTGGAGAACACTCCTGTCAAACCCCGCAGCGCTGGCAGCCAGGCAGAACCTGCAGGGAGCGCCCAGCCCGGCCCTGCTGTGCCTCCTCACAAAGCCTCTGCCTTCGGAACGGCCCTGGGGCTGTGGGACCGGCTGGGATCCACAGGGCACTGCCCAGCGGGAAGGTCCGGGCGGGGTTAGAAATGCTGGTGAAGATGAGAGTGACCCAGAATTCATCAGTACCCCAACACTGAAATGCTTCTTCCCCACCGGAGACGCTGCCATGCCAGGCTGGCAACACACGTGGTAAAAAAAGGGATGCATCCCCACCGTCATTATAAGTGGAACGAGCCCTCTCCCCTCTGAATACATTGAAGACAAACGCAGTGTAGTTTTCCTAGAAAGAGGTGGAGTGAAGCCTCGTGCTTTGCCTACACGGGGGATTTAATCTGCTGCACTGTATCACTACCCTAGCACTACAAAGAACTTCTGGCTCCTTGCAGCAAAAAAGCCACCCTGAGCACCCAGAAACTTCTGGTCATCTTGCCATGTCCCCAGGTGATCACAACTTGGATTTGCATGTACAGTTTATGCGCATGATTACAGAAACAGGGCTGGGAGGCAGCAGGAGAGCGGTTCCCATCTTCCTGCCCCAACGCTGAGCCAGGATGGCCTTCAGAAACACGGGACAGATTTCATACCGTCTCCAAATAATCTGCTGTAGCATTTACCTCCTTTTTCTCTTAGGAAGTTCTTGCTAACATCTAATCTCCAATTCCACTTATTGTACTGTCGAGCCCTTATATGCAGATAACAAACCAGGCACACATCAGTCATGTCACATCTCCAAAGTTCAACTGTACAGGAATTAACCTCCCTTATGAGACCCATGAGTTTTTTCCACCACGTTTAAGCATCTCATTACAGGGGCAATGTATACATTTAAAGGCACCAGGAGGCAGAAAACCCTTCCTTTCTCTGGTATTTATGTGTGTTAGTAAAAGGAAGGTGGAACTGCTCCTACGGGGTCACAGCACCGTCTGTGACACAGCTTCCAAATCTCTTGTATCCACCTGATACAACAGTGTGAGCCAGAAAGTATCATCCAAACTGTTCCCACACTTAAGTCAACCACCAAACACCTTATTTTCCTTCTAGCTGTACCATGCCTAGCGACAGGGACATGCCAGGGCTCTTCTCGAGGTTCAGCAAGGTAAACCCCGCTCGCTTTGTCTGCAGAACTACGCCAGGCTGTTAACATCTGCACCGTGTCTGCATCTCCTCCCAGTGGGAGCAAGGCAAAGGCAACTTATAGTCAGCACCAGACTAGTCACCTACCCACATATTCAGCATGACATTATACACAGTACTCTTATTTTTTGACAATTATGAAAAAGAGACTAACCCCAGAAGTTTGTATGTCATGTGGAAGCGTCTTCTGAATTACTGTAGTTGCCAACCGTGAGGTGGTCCGAATCGGTTTCATTACTGAAAAACAGTAGCTTTTTTTTTACAAGCTGCAGTAAGGGACTGAGAAAGACTATCTTCAACACGGTGACCCTTGAGCGCGATGTCCCCACGTACTCAGCTTGCTTCCTTCTTGTTCCTGTGTATTGGAGGTAGCGAGCGGGGCACGGGGGCCTGAGATGGGACTGTGGGCTCAAAGTTGAACCACCAAGCTCCATAAAGTGCCTCTCGCTCTCCACCTAGCAGTCCACGCTCCAGCACACAGCAACCCCTCACCATGATGGCCTGGGCTGTGACATGCTCACGCAAGGGTAAGAGGGGCCTGTGATCTCAACTACTGTGCTCCCCTGCGGGTCGTACGGCCAACACCTGAGATCCACCAGAGCAGAAGCGTGTAAAGGATGCCCAGCCAGCATGACCCAAGCCCCTGTGCTTCGTGCAGCCTCATGCACTCTGCTGAGCTGAGGTTCTTAACAACGCGACATCCTTTACCTGAAGGACCAAGGCCAGGGAAAGAGTACAAGCATAACATTTGAGAGAGAAAACAGGCTCCAGTACCTCCCCATTTGCAATTGCCAGGTTACTCACTGTTGTTCAGCTTTGGCTCGGTCACTTAGGAAGAAGAGGGCTGTGGCCAGGAAAAACATCCCTCCTAGGACAACGACAAACGGGCAGAGCATGAGTGCGTACCCCAAGCTGAGGAACTCCCAGACTGGGGACTCCTTTGTGCTTTGTCGTATCAAGTCTGAGATCTAGGAGAGAAGAGCAAAAAAATTAATCAATTAGATGAAAAAGAGACATGACAACAGTGAGGGAACAAGACATTCTAAACAACCGCCCACTGAACATGTGCATGAGGTTTAAAATGGAACAGTGTGTTCGGGAAAGGTTGAATGTCCCCTCCACACTTCAGCATTCCACATTCTCCCCACAGCCGCTCCAACGTGTCCCCGGCTGCTTCAGCGACTGAATCCGTGGGTGCCCAACCTGGCCGCACCAACCAAGGCTCCCGGTGTGCTGACAGGGCCACCCCGGCACTGCTTGATGGGTGAGGGAGCAATCAATCTGCTGCAATTTCTATCAAGTCCTGTTTGCTCCTACACCTTACCGGCCTTGCAGCAAAATGAAGCACTCAGTTCCATTTCTGTGTATTGAGTGGGAAGGGGGAAACGTCTTTCAAACCACAACAAAACAGAGATCTCATCTGATTTTCAGAAACAGGACTTCAACGTGGGTTTTTTATCATCGTATCTGAGGCACAAACCTCATTCCCTCCTCTAAGCTCCTAAACTTGTTGCACTGTGCAGGGTAATTGTGTGCAAGTCGTGACTCACACCGAAGAACCACACACCGCCGAGTTTATGGGCTAAGACAGCCCGCATCTTCCATCAGCCAAAAAGTGTAATTATATGAAAGGGAACACTAGTTTGTGTTTACAGGAAGGAGCAGTGACATGCAATGGCAGGATTTAGTTCATTATGAAAAGCTTTTGCTCAACCTCAGTAATATTTAACGACTGTGTGTAGCTAAAACAATCACATTGTAATATTTACTGTCCAGCAAACAACTTTACACTCCATAAATCCAACAGAGCGGTATGGGTGAGTCTCAAGGCATTGGGTATTTAAATGTACAGCTCTGTTTTTAATCTGTGACCTTTTGTTGAGGCAGAAATGCTAGTTTATATCAAAAGACTGCAGAGAATTTGCAGCATCAAGTCCTACTGCTGTGCACACACACAAATCAGTTCCAGAAATACGCAAAGCTTGTGCAGCAACTTCTGAACTGCTACATTACATCTAACGAAGAAGGTGCTGTCAGACACAAGTTACAGGCAAAATCCAACGTGCAAGGCTAAGAACATTTGAAAATCAAGTGAGGACATGTCACAGACAGGACAGATCACCAGTTCACAGCCCTGCAAACAACCAGGGCGAACTGGAAGGTGAAGGTGTGTGAAGGGATGTCGCAGCAGAGGCCAAGCACAACAGATGGGCACACAAGGTGACATTCATGGGGACTCAAATGAACAAGTCTCAGAGTGTGCAGAGGGAGACACGGGAGCTTTGGTGGCACCGGTGCTTTAACGTCCTCCTGACGGCTCAGGCTGGCTCCTGCCACAGCCAGGAAAGGAGAAGCAACCAGCCTGATGCTGGAGATAAACCATTCTGCACACCATGGAGCACAGGACTGGTTCTCAGGATGGAACATTCTCAAATAGAGAGAAATCAGTTAACACTGAAAGAGCATTATCTACAGAAAGAATTGAAGGTTTTTAGACTTCTCTGTTTCATACCCTGCTCTAGAAAGAAGGAGGAGGAGAAAATGTCAGTGCTTGGGATGGAGCTAAGGAAGTGCTCCTGTTCTCTCACAGAGAACTTAATTCACAGTGTACAACACACACAAGAGCGTTATGAACAAGTCTCGTGTGAGGACTGATGGTTAAAAAATTTTTTAGACTGAAAGGCAAATAACAGTGGCTATTAGTCTGAAAGACTAATTAACAAAATAGCAACAAGACTTGAATGTGAAGAGAATGCACCCGTAGGAAATCAAACAGAACATGCACTGCACCCAGAAGACAGCGACATGGGCTGGTAGTTTATTCCCTCATGTATCCAGACACCTTAAGTCCCAATATTTCCCTTGCTCTTCATTATAAACCAAAACTTGGCATTGAATCAGCCCCTCTGTGTGCAACAGCCAGAATTGAGGCTATTCTAAACTAGAAATTTAGAAATTCTAAACCACTTTTCATTTTGGGAATGGATACAATTATCCTCCAAAAGGACCAGACAATAAATCACTCAGCAAACTGACATGATAAATCAGCAGCAGAGGATTAAAAGTCAGGCAATACGCTCCCCATTGCTCTGTCTTACGGATGACACGACATTCTAAGCTAAAACCTGCTTTGAAAACGTAAAATCTCCAGCAAATGAAACTCCCAGTGCAGTTTGCCCACACCTTCCCTTCTAAGGCACCGTGTTGACCTTTTATACCAACAAATCATGTTAATATTGAATATGCTATCCATCTTCCTCCTTTTTAACCCAATGTATTCTGTAAGTGCACATCAGAAAAAGCACTGTGTCCTCCCATCCATGGTATAACTCTTCCCACCAAGCCAGTGGGCTTTATCTAGGTTTCCTACAAGCTCTTCACCCATGCCTGCACCTCTTAACTCCAGAACTTTATCAGAGCCCACATATGTTTTTGCTGTTAACTTAACAGTCGCTATTCCCTGTTGTTTTGTTCCACTCAGTTACAAGCCACCTGCTAAGACTGGAACTTTGGCATCTCCTCTGGAGGACCCAAGACATAATTACAGGCTGGTGCTCCAAGAGCAACATGCTGTTTGCCAAACGGTCTGCTCTGTATTGCCAATTTTTGGCTTTCCAGACTCCTTGCGATGATAGCAACCCAACTTGTCTAACTGTGATTTGGCAAGACCCAATCTCACATCGTATTTGCTGTCTTCTCCCTATCATGAGTAACAAAAAGCAGGGGTTGTGTGCGGAGTCAGAGCCAGTTCTGTGGGATTCCGTTCTTTGTTCTGCCCGTTGGTAGGTGGCAAAAAGCTTCAAAACCTTTACCCAAAACTCGGGTGGAAAATCAATAAGGACATGCTTCTGCTGCTTTGCAGTCTATTCAAAAGTCTTTGGCAACACCCTATGAAAGTTCACATCTTCTCTTCCCTCGCTGTGTGACACAGACCTCAGCCCAAGAGGAATGACTCTGCTAAACAAAGTGCAGCTCGTGGCATGTTCCCAACAGAACACAAATGGTGCGTGTTCAGCGGGTGGCAGCCGGCGGGATGGGGTCCAGCGGCACAAAACCCCCACTTGCTGGGGAAAAAACAGCAGAGCTGCCGTGGGCATGATCCTAAACCCCGATCGGTGAGTGCGTCTCAATCAATGAAGGAAGAAACGCAAACTTCTTTACCTTTCTTGGGAAGCAAGTGCTGTGATTTATGAACACTTGACAGGCTATTGATGCAATTAAAGTTCTAGGGCTGAAGCCCTAGAAAGACGGCTCGCTTCTGTGCTCCCGTTCCTCCTGAACAACATGAGCAGTTAAATTAAACTGATTTACTAATTAGACAACGTAATGGTAACAACATCTTTGAAACCATCATTTCATCTACTTTGTCTCATTGCTGAGTCTGTACATCTCAATTCCTCCGCAGTTGCTTGATTCTTCTAACTTTCTGATGTTGCCTCTTGGGCACAAATTTTGCTACATAAAAGGATATTTCCATTGCAGTATCTGGCACAAATACCTGATTTTCATTATTACCGATGTGATACGAGGCTCTCCCTGGCTCCTCTCTTCAGTACAGGTCCCTGACACAGCACCCCCTGTAGCCCCACAGTGGTTTGGGTTCACCCACTTGGAATTCAGAGATGCTCGCTAAAGATTCCTTCAAGTTTTTATTTTCTAAATCTAATATCCATGTAAATGAAGACTAGAAACCAAAAAGAAGAGCTTCTATAAAGCAAAAGTAAACAATTTGCTGGACCTGTGGGGGAGCACAAACATTTATGCTGTGCTAAATGGCATGAGAAACACATTATAACACAAGGAAGTAAAGCCAGCTAATTTATTATATTCATTCTGAAAGCCACAGAAAGGTAAATCAATTATATTCTAAAAGTTATTTCAATTTTGTTGGAGGTGAAAAAAAAGTGCCAAGCAGCTATTTATTTAATGAGAATTTTAGTGCACAGAAGGAGTGACACAGCAGATGGGATGGAGCTTGAAATACTGGAATGAAACAACAATCAGCTCTGGATTTCTGGGCTTTATTTGATGAGATACTTTTACATACTTTTAATGTCCGTGTATCAAAAACACTGAGAACCTGCACTTCTAACCAGAGCTGTTGGAAAGGACAGGTGCACAAACCAGAAAAGGCTGTGAACCTTTGGCAAAGAGCATTTTATAGATGGGAAGTCATCTGTTTTTTCAGGGCAGATTTAAATCTTGACTGTTGCTGAGTCATCAGGAGTGAGAAGCTTGTTAGCTCGTCGCAATGATGAGATAAATCCCATGTGTTTGGTCTGCAGGTGCAGCTGACAGCCATGTCAAAGACTTGGCCCTTCCATGCACTATGAAAAAGGCTTTTAATTACTGAGCTCAGCCAGGACCAGAGAAATCCTCAAAGTCACTGCTTGAACATACAGATAATAAGGATGAGGGGCTGGGGGTCCCTTCCTCACAGTATTTCCCTGACGCACGTACATGAGATGTTGGACTCCCATGTTACCCACCACAACCTGGGCCACCTGCAAGCACGGACGTGGGGAAGATCTCGACAGGAGCAGCGATGCCCTTAGCGCTACAGAACCAGCAGCTGGCACTTGGTAAAGAAAGAACAAGAAAAAGCAGAACTGTGTATTGCATTTAATCTGCCTCCATCAGGTGATGGAAGATGCTGCCTATACACACTCATAGATACTATAAATATTAGAACACGTAACATGCTGCAAAGGCCTCATGCACTCTGTGTTACTCCAGAGTAATCATGTCCACAGATCTGAGGTGGTCATATCATTTAAAACCACAAAATACAAATTTTAAACCATAATACATGAATTCTGCTTTCTCGGGCAGGCATGTCTTTACATATAAAACTACTTTCTACATCTCTGAAACTAAATCAACAACAAGGCTGTCTCAAAATGGGACAAGAAGGTTGTGGAATCTACACCTCCAATTATAACTTTCATTTTTAAAGTATCTTAATTGCTGCATTTACTACAATGTTCCTTGAGTTGCCCCTAATCAAATCCTGATCTGCCTTCCCTGATACTCTGCACCAGTGGTAATTAACACTGTTCTGCTAAATACTTGCTAAAGGAAGGTCATTAGCATTCTTGCTATTTAAGTAGCTCATTAGATCTAGTTTATCAACCTACTTACATAAGAAAGTTGGGGAAGGGGGAAAAGTGAAGGGCGACTGGCTTATTAATAAAATTTTTCTAGGTAAGATTAGGAATTGCACAAACCTCATTCAAAACAGAGCAGCTGAGGTTTGCTTGCAGTTAATTACAAGGTCACTCACGCTCAGAGCTCTTTTTTGAAAGGAAAATCCCTGTTCAGACACTTGTGGTCGCTGCTGGCAGGAGAAGCAGCACACCTGGGCACTGCAAACCCACACGGATTTGGGTCGTGGGGTCTGCCAAGAGGAGCCTGGTAGAGACCCAGCAATGTGGGTAATGCTGGACGTTGTGTCCCTCACGTGCAGCAGCCAAGGAGGTCAGGACAGGTGGGTACCAGCACCAGCCGAGCACAGGGAGCAGCTTTTAGCCCATCCAAAGGTGCTGGTGGAGCAGAGCTCATCTCTGGCACTTCACACCACCCTCACTCATTGATGTTGCCATATGACAGGCAGACACAGACAGGTTTCAATCTCTAGACC
The DNA here is from genome assembly GCF_963082525.1 of Nesoenas mayeri. Classification (NCBI taxonomy): domain Eukaryota; kingdom Metazoa; phylum Chordata; class Aves; order Columbiformes; family Columbidae; genus Nesoenas; species Nesoenas mayeri. Next base: position 7,588,639 of record NC_137569.1, on the reverse strand, counting down.
TGCTGGATGGTTGCACAGGGAAGATAAGAATTTAATAAAGCAGGAGGGTAAGAGGAGAGCCCACAGCAGTGAGGACAGTGTGTGCCCACGACGGAGATTTCCCCAGCACGTGTAGAGCCAGCAAACCTGCCGTAGGTGCGTGTTTCTCATCACAGGCAGGGCTGGAAGCAAGGCAAGGGTGGAAGAGGAAAGCATGGCTGTGCTCGAGTGGGGAGCAAATGACAGACTTGGAGGAAGGAAAGAAGAAGGACAGAGGCACAGCCTCAGAACAATGAAAGAACGCCTGCCCGAAGCAAAAGCGTACTGCAGCAAGTGGAGGAAGACTGCTGTTTGTGTGAAGGAATAAAGTAAACCCCGAGTAGGGAAGACAGGCTCGTGCACGCATGTGCAGAGATGAACGTGTAAGTACGGGGTCACGGGCACATCTTACAACTATTTAATTTTAAAGGGCAACAAAGATTTAACCAGAATGAATAATAAAAAGAGCTGGAGCTATGATGCAGCCTGAACAGGATGAACTGTATTTCACATTCTCCACCCAGCTCTCCTGAGCTTGAAATCCTGTCCAGATATGAGGCATGGGAAGAGCAGTTAGAAAACCTTTATATGATCATCAACAAGAGTGGTGGGATTTGGGGTATTTCTGTATAGTCAGACCTTTCAAAGATGGAAAAGCACTAGAGATATTTGGGTGTAATGCACTGAACAGGTGAGATCTCTCACTGACTACCTCAAGAATAAAGCATGGAGTTATACTCCAAGTTGTTGAACAGGAATTATATAAAATCTGCAGGTTATCACAAAGGTTCTGAAAAAGTTACAGTTATCTAGGAATAAAAACTGTCTCATCTAATGAAATACTGCAGCAATGCCTGCTCTTATTTGTGAATGAATAGGCAGCACTGATTTATAGTAATTGATCTCAGTGCTTGGCAGGTAGTAAAACCTTACTCAAATTACAGCCGCCACCCTAAAACTGCATTTGCATAACTTCTTTGTAAGACAATCTTAAGCCTTTTAAGCATAATAAAAGTTATCAATATTTAAAGAGACGTGAAAAATAATCACTTAGCTTTTAAACACTAACATACGTTTGGTGCTTTGGGTGATTTTAAAGAACCGCATTGCAAGATTTGGAACTGGAGGACATCACAGAAAAATCTGAATGTGACCTTCAACTCTTATGGCTCTGACAGAGCGAGGGAGTGACCGTACGCAAGGCTGCAGCTGTTAAGTACCTTCTACGTTCCACATGAAGATTATAAGATCAATACAACATTTATTGGTAGCCAGCAAACAGAGACAACTGCCTGTGACAGCTTCGCCCTAGAAGGACATGGGTATCTGATTCTTTATTAAAAGTGCTGCTAGAGGGAATCTCACTATGAACTCACCAAACCCATGTAAGATTCCAGCCGTATTTGGATCAAAACACTGCTCACACAGCAGTGTGAGTTCATGTCCTCAGACTGGGGATTCCCAGAAGGACCATGGGAACTGGCTTCCCAAATTTCCCTTAAAGCCAACAGAAGCAGGTTGCCTTGAAACTCCCTGTCATCACCCAAGCCTTCTGTAACCCATCCCACACGAAGGTCTCCATCCTACAACGTGGCTGGACGATGCCAACAACAAACACCTGCAGATTTTAACAATGAAATTGATTGCTTTTCTTAGCTCTGCTGCAGAAGTTGTCTGTTTGGCCTTTCACTTTAAATAGTATTTGTTTTTCTGTGTTAAGCAAAAGCTGCAGTTGCCCTTTCAATCCCCGCAGCACGGGGGGCATGAGTCAGCCAAGCCGGTCCAGAAGCTGCAGAAAAGGATGCTGGTGGTTTCCATGAGCACCTCTCTCCTCTCCTGCCACGGAGCCGTGTACTTGGGCAGCCTCCTCCCAAATGAGAACTGCCCAGCAACCAAAGCATTAGAAAAGAACAATTCAAAATCGTAATTAATATTTTCCCAGTCCAAAGAAAGCCTAAGGCAGCTATTTCAGGCTGGCATCTTTAAGTATTAATAACTCACAACTTGCTTGATCTCTCACCAGCAGAAGGGCAAGGCACATTATTTTCTACAACCAAAGTCCTTTTTTTTTAATCTGTGACACTAAAGAGCCCCAGGCAACTTTCAAAATTAATTGCAATCCTTCAGAGTCCTTGCTGTTCCTCCCAGACATCCCCCTTACGTAAGGAAAAGACAGAACGTGCAGCAGCATCACCTGCATCCCAGACCCTGCCCTCCTTCAGCATTCCCCGTGCCGCCTGCCCTGCACAGAGCAGCCGCCGCCAGTGATTCCTTTGTTCTCACCGCCTTCAAATCATTTCTAAAATAAGATCATTTCTCCCTGGATGCCCAGAAAGTAAATAAAGAGTAAACTAAACTGCACAAATTTATTCTGCTGAGGTATTTCTCATTTCTTCAGTCCCTTCAGCCTTATCTGTATCTGTCTCTTCATGTATGCTTCAGAGAGCTTCACGGCAACTATATCAGCTTTGGGAGCTGGCATTCAAGGGTAAATATTTATGTATATATGAATACATATCTAAAAATTAAATATAAATAAATATGTATAGACACACACTGGTGTCTATGGGATGAACAGATGAGAAAAGATGTTTTTCAAAAACTCCAAGGTCCCCAGCAGCCAGCGGCCGTGTCACACAGCCATACTGAGCTGGAAGAGCACAACAAAGTTGTGCCTCTCAGGTGATGGGACCAATGAAGATCCCACTTGCATCACTGGAAAATGGGAGCACCTTCAGCACAACAGATCAGTGCCGCTCGGGGCTTTACATGGAAGCTGCTGTATTTTATAAATGGTCTGCGTTCTGTGAAACTCAACACATCAAACTCCGCAGAAGGGTGCAAGGGAAAGTAATTATCCAAGCACATCTGGATTTCTTTTCCTCGTTTCATTTCCCAGGACTTATATTTTCAGCTGTGAATGTTCTCTGGCTGCCAGCTTTTGGAGGAGGATCTGTTGTTTTGCTCTGCACTAGGATACTGGGGGTATAATGAGGGACATGGCCAATCAGACCACGGCCAACAACTGCAGCAGAAATAGAAAGGAATACTACTAAAAAACCAAAACATACACACCAGAAAGGAATACTAATAAACCCCCCAAAACATACACACCCATCCTGCCATGGATTTTGCACCATCATTTATTATCATACAAAGCAGGTTCAAAGTGTCAGCAGGTCAGAACAGCTGCATGTTGCTACCCATAAATAGATATTTGGCTTATGAGGCCAGATTCACAGTTAAACACATACACACAACCCTGTTCCCATCTAATTTCAAATGGATCTGTGTCCACACCACAGAACAACCACTGTCCCTTTACAGAGCTGTCTATAAGCTTTCTAAACGCCCCAGGCTAACAGGATTTAGCAGCTCACTTCTTGTGCCCTAGTGTTCCTTCCGAGGTTGAACAGTAGCCCACAGACAACAAAAACATGTAAAAAGGTTGTATTTCACTGCACTGCTTCCTATTCTACCAATAAATACAGGTCATCCTTCCCCAGCATGATTTGACTTGGCGTTTTAGATAAGCAGTTAGTAAACAAAATCCAACATGGGCAGGTAACCCTGTGAGCACTTACAAATCCAATCAGGTACGGACTGCCAGCGTCTCCCAGGAGGTGCGATGTGAAACTCTGCAAGGCCACTGCGGTTGCACGGCGTGTTGGAATGACCACGTACTGCAAAAAAGGAGAGAAAAGAAAATATTACATAAGGGAAGCAAAGTAAGAACCTGCCCTGCTGTCTTGTATTGCTCAGTTTATATCCAGGTCAGGACTAAGTCAGTGGCAGACACAGCCACAAGTTATCCCCCCATTAAGGGACCAGAGTTTGCAGAAAATAGAACCCTAACCATGGAAGGGGGTGACAATTGAAAAAGAAAAAGGCCCAACTAACTCTTATCCTATGGAATGACCTTGATTTTACAACACAAATTTAAGAGCCAAAAAAAGTAAGTATCTCCTGCATAAAACTTGTGAAAGAAGCTGGCTAAGAGCATCTGCACCAAGTCCATATGTCCTAGTTTAGAAATTGATCCTGTCTTGATTTAAAGGCTGTAAGTAATGAAGAATTCAACGGGTCTCTAAATCCAAGTGAGCATTTTTTCCATTTCTAAGCACTGAACCTTGTTCTGCCTTTTCCTGTTGCTCTGAAAAGCATCTGCCCTGCTAGAAATGACTCTCTAGTTTAGCTGTTTGTACACCATGATCCCTTTTACTTCTCCACTTCCTCTCTTGGCTGCCTTTAGTCTTTCTTTACAAAGCATGCCTTCCCAGACTTCAACCCCTTCTTGCAATCCTTTCCTGAAGTCATTTATTAATTAGATGTGACATTTCAGGACTGGCACATCCGCAGCTAGAGACACACAGAGATGGATGTACCTCAGCTGACTGACGGAGGAGAACTCGTTGCTCAACAGTGACTTGTATGGGGGGACAGGACCTGACCTGAAGCGCCGTTTTGGAGCTTTTCACGCTTCCTCTTAGGGAAGGTGAGTTGCCCTGTCTGCAATGGAAAAAGTTTGCCATAAAAAAGGGACAGAAAAGAAACATCAGTGAGAAAATCCACACTAGAAGAGAACCGATGCCTGTTTAGAAAGAGCATTTTGTTCCATGCAGAGACAATTAGGAATGATGGGTAAAATTAGATTAAATGCTCTTCCTTAGGGTTTTACCGTGTGCTTTCGGAATGACCCGCCTGTTCTTTCATTACTGGTTTACAAAGCTGCAAATGCACACTGCTAATGCACTTTGACAGCACACGTTAAATGGGTCCCCCTGTTCAACTGCTGTTGTGCAACACGATGATCAGATCCTCAGCAGCCACCTGGCTACGGGTGTCAGACACTGTCCTTAGGCATCCAGGAGCATAAAACAGACCTGAATGCTCACAGAAATCCCTCGAGGAAAATAAAAGTCTAGACTTCATTAGAGACATGGAAATGTCCTGAAGGTGACACTGTGAAACAGGTCAGCCCCACAATTCATTACCATTCCCTGAAGATCCAGGGCAACGGGTGCAGCCTGGGCAGATTAGACAGAAGGAAAAATAAAGGGATTGTTCTTCTTCCCACCTGGCCCCAGTTCACACAGGAGCAATGGAGAAACACTCTGCAAGAGCTGTCTGAGAAACGGGCAGCTGAGAAGATAAAGTGAAATTCTATTTAATGCAAGACTCCAGAACTGTGCAGATCTGTGAAACAGGGAATTTTGAACTGACATTAAAATATTTTTCTTTCTATAAAGTTTATGTCAATAAATCTGGAGAGGAGAGCCTGCCTGGTTCTGTATCCTATCCATTTTCTCAGCAAAATGACAAAGGAAATGGGACATTTATTCAAAAGTTGCAATGTTCAGGCAGTGAATTCGTGCCAGTTGGAGAAAGAAGTTTGACTGATGACTGACATCTGCATCAGATGTGTGTGTGCATATAGGTATTTATACACATGAATACATACACATCTTATACAGAAATTGCATGTATACCTGTGCTATGCTTACATGTAGTTTTGCAAGTAACAATACAATTTCCAGCAAGATTTCAGTTTGCATAGCTGAAGAAGTTTAGCATTACAAAGAGCCAAAACGTATTCAATTTATTCTGGAATTCAAGTGGCAACCACCCCCAGACCACCCGCCCCCCAAACCAAAACCCCAACACACGGCAAATAAATGACCATGAGATTTTCCCTCCTCCTCCAAAAAGATACTGGGAAGAAAGAAAGATTTAAACCAGCATCTCCAAAACACCAAAAAAAATACTCTGCTTAAAAAACATTTTGTTCTGATGCAGAGGAAGTAGTTGGTAGCACACATTATCTACTTTTCTAGGAAGACAGCAGTAAATTACAGCTCTAAATGGGCATTTTGGTACCAAAATAGACCTAAATTCAAACCATACGCGTGCTGGTTTGAGCATCCCATGGAAAGTGGAGGTGGGAGAGCCGCAGCGGCGCGGGTGGAGGGACAGTCCTGGCTCATCCCCAGCTGCAGGTTGGGAGGGAGGACGGGCAGGGAGGCTGAGCAAGCAGCTCTGGCAAACCTCTGCTCTTTAAATAGTGGCTCGGAAAGGCCGTGGTTTGCTGGCGACATCCCCTTCCTGCAGTGAAACCAGCAGAGCTGGTCCAAAATGAAATAACCAGGAAATCCTTCTCCCAGAAAAAGGCCAAAAAGATAAGTTCTGATGTTCACGTCTAATCTTTGATAGAACCCCCTGATTTCTAAAACACTTTGCTGCTCTTTCTGGGTCAGACAGGAATCTTCAGGACAACGCATCTTGGCCTCTTTCAGCACCAAAGGCAAAGAAAACACACGCTGACCCCATTCCAGCCACTGACAAAGCCTGGAAGTAGCCCAGGTGTCCCTGTTGTAACTACTGCTCAGAAAAGACACAGCTGGGCAGACACTCTCTAAAAAGCACTTTTAAGTGAAGTAAAAGGAGGCTGAGCTGGTCTCTGGATCACAGCACGGAGTAGCAAACATCCACCCGCAGCCATCGGCACCCATGAGAGCCGCAGAGACGCTCCTCGGCATAAAAATGGGGCAGTATATTGTATATTAAATAGATACATTTTTTTATTTATAGGAAAGGTAATCAGAGCAAAAGCCACATTCCTCCGTGGCTACAGCACAGCCGGGCACCAGCCCCTGCCTGTGTTAAGCCTAAAGGAAGACTGTGACTCTACAGCAAAACATTAAGGCAGCATCTCCATGGCAGCTCATGACCATTTAAAAAGAACCCATGTTTTAAAAGAAAAAAGAAACTTTGCATAAACTAGAGGAGGCTTTTCTCATCGAAGACCTGAAGAGATTGCAATTGCAATAGCTGAAGCCCTTTAAATCACCTGTTGGCTTTTACACAGAAATGCCACCGAGCCTCTGCCCATCAACTTTGGAGGAAAAAAACCACTATCAGGACCAGACTCCACAAAGTCCCAAGCACATCAAATGTTATGCACTTGCCTGCTGCACCAAAGCTCATTCATTATTGCTGTTACAAGGCAGTTTTAATGCTGCTTTGGGGTTCTGGTAATTTTGAGGCCAATTTGCAAAGATGGCTGGCAAAATCTGTTTCATGATTAGCGTGCTCCATGAGAACCGACTCCCTTTCCCTAAGTACCACCCGAGCATGTGCCTGGGAGGAGACTTGGAGAGTTGCGCTTGGGAGAATAAGATCTGTTCTCTACGAATTTGCATTTGGAACAAATATCAGCCTTTTCCAGTCTCAGGCAGTGCAGTACGTTCTGCAGCGCTGACAGTTTATCAAACCCAGCACTCAGCACCTTTTCTTGCAGACAATGTGAGGAGCTGCACACCGACCACTACACCGGCAAGAAAAGTAGATGCAATGGAAGCACGAGGCTATGAAGAGCCAACAATTCACTTCGAAGATAATAAGCAAATATCCTTGTTTTTCTAAGCAAATTAAACTTGCAAACCCTCTGAAAATGCTTACCAACTTGGTTTTTAAGCAGTCATGAGATTGGGAGAGCTACGATAAATCATTTGGGATGCAGTTTCCAAAAAGCCTCACTTCTGGCATAATGGAAGCAGTGGGAACAAAGTTCAGGCAGTATGGAGAGCTTTTCATCCATGAAAACATGGTAATGTTTATGTATATGATGGAAGTGTTGTTATGCTTACACTAATAATGCTTTTAAACTCCTTACCAGCCCCAGGCAAGAACAGACACACTTCTGATTACACCAAATAAATAGTAATCAGTAGAAACTAATTTGCCAAACATTTAAAGTGCATCTTGCTAGAGCACATCCACACCTTTCTCTGGCGAGGACTTCTTCTAAAGCTGTCAAACATGGTTAGAGCCCTGGCTCTCACCTGCTGTCTGACTCAACATCCTCTCGAGCCCCTTGTGTCATACGGACGCACTTCAGACCATCTGTTTACGGGTTTGCATTGACCTACGTGGATGTTCACATTTATTTGTACAGCACTTTTACAGGTCTATTCATGCTGATAATGCATTAAGCTGGGCATTATATACGACACTCAGTTCTTTAGTCTAAACAGACAAGAGAACAGCTAGCTTAAGAGTTGGCATGAATTAGCAAAATCCAGTTTTTAACATGGTTTTAGGTTCTATCCTGTGTTTTGGAAATTGGAACTAAGAAATTATTTCCAACTATTTTAAGACATTTCTTATGGAGTTCTTTTGTGCTAAAGCAACATAAATAACCACAAATGCATCCCTACAAAATGCAACTGGATCTAGGATGCTGGGAAGACAGATGGCAAACCCTATAAAAGCTATTCGAAAGCTACAGGATACTGAAGTCATATTGAAATCGACACCAAAAAAATCTCAGCAATTAAAATGGGACAATGATGGCATCCTTAGTACAACAAAGTAGTTGGTAGAAAAATGTCTTGAGGCAGCACGGGTCTATTTTCAGCTCTCCCCCTGGCCAGATATTCTGGAGGACCTTGAATTTAATTAAGCACATCAGCTAATTCTGACCAGAGAGAGCTGGGAGCGCTCCTGGGAACACCACAGCCAAAGGCGGGATGGACAAGAACCTCTGGCAGGAGGCAGCAATGAGCAACTACAAATATTGTGCTACCATTTCTTCCTCAGCACAGCTGTCTGTAGACTGCACATCTGTCTAAGTGCTGAGATACCACTTAACGAAGGGCCACCCTGACCTCGGCACAAGCTGCAAACCCCGTGTAAGCTCAGAGCAACCACCGTTGGGCCCCTGCAGAGCTCTACCACCTGACGCCAAACTGGTACGAGGAATGAACCTCGGTAATTAAAAGCTATCTAATGCTACTGAAGGACACTGATCATTTTCGCTTCTCTGTGCTTTATTCACATCTGAGAGAAGTAGAATTAACAACCCCACATCCTAAAGTGTTCTCTGCACAAACGAGTTAAAGATTGAAAGTTCCTTAGGCAGCACAGTTATGGCAACTACAGAGCTACCGTAAAATACAGGGTGTTCCAAAGGGACAGACCGAATCACTGTATCTCTGCAACCACAAACCGCCCGTGAATGAAACTCTTGCCATGGGAAAGGGCAGGGCATAGAGTTTCAAATGATTTATAAAAGGTTGCTAAAACTGGATAACTCATTAAACCGTTTGTAAATTTTTGTGTAACACGTTGCCATCGTGAAATATACTGCTTTGAAAGCACACGCACCTTTTTGAAACACCCCGTGTAAACACAATCTTGAACTTAAATCATAAACAGAACCTAAGCAGAAGCTTCAAGTTCTTTGCTGAATCAATATCTCAACACCATTATCTTTACATCTAGGAATACTGAGCATGATTGTTTTCTCGTTGATATTTGCACAAGCAACAAATACCAGTCAAGGGAGTTTTCTATTGATGCCAGACTGATTATATTTTTAGTTCTGTCAACAAGCTGCCAAAAGACCTCGGGCAAGTCCTGTAATGGTTCTGTGCCCTAGTTTCTTTCTTTTTCACACAATAAGCAACAAGTAACCTCCCTCACAATAGGATTACAACATAGGGGATGTTTGATAGGCTCCGTAAGTCTCTGATGGAAGCATTACAAAATATGCGAGGTCCTCTAACAAACGTCCACACTATTTCATAGGAAACTCTGGCTGCTGAGGTCAGCTTGCTTATTTGAAAGACTTAAAGAGCTCTATGGTGGAGAAAGAATGGAAAATGAAGGACGTGAGGTGAAAAGTCGCTGACAGCTTCCTCCTGGACGAGGTGGATGCAGTCCAAAAACTCTTTATACTTTCTTTTCCTCTCTCCTCTCCCAGAGGTGGTTTTCTATTGTGCATGTGTTGAATGGGAGGTTTGCTGGAGCTCGGCCACAGGGAGAGGGACGTGGCTCCTTTGTGGTCAGAGGAGGGAGGGAGGGAAGGATTTCCTACCGCAGAACAAGGCCAAGTTATTGATAACAAAATCCACTAATGTGCTGACTATTAGGAAATGCTGGCTGATTTCTTTACATATGGAGTTTGCGCAAATAATTAAAATTTGGGAATTCAGTAATAGTGTTCCTTTTGGACATTTCCTCTTCCTGGTGCTCAGAAGAAAGGACAAGTATAATATTTTTGTGTTTTTCTCCCTCACTTTGCTTTTCAGCAAGTTAAAAAAAAGAAAAGATGATGCTAAAGTAGGGGCTACGAGGTATTTGGAAGAAATGGTGAATTCCAGGTTGTTCTTGCAAGCTGACAAACTGGCCACCAGAAGAGAAAGATGCTGTTCCAAAGTACACTCACCATTAGTATGTCTGCTGTGATGGCCCAGTTTGAAAACAGAAGAGTTTCTCCGATAAAAATGCAAATCTGTTGTAACAAAACACACAAAAAGGAGAAGATTTATTCACTTGACATTCAACGGAAAAATAACCTGTCACAAACCTTTCTTTGTTGCTTATTTGTCTCAACTCTACACAAAGGATTCTTTTGTACACAATACACTCCTGCTTACTGTTGTGGTTTATCCTGAATATCAGAAAATGATAGATTTTTATCAGAGCTATAGAGTGTTGGCCTGCAACTTCATTAGTGTAAACTGTTTATGATCTACAGAATAGCTAAATAAAAGGCTGACACATCTCGTAACAGAAGAACATGAGAAGCCAAGAGGAAGAGACAGCCCTGGGCTTTCAGACTGTAGTGGTTTAACCCCAGCTGGTAACCAAGCACCACGCAGCCACTCACTCACTCACTCCCCCCTCAGTGGGATGGGGGAGAGAATTGAAAAAAACCACATGGGTTGAGATAAATACAGTTTAACAGGATAGTAAATGAAGAAATTATTATAATAATAATAGCATATAGAAAACAAGTAATGTACAACGCAACTGCCCACCACCTGCTGACCGATGCCCCATCCATCCCCAAGCAGCCACATCGCCCAGCCAGCTTCGCCCCAGTTTATATACCGAGTATGACATCATATGACGCGAAATGTCCCTTTGGCCAGTTGGGATCAGTTGTCCTGGCTGTGCCCCCTACCAGCTTCTTGTGCACCCCCCAACTTCTCATTGCCAGGCCAGTATGAGGAGCTGAAAAGTCCTCGACTGCTCAGTAACAACTAAAACATCAGTGTAATATCAACATTACTCTTATTCTAAATCCAAATCTCAGCACTACAGCAGCCACTAGGAAGACAATTAGCTCTATCCCAGCTGAAACCAAGACATATACTTAAATAATTCTGTTCCAAGAAGCCACCTAGAAAAGGCAAGATGGCCACAAGTCCCCAAAACATAGTCATTTTCATCACTAGAAATCAAGTTATGTGTTAACATAACAAAGCCAAGCAGGGATTCAGAGTGGGAAACTTTTGTTGGAGGGAGGTAGGGGTAGAGGGGCTTGTTTTTCTTATTTTTAATCCAAATTGGTTCCGCAGTGCAGCTCACTGAATGGTTCTACAAACAGTTATAGCGGTTGAAGAACTGGAAATGATCAAGAAGAGAAACTAATTTAAGCTGACCTCATCATTAAATGTTCATCAAATTGAGTCCGATGGAGCAACAGTGACGTGGCTTCAGGAGGAACTCGCCTCCATCAAAAAGCTTTTTTCGCATATTTCAATCATGAACCTTTCCTTTTTTTGCTGTACGTTAACAATTCAGCAAAGAAATGTAGGTTCAACAGGATGAAAAAACAAGGACAGAAAATCTTCCACACACGTTTCCCTCTTCCTTTGTGTATTATGAAGAGCTACTTAAATAATTAGACTTGTAAAAACCAGCTCTCCCGTTCCCCAGCAGTAACAAGGCAAGCAGAACTCCTTTGATCTCCCCCAAAGGTTGCTTTTTGCCCAGCCAACCCATTTCTCTTTGTGGCATCTAGAGAGAAAACATTACTCCTGAAATCCCTATTGGCACTTGGAGATAACAGCTATGGAGATTTGGCTTCTGGTAATTGAAGATTCCCCTATTAATTGCCTTATGTTCAGTTTTTGTTACGTTGAATACGCTACAATTCATTAATGAGGCTACAATTCATTAATGAAGCAAAGACAGCAAGAAATACACAGTATACTTTTCTCTGAGGAAACATCCAGATGGATGTTGGTTTGTGGTGTTCTCGTCACGCTTTGATGGGCTCTGACAGTCACAGTCGCTGCCCCAGTCCCTGTTGCTGGCACAGGCGCAGTTTGGGGCGGGAGGGGGACGCCCAAGATTGGCCCCTATGGCTCTGATGTGACCCCCACAAGTGTCTTTCTGAGCTGAGCTGAGATTGCCTAAACCCCTCAGACCAGCATGTCACCGCCAGGAATAGTTTTTGCTTTATTTAGCAAGTCTTATGCATTAAGCTACAGAAAGTTTCCTCTATTTGTTTCTAAAATTGTCTTTGTTTCCCACACATTCTCCCTCCCTATCCCCTCTTTTTGCGACTGGATCTGCTTCCTCTGTGGTGGTGTCTGAGCCAGTCATTGTGGCCCAGCTGGTCAGCTAGGAAATCTCTTTCCATTTTCCCACTGCCCATTGGTCCGCCTTGAACTTGGCTCTCACTGGAGACGACAACGGCTGAGCTGAGAAACACAGATCTAACAAATCAAAGTGCTGACAGGAGGAGAAGCCACATGTCACATAGCCCCAGGTGGGCTCTCAGGACCTGCTCAGAAATCCACCCCACTACAGCTTTGCAGCTGCTGTTGCTGAGGTTCTGCAGCTGAAGAGGTTAAACAGAGCTTGGAAAAGATGCAATCACACTTCTGAATGCAGCATCGCTATGCCCTGCTTCTTCACACAGCAATGCAAGCAGGCAACTGCTTGCCTTCAGGTTATATAAATTATCGACCCGCACACACATATGAATTGTTGCACGCAGCAAGTAAAGCTTGCCTCCTTCTGCAGGAACTCAGTGCAAGTCTTATAAATAAATCACTGAACTTCAGGGTGCATCACTTCTGAATTGTTGAATGTGTCTCAGCCATGAAACACGTGCTTAATATGTGGATACTGGTGAAAGGGGAAAGAGGAACAAGAGGAAGATCAAAAAGTAGGACAAAAGATACAGACATTAAAAAAAGCCCGTCCTTCAGCTGCTAATGGGGATTTATAAAAATGAGTTCATCCGCTACAACGGGCGCATGAGGATAAGCGGCGTTTCTGCTGGAGAGACTCGAGGGATGCTCACTGCAAATAGGGCAGCCTCCAGAACAGATCAATAGCTCCTGAACCCGTCACGGGTTTGACTCCTCACGCACTTTTTGAAGCCTCATTTTACACTGAGATTTCAGCTCTAGAGATATATCCTCTTCTGAATCCAGCTGTGTTGTATAATATGTCACCGTCTCCATTTGGCGTCCAGCGGCTCATCTGTGATGAGCTGATAGAAGTTATGTCTCCCTCAGGACTTCTGTTTACGTGATCAGTTCACAAATTCTGATTCCCAAATATGTTCAGCAGTTTCAGTGCGGTCACAGCAGCAGCTCTCACAGCAAGATCTAAGCAGGTTATAAACTCCTTCCATGGCTATTTGCAAAGTCCATATCTGTCTCCATCTTCATTATCTGTGTTTCTCTCTGAAATGGTGGGCAAGACTCCCATATGTGCTCTTGAATTTGAAGCAAGTCTGAGTCCATCTCAGCGTTGGGCAATATCCATGCCTCAGAAGAAGGAAAGTCACCAACACCATGAGAACAGAAAAACCCCAGAGTTAAGCCTGAGTTGCTGTAAAAGCTCTACGGCAAGGTTCTACCCCGGGACTTGCTGTTTCTGCAAGATCATAAAGTGCCTTTGAGGAATTGAAATAGATGTTGAAATTGAGGTACAACAGGAACTTGGAACAGTGTCAAAAGGAAGGCAAAGCAAAGCAAAGCATCTCTCTCCAGTCATTTGGAAATCTAAACTAGTCTAAAATCTGCTGTTGAAATGTCTGAGTAGTGTGATACAATGGTGCCACACAGCTAATGGCTTTCAAGAGACAGGTTTAAAAACCAACATTTCAAAGAGTACATATTTCAGAAAGAGTGGGACCTAAAGATATGCCAATTGCTGTTTTAAGGAGCTGGATTAGAACACACAAATCCACACGCTGCTAGGAACACAGAATAAGAACCAACTGGACTATATAGGCAAGCAAGATAGTAAAAGACAGAAATACAAGTGTCTGGGCAGCTAAGTGATAGAGAATTCTGCTTGATTCCACCTTGCAGCCACTTCTACTACTGCCAATAATTTACTGGATCAGTATGAAAAGACTGGAGGGAAAAAAGAAATCTGTCTATCTGCTCCAGGTAGGAGTGGCTGCTACAGAACCGGAATAGCAGCTGCCCTTGGGGACCCAAACCACCCGCAAGACAGGACCAAGCCGGGGAGGAAGACGTACAAATGATCAGGGGAGGAAGAAAGCAGACAGCAGACAATCAATTTTACTGTATTCTTTCCAGAGCAAGCTATTAAAATGGATTTTGAGATAAGGAAGGTAACCTAGTTCATCATGCTGTCCACTCAATGTAGCTTTTCCAACTCCAGAGTCAAAGAACAGTCTCTCCTTCATTTTGGACCAATGAGACTTAAAACAGAGGCTAATGAGAAACTACACCATGCGGCCTTGCAAAACAGGTCTCCTAGTGAAAGCAAAGGGAATTCAACACTCTGGAAGCCTGTAAGATTGCAATAGCATTGAATAGCATGGAAAAACAAGGGCTCATTTGCTTGAAACTTGCCTTGAAAAGTCAATTCGACTGACACATAGCACCACCATGACAATACCTGGTGTTATGAGACACTGGTAGCTCCAACACAGACCTGTTCCCTCAGTGGGGTTCACATCTGTAACACCAAACAGCAAACACAGCAGGTGCTGTGCTCTCGTTTCCTGTTTATATTAATCTATAGTGGATGGCTTGGCCACAGATGATCTAACTCCAGGTGATGTACAAACATTAATGATCTAAGCTACTCTGACCCTTTGTAAATTAATAATCCCAATTTTTGCAGAGGCAAACCAAAGTTATTTAACTTGCCCAGTGTCACAAGTAAACCTGTTAAAGAGAGTTCAGATCTCTGATTCCCCAATCAGCACAGGAACTAGATTCTTATCTGCTTTCTATGCATCAGGTTTCCCTAGGCAGATATAGGGTATTCAGGGCTACAGAGAGGCAGTGTTACCTCCTCCTAACAGCATCAGCAAATAGGCTTATATTCCTCACATCCCCTCCATCTGCAGATATAACTTCCTTTACAAATCATTGACTCTTTATGAGATTTACTGCTCATGCATTATAAAATAAATAGCTTCTAAGACTGGTTAAATAATACCATTGATATTTATATATTTGCACAATGCAGAACAGCCACGTGGCTACATAAAAGAAAAAAAACTAAGCAAAAAAAGATGACAATGAGACCAATAACCACCTTTAGCTGCAATATTTTTGAAAACAGTATTTCCAGCTTAGAAAGGGAGGACTTTCTGCATAAAGAGACTACACACCACACACGAACATGTCTGTCATTGGGTCCGAGAAAGGAGAAAATCACAGGGCTGGCTGCACAGAGAGGTGGAGGGAGGGACGGGCGGAGGGATGTGACAGATCTTGTCACTCGGAGCCCATGAAAGGAGGGTTAATGCTTGGCTGACCATTACCACCCTCTTACAGGCGGTCCGAGGTGATCGTTTTTCTGCTGATCGCTAATCAAAGGTTACTTCTAGACCATGCCACAAACCGGAGGAGCGAATCTCCTTCTGACAGCTTCTAAATAGCCCCAGTAGGCATTGTTGGTTCTGTCTTCATGTTTTAAAATTCTCAATCTTTCTTCTTGTGCTTCCCCGTAACAATGAAATATGAGCATTGAAATACTCAGAAAATAACCACAGCTCGGCTAGTGCTGGAAATACAGAGAAACTAGGAACTGCGAGAGAGTGGCTGGTTGCTTAATGGTAAATGAATTCTTCTTTCTGGTTGGAGTGTGCAGCGTAGCGTGTAAGTGAGGGTGGGCTTTCACAAACCATCCCACTACTCCAACCATCTCACGCTTTCCCTCAAAAACTTCTCCCAGGTCCCAGGCTTCTCTTTACTATTATTATTACTATTTCAATACATTGAAAGAGAACCTGGGACCTGTTCGCTGTACTGGATTTCCACTCTAGTGAAAGCAAGATTCTAGCCCGAGGCTGGATTATTACACTTGAGTTTTTAATTTGTCTGGATCTATTCGATGCCTTTTTATATATTTAAACTATAAACACTCTGGGAGAGGCTATATTTTAATCTACATTTGCGCAGTATTGTGGTTCCTGGGCTATGATGAGGACTTTCAGGTGCTATGGTAATACAGATAACAACAAACTGAAATTACACGGTAATTACTATCGGTCTGCAGCAATCTACCTAGTTATGGAAATTAATAACACTTATCACAAGTAGCCAAGAGCTTGCCCACAGACAAGTCATACTGTAATTATAATTTGGTACCACTGCAGCTACAATACCCTTATTGTAAAGGAAGGAGACAATTTTCCTGTACCAAAACATTAGGCAAGAGCAACAGAGGTATGGATAGAGGTATACATAGAACAACCCAAAGGCCCAGAACTGTAGGTTTCCATGCATGCGCTAAACCCTCAGCTCTAAATTCTGATGACAATTAGGGAGAAGGGACAATCAGTTGAGATATAATTTTCCCTTCAGGCACATCTAGATAGCACCAAAATGCCAAGAGGCAAAATGAAGGGGAAGAACGAGACCAACATCTCAGGTTTGCTGCAGGAGAGAATGCACAGGGTGTTCTAAGGAGTTTGGTAGAGAGGGAACAAGTGAGACGGGCAGATGCAAAGGATTATACTCACATAGGCTCCCACAATGCTGCTCTTGGCAGCGACGAAGATGAGGCAGATGAAGATGGCCGAGCCAAGCATGCCAACAGCACAGACAAGCGGATCAGCTCGCTGGGTTTTTAACCGGCACCATTTGGTAGCTCCAGCCCCTGTGATTACACCCAGGAAACCAGTGAAGCATGTGATTGCTCCGAAGATCAAGCTATTGAAAAGAAACAAGAAAAAAAGAGACAGTTATTTTTTCTGGAGGTTTTCCCAAAAATGGACATGGTCTTTGAACACATTATTAGGGTAAACTGACTAATGGAAATCTGCACATTGGCTTTGCAAGTTCAAAATAAAACAAACAAGCTCCCTGCTGACTGCCTGAGATTTTAGCACCCTTTCCTTGAAATTAAGAAAAAACCAACAGATGAAATTCAGCCGTTTACACAGGCATTGATCAATACGCAAAGATGTGCAAAGGACTCATATTGCTTCTTTGTGTGATACTGAGCGACCTGTAAAGTGCATAGTATAGCTAATTATGTATGTACAAAACAAACTGCACACTGATAATCTAAGGGGAAATCATGGACAGAGCAGGCACTAGGAAGCTTAAGGGAAAGGAAACCTAACAAGACTCTACATACCAGTGACTTTTAACATCTTTCTAACTCCTTTCAGACCACTTCAGAAAGCCTGATTAGGTTATTTTGCTGTTCTGTTACACATTTGAAATATGTTAACTACATTTAAGGAGCCAGGATGTGTTAAGGATTCTCTGTATTGCATGTGCAGGACTTGGGCTACAGAGTCTTTGGTAAGTACATTACAGCAGCTCCAGGGCAGCTCAAAATACAGGTGTCATCAAGGCGTGAAACGTTTCTCTGTGTGAACGGCAGATGGGCAGTCTGACTGGAGCTCTGTTTTCTTCTCACTGCATTTCTGCAGAACAGACCGCGGCCGCCTGCTGGGCGCTGCAGTTGATGGGACTCCAAACCACTAAGTAGTTTACTTGAGATGGGATTGTGTCAGCTAGAGCAAGGAGGTTTCTCTAATATTACTTTTCCCTCACAAGCTAAAAAGCAAAAGAGTTCACAAAAGGCAGTTTTTCGCATCTTTTATTCACCTGGAGAAATGCTTTTTTAGCATTTCAAGTTTTGTGCCATTCACAGTAAAGCACAAAACAATGAATTACTTCTCATAGCTTATGTCCTGCAAGTGATATAACTGAGACTGGAAAACCACACTACTGTCTAACATCAAGCAATCCAGGCCAAAGTGTCCCAGATGTCTGCAACAATCTTCAGCACAACTCAGCACACACAGCAGTGTATGGAGCAATCAAACAGCGAGGTCCTCCCTCACAGAGAAACAAAAGTTTTCAGGGTCAGTCCCTGCATCCTTGAGGGGAATCGGTCCAGCCTCTGAATTACAGCCACGATTGTGGCTACCCAACCTGCCAGCTTATTCTGCTGCTACCACACAAAAGTATGGGCCTCAAGAAACCATAGCAGCATAAAATGTTCTGAGTTGGAAGGGACCAACAAGGCTCACTGAGTCCAACTCCTGTCCCTGTACAGGACACCCCACAGTTCACACCGTGTGTCTGAGGACCTTGTCCAGTCTCTTCTTGAACACTGTCAGGTGGAGGCCGTGACACTTCCCTGGGGAGCCTGTTCCAGTGTCCAGCATCTCTGGTGAAGGTGAAGAACCTTTTCCTCATGTCCAGCCTAAATCTCCCCTGGCACATCTTCCTGCCATTGCCTCGGGTTCTATCAATGGTCAACAAAATTCTCAGCTCTCTCATCATCCTCTGAGGCAAAGAAAACAGTCTCTTTTCTAATTCTGAACTATATCCTGGGAACTAAGAGAGAGCTGAGGTCATCACTTCTCCATTGGTTTGACTTCATGCAATGAAGAAAAGAAGAGAAATAAAACCTAGTTTACAATCCCAGCATTTCCTATCATTGTTGCAAAGACCTAGAGGAAATTACTGACATTCTAGTAACTTGACTCCATGGGACTTGCCTGTTTCCTCTGGTAAATAAGCCCCCACTCCCTTTTCCCCCTCTTTAAAGCAGCAGAGTATGAATCTCACCTATCTTTGGTGCCGCAGGGCTGTGAGCTGCAGGTCTCCGCTGTCTTCTGCACGACTTGTGCTCTGTGAAGGTAGAGAGGGATCCACATGCCAAGCGCTCCTGTGGCAAAGGAGACGGCTGAGGTGGCCAACGATGAGAACACGTAGCTGCGGCTGTGGAGACACAAGAGGCAAAACCAAGAGAAGGTTTAGTGACAAAAGTGAAAGAGCAGGAGCCAGCGCTACAGTGACATAACACAGTGTTGGCCCATATAGCCCTTTGCCAAAGGGCAGAGCTCATACAAGGTACAAAGCGATGGAGAATAAGAGGCATGGAATATTTCTTCATATAGGATGTTCCATTGATAATAATGTTTTCAGAGGTGCTTCAAAGAGATAATTTTACGTGGGACCATTTTGGAAAATCAGTACTTAGTCACAAAGACATGGTGTGTGAGTTACAGGGCTATAATATCTGTAATATTACTTATTTAACTGGGTGACCAGTTTAACCTTTCCTTCCCTGTCCATGCCATATGATTACTGCTTGGATAAACTAACAAAAAAGTAAAGTAGAAATATTGATAAATTAACCATCATCAGTTTTCATAGTCCTTCAATACTGGATGATAATACCAGGAGGCATTTTATCCAGCAGTTCTAAAAATGACGGACACCACAAGTATCTCATCAGAACTCTGACGTAACACTGAATTCACAAGTGCAAGTTCTTGCACATTCACAGTCAAGCTTTCTGGAAGCAAGTGCAGGTACTTAAACACTTGTAAGCACGTGATCTTTTATGCACATATACAAGCACCCAAGCACAGTCAGTGCTCGTGCATTCGGTCACGTGTGCTTTTATAAACATATACATTTAAACTTGCCATGCAGTGCAAACTTTTGTGTATTTTCTCTTTTTAACCTCAGCAGAGTTGCTCTTTCAAGGTAGAAAAAGGATCTAAGAGCCTGAACAACAGTGGCACAACAATTAATACAAGAATAGCAATTTCTACACTTTAAAAGCCTTGATTTGTCTGAAGTATGAGCCAAACAAAGCAGACTCTCTCTTAGATCTCAATCTTGTAAAGGTTAGAGGAAAACCTGGAATCCATTACTGTCTCTGCAGTCAATACCTCATGAAAACCTAACTGTGATTTTCTTTCCTATGTCCACAGACTAAGCTTCCTGCAACTCCCTGCGTGTCGTCTTGTTCCAGTCTCACAGTGCTAAGAAGTACAGGTCATTGCATGTTCCACTTAAGCATCAGAGGCCAAGCATGCTTTTTACTAGAGTGCTCTTACTTCCTAATCAGGGCTTTCATGTCCCTTAGCCATGAGGTGCGTGCCTTCAGCTGTCCCCCAAGCTGTTCAACATTGCCTCTTTTAGCAGCAGGTACAAATATCAAGATGAGTGTCCCTGTTATCATTCCCAGGAGTGGAGATACCTGTAAAAAAGGAACAGGGAATTAGCACAGGAGCCAGCAGGGTTTGCTTTGACTCTTCAGTAAGAAGCAGATACGTTAGTTGCGTTTCAGCAACTCAATTCTTTACAGCCAGGCAGAGCACACTGAGGCATCTGCTCTTCCTTCCTCCCTGTCATTCCCTGGACTCTCTTATCTCACCCTGGAACAGCAGCTTTGAGAACACTCTGATTAAGGCAGTCCACTTCTTTGTGTTATCGAAGCACCAAGATTCATCTAAACATGATTCTTCAGTGAAAGCTACTCCCAGCTGGGCTGAGAGAACAACCGGTTTCTGGGAGAGCACAGGAGCCTTTTAAGGGTTATGAGGCCACGTGAAAGATTTCTGGATGGCTTTGAAAATCTTTGTTTGACACGCATCCCTCTCCCAGCTAACACACAATGGCTTTCCATCTCCAGGCAGGTTCCTTGGATTACCTCAGTGTACAGCAGACCAAGAAACCTTGAAAATTCAGGCTGGAAAATGACATGTTCAAGGGTTAGGCTTCCCAGTTTCCGATCCTTTCTCCCACACATGAGACAAAAGTACAAAGATCCTACAGTGTTTTGCAAGCTACAAACGTGATTCTTATTTTGACACTGAAATTCCATCATTGTCAGAATGGAAACTAGCACCATTAGGAAATAGGAACATGGATTTTCACTGACCTATCGTCTCTTCTATATGTGCTATTTTAAAAATAAATTCCTGTTCCAAAAAAAAATATGCTTCCACTAATAACCTGAGAAAGGCCTTTACACATAGAGCAGTGTTTCATGTCCGAAGATGACAAACCCAGAATTCTTCTAAGCAAAGAGAGAAAAGACAAAAGTATTTCAGAACTGGAAAGTCAGGAAGTCCATCATTCAGGGATAAATAAGCCTGATACAGAATGCTTACTACAGTTCACCACAAGACACAGCACTGGTAAGAAAAATGGAAGTGCTGTTTTTTAATAGGGTCATATAATTTAAAGTCTCTTTGATTTTTATCTAAAGGCTTAATCCTCCAACAGGACAATATCCATTGATATGCAGTAATGCTCCAATGAAACAATGATGTGACTGTCCTTCTGTGTTCTTCATTCCACAGAAGTACAGATTATTCCTGACCTCCCACGGACAGCAGGAGATCACAGAGGGAAGCATCACCTCGGGGAATCTTTCACATCTTGCAGGAGCACAATAATTGCCACGGGGATGGAGGCTGCTTTACACTGATGTCTGGAAGCTTTCAACATGTGCTGTTTGACTACAAAAACCAAGCAATGCTGTTCAAAGCAACCATCAGAGGAGTGTGCGGCTTGTCAGATTCCCCACAATTTCACACAGGCAGGGAATCAGGCATCGATGTATCATTTAGAGTGGAAATCACAACCTCATAAAGGGTACAGACTTGCAGATAGCCTGGATTTATCAGGATAACTACGGAGTCTTCATCAACAGAGAAAGATCCTAGTGAGGAGTTTTTCACAGAAATTAACCATTTGAGTTTTACAGATAGAAACACAAGAGTTCTCCAATGTGTCAACCTCATTAAAGGCCACTGAGGAGGGACCTTGGGGTTTCCTCATGCTGGCTTCTGCTCAAAAGCTAATTTTACCTTTAAAGTCTTTCTGCTAGTGAACAAGGTGGCCATCCTCTTGGTGTGAAGCTGTAGGCTATTCAACATTCACCACAGGTTCACAGCTGGAAACGTGTCTCTGCTCTCCCAGCTGCAGATGAACCGTTCATGGTGATTTTCCTGGCTTTGCTTACCCTTGCTGGCCAGGGAGGGAACAGAAGGGCACACTTGCCTGAGGTGGGAACCCATGTGTTTCATCACCTGCCGTTATAAATGGTGTTGGCCTGAGCTTCGTGAAATTCTTTCTCTTCATGAAGTGCCAGAGACAGAGAATGCACCTCACGGGGGCTCGTGCCACCATACGGCCAAAGGTCAGAAAACAGTTCTGCTGGGCCGCTTCCTCTCAGCACTTTCAAGGCATCTTTGTGCGCGGGATCCGCTTGTGCCTATGTGATTGGAGTGTATTATCTTTTCAACACATTTATCAAGGTCTCAAGAGGTTAAAATAGAAGGAAATAGACTGTCTCAGGGCAGAAAAACAAGCGGAAACTGGAACAAAGTGTTTTTTCCTCAAAGCAGGAAGCCATTCTCGGAGTTTCTTGACAGCAGGGGACTGAAAGACTGTGGAGTTGATTTAAGGCCAATGTGTCGTCTTCCCATCCTCATCAAGAAATCATGGTTGACTGATAATAAAGTGATTGGAAAATTCTTGCTCCCAGGCAGGAAAAAAAACAAGCACAATGAGCCAAAACCACATACCTTTCCCATTTGCTTAGAGAATGTATCTGCTATGCACTTCATATCCACAAAGGCAATTTCCAATCCTTTACCTTCTATCTAATATATATATATATATATAAAATAACAGGTTGAGTAATTGTGATAGAATTCTTCCTAATGCTGATCAACTGATGCAGCTGTTATTAAGATGTTACGAAGAGTGGCTCACCCGCAATGCCCAGTGCCAATCTCCAGCAACCTGCTTCACGCTTGAGCCGGTGATGTATCCCAAGCCACTGCAAGGAATACGAACACAAGAGTCAGCCAGAGCGGCACAATCACAGCTGTTCTTAAACCAACATTTTAAAAGTCACAATGAATTTTATGTCCTAGGCTCTCTTCTCCTGCAGGAAGAAACATGGAGGGTGAAGCTGGTGGTGGCTAATGTGTAACTCTTCCCAGCACTGTTGATCTAAAAGTGCTCAAATCTGATGGAAATTTGGACGCTGATCTCAAGTTTATAGCTGACCTTTCAATTTATAGCAGATGGAAACAAAAGCCTCAAAAATAATTTATTTCCCAATTCAATTTCTACATCAGGCCTTTCTGTGCACTAATAGGGATACTTAACAATTTTACGTTCACGCTCCCAGTTTAGAAGTGCCCTTCAAGGACACACCATATTCCATCATTAATTTTTTTCTTGCCATTTAATAGTACTTGCTTCTAATTGCCCATGAAGAGATCATTTTCCATGAGCTTGTTAGAAAAAAAGAGAACAATATGCAAGACAGTCTGATTGAAGAACATCAGATCTGAAGCTTGGAAGTCCCTTCTGAAGATAAAGGAGCAACAGGACCATGGATCTAAACCTCTGTTGGATATTGAGATAATGAAGTTCCAGAATCAAACCCAACAGGATGAGTATTTGTCATCTCTTGCTAGTTCACTGAATTCTCTGTAAATACTGGGCGTCCTTGACCCTCTTGGGAAGTTGTTCTTTTCTCCAGTTAAGGACTTTGCGATCTCTTTTTCCTTAAGAGCAAATGGACATTTGTGCATTTTATCTCAAGGATAAGTGCTCTAATTTGTAAAACACAGCACTCTAAACCAGAAGTTTTTCCCTGAGCTGGGAAGGATTCAACTGCTGCCCAGTTTTCTCTGCTGGAAACGAATCCACTTGTGCACAGGATGTTGTCCAACTCTGGGAATCAGCATGCAAACTATGTGAACCCACCCCGTCTACAACCTCACAATAGAGGGTCAGCCATTATTTAAAGAATTTTTTAAAATAATAATAAAAGAAAATCACAGATTCCCTCCTGTCCTGACAATCAGATATTGCATTGGGCTGATAAGGGAACTCAATTGAAAGAAAGCGTCAGAGGAAATAACTACTCCACATCGGAGTCTGTCTATTGCTTTCGTGAGGCATCCATGGGCTTGGCTCTAAGTTAAGACTGAGTGTGAATGCTCATTACAGTTTCTTTCTTCGCGATTTCTTCTAATTGCTGTTTCAGTGGCAATAGCACTCAAATGGACTGGCCACTGCTATTGCAACTACCGAATCATCTCAGATTGGCTCAGACACATTTTCCAAGCTGAGTCAGACTGGCCAAATTCCAGGTTGGGCAGAATTTGAGCTTAAAGTATTTTTAAAAGGACAAATTTCAAGTTGTCTATGTTGTAGAATATAATTCTCTTGAAACCTCTGATAACTGGACTGTCACATAGGCAGGAACCCAGTCACTCACTTCTGAAAACTCAGCCCACTGTCTTAAAAGATCTTGGTTTCACAGTAATCTAAAAGACATTGGCTAAAGAAGGCCCAGAAGTCAAATGAATCGAAGCAAGGATTCAGAGAACCAATATAACATTATTCAAAATGAGTTTAATTTAATAACGCTAAAAAAAAGAGTCAGCTAAAATATTTTTATTCCATTTCCACCTCAGTGCTGTAAAAAATAGTAAAATCTGTCCCACTAATTCCCAGAAGTCACATGAACCGGGGCTAGAAAAAGAACCCAATTCCTGCAACTAATTAGTCACTAATCACAATATCTTCCTGTCTAAACCAAAGACAGAAGAACTATCATCATTAGCAACTTAAGATCTGTGTGAGCTTACTTGGGAAACCAAAAGCAGATGAGAGCAGCAGTTATGTCACTTACCTGCCAAGAGGAATTGCAAAGTAGAAAACAGACAGCATGAGGGTCCTCGTGTTTTTGGTGAAAAGGTCTCCTATGATGGTTGGTGCAATAGTGGAGTAACTTGCTTCGCCGATGCCAACCAGGCCTCGGGAGAGCACAAGCAGCCAGAAATACTGAGAAAAGAAAGAGAACACCTTAGCAGGTCTCCCCTTGTCTTTTTGAATTCAGGATGAACAGTAGAAGGGGCATAAATAGGGAAAGATAAACCCATGTGGGTGGAAAGTGACCCCCTTGTATGCATTTATTTTTTAAAACCTCAGGCTCTTTTCCTGTGTCTCTTTCTGGAGAAGGAGAATATTTTTTGTGAAGATTTATAGGCATGAAAGAAAAGTAATAATAATAATACATGTTTACCCAGTGACACTCCAGAGATCCCCTAAGGCAGCAGAAGACCCGTGGTTTATTCTCAGGAGGCAGCTTGCTCTTGTTAAACCCAAGTGGAACGTGGAAGGTTTGGGGAGGTGGGTGAGTGTTATGAGTCTTGCACTGGGATCCCAAAAAATCAATAACAACCCCAACTTCCCCAGCCTGCCAGAGGACAAGTTACGACTGGTGAGATCCTAAAGGCTCTTCAAAGCCGTGAAAGAACTGAACCTGCAATCTCCCAAAGTTTTTTTCCTTCATTAGAAGCTACGGAAGAAGGGAAGTCTGCTCACAGGTGCTAAGCACCTATCGCACTCCATTTTCCACAAATAAAAGCAGGAATCTCCCCTTCGCAGCAGGAAAGCAGAGTAATTCAACACTGAACACTTTGGAAAAACCTCAGGAGAATTACGTGCCCTTCTGAGTAAAAGGCAACCCAAGAGAACGCGGAGATGGACTCAACGTTCAGCACAACACAGCCTCAAATGGACAAAAGGGATTGTTCATCTGATAGAATTCTCTTCATGGCCCATTTCCTTGTTTCCGTAAACTGCAAGGACCTGATTTTCAAGCCAATCTCTTTCACTATACTTGCAGTTTTCTAGGTGCTGTGTGTGAAGGCATAAGGCACAACACTTTGATGCCTAAATATCTGATATATACGCACAGTCAAGTTCTCAGACATCCAAGCAGCCTGAGCTACACCCAGAAGTAATTGCAGGTCCAGAAATTAAACAGTCAACTGCAGAAAAACTGTAAGCACAGGGCAATCTATTTCTACAAATCTAACCTCTACAAATTCTCAATTTACTGTTACTATTCTACGGCTCATTTGTGAGGAAACCAGCAGGGATTATGATATGCCCTTAAACATGAAAGCGCTTTGAGAACAACTAGCAATTACTGATTCCCTTTCTACAGATGGGGAGCAGTGGAGTTACAGGGCAGCGACTTCGTGCCCTACAGCAAAGCTCAGCCGGAGCACAGGGCTCTCGTTCTCAAACAGGGGAATGCCGGGCAGCCGTCAAGCCACGTGCGTCCATCATAAATACATCCATCAGCAGACAAAAATCTACCAGTGACACGTTTTCACTGTTGTCCTTGCTCTAACCCCCTGGTTGAAAGGAATTTCTTGATGATTCCTATAGTAGCTCAAAACACTTTTGCACACTCTTCAATTCCTCTTATTTTGACGTAAATTCTGCATCAATGCCTATTTTCTGAGTGTATACAAAGTTCCCGCTTTGCTGGCATGGCATTTGCAGAGCTGCAATCATTCATACATCTCCCATAAGCTGCACATCCACACCAGCCACACGTGGGTGTTTGCAGAAAGGGCAATACTGTGACTCACGCTTCTTAATTTCTGCCAATTACCCAACGCTGAACCACCCCACTGCAGAAATATGCTGACAATCATTGGCGCACAGGTAACCAATGCATTTGGAATGAGCAACAGTATTTATAACATGCTGAACGACTTAGTCACGCAGAATTAGAGAGCAGGGGAACTAGAGGCTGATTTTGGTTTCTTAAGAAGTTCCGATCTGATTCACAGAGAGGGTGACGGGTAAAATAGTCACCTGCCAGACCTGGAGTGAGTATGTAGACAGCGCTTGGTACACCTGTAGAATGACAAGTTTGCAAATGCACTGGATGTTCCTCAAATCTGAAATACCTACACAAAAATGACTCAAGTTTGTGCTCACCCGCCAGTATCACTCGCAGTGAATGCACTGGATAGGAATTTCTCCCCAGTAATGCTGTTGAAGGCTCCTCTTCCTCGTGTAAAGCAGGAAAACTGTACAAAGTTTTCCTGTTGTGGTGAAGTGTGACTCAGTTCCATCAATACCATTGAATCAGAGTCTCAATACAATGAAATCATCTGCAACAAGTAACATGTTCATTCTTCTCCCCGACTCCTCCTCCCTGGTTATCCCATGCTTCCACACTTCAAATATCTCTTTAATATCTAATCTATGTTCCCTGAAGCAGCGGTATCCAAATTTACGTAATGAGATTCTGACTTCAGTTGGCAATAAAAGGTGTCTTATAAAAAAAGCATAAGCTACACAAAGACATGAATGGTATCGCCCTTTTGAGATGCCATATTGGAGACAATGCAGCTATTTAGGTGTAATAACTAGTCAAAATACATAGAAGTCTAAAACACTATTAGGGAAGTATTTATAATGAGTTCTATATTGTGCCAGGTTTTAGAGCTCTATATCTAGGATTAAAGAGTTGATTCCTCATCCCACTGAAAGATCTCCAAAATTCTTGTGCTGCTATTCATTTGGACCCCCAGAGCACTGGTCCCCAAACTGGACCCCATGAACCGCTGGTCCCCAAACCACTACGTGTGCATACTGCCATTTCATGTGTGTGTATTGATATACACATTTATATCCGCATAACACATCTCTGTGTGTATGTGAACATGTCAACCAACACAAACAAATGGGGAAGTCAGATATGGCCCAGGCAGAGGAAGCTCTCCTCTCCCCCAGCTGTAGCAGGACATTTCTACCATTTCCTCTGCACTAGATTTCCCCCCAAGTGCTTTTTCCTCTTTGTCCTACCCCAGGATTCTCAGCAGTTTAGTGAGACAAAAAGGGCTGACACCACCAAATTCTCCTCTACATTATCTGTGCTTAAAAGTAGTACAGGTAGCCGAGACTTCTAAGTGAATTTCAGTGCTCCTCAAGCAGAAATTGACATATATTGAAGCAGCTTATTCTTTTCTACATTACTTCGGAGCTCTTCTGTAATTTGTTTGTCTGTGCAAATAGTTCTCACTCTAGCAGGAAAATTGACAACATCTCAGCCAGCTTGCAGCACCCGGGCTTATTCCCCTTCCATAGGTTAAGCCCAGAAACCTCAATACTTCAGCCTCTTTTTCCTGGGTCAGTGCTTGCAACTGAAGTTTTTTGAAGCAAAGAGCTATTAGAGCAAATGACACCCCTGAACAGTTGAGTTTTGGAAGGGATGCAGATCCTTATGCCTCAGGGAATGCACCCATCACTAACAGGAAAGTGCTACCTACTCACTTCTAAATTTCTTAAATTATCAGCAAATCATAGGCAAGAACAGTGATGGATCATGGGGACAGATGGCCCTGGTCTGATTGCTGTTGTCAATGACATTATCCCGTTAGAAGCTATAGGCTGGACACAATCCTTTCAGAATTTTCATCTGAAAAAAGCTTTCATGCTTAGAGTTAAATATTTATAATATGCCAAAAGACAGTTAATGTATTTTCTCTGCAGAGTATGACATGGTTTATATGCATATTTTAATACTGACTTTACTCTCAATCTCATGCACACGTAAATGTTTGATGGCATAGGACACGTGACTGGCTCTAATCATGTTTGGACAAACCTCCTAATTATACATTTATCCTAGTTGTATAGGCCATTGAGTAATACACGTTTTAATAGCTCTAATTACAGCTTTAACTTTTTTCTCTCTTTTTAATTAGTTAACAAAAGGAATTAAGCCACAGTTCTTTAAAAGATTAGCTGTCAGTGATAAACCTATAATCTGCCAAATATGTGTACAATGCTGAACCACCAGATTTACTGTCTAACGAATCATATGATCCTTAAGCTTCGGTTATTAAGTATTTGCATTTGAATGTGGAGAGGCTTGTAAGGGCCCCATAAAACAAGTTGAATACACGTTTCTTTCAGATTGAGGACACACGGACGGATGAGATCACACAGATACAGTTAACCTAACCGTGCAAGCCACGTTTTGAACTGATGCTGCTGGTCTAAAAGAAGGATTTTATTGTACAGCTACAGCAACTGCACCTGCAGCCTTTCTTATACGAGGATATTGAGTTAACCTTCTACAGTTTCTACATTTAGCTTCTGTAAAAGAGGGCTCAGCACCATGAAATTCCATATTTGAACTGCTGAGGTTTGCCATATTTTCCTTCTTTTATTATATAAACATTATGCAGCAAAGAAGGACATAGTGTCAGGGTTTGCATCCTTAGAAAGAAGACGTGCATAAGGAAAACCAACCATCCATGCCACTAGGCAGCTGGGATCACCACACAAAGCCTAAAGAAAATGTGTGTGGAGTGACAATAAACTAAGAAGAAAGCATTGGGATTGATTTAATTTCCCTGAGTTTCCTGAGCAAAGTCAGCTGAACTGTACTGCACTTCTACAGCGGGCAGGGACAACACCCAGGGTACCGCGGCAGTCACAAGCCATCAGTCAGAGCAACTGAAGACAGATAGACCTGGAATAGTGCAGGAGCCAGCTGATCAAAGGAAAACCCGCAGGGCTCCAGTGTATATTCAAGGGCTGCGCAGCTGTGGTCCCTTTTGACAGCTACATTCATATGCAAGCATTTGCCTCTCCCGAGCAGAACCTCTATTTTCTGGCCAGGCGAGCACTCTTTCCACTTCCACTGCATTAAGTTTTCCCAGCCGCATCAGTACCTTGCAGGGATCTAAGCGGTTAAAATCAAACACCACACCCTTCACCGCAGGTGGCAAAATGTACCACTGACCATGATGCAAACCATACCAGGAACAGGCTTCTGAGTATCGGGGTTGTGACTAAGAGCATCAAATTCCAGCTCATTAGCTGAGAGGCACTAGGAGAGCTGAGCAATGGAATGACATTACAAATACAGGTGATACCTTCGTTTAAACACTAACCACTCCATTTCTCTTAGCCCTCACCTTTAAGAATCTGAAAGTTCCCAAGTCAAACACGGACACTGACATATCATAAAAGACAAGATGACATTAAATGATGATGTTTTAAATTCCATTCTGTGCCTGGATGGATGGCAAAGGCTACAGGAGAATAGATAAGCCTAAATACACCTTCCACCTCTGTGCACCCCTACGGCATCACAGATTTTAAACAGCTACAACCAAGGCACCCGGTTTCCAGTGATGGATACAGGTCCTGGCTCCACACACTCGGTAGGAATGGTGTGTCAGACCTGGATACGGACCACAAAGTCACACGGCCTGCCTTCTCAAACATGAATGGTTCTAACTCTCTTTTAATAAAAGGAGAATAAATATCATAAAGAGCTAGAGAGGGGTTACAAATGTAGTACTGGTGAATTGTTCTGTGCCAATACCCAAGAATGTGTTTTCCTGTCAAGTCCAGGCCAGATTTCATGCCAAATTTTGGCCATTTGCTGTCTTCCTGTCTGGGAAATCTTTGTGCAGGAACAAAGAAAGATGAGGATCTACCTTCATCTACAAGCACTCTTAACTAATCCCTCATGGGCATTGCCAGCAGAGAGACCAAAATACAAAATAACATGTGGGTAGAACCATTCGCTGTGATGTTTTGTTGGTCAGTACTTTTCTCCCCCATTATTAGGTTAGGTGAGCATTGTTTTCAGGATTTCCTACAACCAAAAGGAGATGATTACGTTTAACCTCTGTGTGGCATAGATAGCGATGAGCCAGGACACATGCTAGTGTGGGGTCTGGTTGACAACAGGTTGATGAGATGAGTTATCAGCTCTGATGCAATGCTGCTATCAGTATTTTATCTGTTTTCTGTAGAGACACAAGTGCACTTAGAAGTTCAAGTTACAGTTACCTGATAAATAAAACTATAAACTACCCTTCTCATCTCCAACAAGATGTCCTTTCCTTATCAGAAGTGAATCATGCTGGCAGGCTAGTCTGGGAGACATTCACTACAGTTGCTGGTTCTGTCGCCATTTGGCCCATTGCAGAGCAGTGATTTGGTTCAGAATCCTCTTTTCTTCCCTCACTGTGTGTGTCATCACTTACCCACAACCACTTTTCACTTCCCATCTCTTTACAATCACAACTGCTTTTTAAGTCACCACTTCACCCATTTCCCATAACTTCTATCACCATTGGAGTCTATTTAAGTTGTACAGTTTCCTCCCTCCAAACTGAATTCTTGATGCCAAGTCCATCTTCCATCACCTTTTCAAACTGTTCTTCTCTCCTCTGCATGCACGTCACAAAATCAGGGAATGGTTGAGACTGGAAGGGACCTCTAGTCTCTGAAACCTTAATATGCTTGATTAATCATTTGCTCAAGGGCCAACACAGAAACCCTTTGCAATTTGGATGGATGGACTTATACTATAGCTTCTAAAGCAGTCTGATTCTTCTGCAGCATCCACCTACACTATGCCAAACAATTCAAAACTGGGGCTCATTTTGTATGCACTAAGTGTCCAACCAGTTCTCAGCTCTGCGCACCTCACCTTTGAACAATTCCCCTTTGGGAAAATTCAGCTGGTATTCAGAGACCCGCAAGGAGGAGAAGAGAGACTACAGCAAGCAGAAAGAGAACAAAATACATATTTAAAAACAGAAATGAGCAAGGGAGATGAAGCAAAGTCCACTCACCTTTCCTTTGATTGTCTCTAGTATTTGCTAACGGCTTTAATTCTCCCAGGTGACCTGTTAGGCACACTTAATTGAATGTGGAAAGTTTTATTTGGAAATATGCTTAAGATTGCGGCTGATTAAAGCATCCTTATTTTACGAGATTTATATCATTATTTAGTACATAAAAATAACCAGTGAAGACTGCAAGATATTCCTTTTTCACTCATCACACCCTTCAATCAGCGACTAAAGTGTTTAACAACTGGATACCTACAGAGAGGCTCTAAAGTGAAGCACCTAATTAAGCTCTCTGGAGAAAACAACAAAAACAAAACCACCCGGGAAGCAGCAAGACTCCCACAGAGCTCCCCAGAGTCGGCAGGGAGCTGCTCTGCGCTTCACGGGCACCAAATCAGAGCCAAGATTTTCTTTGCTACGTGTAAATTTTGCCTTTCAACATTCAGATTGCAACATCTGGAATCCAAGTTCCCATCGCTGCCCTCCCTTCAAACCTGTGGCAGTCCCGAGAGACTCTTCTGTTGCTTTTCAATCATTTTCTGGGTAGCACCAAAAGCAAAAGAGGGGGAAAAAAAACCCAATTCCCATTCTCCATCCAACTAGGTAATGTAATTACAAGACACTGGGTGATGAAGCAGCAGCACTGGGTTCTGTCAATAGCTTCGGTTAAGACAAAGCAGCATTTCAGGTTTCTAATTGAAGGGCTTTTCATCTGATCGACCTGCCTGTGGTAAAAATATTACAGGACGCTCAAATGGAGGGATTGATGTTCTTGTCAGTTTAGTCTCTTGGTCATTAATATTACATTAATGACAGGGATCTGGAAGGTAAATGGAAGGAATGTAACGGATTGGCTGGTTTATTCAGCTGAGCACCATCCGGTGGAGTGCCGCATGTGTAGCTTCTTATAAAACAGACCGTAAAAGAAAAAGGTTGATGTTGTCAAATAAATCACAGGGATCATGAAGAGCCCCGTGTTACCGGTCCCTGCTTGGACACCGACTTAAAGCAATTCTGTTCATCCTGTGCCTCTGGTGCGAGACACAGAGGAGTCCGTAGCATTTCACATGGCTGGAATAGGGTCATTTATCCACGTTACAAAACAATTACATGCAGCTCGGCCAGAATGTATCTTCCAAAACAGCTCCCCTGAGAACCTTAATAGTTCTGGGTCAGAAACAAACTGTTGCTTTTTGTTCCAGACCTGTCAGGTGGAACACACTTATCAGTGTTTGCAACAAGCATCCCTGGCACTGGGCACTGTCACCATTCCCTTCCTGAGATGTGCAAAGGTAACCATAACAATCACAAAAACAGGGACTAAGAGAACTACAATGTGTTTTTGCCACCGTGACAGCAATGCAAGGTTCTCGATGCAAAAGTTTTCAAATCCTAATAGCTGGAATACGACCTGGCATACACAAAGCTAAGGAACATTCGCAGGCAGTAACAGGCTGCTGTGATGAGTCACAAGCGAAGACTGAATCCAAGCAACCCAGCTGTCAACAGACACCAGATTTTTCAGAACAAATAGTTACAAGTATGGATACACAACACTAACACCATCTCCACCTTCAACGAACTCTATAGAAACGTGGGAGATCCAACCACATCAACCCAATGGGCTGTCTTGGCTCAAACACTCTGTGCTTTGGACCAAGTCTTAAAGCAAAATTTAGTTAAATCCGACCAACAGGTCTGGTTTTTGGAGAGCACAACCCCATGGTCCT
The DNA here is from genome assembly GCF_963082525.1 of Nesoenas mayeri. NCBI lineage: Eukaryota > Metazoa > Chordata > Aves > Columbiformes > Columbidae > Nesoenas > Nesoenas mayeri. The sequence continues at coordinate 7,555,375 of NC_137569.1, read as the reverse complement.
GGCCCTGAGTCACCTGCAGAAACTGATTTCTCAGCACCCTTTGAAAAAAGCACCAGCCAACTGAGACACCCAGGTGTGGATGTTTTGCCCTACGTGCATCTTCAAGGGTAGAACGAGATTTGAGAGTCCATGAAGACACATTTTAATGGTCTACATCTGAGAGATATCTCATTTTAACATCAAATTTCCAGAGGGAAACTGATGCATCTATCAATTCCTCCTACCTAGCAGCTTCTTCTTATTCATGATCTTCAAACAGTTGTTATTTTGCTAGTTGAAGCGTTATTAATTGGCAAGGTTTTATCATGCTGCAGTTCCATTTCATTCTCTACAGCCAGACTATTTGACAAAATGACAACCCTATTTAACTATATTAAATACATTTGCATGTTCTGTCACTATCTTCTCATGAGACTATGTCAATCATGTTTTCAGACATGGTGATCAGCACCATTCCTAGGGATTTCCAGTTCAAAATCTATTACATGGGTTTGAGATTAGTACTCTAATTCAACACTATCTGAATTGCAAATGCAGTGTTTTGTGTAGCATGTGAACTTTATGCATTTAAAAAGAAATGTCAGCACTTCAAAAGACTAATTCAGCACCTGGTACTAAGACATTTCCCATCTTCACACTATTTACACGTTACTCAGAACACAATGGTCCTTTTTTCAGCATTTCTGCGTGACCCAGGAGGCCGCAGACTGTGTGCGCCATTGAAGAAGCATTGACACATCCTACAGCATGAGTGATGCTTTCGGAGCAGCAGGCAACCATGAGCTCGACCAAAGAAAAGCCCAAATCCTGACTTTTGCATTTGAACACAAAGCCAAAGAGGCTAAATAACACTTTCCCTCTCTCCTGCATCCTGTTTTTCAAGACAAGGTGCACAACCTTCAAGAACCACCAAGGTCCTTCTAATACAAAGTTTAGATTGGTACTTTCACCTGCAAAACTCGTCCTAATGAGACTAAAATTGGGTTGAATGAATTGTTGTATTTGTGAGGCATCATTAAGCAAGCTCTCCTGAAGCATCATGCTTCTGTCCACGTCATAAAGCCCATGAGAACAAGCCATGAGCTGCCCCATTTACATCCATGCTAAGTACGTATCAGCTTACATCCTTAAATAAACAGTAATCATTCTCCAGACCTGCATTTGAACACCCCAGTGAAACACAAAGGGACATGTTCTGCCTTCCCAGCTTGGCACCCTCTCAATACCCTCCATACACAATATTCTGGGAAGCTTCTTTCCAAAGGAACAGGATCACCTGGTGCCATCCAGACACTGCAGTAATGACTTGCTTTGATTCCTGAACTCGTTTGACCAAGCCAGACCCCCCTACCAGTGAAGCACAGCATGGAACAGTGGGGCACTGCACTGGGAATGGCTTGTGCTCCTCAGGTCACAACCACTACTGCAAGGACCATCTTAAGCTGATAGGAAATTTTATAATTCCTTACTCTATATTTTAACATTTGCGTAGAAACTTACACGCAGCTCTTTTTATTTTTCCCCACCCAGCTGGTTCAGTCCATCTATTTAAGGAGCATTTTCCTTTTCTTCCATTCCTGGAATGTTTTGAATAAGGCTGAGCTTAAGATGTTGTAATAATTATTTATAAAGCACAATGTTAAAGCATTATAGAGACTTCCAACAAGACAGGGTTGAAGCAATAAGACCTTCTTTTTGTGTTCCATCAGCATGCTCTGGGGTTAGGCCCCTGCTGCAGTATGACAAACAGAATATACATTTTAATAGACAACGCAAGAAGAAGGAATTCTTCAAAGACACACACAACCTGGCAATGCAATAAATATGCCTTCTTCCCTCTGCCTCCCCAGCAAATAACTGACCCAGGTGAGGTTTCCTGCTCAGGCACAATGAGGCAGGAGAAGTGGGATGATTGTTACCGCAGGCGTTGTGTCCAAACCATCCATTAACTGACAGAGCGGCTGAACTTTCCTATTCTTCAGCCTAAAGACTGTAAATTCAGGTTTCTGCATAAAAACGGGACAAAGCTGCAAAGGTGTTAGGCCTGTAAAGATCTTTCATGCTGGCTCCACAGTCCCCAGCCGTTGTCTCCAGGCATTTTCACGATCCCATGAAACAGCACCAAATGTCAGCACATTGATTTAAAACGATAGAGGGTCTGACTCAGTTCCCACAAAGACACACAAAAGGTTGCCACAGACTTCCAAAGGAGGAGCTGAATCAGAACCACAATCACAGATCCTACGATAACGATTTCAACATCTTCCAGTAACCCAGATAACCAACGGTCCTCTAAAAAAAGAGCGGAGGCAATTACAGGGAGCACTCACAGAGCCCCACTGCAAATTAGCTTTAAGCCTGGAGCCTATTTCTTGATACTCTCCCAGCACAAACCTCTGTCCACCTGGTCCATAAAATGCCTGAGCTCTGAGGAGCAATTCTGACATTTCATTTTAATGAACCGGCAATAGAAGCCTCTGCGGCAGCAAGCGTCACTTCAGGTGACTTATGATGCTCAGCAATAGAAACATCTCTTCTTATTTCAGCATTCACAGATCTTGCGTGATTTCAGACCAATTAATGACCCAAAAGTATGCAGCAGAGGGCAGGAGGCACACTTATCTGATCGGGGTGATTTGAGAAGTTTGAATGGGATGTGATGCCAAACTGCTGCTACCTGGGGAAGGTTGGACTTGGGAGCTGTAAACTTGATTGATCTTGGGTCCCAAAGGGGAGAGAGCAGACCCGATCTTGTTCCAGACACCCTGCAGACAGGACAACTTGTGTATGGTAGAAACAGTCCTTACAACAGTTTCTTTAAGTTCATTTTTCTCATCAGATGAATAAGCTTTCTGAGTAAGCTTTGGAACTATACTCTGTCTCCCTCCTGGCAGCCACCACCAGCTGTGTTTTCAGTAACTCTTCCCAAACGTGTTACAGATACATGTATGCAGATACTGGAGGGGAAAAAACCCAACAGAACAGAAAATATAACACATCAATTTCTGATAACACCTATGAAAAACCTCCTCCTCCCACAGATCGGCTTTTTTGGGCTGATGCTCTGAGAACACCCTATACCTGTTTTTCATTTATAGTTTCCCGTGGAAAAGGGACAAGGTAGGAATATAAAGCTGTCAGGAGACAAACACAACAGTAATTCTGCACTCTATTTCAGCAAGCTGCAACTGTTGCATCTATATAAATCTTCTCCCATCTCTTCTGTCCTAGATCAGCAAAATCTGAGGGAACAATGAGGACCCAAGAATCAAGAGTTCAAGCCATTACACTTGTCTGTGCAAGAGAAGATGTTGCTCTTACATGAAAACAGTTTCCCATACAGTATTTGGTATCAATATATATATATCTATATATATTACCCACCCTAATATCTTCTTCTGTGATAAGATGACGCAGTGGACTGTATTCTTCCTGAGCAGTCTAGCAAAAGGGCAATTGTGCAGAAATCCAAATGCCAATGGCAAATGTTCATCGGTAGAATTCCAGTATCACGTTTAGGGCTGGCAAAACCCACCAGAGCCAAGGGACAGCCCTCGGCCCCGAGCCCCTGTGTCAGTGCCAGCCCCGTCAGGAATCACACGCAAGGGAAGGGACTGAATGCTGTGCTGCCGACTTCACTAAGTTGCTCGGGAGAATGTGATTTGCTTTCTTTCTAAAAGACAGTTCTGCTCAAAAAGAAAAAATAATAGGATGGAACAGCGGGATATAAGCATTCCAGTAATTCATGGTGACTTCAAAGATAATGCTCAGTACCCGTCTAACATAAGAACTGATGGCTTGGGGCTTTTAGTTCTGTTTGTTTCTGGTTCTCAGACTGTGGATTTATCTTACACAGTGGAAGCAAAGGAACAGAAGCTCTGTGTTTTATAACATAACTTCTGCCAGCGCATGTAAGACCAAAGGGGTTTATTATGTTTTTTTCTTAGAGTGAATCATCGTGTGTAGGGGCATGGGGTTGGTTTATGTTTACATTTTTTTAAATTAAACCAGCTAACCATTTGTTCCACACGGCACATCGTTTGTTGCTTCTCTTTTAGCACTCCTTGAAAGACAAGCTCTGGAAATAAATATACATCTGGCAAGGCTGAAAGACGGGACTTTAGCAAGCACTGCAGGCTAACTGGAATTCCACAGTGGTCTGTTTGCGTCCTCTTTCAGAGATAAATCAAAAGGAAAAAACACTAGTAGGTGTACCTATCCAGATTAACTTACAGCGGGAGCAAAAAGGTTTTATCATATTAGCTATATCAACATTTAAACAGAAATATTTACCAAGAACTGGAGGATTCAGAAGCACATTCCTGGTTTACCTTGGTAACTCTTTGCTTTTCCATTTCCAAACCCTCTACCGTGTGTGGCTCTGCTGTCTCCCAGCAAACCCACATTACCACAGCCTGGGCTGGCTGATTATTAGGTACGCTTGGTCTCCCAGCCTAGTGGAGCCAACCTACTTAGCAGAACACTTTGCCTGTCTATAAAACAACATCCCCTTTACACAGAAACATGCTTTATTCAAGATAATGCACGGTAACCAGCAGTATTTCACAAGACTAGGAGGACAGTCTGCAACTTTCCACCTCCAAGCTCCTTCTTGCTTTAAGAAACTGGTGTCTGCCCAAGAGGGAGAGGGGTCCTGGTCTCGAATTTGTGCTAAGCGGGGTAGGAAGGCTTGCACCAAAAGCAGCGTTTCACCTAAGACAAATTCCTGGCCAAAGCAGTCAGCTCTAAGAACAGTTACCATGGCTGAGAGATGTGGATATCCAAGCAGCCAAAATCAAACCCCCAGCACATGGGCTGATCACTCCTGGTAACCAGATTGCCTCACATGAAACTGTTCAGCAAGTGAGAAATGGTGCAACTAGGATTACGGACTCTTTCGAGTGACATCCTGGAACATAAACCAGCCCAAGGTGATCAGTCACCACACGGGCAGTCAGGCTCTACACTCATCAAAGTGCCATCTAAAGAAAAACGGGTCACTTGTTAAATCAGAGTTTATATTGATACAGAGGAAGACAGACGCGTGTTTTGCTTTTTGTGTGGATGGAAACACATCTTGGTAAAGAAATTCCGTGATGTCTGTGTGCTCAGTGCGCTTCTCTGTGATATGACTCTAGACAGCCCATCCACTCATTTTTTGCTGATTTATTATGGAGCACAAGCCAACAACCAGAAAGTGTTTCATCCAAATGCTTCCAAAAATCAAAACAACACACGGGGAAGAGTTTTGCAGATGAAAGTACCAAAATTTGTACACCTGCAGGTGCAGAACTGATTCAAAGGCATGCAGAAAGGGAGGTCATTTCTAAGCAGGTGTCTGTACTTACAAAATACGAATTAAGATATATACATACTCTACTGAAGTTTCTATAAATGGAGTTAATCTAGAGATCCACCTGATGTGTACCAACTTTAACAAATTTTAGATTAATGAACAAGTTTGTTAATGATTCTTTCACACAACTTTTATTTTAGGAAGTGCTAAATAGTGTTATAGAGCAGAAATGTGCAAGTACCGGAGACAAAATAGAGGAAGATTAAATCCTTATTTTTCTGTAGAGAAATTGTGCACTAATATATATTATCAAATCACATTACTTAACAGAATAAAAACTTACCTTTTCAAAATTATCTCAGTCTTGTTACTTCTGATGGTTTTCTTTAGTTAAATTTACCATTAGCCGCTTTTATCCGTGAAACCAGATGTATTTATGGAATTGTTCTCCGATATGGTATTTATTTAGGTTTCTTATTTTGATTTGGTTTAAATGTAATCTAAGACCTCATGAACAGCAACCAAACATTTAAGTACCTAGTTATCTTGCTACTATTTTGCTATGCAAGGAATTAATGCATTGTTGTTTTCTGTAACTATCACCTCCTATAAGCTCTGGAACTAACCTCAAATTTTGGTCTGATTTTCTTTTTGCCCTGTGAGAACCTATTATTTAGTTATTTAGTAGCTACTAGCAGATGAGAGACTCATTCTTCATTTATTCAACAGTCATTATTCCATGTTAAAAGCCCAAATATATTTGGTAATAAATAACTAAGGATATTTTAATAAGTGGTTACAAACCTTAATGCAGTGCTTTCTAGCAACTATGTGTTTGCATGGTATATATATATCCAATTCCCTGTTTTATCTGCCAGTTTTCAGTCACTGTCTTTTTAACCCAAAAAGCATGAAATAGCATTTATATGGTATCTTCGATGAACTGTTTCATTGTGCTCCAATCCTTTTCTCCAGATCAAATTCCATCTCTCTGAGGTATTTTCTCACTCCACATCTTCTTCTTTCTACACGGCTATTTACTGAATAACTTGGCAGATAAGAATTAACACGTCCTTTTCTCTATGCTCGTTTGCACAACAAATTACAAATAATCTAGATATTCGGTCAAGTGATAGCATTTTGATTGTTTTCCTTTACGTGTCCAAATTTTAGCCAGGGACTAACACCACACTGCCAAAAAGCATTACAAATTGGGTGCCTTCAGAGCACACCAGCTCTGTCGCTGGATTTCTGCCTTTGTTAAGCTGCCTCTTCCCACTTACACTCCGAATCTGTGGACACGCACTCTATATAATTACACAGTGACGGCGTGCACAAGGCATGAGACGCCATCAAAATTGGGAAAAAAGGCAATCCCTGAAGGCACAGTTTGCTATTTCTACTGAATGGCTATTGTTTTCACCTACTTCAGTATTCTTGCTGTCGCCACACCTGAGTTTACTGTGCAGTCTTGCAATGGGCTCAGCCTGTGTCAACTTGCTCCTTCTAGCCCTGTGTTTTCACGTTGATTTGGGTGTGAGTGCTTATCTATTTATAGTAGCCTCACCGCTGCTTTTATTTGCGCCAGCAAAGAGTTTTTCGTATTTCAGCTCCTCATGTTCCTCCCTGACAAACACACCATCTTAAAAGAAAGAAAAGATGTTGAGAGAAGAGCTGGTGTTTTGCTCCTCTAATGAATCGTAGAAGAGAAAGATCAGGAAAAATGCTCTCTCTGACCCTATTTCTCATTGGCACTTCAGGAATTTGCCTTGTTCAATGTGGCATGTTTTCCCAATTAGAGATAAGGCCTCAAAATGGTACCAAAGTGGAAAAGGACACTGTGTGAAGTTGGAATTATTTTTATGAACATGCTCAACTGCTGCAACCACTGGGTTGAGCACATCCATACAGCAACTGTGAAATTTTCCTATGATCTCCTGGGGTCAATAACAAGAGCTGGGAAAGAGACCTCTAGCTTAATTGAGAAGTTTTGGGGTAGAGTTGAAGATCACAGTAAAAAGAGGACAGGGAATTTTTCTCAGTACTTGGGTGGGTTTTGTCCAAGGTTGTGGTTTGGGTCCAGAGTTAGTACTGATGCAAATCCAGAAATTTCTATCCTGTCTCTCTTGTGACTTCCAAAACACTGAAGTTTGTATTCCGAACATAATTCAGCTTTATAAACATGATTCTCCTTTTCTTTGGCTAAAAACACACCACTTCCACTCTGAGCTCTTGTATATTGATGACCATATATATTAATCCCTACTACTTCAGCTGATAAACCCCAAATCCTTAAACTGAAAACCAGCTCTGAAAACACAGATTAGATCAGTCCAGTTCCAGTGTCCCACTACTTGCAACTCCATTGCAGAGAGAGGGATGAAAAATGGAGCATGAATGTGTGTTCCTAACATGAGAAGTGTTTATAAGCAGATAATTGTTTCTTTTATAAAATGCTTCCCTCTTCAGCTTTCACCACAGTTGCTTTTGCAGAATGTTACAAAGATAAATTTAGGAAAAAAACCAAACCAAACCCAACACCCTCTTCATTTGAGACAGGAGATGTTCTTTCTCTGGAAAGATGCTTCTTGGCCAATTATAAACCCAGAACAACTCACTGAGTTAAGGCTTCTACATTTGGCCACGTGCATTTTTCGTTAGAAATAGAGCAACGCTCAATCCAACATGAAAGCCAGAGAGACACATGACTGCCGCTGCTCGCTTTAGGTGGAAATTCTCTTTTATTAGAACTGTGTGTGGGCAGCAGGGAGCAGGGCGGAGAGGTTTAGTTCCTGGTTGTCATTCTTTAGGCGTGACCACAATGCTGCAATTTCTGGAACGCAGCTGGACAGAAAGGATGAGGAATGTCCCTACCTCCCTTGGGGAAATCGGCCTGATGATGCCAGGAGCTGTGATTTGTCTCTCCAGGAATGTTGCCACCTGCAGCAATTAAGCCTCCTCTAAAATATGGTTTAAACAAGATGATATTTTTTCCTCAGCAACTGCCAGATCATTGTTTCCTCCAAGCACCTCTGACAGGCATGAAAATTAATGCAATGAGGAGTCCTGAAAATGGGGTGCTGTGGCTGTCCTGAAAGTAGGTGAGGGATGTTGTACAAGGCTTGACAAAATTAAGTGAGCCTGACAACTCCATCATCAGTTCCCCAGACACATCCATCAACAAGCGCTAAAGGAGCTGAACGTGTGTCTAATCTCTGTGCTATCAGCCAGCTTCGCCGCCTTTGCTGGACAGGAAACAAAGCGCAGGCATAAAACCACTGCTGGGTGCATTTTATCATTCTACTTACCACGGGCAGACTTCTCAACAAACCCCAATGGCTTCTCTTACATACCAGAAGAGAACAACTCTATAGACGAGGATTTGTTTTTCAAGTTTTTAAAGTTTCTTTAAGATCTCCCTCAAAACAAAACCTTTATGTCTACAGAAAGTCTTGCTTAGATATGCTTCACCTGTTGTTTTTTTATGTATGGACATGATCAGAGAATAACAGCTTTCACGGTTAAGAAAACACAGTTATACAGACCACACTTCACCTAGAAAAGGTCACATAACACAATGTACTCTATGTCTAATACACACCAGAAGGGTACATTCTCCTCAAGCACACTGTGATGGGGGGTCAGGAGTTTTTTAGGAACGTATTGTGCATCTTTTCAGGACACTGTGCAAAGTATCTATACAAAGATCTTACCTGTTCAGTGATGAAGGAGCTTGAAAAAGTGACAGCTGACCAAAAGAAGATCCCACAGCTGAGAATGATCTTTCTGTTGAAACGGTCACCAAGGTAACCAAAGATGGGTGCTGCAACCATGAAACTACAGATGAAAACTGCAAAGGGGAGAGAAAGGAAAGAAACATTTAATAAACATCAGGCCAAGAACATGGAAGCTAATTTTCTGCAAGCCAAATCCTCTAGAGAGCAGTTCCATTTAATTAGACATTCTGCAGCTCTGACTTATGAAGTTGTGCAGTCTGATTGGCTTTAAGAAGCCAGTGTTTCCTTAATCAAACCAATTTTTCATTCCCTAAGAAACTTCAGAGCAGTGAACTCGTATTGCATCTGAAAGCACCAGCCCCTCTCAGCCCCTGGGAGCTCAGCATCTAGGAATGGGCAAAACCAGGACAGAATAAGTTCAGAGCTTCAGCCTAAATGTCACTGAGAAAGTGAAGTGGAGGTTGGAAGGAGTTTCAAGTAAACAGAGAACAAGCCAAGGGCTCCTTGTTGGCTCTTGCAGCACAGACCAGAGCGAAAGGCCACAGAAATAGAAGTTATTTCATCCTTACTAGCGGTTATTTTAGAGCAACCATGAAGAAAAACAGTCAACGCTACAACCATCCTATTGGCGCCAGTCCTGTAGTTAGACAGAAAGCTCCCACCTCCTCATTAGATCCTTTCACCAGCACTGAACTTACATTTAAACCCATTGTGAGCAACGATTTCACTAAAATAAAGAGTTTTAACCTACAAAGCCCAAACAGGCCAGGAACATCCTCACCTGAAAGATTACAAATTCACCTTCCACCCCAAAAAACCCCAAAGCATTAACCCAAGACCTTTTGTCATGTAGGAATGAGGCTCGTGATAGAAAAACCTCTGCAAAATCTCAGCTTCAGAGTTCTCTCCTCCAGCCGAGCTCAAAACCACTGAAAACACCTAAAATGGGGCACTCACACCATATCCACAATTAAGTCGGAACTTGCCAGAAACTGCCAGATTTTAAGCTGATTTAGACCTGGCTTCAGCGTGTCCACATTAGTGATTTGGATAAGAGCAATGACATCAGTTTTATTGCTGTGTAGTAAGAACTTTCACTGACTGGCTGAGTTCGGCAAAGCCAGAAGGACTTGGGTGGGACACCACGATACCTGGAGATCCCTTGTTAGCACAGAGTTCTGACTCTCACAATTATTGGGCAGCTCCTGGGTGGGCTTTTGGTGTTGTCTAACCCTGACTATCTTTTATAAGGGGAAGGATGGGGGATAGAACATGGGAAAATAAGGCAAGAGCAGAGGACACACTCTTTTGGTTGGAATGTGTGCATAAATTAAACCGGTTAAGACCCAGATTCTGAATTTTTCATGACTGATGATATCCGATAGCTCAAAAACATGCAGAATGCTGAACTGAGTAATGATCTAAATGTCTCTTCTTTTTTAATATATTAAGATGTCAAAGTTGCTTTATAAATAATACATAGCCATTTGCATCTGTATTTTGTGAGCCGTATGACTGCGTGTCAATTTTGCACTGTGATATTTGACAGGAATTACAGATTTCCTCTTTTTAAGTTCATAGTAAAATGAATGGAGATAATACAGAAATGTTAAGACATGACAAGAAGCACATGCAATATGTTATCACACATTTCAATAGTAACGCTATGCATAATGTTGCTGTTAAGTTAGCACATAAACCCTATTAACAGACAGAACGCTCTGTCCCTGCATCTATCCCAAAATCCTGGTGCAAACAAAACCTGTTGTGCTCACCCACCCCTGCAGACACCCCCAAAACCCCCCATCTCCAGGGAATTTGTCTGTAATAGACCCGAAGTGGTTTAAAAATCTCAGCTCTCCAAGGTACATCTGCACTGGCCCCAGCCCAACAAGGCACTTAAGCGCACGCTTAAGTGCTTTCGAGTCATCAATTCCATGATTAAGTGCTTTCCTGAATTAACACCAAAGCACCCCGTACCTTGCAAAGCTGGTGTGGCAACCTGGCATGAAGGGTATGGGGCTGTTTATTGGGAATGAGAAGCAGAAAATGACTCTGACTCATACCAAGCAGCATGCCCACTGCAATTTGACCTTACTCTTGGAAGGACAGTGACATTCATTCGTCTCAGAATCAGATATTCTGCCGTTTTTACGATATAAAAAGACATGAAGCTAAAAAAGCTTCTAAGGGAAAAACCAGAAACATCCAAGTCAGCATCCCACCATTTCAAATACCAAATAACCTGCTCAATTAAACTTTGAGACATGGAGAGTGTGATCCAAAATTCACATGAAGCAGTGGGATTATTAGCTTCAATGACCTCTGGATGATAACTGCAAAGTCTAATTCTGGAATTTGGGCAAAAGCAAGCAAAAAGCACAAGCCTCCTCTTTCCAATAAAATAAACCTAAAAAAAAGATTGTCCAATGCCTCTCCAATAACATACATCTTGCTGTTCCTCAAATCCCTTTGGAGAATTTATTTTTGGAAGATTGTGAACTGAGCTGTGAGCTTTGTCACCGGTAAGCAGCTGACTTGACAGCTCCACAAGGTGTAAAATGAAAGGACAACAGAACCTAATAAATAACAGGTAATGGAACGCAGCTGTCACAATAATAAATGCAATTTATATCAGAGTATTTATGACCCAAATATGCATCAGAGCATTGATTGACTCAAACAAACGCAGAATATGATGGCTGTGTGGTCTATCAAAAGGATCTGCCTGTTACAAGCATTTCCCATTAACTAATTTTTACAGTTACTCCTGCAAATGACAGATGAGACTCCTGAACAACAGACTGGGTTCGCAGAACAGAGGTGAATGAATCTAGGGCATGTTACCAGGTGGGATGGAAACCTGAGTTACTCCAGACCAGGAGCTGAGCAACAGCTAAACACCATGAAGGAGAGTTCTTATCCAGAGGATAGAAACCTGCCAGCACATTCAGCTGGAGAGAGGAGCAGTGGGAACATGATTAATTTGGAGAGAGAGATGCGCGTAGCATAACACAGAGCGGTGCATCCCAGGAAAGGAGCCTGGCACTTGTGCAGCCTCTTCCAATCTGGCTCCTGTCCCCCTTCCACAGCATTTTCTGCTCCTCACACCACCCATTCCCCTGTTAACATCCAAGGGACACACGGCAGCTGCAGCTTCGGCTCAGCCCACTGCCACAAATCTCGTGCATTAGGAGAGAGCTGTGACAGGGGCTGGCATTTCATTTGCCTCTTCCCAATCAACAGCTTCTCTTCCCATTTACACTTAAAGCCACCTCAGAATGTCACCAGCTCTTGAGAAGATGGCCAGAGTTAGAAATCCATGGGGAATTGGGATGAGCTACTAGAAATACATCCTTCGGAGTGGCTGTGGGCAGGTATAGCTGTGTCAGTCACCAGTGAGTAGCTGTACAGCTAATTTCCCTTGGTAAAGGATCTCCAGCAGCGCCAGCAGAAGTGGCTCGGTCCCAGCACTGGGTGGAGCCGAGATACGTTTCTGCAGGAGCAAATTATCCTGTGAACAAAGGATGAATAAACAGTCACATAATGAATACCATCCCAGGAGGGAGGTTCTTTTAAGTACAGGTATTTTAAAAAGGAGATCCCATTTGTCTTTATACCTCCCTTTGTGGCTCAGCCGCTGAAATACCGACTGCGGTGAGAATGCAGGAAGAGGGTAATTGCCCAAACAGGATGGCTCGGTGTCTATTTCTGCCTCTGGATGCCTGTCCCACCCTGTACAGGTGCACAAGCACCTTTGCAGCCAGCACTGCCCAGCTTGTCCTGTACATGGCTGGAATTACAAAAACGTGCAGCATAAAAAGAACCCAAAACATTTATATACATATATATATATATATATGTATAAATTGTACACTTTCCACCCAAACACCCACCAGAGAAGGAAAGCATACTCCCCAGCCTCTCCTGCCTACTTCATCTTCTGTAGCTTCAGTTTTCTTCCAGGATTATGAGCTGGGAGCTGCCATTCAGCCCATGTTCTCCTCTCCAGGGCTGTCTGTGCACCCAGTGGAAACGTAAATCTCCAGACAGTGGAAGCAAAAGAGATGAGGGGAGAGGGAGAAGCTGTAGACTTTAACAGTCACAAAAAGCTCCTGCCTACTGGAACTGGACTTCATTGCTCTTATTTTTTTCTTCTTTCCCTCAAAACAAAAATTTACCCAGTGTTACTCTGCAAGTGTTCCCTGAAACAGTTCTGACCCCTCAGCTCTCCACCCTGTGATACCAAAGACACTTGCCTCTGTCTCACTTGCTCTTTTCTTGCGTGGACTGATCAACCCTTTGTGCCTCAGTGAGGGGCTTCTCCTGCCGGTGGGTCATCCACAGAGTATAACCAAGAAGGAAGAAACACATTGACACGGAGGCACACACAGAGGCTGCGTTCCTCAGTGACTGGAAGGGTGAGGAGATCACAGGCACCTCCAAGAAAAGATCCCTTCTTTTGGTTTGGACTTCAAGCACACAGGCTTTATTTTTTCCTACCAGGAATAATGCTAGAAAGGTTCAGGTAAAAATAGCTCATTCTCTCTATGCAGGGATGTTCAACAAGAGAAAAAGCAGTGGCTATCTTTGAGCTCTGAGTCAGCGTGAAACCGTATATACACGTCTAATTGAGTGCTGACAATGTGCTTGGCTCTGTTGAAGGCAAACCCAGACAGCCTCTGCCTCAAGGGACTGGCAATTCACTTACACACAGCAAAGAACTATGTGCTGCGAGGTTGTTAATATTTTCCCAACAACAAATTTCCAAACAATGAGAACGCCTGAACACCCAGCTCGCTCCGGATGGGATAATCCACGGGTGTGTACAAGCACGATCCTGCTCCTTGTGCATGAGGCGCTGTCCTGCTGGCATGTGTTGGAGCCACTTCTGCTCCAGGGACTCTTGGTTGTGACTGCACATGTTGCTCAAGCTGCTTATGATACCAACCTGACATCAACCTGCAACGGCGAATAAAGACTCTCTCATCGGCCCAACCAGTCCCTCTGTTTCAAAAACGTTTTTTGCAATGCTTCTTTCCTATTTTCATTATAGCTTTATGCTATAATACTACTACTCAGCACATACATACGCAGTATATTTAATCACAGTGAGGCTTGGGACAATTTAGAAAGGAAGTTAAACATCATTAATTTCTACTTCAGAGTTAAGGAAATTAAGACACAGACAAGTGACCTGTCCAGAATGAACTACAGAAATCTTAAACCCACACAGGTCTTGCAGCTTCAGCAGTGCCCTGTTTACAGGACCGTATCTATGCTAAAGATATTTTTGAAGGTCTACAATTACAATTAAAAGTGACTTTTTTTTCCTTACAGCACCATATAAGCCAAGCAAGAACAAAGATCCTTTTGTGCTACTTATCATTCAACCCGATAGTTGATGTGACCAAGGTAAAAGTGACATCTGACTATGGGGCAATTCAAGGCTCTGGGAAATCTCAGCAATGTGATTTAAAACATCCATCATTTGATGGAGATGAATTCTTACAATATAATTACTTGTACAAAATACCACCCTTCAAATCATCATTTTCACAAACTCCACAACAGGTACACTGTTACATCACTCTCCACAAGGAATTTGTTTTACTTCATTGCTAATTCAACAGCCAACAGATGGATCATGTTACTGCGGTTTGCCAAGTGCAAAACACAGTATCAGTGGGTTCCAGACTATCATGCAGACTAGAAGTTTCTGACAAGTGTAAGGAGCTTTGAAACACACCATCAGCTCCGTATGTCATACAAAGCTGTCGTATACCAACAGCATTGAACACAGGGGATTTGAAAAAAAAGGACTGAGAACACACCAAATCAATTGGAGTTGAGTATATGAATGTTTGGTTGGGATGTGGCCTGGAATGCCATCCCAGAACAGACCATGGTACAAGATGGAACAGAGATTTCATAAATGCCTCATTCTTGTGTGCTTTTGTCCTCAGCAAATTAACGAAGGGGAAACAGTCCTTTGAAAGGTGTAGACCAAACTACTCACACTGTTTGTGTTTCTCTAGTGTCTCTGTGTTTGGCAGGACACTAGATTGTTCTTCCCTCACTGCAGATGCCTCTCATCAGTATTCAAGCTTCAATCCTGTCTTCTCCCCAGGCAGCATTCTGCAACATGAGGTGCCACTTTTTTCCTTAGAGCAAACTGATATTAAATATAAACAACATGTTTAGGATGACTGTATACACACACAGTTGATGTACACATGTACACTGAGAAGGCGGCTGCCGTACGATCCCACTGCATTTCATTTGCCATGACAGAGTCAGGACCTGGTTACACAAACACAGTTGCGAAGACAGACAAGGCTCGAACAGAGTTTTCCTGGCAAGTTCACGATTGACTCAACATCACACAAGATGCTGCCCTGGGAAGAATTCAGTACTGATAATTCCACCCCTCATATTCCCAGCAAAGGATATCCTGAAAGATTGTTTTGTTCACCTTCATCAACAAGAATAATTGATTCAGTGGGAATTGTTGGGAAATCCACTCCTTGGAAACAAAAAAATCAGATAAGAAGAGCCAGAAAACCAGCCCGATAACACACTAATGCCACCTGAGCTTTGTGGGGAACTGTGTTGGGCAAAGAACAACCACTACGGTCAGATAAAAGTAATTGCTGTCGTAAATGCCATATAAAGTACAATATGTCATTGGTCCTTACAGTGGTATGTGATGTTATGGATGTGAGAGTGGTTTCCCTCCCTCTGTGCATTGCTGCATAGGGATGGAGAAATATTTCTCTTCAGTCCCAAATGCCTAGACAAGAAATAACTCTAATGAAAGTAAAGCCTAACAAGGGAAATGACCCTTACACACGAGTCCTGTTGCCCACAGGCCAGAGTCCGGTGGCCACAGCAGCTCGGTACATGAGTGGCCTTAAAGATAAAATCATCCAAGGAAAGACAAACAATGTCTCCAGCCAACTCTCTATAGATCTCAGCCAGTACCTCTATAAAACTGATCACTATGGTTCCCATTTCTATGGTCCATAGCACACCAGCACTCCCTACAGAGTAGTAATGATGCTCCTCTCACTTAGGCCTGACTAATATTGCTATAACATTTCAATGTTTGAAATCAGTCTTGGTTTCCCGATTCAAGCAGCCAGCATTGTAATGACAAGGAAAAAATGGCTTTGAATTGAGAGCCGAGATCTAAGACAGCACTCAAATTTTTCACTTTTTAAAAAATTAATTTCCAATATTACATCAATTTGAAGTTGCATCTAAAGATTCAGCTGTTAATATCTTGCTTATTGCTAAAGCAATTAAGAAGGTTATTCACAGTTATTATTTCACATCCATTTTCCACATCCACTGAGGTCCAATTCTATCATGCTGTACTGCAAAATTTTGCGTACAGTGGAGAAGCAAACACTTTACTGTGCTGTTTGTTCTCTCTAGATGTCCAGCAAATTTACTTGCAGCCAGAGCTAACTTGCCAGCAGATTAAATTTTGAACACCTGTACACATAATTTAAAATAAAAGAGGAAAACTCAAAGCCACCTTCTGCTTTTCACTTAGGGAATTACAGTGATTACATTACCGGTGTTTTAAAGGGATTTGCGCCTCCTGAACATCAATAAACCTGTTACTGCGTTCCTAGGGATGTGCTTCACAAGACAATGCTGCAGGCAGCGATGCCAAGGAAGGGTTCCAGTGTCCAGCTCACAACCCAGCGCTTCCCTCTGCCTAAACTGGGGCTTGTGTGACCCTGCAGTGAACAGGGGCAGGAACAGGAGGCTGTGGCAGAGTTTGCTTTCTGTGGCAGTGCCACCCAAAAGTCATGTAAATTATTGACAAAACCAGCATTACATTGCTGACACTGAGCAGCAGCACCCAGAAAAGGAGCATGGCTGCCAGTGTTTAAATTCTGCTTTTGCATTTCTTTACCATTTGGAAATGAACGGTAAGTCAAGGCCACTTTGGTTTTATAGCTACTTCCACTTTAAGTTGTTTTTCTGCAAAATGGTTTTAGTGGGGTTTGATTTAGACTCCTGAGCAAAGTCAATGGAAGGACTCCCACTTGATTCAGTGGGCGCTGGAGCTGAGTTTTCTGTTTAGATACAACTGCTTACGAATCCCAAATGAGAGCAGAGATCAGAACCTCTTTACCGGTAAACACATTTTAGTACTTGTAAGTTTACTGCATCCCTGTAACATAAAAGGTTATTACTGAGAAAAGCACAGAGAGCATCAAAAAGAATTGTTAGAAGGACAAAACAGGTCCTTTTACAGGGAAACATTAAACATACTGGAAAAGAAACAACTGACGTGGGATACAGAAGAGACCTAGCACCATGAGTAGCACTGAAAATGGGATGACTGAATTACCTTCTCTCTTACAGACCGACCAGGTGGCATCTAATAAGACTGGTAGCTGCAAAATTCAAATCAAAGGAGATACTTCATGCATAAAACTTCACTAAACACTGGGATTTTATCATGGGAGGCTATGGGAGCTCAGAGTTTATGTTATTTCAGAACAGGACTGGACAAAGTCCTGGAAGAATACTAATTTAAGGACTGTTAAAGATAACACCTCTGGTTCAGAAAGTCCTCAGCTATCCAGCTGATACCAAGGACCTGCCACCATAATCTTGGACTGTGCTTTTCTTTTTTTCCCCTATATATGCACTTTTGATCACAATCAAAGACTGAACAGTATACTAAAAGGACCTCTGGTCTGGACTAGTACAACTATTCCCATGTTATTCTGAAAAAAAAATATAAAATTAGGAAGACCAAATCACATCTGCATCATTTCCACCAGCTTGATTAGGTAATGGCTTATTAACATATCACGGAGTTGCACCTAAAATTATTTCTAAAAGCTGGAACATGGTGTTCAGTTACATTTCTGAATCGACAAGTGATTTTGTCTGGGCACATGCACGCTCACAGGATAAAGTAATGAAGTACTCGGCCAGTTAACAAAGCTTTGTCCTCTTGCAGCTTCTTCTCCATTTGATTTAAGCGGCTCTGACTGTTTGAGAACTTTGCAGGTTAACACAGCGGAGCAAAGCGGGACGTCAGCCCTTCCTGGCTGCAGCCTCAGTGCTCACACCATGCGTGACATGGGCCGGTTTGTCATTGTGCAATCAGCTGTAGGGAAAGTTCATTAACTTACCTAGCCAATTAGGATGGATTTGTATTCATCCTGGTCAATCCTGAATTAGACATGAGATCCAAGAGGTACCGAGATTGGTCAATAGCTTTGCAGTGCTGCTAGATCAGGAGTGACACTGCTACAAGATTGGTTTTGCCTCAATGTGACTAAAACACACTTAAAAGATCTTCACTGCTGTTACAGAAACAACCAGTAACTGTTCCTAGGACGCACGAGAGTGCACCTGAAAGAACAGCGGGTTTGCTTTTCCCTTTCTGGGCAATTTTTCAGGGCATCCTGCACATGTGTCACCCATTCGAGAGCTTCGATCCCAAATAAACCTGCAGCAAGGAGCGGGACGAAGCAGCGATACCCAGGGCTCGGGGCTGGAGAAAGGTGCCTTGAGAAAAGCATTTACATAACCACAAAACTAAAGGATGTTTACTGTATTCTATATTCCTTTCCTCTACTCGAGATCTTTATTTTTCCATCAGTTATGATCCCAGGCACACACCGCAGCCACATTCACGGAAGCCTTCAGGAATGAAGGTGAGATCTTTGAAAAGAACCGGTCAGACTTTCCCTTGTGCAAGAACTTGTGCAGCCACCTGGAGAGGAAAATCAGGGACTGGTGAGGACTGAAAAATGACCTCGTATCTCTTCTGGCAGGAAGGAACAGCCAGGAGCAAACCAGGACCAGCGACCTGCACCTTGGCCCATGAAGCCTTTTTGACCACAGTGCGCACTTAAACACACCAAGAAACAGCAGCTTAGACCTGATAATGCAGAATAATCTAAATCCCTTGATCCCTGAAATCTGCAGTGAGTGCCATGAATTAGATCTAACTAGCAATAAAATACTTTAAATCTGTTCTTCGCTTAACAGAATGATACATCATTTGTATTAACAGAAGTAATGTTCCTTGTCTCCAATGACAGATAAAGGGGGAAGGCTGCTTTCATCCTAAAATGAAGTTTGCCACCCTTCTTTACAACTGCACCACTAATCCTGCATCCTATCTCAACTAACATTTTAATTTCAAATAATTATCCAGAGTGCAATAGGAATTAATCTGCCTCAAAGAGAAATCTAAACCTGCTTCCTGCAGCAGTGAGAGAACAGGAGAGAGAGGAGATGCTTTGGAAGTACAGTGTGCTACTGATAAATTCTTTGCTAAATGGAATTTACCAACAGCAGCAGCAGCTTCCTAAGAAAAACAATGCAATAGGAAGTGCTTCCCCTCCTCTTTAAAGCAGAATCAATAGTTCTTCATGCCATGGCACTCATGGAGACTCGCTAAAAGAAATGTTCATCTTGACATATTCTCAACCCAGAGCTTTTGTCAGACGTCAGGTTTGTTTTTACAAGGCAATTCCCAAATAAATGACTATTCCGCAGTAGGAATGCCTTGCTCATCTCTACACATGAGCTCCTACTAGGCTGCTGGTTGCATTTACAAAGCAGGAGAAACCCTGCGGTGCCCAAATATATACACCATAAATACATTGCACAACCAGGGAGGGCACAGGGCAGGCAACATGGGTGCAGTTCCATTGCAGGGCGAGGCACAGATGAGAAAGAGCCCCTGGGCCACTGCTTCTTACCGAGCTCAGGGGATGTGGCAGCTGCTGGTCCCCGGGGCTGGATGGGGGAACCACGAGGATGCTGCGGGCGGCAAGAAAAAGTGACATCAAAGCCTCGCAAATCCACAGGGTTCTGCTTTGGCAACAGAGGGGGACACTGTTCTTTGCTGACATTCTCCCCAGGCAGCCAGTGGGACTGATTGATTTGGTTTTAATTATTACAGTTCTTTAGGGAGCTGTTGTACCATCTATAGGTCTTGGCAAAACACATGCTCCCTCTTTGGAAGGGAAAACGGCCATCCTCTTATTTTAAATTCTGAATTTGCCATCCATTAACTCAGCACCAACAGCCTCGTTACAAAGATTTTCCACTCTGGCCAGGACAGAGGTATGAAATGAGACTTTGCTCTCAAGCTTTTAATGCCTATTATTGACACCCATCAAAGTTGCCCTATCGAGAGTTAAAACTGTTCCAGAAATTGCTCGGGAAGGCATTAAACACAGGGGAAATGGGCAGGAAAAGCTCTGGGATGAATGAGGGATCTCCAGTGCACACCAGACCCTGCTCCACTGTTACCATGGATGGGCAGGAGCGGAGCGCCCGTGTCTGGACAGGGAAAGACACGGAATGGCATCCACAACCTGCATTTGCACATATTTCATATTCTGTTATTTGTGCAAAGAAAAGCACGTCAGGGTTTTGTAGCAAACCTATTTCACACCATTCTGCAAAATTGTTACCTTTCCAATTCACGCCATACATATTCAAGAGTGCTTTTAGGAGCCCAGGAAAATGGCATCTTTTAAAAAAATCAATAAAACCTCAATAACTAAGAAAATTCTCAGTCTGAAAGGAAAAAAGTGCTGATTCATCTGTGTATTGTAGCCAACTTCCTTCACACAGGTCAGCTCAGATCTTTCTGAATTTCCAGACAGACTAATTTCACCCTGGTCTCACACTGCCTGGCTCTACTTATCTAGAAGAAGGTAAATATTTGTCTGATTAAACTGAATTTTAAGAGATGAAAATATATTACCTCTCATCACAAGAACTTCAAGAGGACATCTGAAATATTTGATTTTTATTCACTTGCTCTAAGATCCAGGCAGCACCAACACGGGTTATTGCTCCTAAAATCCTGCCATCTGCACTCTTACACTAATTCACTTTTTCAGGACTAAAAATCACCGTGGAATGGGAATATGCTAAAATCCACAGAAGAGATGGATGTAAAAGCATCTGTAGGTGATTGCTTCTGTTTGCTGCTAATCCAAAAGCCTGAGATTGTCTTATTTTCCTCAAAGTTTTTCCTCCAACTTTCCTCTCTCCCAGAGGTGTTAGTGCTCGGTATAGATAACATCATATTTGTTAGTGGAAGCACTTACATTTCATAACACTGCCCATGAAACCCTTAATTCTATAAAGCTGCCTGCTGGTCACAGAGGGAATTTTGGTATTTTGCCCTGCTCAATAGCCTGTTTTCTTCTGAGTTGCCTGTAAAATACAATAGTGTTTCATGTAATGATAGCTCTTGCTGTATAAGCTACCACCCATCTGGGCCTGGACCAAAACCGCACTAATTGTACAGAGGAAATTTCTGTAGTGCTGACTGGGTTTCCATTAAAAGCAGCAACACAGGAGGAAAGTGAAACATCTCTTGATGGCATCTCACAGTTTCCCCTTAACAGCAGCATCCATCTTTCTGCCTGCAGCGTTGGCAGTGAATAAACAGTAACAAATCCCCCTATAAAAGATCTTTCATGTAACCTCAGGAGACCACTTCATAATAACACGAGAACAATGGCAACAGATCAGAAAACCATGTAGCTTTGCATCCTGTCTGTGACAGTGACAGCAATCGGATCCTTCCGAGAAAAGTACACAAAATTCCCACACAGCAGCCGAATTCCTCCGAGGCTGCTTAAGCCCTCCCGAGAATTATAACGTGTTATCCACATAAAGATCTGGTCTTTTAAGCTCTGGCCCTGACAACACTCCTTGTGGCATTCAATTCCACAAGGTAACTGCTCCCTGATATGTGTTTGGAGTGCTTTCCAGCAAAGTGACCTGTAGTGATTGTATCTGCATTATGTGGAAAACAGCAGAAAAACACACACCCTACCTTTTCAAGACATTCATTTCTTTATGGGTTTTTACATTGCCTTCCCCTTATTTTCAAGAGCGAGAAAAATAATAATACAGATTATCTTTAAAACTGCTCCTGTAAGGAGGAAGCAAAGGGCGCGTATGTAAAGACAAAATGTGCATATGCACAGGGGCTGGGCAGCCAAATTGGCCCAGACGCGTCGTGTGTGTAAATGCGCTTGCTGTCTCGTTTCATTATGAGTCGCATATTCTCTAAAAGGCAAGGAAGGAACCATTTGTGCTCTCACCCTGTGCCCTGAACTAATTCTTATTTGTTTTATTACCCCAGTCATTACACTTGCACAGTCACGGACCGTGCGTGTTTAGATAAAATTCACCAGTAGCTGCAAGGGCCAGGAAATAAAACACTGAACCACCAACCGGGGGCAATTAACGGAACAGCGCGGGTCAGGGAGGAGCTTGCATGTGCCAGGCAGCAAGATCTACCTTTGGCACAAAACAAGGCTCTTGCCTCCAGCAGGTACTGTGCTGCTTTCTGATAAAGTCCATCAAGTAACTCCACTCATGCTTTTCTTAGGGACTGGGATCAAAACAACATGAGATGGGCATTCCAGCCAACCACCAAACCCCAAACTCCTAACGAGATCCACGAGTGAGACACAGGCATTGGGAACATGATGTTACAACATTCAGAACACCCTCAAGTCCCACAGCTGCGAGTGTCTTTCTTAAGCAGTGGTCTGAGCACAGGACGGGGCTCATCAATCCTTTCTACTTCTGTCCAACTCCACACGATGCCCATCAGCACTTAACCAGCCCTCTGCCAGGGTACAGAGCCACAGGATTATCCATCTACTTTTTTCAAATGCCAGCAACATTTCGACAGGTTTTTGTACCACAAACACAAAGAAACATCACTACCGACTGCAATTTGCAATTGTAGTAGTAGGACAAGGGAACAAACAGCAGACCACGAAGAAATGCCTACAATGACAAGCAGTCTTCATCCTACAACACAGGATCACAAAGTATGTAAGGAAGCCCTGCTCACAATTCTAAGTGACTAGTGCTATTTTACAGAAATTATTCGCTGACTCAATTTTGCTGGCACTATTTAGAAATGCTCTTGCCTCTTGCTGTTATAAATGGCATTTTAGACAAAGAGCAAGTGTTTCAGAGTGGCTGGGTGGCCTTCAAAAAGGGATAAACTCGTTTAAGGAAATTGTTGGAATACTGAAGTATCCCAATGTTTAGTTTGCCATGGTTTGCCAAAGGAAAAGGATCATCACTCCACTGAAGAATGAATCGGGTCTCTGTCTGTCTTACAGTTGTTATTTCTAAGATTATCACCCCAGTGTCATCCCTGACTTGCAAAAACACTTTAATACCAAGTTAAACTGCAGCTCCAAGAGTGAGCTGTGCAACTAAACTTGCATCTGTGGATAAAAGAACATGACCTCTGTAAAAGATCCCAGGCTTAACAGTAGTTTGAAGAGCCATGGGGCACAACTGGACCCTGTTTTAAATAATCCCCTGTTTTAAATCTCTTCTGACTAGCACCTTCCTGGTAGAATGAGTCCTACTGGAAAACAGCATACTGCAATGAATACTGCGATGTGCAAGGTTTGCAAATACAATGACTTCATGCGTCATTGATTACATTAATGGAAAAAAGGAAAGACAGTATTTGGTGAATCTAAGGACTGCTGACGTCTTAAAAAGCCCCTTTCAATCAGGCCTAAATCTGTAGAAGGTGAGACTAATGACTGACCAGTGGCCCATCTGCAGTCAGCCTGTGTTCAGCGCCTGTTCCATTCCTTTCCCTAGAGAACACACCATCGTAAATGTCCCAAGACGCCAGCTGAGCTTCATTATTAGCAGCCCTGAACAGCCACAAACTGACCCTTGGGGGAAAACTTGTCTTGGCATTGCCAGCAATTTATTCGTCTGGTGATTAGACAAAGGAGCCTGGTTCCATAAAGAACAAGTTCAATAAGTACAAACAAGAGAAACCAACTTGTTTTACACATAATGCAAATATTTTCTCAGTTCAGCATGTCAGATACTGTATTTTCCAAGTTGTTGGAAGGTGTAACACTAGCAGCTGGTAGGAATATCTCACTGGGGAGCTTTTAGTGAAAATTCAACATCCATTGTATAATATCCTGTATTATTGCTACCTTTGCTGCCATAAAACATCCTCAGTGAGAACAAGGACAACTCTGCACAGCCAAAGCGTTTCCCTGCTTGCAGCAGAAAGAACACAAGAACACGTGCAAACTCTTCCTCCTGCTATTCTTCCCATCAAATAACTGGTTTTCACCTAAGATTTAAAATCCTAAGCCATCCTCAGTCATCTGACTAAAACTTGAAAACAACTGAAGAGAGTTTTAGCAAAAAAAGTCTATGTTCATTTACATTTTTTGTTAGAACTAAGTCTGAATTAGGATAAGTAATAGACTATGGTCAGTAATATTTTCCCTCCAGAAACAGGTTCCCTGCATAATCTGAGCAGAAAAACGGTCTTTGCTCTGTAACCTTACATCAGCACACAGGAAAAATCCCGGAATACTTGCAAATATCAGGTTAAAGGGAGAACATTGGGAGATTTCTTTTGACTTGGTGCAACAATACATCATTCATGCAATTTGGAATTACTTGTGTTAATTGGAATCTGGTTCTGCAGGCTTGTAACGTTACTGAATACCATAAGGAATGTTCTCTTTTTACGTAACTGATGCCCTGGAATTCATTTTCAAAGCCAGGTCTATGCGTCTACAAATGAGTCGCTCCCTCTTGAGGTGTCTGGGTCTATACCTGGGAATCACTGCAGCTGGACTGAAATGGAGTGGCTGCTGCCTGGCACACACCACCCGTTCCAGCAGCTACGGTTCCCAAAACTGTGTTCCGCAAAGTAACAGCAATGGTTTTGTAGCCAGCCACACAGACATATTATTTTTATAGTAGTCTGCTAATAAATCAATGCAAAAATATTATTGTAAGAATGCAAAGTGATCTGGTACTCAGCCAAAAGGTTTGAGAAGCTCTGGACGGGAGGGCACAATGATAGAGAAGCAAAATGATCACATGGACTGGTCTAGGATCCCAACATTCCTGCTACCACAAAACCACCCTGGTGCTTCCAGAGTCCACTGGGCACCTGCAGTATTACAACAACTAACAGCGACACTCCTGCTTCATTGCAAGACAGAACCTTAGCGCTCCAGAGCTCCTTCACACTCTGTCAAGACTACTTGGTGTATCCAAATGATCTCTCTCTCAAATCAAACGCCTTCTCCAGCAGCAATGCTTCCGGCTACACCAGATTAACTCGGAAATCTCCTTGTGGGCGCAGACCGAGCCTGAGCACTGATCTCAGATCCCTGTATGAACACAGGCTCTTACACTTTTCACAACACTGTGTGCTGCCCGGCAGAACTCTAGGGTTTGTGCTCTAAGACAATGGGAGTTGTTCAGGTGTGGGAGGCAAGACAAAACCAAACCAATCTTGAAATAAATCTTTAAAGAGAGAACACTTCTGTGTCCCCTGGGATGAAGGACATTAAATATACAAAATGTACTATAAAAGTTAGTTCTGTCTTCTCACTCCCAGTTCATAGAAAACCAGGACCCAGCTTCCCTTGAAGTCGTAGCAAAAAATCTTTCCCTCTGGGCTAACACTTACCTTTTAATTAGGTCCAATAGGTATCAGTAGCAACTGTACGCACAGATCTAGATCAGGGTACAGAGAAGAAATACAGGGCTTTTTCTGATTTAGACCATATACAAACACTCCTCTGGTCACTACACTTGAAAATTAAACTTGCAGGCTCAGTGAAAAGCAAGAATTAAAGCTAAGAAAGTTTTCCACTTACTACCATAAGATTTTAGTGTCATTGCAGAGGGTGAGAAAAAAAATTAAGCTACTCATGAGGTATTGAATATAAGTACACACCTCTCCTCCAGTAACTAGTAGTCATTAGTTGTCTAATAATAGCATGAAAAGAACTTAAAGTGACTCAAATGTTCACCTCCCCCTTTTAAAGTCCAAATATGGTGTTAATGAAAAAAGCAAAGGTGCCAAGACTAGCCCTTCTGAACTATTTCTGCATGAAACACACAATACAGTGCATCTAACTGCTACTTTGGATTGCCTAGCTGGTATTAAGAGGAAGTTGTTTAAAAGCACTACACAATGCCAACAAAAATCTCATCTTCCACTGTAAAGAGCCTGAATGAAATGCTGAGGTTTGAGGAACATGTGCAGGGGGAGATGGACAGGCTACATTAAAAACTATTAGGGCTTTGGGTGCAATGATAACTACTTCTCTAGAATCTGTGGGAAATCTCTCCCCTTATTATTATAATAAATTACAGAAGTGAACACAACCTTGGCAGGAGGTGCTTGAACTACAGCCTAAGGGAAAAGAGGCCAATATGTACTTACAGAACAGACATGCCACAGGCAGCCCAAGTGCAACTATCTCTTGCAACAACCAACCCGAATACCTGCCCTGTCTGAAAGGCCAAGGGTTGGGACAGACCTTCCTTCTGCAAACAGGAAGAAGGCAGGACAGGAAAGGAAAGACAGGACAGGAAAACGAATTGTTGTGTTAGTGGCCATGCAGTGTCATCAAATCAAGGTATCAATGAAGACAAGTCAGTCTGGAGAGTTTCCTTGTTCTAATAATCTGCACTCGCTTGCTGACAGGTACAATAAAAAGACAAAGTGCAACACTGGCTCAAGCATTTACCTCCCATCAGCACGAGGCAAGGACATCTTCCCCTCCTTCCCCTGCCCCTTCCCTTCCACCAAGGATTATTTACTTTGCAATCTAGGGCTGGCCAGTGAGGGTGCACAGTGTAAACAGCATTTTTATAGTTTGGTCCTTGGTGCTCAGGGCACTGGGCTAGGGCACAAACACATCTTCCTATAACCTGCTCACTGATTCGAGAGAATGCTTTCATTCTTGATTGCACGGGGATTTCCATATAGGCTTAACTGCTTTCATGAATCAGACCCTCAGATTGCCATATCAGACACTATTCTAGCACGCAGGAAAAAAGGACTGTCGGAACTTGTAAAGGACTTATGTGGGCAATAATCAGGCTCTGGACTATCTTGACTCACTCTACCTTGATAAGTAAAAGAACCACCCTTGTCACAACATTAATTGAGGCTCACTGAATGCAGAGCCCTGCTTTTTCATCTTTATCACTTAAACTGGAGCTGCACTACACAAACTTCTCAAACCCTAGATCAGCGACACGCTACAGAAGGCTGGAGAAGTTCCAAAAAATGATCCAAAATCAGGTATGGACAAGGAAATGGGGAAAAAAGTTTCACTCATTGATATGACTTCGAGGATTCTCCTTTTGGCAGAGAGCTCCAGCTTGTCCTGCATTCAGAGCCCAGACTGCCAGAGAAGGAACGTGGATTTGAGAATGCTTAGCGTGGCTGGAGGAAGGGAAGGCGACAGTGGTGTCACCTGCTCTGGGTAGGGCACAGTGGTCCAAAACATTTGCAGTGATGAATCAAGACAAGCAGGTACAAATCATTCTGTCTTGCCTTCTGGCTTTGACACCTGAGATACCAGGGCCCTGGGAGGTGCGCTGGTGCAGGAAGTCATTCTCTCAAAAGGAAAGGCCATGAATTTTAAGTAGAAAACAGGAAAAGTCTCCAGAATATGAGTTCCTGTGTTCTAACAAGAAGAAAAATTAAGCAGGTGCAGCAGGAAGTGAAAGATGAAGATTTGATTTAGTTATGCATAGCACAGATGAGAGGCAAGACCGTATGTATTCAGGTAGAAGCAGATGGGAGAAAAGAACTATGCAGCACCTGCAACTCATGTATTACACACATATGCAAGGTTAGCACCTCATCCAGAGGCAGGGCTCTCTGTGTGGAATAAATTAAAAATGTTAGAACACTATGGGCTGTCATCATAAGAAAGTGAGAATCAAAGGGAGCTGAAAGAAAAACCTTAAGTGAACAAGCAAGTCTGATTTATCCCATCATTGCTCTCCACAATTTCTAGTCCCCTCCTCACTTCACATACTGGTACAATCGCAGCACACCAGAGCGGCTCACACGTTTGCGAGGTTACACAAGGTCAGCTCAAGAGGTAGGGCAACTCAGGTCAGGAAAGGCTTCACTTTTCAAATGAACAGAGGTTTTAGTTCGAGTTGACCCTTACAGGGAAAAAAGAGCCCATAACAAGATTTAAGAAAGTACCTGGCATCACTAGGCTTCCTGGAAAACCAGGGGCTGAAAGGCATTTGGGAGAATGCCCATCTGTCTCCAGGTGAGAAGAGACAAGTTCTTTCAGAGCCCCAGTTATCTATGATTATTCATCTTTAATGAGTCCCTCCAGATCTCACTTCCTTACAGTTCCTTGTTCTGACCTTATGGTATAAACTTTTGGTTACCAGAGTTTCCTCTAATGACATCCCCATGCTCTTCCTGAAGGCAGATGCTTTTTCCCTCTGCATTTCAAACGAATCCTTGCCATACCCTCCATCTGATGCAGAAGTCCCTGCTGTTTTATGTGCCTTCCCCCGAGCCTGCGCTGCCTTGGCTGGAAGATTAAGGTGCCTATTAACAAGGATCAAATCTCCGGGTCTAAGCATTAACCTAGTTGAATGCTGCACGTTCCAGAGCTGGACCGCGGTTCTCTCTGCCTCAGATCCGCTGTGTGACTTTGGGCAGGTCATTTCTCCCATCTGGCTTTCTTCATTTCCTGATCGGTAGAAAAGGGCAAGCCTCATTATCCCTCCCTATATAAAACATCCTGAGATCCACAGAAGACAAACCTTATTGAGAGCCAGGCGCTATTATTGTTAGAGCTCTGGTGCTAAACAGACACTGGCAAGAGACACAAAAGCAAAATGAATCCAAGGGCAAGGAAAGCAGACAGAGCAATAAAGCACAAAAATTGAAGAAAGAAGAGGAAAAATCTAGTGAAAACCAGAATATAGCACTGGGGCACTGCTTCTGTGGTCTAAGTATATATGGAAGGTTAACGGCATTTTGAAGCAGTGCTACAAATCCAATTGCCCATCTTCTCAGTCTTTGCGTTTTCAGAGGCGACTCCAAATTGCTGCTCCTGCCTAACTCCACACATGGGAAAGACTTTTTGTATGGTTTGGCTTAAAAATGTATTGACTGACTACAGCCATACAGCTCAAGTAGGCAAGGAGATGCTCTGTCACCTCTTGAAATCATCCAAGATCATCCTTCTTCCAGCTGGGAAAAGCAACTCGTAAGAAATGAAAAGCACAAGAAAGCTCAGACGCAGACCTGTAGGACAGTTAAGTGAACTTAACTACTATTTATATAACTGTGTACGTTGTGCTTCAAAAAGGAGGATCAGCACCAAATTGTAGCATCATCAAGAGATAACCAGGGCTCTGGAATGAACACAGTTACTGCGTTACTTTGCAATGCTACCGAGCAAGCAGCAATTGTGATCCATCTGTCAGCGTGTCCTTTGCTGCCACAGATCTTTGCTGCCGAGACAACTACCCCGTTCTGCTCCTTTCCATTACGGCTGAGGCTGGAGTGTCCCTGTGACTCTTCTGTACAGGCAGCTATGGTGTCCCTCTAACCAGCTTTCATTATATCTCTTAGGCAAAGAGCAGCTTGTATCTTGGGATTAATATAAAAGAAGATAAAAATTCAAATTCTGTCTTTGCAGTTCCTAAGAAACCAATCACCTTTGCTTTCCAGAGAGCAGCAGAAGCTGAAAGTGTATGAATTGGCTTTTGAATGTTTGGAGAGAGAACGCTACAAGATTGGCTGTGTCTGCAAAGAGCGGGTTATGGTACAAACGCAGGGTCAGACGTTGCCTTTGGTGGATTTCTTTTCCCCTCGCTGTTTGAGTTTTCAGTACTATCTCTTCCTAAAGCTGTCTGCAGCCTTGTTTCTCACTTAAAAGGATATTTTTATTTAAGCCTGTTTGATGAGTGATATGAACTGCGAGTGAATACTACATTTCACTCTCCCTCATTAACATTGTAAATTCATTTACGACTCATTTAGATGCAGGATTAACAACCTGAGGACTAATCCACTCTTTATTCAGAGGACACATTCAGGATGAGCAGTCTTTCGTCTCACATCACTCAATTAGTTAGCAGGACCATCTCTTGGGAATAAAATGATATTTCTATCTCTCTGCTTGCAAAGGAACTGGTCAAGGTCAAGGCTGAGCTCTGGGAGACATCAGTCCTGGGCCCAGCTCCACTACAGCCTTTCTCTGCAACCTTGGTCACATACTTCTACACTCTGCGTCCGTTTTCCCCAATCTGCACATCTAGACAGGTCAGACTTAGAGAACAAACAAAAGATTGAAATTAGTGTTTATGGTGGTTTAGTCCATGTTTTATTTCACCACGGTTAAGGGGACACGGGCCACAGGCCAGCTGCCAACACGGAAACTTGTTAAGCTGAAGTAATATATCTAATAAGTTTTCAGTTACGTACCTCTGCCCTTACTTACGCAAAATGGTGTTTTATTTTGTAAGTATTATTTTCCTGTGATGGCACTGTGATTAATACATTATTATCTATATCGCAGGGGTAAAGTCAAGCCCTCAGTTTTCAGATGAGCAAAATAACAAGAGAAAAATATTGGTTTTCTTAAAGCACCAGCTATCAGTTAGAAAACTCTTGACACACTCAGCAGCAATCTTGCAATATCTCAGTGACACTGTTTTCAGCTGCCCTGTACGTTTGCTAGAGAAATAAATAACATTTCTTGCAATTAACAAATGAAATGCCCTGTTGGAGCTCAGCTCTTACTTGCTGTCAGTAAATCATCTGCAGAACAGTTTCATCCACTGAGGGGAATGAAGATTAAATACATGCTCTGGCAAGTGTCACTTTCCACCAGAATATTTTCTTGAAGGCACTTTGTGTCTAATGATACATTGAGGACCTGTTCCTCTGAGTACAATAAATAAATACAAATAATTGCTGTAGAAAAGAGCCTGACGGACAACCAGTGCCACTTCGGGCATAACTGATTGATGCTACTTATAATCAGTAATGCTTGTAAAGCTGAGGGCTCCTGTTCTGGACACGTGCTGCACATATCAGCTCAGCTCAACTCTGCCATCCCACAAGGACAGCGTTTTCAAAGCCCTAATGCAAATGGTTATTAATTGTTTGTATTGCAACATTACCAAGAAGCTGTAACCACAAATGAGGACCCTGCTGTGCCATGGATTGCAGAAAAATAAAAAGGAGGACGTAATGCAGTGTTTCATAGAGTTTGAAATCAAGGGCCAAATGACAGAGCTCCAGAAAATTCTCACCTTTAGTGGGAGCATAAAGAATGAGGGATTTAATACACTTTATTGTTGGCTATAGTTTCACGGAGAAGCTTCTGATGGGCATTTAGTAGCCCCTGTGACAGTACAGGAAAAAAAGCATGGAAAAAATGTCTTTCTGGCACGCTATTTCTAATTCTAATTGAATTCTATTTTTTTTGGAGATATAATTGTTCCAGTATGGTTTCCTGAGACAGATGACAGTGACAAGACAACCACAGCACCACATATCTATGACTCCAACTAATAATTCTGTAGGAAGTTTCCAAACCAGACTGTTTCTCTCCTTAAAATCCTGCATTTTCCCCATGGCTAGTCCTCTCATCTCTTCATAAAGATCAAATTGTGCTATTATAACTACCTGAGAATGCTACTCAATGTCATCAAATCCAGCCTATTGACAAAGGTTCTAAATCAACTCGGGACTACAGGCCAGGAAAGCTGGGTTTGTCCTGGGGTGTTACAGCTCTGCCTGCAGATTTTGCAACATTAAAATGTCTGCTGCATTAAAAAGACATCACAATTGCAATAATCCTTCTTCCTTAAACACAAGGAGAGAAATCTCTGAAGCTAACATCACCAAAATCATCGGGCTATTGTTAATCCATGAGTCACCATGAATGCAATGATTGTTAACCTTTCCTGCAGTTTGCATCCTCAGGTACTTGTCCTGATGAGTTTTACATTTTCATGCCACACTGTATTCCCAATTAGTGAACATTCAACAGATTCTCTGTAGAGTACATGAAGGACATCATACATCACACTTATTACCAACCTACAGAGAGTTAAGCGAAGTAAGAACAACAGGAGCCTGCTGTTGCTTCATTACGAGTGTTCTGACCTAGAGGAAGAAGCCATCTCCTTTTTTAATTTAGTTGTCATAAATAGTATCATTAGGTTTGTTTGCCTTTAGCCCATTCTGCATCTAAGTCATTCTGAACCCTGAACTCATGCTCACCAGCAAATCGAAACCAAAAAACCCTTCGTGTGCACTCACCTTCCTAGTAGGAGAATATTTCAAAAGCAATGTGCCCAAGGGCCATAACTGAAGAAACTCGAAAGTGCCCTTCTGAGAAGAGGAAGGTTGCAAAAACCAGCAAGGAAACAAATACTCTTACCTGTCTGCAATAAGCCAGCCCCGCTGTCTTTGACTCCGAAGTGTTGCTGGATGTCTAGTAACACACCTACAAGGAAAACAGAGAGAAGGAACTCAGCGCCTTCAGCCTTTGAAAAGCACACAACACAAACCTTTTGTGAAAAATTCCAGTAGTTTAGACACGTAACTTCTAAAGTTTTCACACTGGCTTTTTTTCTGTATGTGCACACACAATAATTCTGCTTATCACTGCAGGTCATGGGAATCAACTAAGTGCCAACCTGAACTTGCTCATCATAAATATCTTGGCTTTTGGAACTGCCAGGATCACATTAAATGACAAACACAAAGAGATAAAAGACCCAAGAGATAACTATTCCCAGAAAACATCTGGGACAATGCCAAGAGAACAGATATAAATTAATGGTACTAAAGCAAAACAGATACAGAGAAGGAAGGATAAAGCAAGAAAGCTCATTTGTCGTATTCCATATTACTTGCACATCACCATTTACTCAGGGCAACATTCAGTTTGGCTTTTAGAGCACCAATACTGGCCCGGTAATATTAGTTCAACGTTCTACAGCAATCCCCTCTTCCACAATCTCTCAGACTGTTCAGCGCCGAGCAGGGAGGGCTCAGGGTGGGGAAGAGTGTGAATCTTATCCATGTCTATCACTACCTGAAAGGAGAGGGGTAAAGAAGCAGCTGGTACAGACAGACCCATATCAAATTCATTCCTTCTAAACTAGCAGGTGCACAAGGGTCGAGAGCAAGCCAATAACTTGTGCAGGAAGCAAAATGGTGTCCTGCCATGGGACAGCAAAAGGATCGATTCAGTGATGGAAAAACAGAGATGAAGAGCTGTAGCGCTGCATTATTAAAACTGTCTGAGGAGGCAGATCCTTGGAGCAGGGGCGTTGGACTAGATTATCTCCACAGGTCCCTTCCAGTCTCCACAACTCTGGGATTTTGCGCTCCCAGTCCCATGATGGAACACACACACACACACACACACACACACATATATGTCCAGAGCTCCCTGCACCACCCCGAAAGCGGCCAGTCCTGCCCACAGCAGCGTATTCCCAGCCACACCAGGATGCCTGAGAGGCATGTTAAACTACCAAACACTATGAGGAGCAGGGGCCAGGGATGTGATGGAAAACATAGCCTCAGAAAGAAGATTTTTTTCTTTATTTGCATCAGAAACCAGAACAGCAAGTACACAGGATTATAATGGTGCCTACACAGTGAAGCAGAGGAGGTCCTCCAATTCATTACAAAGAAATTATTTGTCCAGTGACAATGGCTTTACACTTCTACAGTGCTTTTTTTTCCCACAAGAGATCACAATGTGTTTTACAAGCTTGAGCTATTGTAGCCACAAATGAAATCCATCTAGGACACTGAGGTGTAGCCACCTTGGATTAAGCCTACAACTTCATTCTGCTGGTGGAGAGGGAGCCAGGTTCTGGGGATGGTCAATGAAACAGGACAATATAGAAACACAATTATAAGTCTTGTGTGAGCTTGGAAGAATGTCTCAGATGATTAATAGAGATCTACATGTGTAATTGGCATGGATTTCCTACTCCCAGTCTATTCTATATTCTCTTTGGGCTACAGGTGTTTTGAGATGGGATTTAGAACATTAAATTAGAGGCAGCTGCAAGCAGATGATGCAACATATGTATGAAGGGACAGGAGTTTCACTCCGCTCAGCACCCTCACGTGGGCAGACACTTCTCCTCTCTTAAATTTCCTCAGCTCTGTTTCCACCTCCCCATGGCAATGAATCACCACAGACTTTAATAAGCTTTAGGGATACAATTAAGCAATGATAGACTAGGGGAGAAGACAGGAAAATGATAGAGCTTTTGACTTTCCCTTCTGCTTCGAGAGGGTGGGAAGGCAGAGACAGCTGGAGTTGGGCTCCAGACAATGACCATGTTCCTTGTAGAGATGTGCTCCCACAGCACCTGACGCAATCTGAGAAAGGGAGGCTGCCCCATGAGGCTGACAAGGCCTTTCTTGGATTAAAATTCATACCTATGTCCCAGGAAGGTCTCAAAATAGCCATGGGCAGCAAACAGGCACCACTATTCCTGAGTCAGCTTCTCAGCAGGGCTGGTGGCCACGGGACGTCTTCATGATTACATGGCACACGTTAGTGCTCTCACCTATTATTTCTTAAGTACATTTGGCATTTTCAGGACTGAACAAACATACAGGAAAGATGGTGCCAACCTTCCAAAGTATCTTCCTAGCTGAACCAGACACTGTTAATGCTGATGTAGAGCTTGGAACTCATAGAGATGAAACACGGGCAGCACCTGGCCAGGAGCGCTGATCAAGATGGGCACAGAGACAGGACTGGCTGGGAGACCCAGCCGGAGGAATGACTGGTTACTGCAGCCCTATCAAGGTTATTTTACCAGGCCTGCCATGCTAGTATCTAAGTGCCTGACAAAAACACCAAGAGAGTCATCGGATTTTTGTGGGCACTGGGCATGAAGAGGCCTTTTAAGAGCAATTTGGAGGATAAAAGGTCTTTGGGTATGGGCTGTTAAGATAGGGAGGGAATGTCAAGTAAATGGAGAAGAGCAATGTGGCCAACTTCATCCAACCTCATCCATTCACAGCGTTACAAGGTTTCTAGGTTCTACTTAGTGCAGGATCCAGAGCACTGCTGCCGCTTTCAAAGGCCATTTCACAGTGAATAAAAACAGCTGATTCTGAGGCTTTTGAAATGCAGGTCCAGATTTAATGGCCTAAGTTATCTCTGATTTAGGGGAAATGCCTTGGGAAAGGCAAATTTTCCTGTAAGTGTGTGGTTCAGGCTTCAAACAGGGAGGTAGGTGGTACTGATCACGCGTGAGGCAAATGCTTGCCTAGATAGGCTTTGTGTTCCTGGCCAGAGCTACAATAGAACAGAAATTGCAGGACTGGAAGGTCATCTGGTATGTGGTAAAAAGATGCTCTGAACAGAAGGTCATCCTAGTACAGACGTTTCTTGTGTTAACCATCATTTTCAGAACTCCTCCATAGCCGATCTAGTGTGCAGAGTGTCTTGGTTCTGTTCTATATTTAAAAGAAACATGGGCTCTTCACCTAATTACTGCCACCTGTATATATGAATAAAGAGTCGCCATGGTAAGAAACAGTGTTCATAAGCTAAGCCACAATAAAATCACAATTTCAAAGCCAAAAGGTATTAGAGCTTCCCTGGGAGAGCCCCATTTTCCACTTACCAAAACAAAACAGCACGATTTGATTTCAAACTGCTTCCAAGGCAGGTGCAAAACACAGAGCTAAGCTGTGCACTGAGCGCAAAGCTACGGACACAAAGCCACAGGTTTTCAGCTCACCAAGCCTTGCATCGGAAATGCCAATGCACATTCTTCAATCACAGCGCGTGTGCTCCAACACCATTGGCCAACAGAACTACTTACTTTAAAAGCATGTGCATTTTTAAAGATATCTTTTAATGGGGAAATATTATGGTGCTTGAAAGGAATCCGCACACAGCTCTGCACATGATGCAGTTTGGACACTGATAGTGTGTCCCTCCCACCCCAATGCAGCCCAGGACCTGCACCCCTCTTTGGGGAAGCCTCAAAGGAGATGGAGGAGAACCCAGTCTCGCCCAAGCCCAGTTTCACCTGCTCTCTTGGCTCCCAAAGACTCAGAGCACACTCTGTATGGACAACTCTTTTTCCCCCATTACCTGTTGCTACCCACCTCTCCATCCCTAGGAAGGCATTTTCCTTCCAGGCTGTGTTCCCTGGTTCTTCCAGGACCAGCACCCTCAGGTGGAGGGAACTAAGCGGGGACAGCCAAGCCCTGGCCTCCTACCATTAAAGGAACAAACCACCTTCCTACCATCAGGCTCTTCCTCGTGCCTGCAGCCATATTCAACCCGCTTCAAATAATACTTTAGGAGACACAGGAGTGGTGCACACACATGTCTGTTCAGAGACATGTGAAAAGATTAGGTGGGGAGAAGTTTATTCTGAGGTCTCTGTGATTGTATCTTCACTGCAAGCCCAAGGTGTGACTGCAGTTCACACACACATCCCCAAGCTTCAAACGAGCCGGCTTCACATCAGCCACCCACTAGTTATTAAACACCAGCTTCACTATTTGGACCCAATTTAAATGCTCAGGTGCAGAAAACCACCATGGTAGCCCTGCTGATATTTGTACCTCAAGATTAATTCCCACTGCTACCAGAACTAGCAAATCTAGAACTAAAGTCCAATACCACCTTCTTTGGATTGCCATGGAATCATTCCCTGTCTTACATGCAAACAGAAGCAAGCCTGCTCTTTAAATATTGCTAAATAAGTGGTGACACTGTGCTTGAAAATACAGACAGGAGCTTCCTTAGGATGCACACACAGACTTTTCTTCTGCAAAACTAATATCGATGGTTGTATGACACGACAGTAGGCATCTGTGAAAAAGTCTTTGGTTTTGAAATAGTGTTGCAGCATCAAAAAGAAACAAACAAAACAAAATGAGTAGCCAGCCTGATCAAAACAAGGGTTTCCTAAGATCTGCTCACACTGGCGTGCAAGAAACCTGTGACCTAGAAAGCCTTGAAAAGAACCTGCCACCGCCCATAGTGGAAGGTTTAGAAAGGGGTTTCCCTGAGTAATAAAGCACAATGAGCTGGGGTCTCGGTGCCCAACACTGCAGTTGTTCCCAGGCTATGAAACAGCTGCTTAAAAACCTGCTAACAAAACTCCAGGGTGGGCAAGTGTGAGAGCCCAAAGCCTGCGGGCACACGGAGCCTCCCACGTGCCAAACGGTGCCGGGCTGAGGGCTCATGGCAGAGCCTGTGCTGGAAACAGACTAAAAACCCACCAGCACACACACAAAGATGTGCTGTGTGCCCTCTTCACCCATTTTCGGTGAGCTTTCATTAGGAAAGGTGCTTCCCCTCAGCCAAGTACATCACTTCTTGGGAAACGAAATAAAACCCAGTATTATCCTTGCACCGCCTGTCACACCCACTTATTCCATTCAATGTTTTTATCATTATTGTAATATCAGTGGGGAAGTATCTGAGCTATTCAGTCATTCCCAAAGGCTATTGGCTTACCTGCACGGCGTGTCACAAGTAATTAATAATTAGGAAAAAAAAAATAAGGAATCCAATTAACCAAGGGCTTAGAGAAGAAAATATATTAAAAAATGACGTCGTGTTCTCTTTCTGGCAGCAGCTAGGTAATAATAAATGATGGTTCCTCTAACATAGCTATAAATCCACCGTAATGTTGTATGCAAAGCACAAACTTGTCTGCAAGCATGGGAGGGGATAAAAAAATGCTCATCAGGTGTAGAATCAATTAGCACAAGGCATCATTAACACAGGGTCAGGGCGTCTGGGGAAGACAGCACAGGACAGCTAGTCCTGCTCGGATTTAAAACAAAAAAACAAAACAAAAAATCAAAACAAATAGGAATTTGAATGCAACCATGGCTGCCAAATGCTGGGTGCCTCACTGGCAAAACCACACCCTAATCAAATCCCTCATCTTCTTAATTATAGTGCAGGGCTGTTCCCAGGACTATGGCTGGGAAGGAAGCCCTTGTCAAATGGGGAACATGGGATAGTCAGCCAACATGAGCCCAAGAGCTTAAATAAATTCCAAAAAACCGAAGATTTTCCACTTACGATCCAATGCAACAACAGGTCTCACCAGTAAAACTGCAAAATGACGTGGGTTAAATCTGAGACTAAGCTCACAGCGTCACTTCCCCCTTATTTCCACTCCCTATTAAAGAGATCTTTAATTTCATCCCTGCCTCATCTCAACTTTAAGACTCCTGCCTTGGCCCAGTTTAATCAGCCGTGCAATTCCCACAAGCCAAG
Source organism: Nesoenas mayeri (assembly GCF_963082525.1). NCBI lineage: Eukaryota > Metazoa > Chordata > Aves > Columbiformes > Columbidae > Nesoenas > Nesoenas mayeri. Next base: position 7,517,189 of record NC_137569.1, on the reverse strand, counting down.
GGAAGACTCCAATTACGGATAAATGACATGATTTGGATAAAAGGGGAGGATAAAATGAATGGGCACCTAGACCTGAACTTGAAAACAAACTCATTCATTGGGAGATGGAAAGATTCCTTTATGTGGAATGGCAAAATCAGAAGTTTTAAGCAACCAACAGAAACATAGGTAGTAGCTAAGGTTTATAGTGGTCATTTCAAATGACAGGAATCATTCGGAGCTTTCAGCTGAAGCCGGCCAGACCCTGCTCCCATACCCGGCACATCCTCTCAGGACTCAGTTCAGACCCTCTTCCTAGTTTTCAACTCACACAAACCAGGCAAGGCATGCTGAGCACTGCTGGACCTGCTCCACGCAGAACGGAACAGTCTTGAGCGAGGGAAAAGGTAAAAGCGGCCTTGACAGATTTTCAGATCAAAGAGCAGAGCCTCAAAAAAGCAAGAACATTATTATTTCATGCATTTAAATCTTACAAAATTCTGAGACTCCCCCCATTTACACTCTCCTTACACATGCTATGGCAGGGAAGAGTGGTCCTGCTAGCAAAGCTCTAGTTGTCTCCTGGTTTTCTAATCTTTACCGAAGATTAACAAGTCTAGCTAATCATGCAATGAAACATATCTCAGAGACTTTGTATGTGAGTTCATTAAAATAAATAAAAACAGTGTAGATAATGACAGAGCAAATCAAGTGCACACAAATCCAGCCAGTGAGTCACCACCCCCTTGTTTTCCTTATTGGAAAACTTGGCGCATCACCATACCGGAGTGAGGCTGAGTCAGGAAACCGGCATGAGCCACAAATTGCAAGGAAATTAAAATAAGTATCTACAAAATCTCTTTTTTTGAGAGAGATTTTGGAGATTTTTGCTGGCTTTGTACAGATGTGGCTATGGACTTCACAGCTCTATTCTCATGGTTTTCTGGCTAGACAAAAGTCAATAAAGTGTCATTTACATGTTTTTCTAGAGAGTATAAAATGATTAGACTCTTGTTCTCAGAATCAATTTGATGCCCTTACTTTTACATCTTCTTGCATATATTTTAACCAAACACGTTTGCAGGATACTACCATATTCTACTGAATGCTCGATAACCTCCTGCCTAAGAAGTGGGCAGATATTACTTGCTTAGAACCAGCCAAAGTACATGCGAATATTTTAACAGTACTAACCTGAGAACTAATGGCATGCATGATATGAGCCTAACAGCCCTCAGCCTAATTCTGTGCAAGCGCAACCTCTAGCTGGTCACTTCATCACCTCCCTCATTCACACAGACCACGAGAACTTGCACCGTTATTTTCTGACACATCCTCTGTTGGATTTGAGGCTTTTCAGACAGGCACCAAAAAGCCTGTGCGATCAGGTGCACCTTCTGTGCACAAGCAACTATGTGTCTGGGGCTGCCACTACATCATATTTCAAGATTGTGAGGGCTAACAGAAGAAATCCTCTACGTTCTCTAACATCACACTCTAGTGAGTGAGGATTTTTTACCCGCTCCCTTCCCTTTCATAGCCACACACGCTTTTGTGACACGGAAGACTGAGATAAGAGTGAACAACTGGGGCAATTAGTGACTGATGGTTTACAGCAGATGACAGCTAATTTCTCCAGTTAGGAAGATTTCTATCAAATCTGTAGAAATATGCACTCGGATTGGACATACTTCCAAGTGACTGCATCTCATTTCTCATTTGCATTTTGCTTCTGCTTAGCAATGCCTCAAAGCTATTTTGGAACATCACAAGCTGTCCAGGGCATGATGGTATCGTTGGATGTAATCGTAAAGAGCTTCCTATTCTTTTGTACTACAAAGAATGTTTTATAAAATGCAAGGGAGATGCCATATCAGAGGTTCCTGCACAGAGCGGCCTGTAGAAGAACCGCAGCTGGGTGGTAAAGATGCTTGGCAGAGATGTCGGGAACATTCTGGGCAGGTTTCTACTGCACAGAATCACCAGTTTCTTAGTGAAAGCACAACTAACCTACTGCTGTGGTCCTGGGTTAATAAAAAGCTCTGGTAATCAACTTCATATCAGCGAAGGGGTGTATGAGCACATCTCCAGTGCTCCTGCCAAGCTGCATACTGATTTTTAAAAGCGGCTTTGCAATGTTAACATCCACAACGCAAATCTCCCTCTGGGACCTAGATCTGGAAATGATCATAAGGTTTTAAGTGCTAAAGCAGGAAAAGGTGGAATTACCTATACCATATCCTCCACAGATGAAAAACAGGCTAAAACTGTGATGCTAACTTGGTGCTGCAGCCCACTTCTGAGACAGGAAAGCTGGAAAAAGAGAGAAAGAGAAAGAGAAAGAGAAAGAGGAGAAGGAGAAGGAGGAAAAGGAGAAAGGATAAAGAAAGAAAAAGAAGCGCCCTACTATTTCAAGTAGCTAGCTAAATCTTCTTCCCAAATCTTCTTGTTTTAACTTCCAGATGAAAAAGGTTTTGGCTGCAGATAAAAATACCTACCCTAATTTTAGAAATCCCAGAACAGCCCTTACTGTTATATTTATGCTTTAAACGTGTCTGAGACAGCACTGCTGAACATGGCAAATAGGTTTATGAGTCTGCCACTCCGCATAAAGAAAGGAGGATAAAGCTGCTCAAGTCCACCCTTGCACGCTGCTCCCTCTCATCCACCTGTTCTCCCCAGGGCACCAGAACTGGGACTTTCTGGGTCTCCTCACCCACCTCCTGATCTGGAGGGCACTGTGATCCATACAGCAGCTTCCCATACTCAATACACATTCCCTTCCTCTGTCCCTCTCCCCACTCTTGAATTAACTTGGGGAACTCTCCCATCACGAGTGTGTTGATCTACACAAGAATCCTACTACACAGTGCATTAATATATAAGATGTGATGTAAATAAATCAAAAGGTCCTGCTTAGAGGAGCTTTTTCATATCCTCACATGACCCAACAGAGACTTATTTCCCTGCAGATGAGGCTTGAGGGTATATTACCACACACTGCCAACGTCGGCTAGAACCCTCTTGTGTCTTCTTCCTTAACTATTTAAAGCAGCCACTGCCACCCTCTAATCATGGGCATGTTTTAATCTGCATATGGGTGGAAATGCCCTTCCATCATCATCCACTCCAACACCTCCTACTGACTGAAAATACCTTTCTCTGAGCACAAAGCAACGTGAAATTCCTCCTCTTGTGCCCACCTCCCACAGAAACACATTAAGCATTTGCATTTCTTCCTGGGTCCTGGTCAAGCTGTGCTGGGAAACGATCACGTACGGTGCACATCTCTTGATGGCTGCATTAGTTATTGTAAGCAACGTGTCCTTAAATTCATCCAGCTGACAAGGCAAGTGGCTTTGTACAGTTAATTAGCAAGGCACATGGGTATTCAAATAATATCTGTGTGGGGCACAAAAGCTTGTTAAGAGACCCAGAACTTACCCACAGCACTGGCAGGGAAAAGAGAAAAGAAAACAGCTTTGGACTTATCATAGGAGATCATTTAAACCCTTCCATTCAGCTTCTTAAATATGACCTATTAAAGAATTTACTATGTTCTACTATAGCTCCATGGCTGATATGGAAGTAAAATGTGTGTATAAACCCAATACCTGCATGAGAGCGTGTACTTAGATGAGAAAAGAGTGCACTAAAATAAGCCTGACACCACGGGCTTCTCTATAAGTAGAAGTGGTCACTGGTGGAGCCCTGTGACTACAGTGACATCAGGAAATGCCCAGACACAAACCTGTTTTATTTAGAGAGTGTTTTATTTGGTGCAAGTTGTAGCAATTTCTGAAGCTATAATATCTTCCACAGCAACATTTTTGGTTTTGCCCAGTTGCATTGCCACAGGACCTCTGTGAGCTCAGCCGTGGTTCCAGGACAGCAATGCACAGCCCTCAAAGGCATATCTGCGTTAGCAAAACCTGAATTCAACCCAGGCCTAAGAGACGGGACTACTCAGTTCCAAATCCTGACACTACATCACTATGTAACCCTGGGTAAATTATTTGATCATGCAGAATTTCAGAGTCTGCATTAGCCTAATGAAGATAATAACAATAATCATGTGTGTCACAGATACAGTAGGGCTTGGTTATTATGTTCTTGTGAAGTGCTTAGAAGAGCCCCAGATGAAAGGGAAATTAGGAGAAGGAAGATTAATTAAAAGACATGTGCATCCCAAATAAAAAACAGACAGGAACACTGTTGTTGCTGTTATTAGGAGAGTCTGATTTAGGGCAGCTTTTATTTCTGTGTTGGTAAAGCAGACCCACTTTAACCACTTTCTGTGTTCAAACTTTATTTGTAGATTGTGGGTAGGTGATAAAGGCTGCTGAGCCTCTGATACTGCAAACATAAAGGCCTTTGATCAAAGGTCTGACTTCACAGTACCTGACATCTGTGCTATGACACTGCTGACGGGCTGCTGCTGTTTGCACTGCTGCAAGGCAAACAAGGAATAAAAATGTTACCACCATGCTGAAGGAGAGACTAGGATTGAAGAAAACGGAACATTTCCTGCGGGTAAGCACACCATAGTGAGCACAGTTCAGTAGTGAGAAACGCTGCAATGAAATTATGTTAAATTCCCAAGTTCTTGTTAGTAACAGACTTGTGCAAATGGAAACATGTTTACTACAGCGGTTTTTACCTAGAAAGTACTAAGCACTGATCATTTATGTCAGTATCATTCCCTGATTTAAAGACGGGGAAAGGGACACAGTGCAAGATGCGGTGATACATCTGAGCTCATCTATAACAGAGCAGCACAGCCCAGAATAAGGCTCAAGCTCCCTGCTCTTGTCCAAGCCTGGACTGGTCTCCACAGGACGAGGCTTCATCCTTGGCCAAAGATGCACCCTGGTTCTTCCTGCAGCATGCCACGAGTGTTGGATACCACACTCCAATTCACCAGCATCCAGTGCCAAATACACTTCTCACCCTAACCTGACTGTGTGAATGTCCAAGTGACACCAAATTCCATGAACTATCTCTTGGGACATTCAGGAATGAATTTCTTAAAAGGAAGCAAGTACGGGAACTTGGGAAGAAATTAATAATTGCACATTCTCTCTGGGACACACAAAAACCTTCCCTTTACCTTGCACAGACAGGTGGTGTCGAACCCTTCATTTTTGAAGAGTCAGATTTTTTTAAGTGCTGTCAGCAAGTCACCTACACTTTAATTTGTTATAATTAACACCACAGTAGAAGAAAAAGGGCCCTAGCCTCCACCCATTTCAGGAGACACTGCAATACAGTTAAAGACGGAGTCTGGGTTTCCCCCCTTAACTATAAACAGTAAGAGGCTCTAATATGTTACGCTTCTGCTGATGAGATGTGCATTAATTCCCTAATGACAGGTGCACCTCGGAGCCAGGACAGCTAATCACAAGATCACAAGTGAACGACAGCACATGGCTCAGGGAAGCCCAAGTCTATTCCAAAGAACAGCTTGGCGAGGTCCCACAAGCTGGTTCATGGCAAGTTCATAGCAAAAAGTTATTTCCTAAAAGCAGAACCAATAACCCCCCTTTTCCTATGGTTTTACGTCTTGAGACAGCATTCTCTAATGCTGTCAGAGGTCATGGATGTTCAAAAGCTTTTGCCTTTGTGGGTTTTTTTTCACATCTAATAAATGTTAAGCCCATGTTACAGGGACTCCCTCATTTCCCTGACTTCAAATTTCTATGAAAGCTCAAGCAGCACTGAAGCTTTCAGAAGTCTTCTTTCTTCAAATGTGGCCCCAACTGGCCAATAGATTAAAATAGAAAGAGGTGAGAGGAATAAGAGTAACCTAGAGACTGACTTACCAAACACCCTCACTTTAAAATAAACTTCTTCCATTGCAATTCATGTCTTCTTTTACTGGAATTGCTGAAGTTATTTATTTTGGTCTTAGTGGACACATTTTAGAAGTGGAAAGTCCAGACTGACTTTCCTGTTTCAGAACAGCTATACACCTTACAGATCTGAAAACAGCTACGGTGGCTTTTCCTTTCCATACAGAAGAAAACCAGCTGTATTACTGCACTGTTATCTATGAACATGGAAAGGTGTGCGTTATCCCATGACAGTTAATCAACACTGTCAGTCTTTTAGTAAGATATAACACCACACAACTCTGGTGAAAAATAGACCGAGTAAAATTTCTCGCAATGATGTTTAATAATCTTAAGTTTCATAGCTGGCCAATAAAACATCACTTTCAGGACAGACAGTCCCAAACTCTCACTCCTTATCACAGGATGTGTTTATGTGTGAAGTGGAAAACTGTCAAATGTTCAGAGATAATCAAGATTGGGCACAGGTGCTGCACACAAGGGACTATCACTGAAATAAAGCAAACAGTATTTATCTTTCCCTCTCTACCCACACCCTACTTTTAGACAGTAACATCTAAGCAGCTGAAGGTGGTCAGGAAGAAAATGCTTAGCCACTGAACTTGCGCAGAACATAAAAGGTAGAGCTCCCTTTGAAGAAACAGCCTGTTGGAATGCTGTGAACATGCCTTCCCTCTGAATAGAGAAGAAAAGATCTATTTTAAAATTAAAAGGCAACACAGTCCTCAATCTGAACAGTAATCCACGCTCTTTGGTCCTGTACTTCAGTCACTGATATTAAAACTACTTCTTTTAGGACACATGTCAATCCCTTTGATAACTTTTTCTTGGTTTAGATGTTGAGTAGAAAATAAAGCACCTTCATTGTATGTGCATCAGAATTGCTGCATAATATAGAGGGGAAGAAATATTTAAAGAAAAAAAGCAAAGCCAGTCTGAGGCAAAGGGGAAAAAAAACCTCAATGCTGTCTTATGATCAAAAGTTCCTGTGTGGTCAGTAAATTTAAAGTAAATGAGGATTCAGGAAGTACTGCAAACTGAGCTCTAAGATCAGTGCTATCAGATAAAGCAATGCTCAGATAAAAGGAACTCCTCGCCAAGCATTCTGCCATGGGGGTATATGTACTGCAGGTGGAGAGCAGACTCCAGGTCTTGTGTAAGCGTGCCAGGCCCAAAAACCTTGAATCTGGAACCGCACTTGACTATGAGAACACTGATGGTCTGCAAGATGTTTGCTGGGAAGCCGGGCTGTGGAGAACTTGCTGACCGCTGCTTTTTTCAATCCCTTGGTGCTGAACCAAGAGAAGTTTGGTCTGGATAGAAGTGCAGAACACACCACAGTATGGATATAGGTCACCGCTGAACGTGTTTTAGCATATAGAGGTGGTAGGTAAATCCACAAGGACCTGACAAGTTAGATATGTGAGCTACCATAGCGCAAAGAACTTTATTCTCCAACAGGCAAACGCCAAGCTAGCGAGGGTGCTTTCAAGTCAGTCCAAAAGCCAGACACGAATGCCACCCAAACAGCGGCAGATCGCTCCGTGCAGGTCTGAACAGGCACGGCAGGTCTATCCAGGAGGAACGCGCTGCTCCAAGGGAGCTGCGGCATTCCTCGCCAGCCTCCGCATCGCAATGGTTTTCAGAGGGGGTCCCAGAAGTCATTTACTCTGTCAGCTCTTCCCCCCGCAAGATATCGGGGGTGATGGAAATGAACGTGAGAGAAAATTAATCTTTTTGTTAATACAGAAAGGTGCAATTCATGACTCACAGCAAGCTTGTGTAAATAAATGGCATTGTTTAAATCTTATTTGTAATTATACTTCTAGCGAGAGACTTTCAAAGCCGCATCGAGAATATGGCATTCAGTTGTCTAATTTATTGTTATTTTAAGCAGGTACTGTATGCCCAAATTCCCTTGGCAGATTATATCGCAGCTTAAGTGTTTCGCTAGAGGTAATTTTCACCTGTTCATGACAACAGCAATGAGAGGAAGGAAATCAACCAAAAGAGAATTACATCTATGTTATCCAATTTCTTCGTCTCTCTGTGGCAGGTTGAAAGATGTTAGTGCAAAACTGCAAAGCTGTAGGGTCGCTGTGCTCTGCCTGGTTCGGACTGGAGAGAAAGCGAAGTGAGGAAGGATCAAATGCAAGTGGTTTGGGAAAGGAAACAAACCAGTAGGTTCTCCTAGAAATACGAAAAACTGCTCTTTGTGCTACTTCTGCTCACTGTACCAGCCACCTGTTCATTACAACAATAGTAAATAAGAAGCAAAATACTCAGAAGCAGATCACCTTGAAAGTCTTGTTCATACTTCATCAGCCTCCTGCAGTCCCCAACCACAGATTTAAACCTTGTAGGATTAAAAATGTATAGAAATGTAGAAGGTACTGAGAGGAAAATAATAAGTGCCAATGTATATATAAATTCAGAACACCAATCTGCCTAAGAAATTAGTCTTATTAACACCTCGCTTGAAATACCCCAGGCATCCTGGGAAGGCACCTGGTGATCCCCAAGGAAACAGATGCAGTTTTCAGGAACTGTCACATAGCTGGTTGTTCTTGAAAAGCTGGACAGAGAACAAAAACGCCTGGAGAAGTGCCTATCACGTATCTACTGCTTTTTAATAGCTATCGTAGTGCTGCAGTGTTGCACGGAATCTCAGACATGTAGCAAACACGTGGAAAATTAGCAGCATCCTAATATATATCACTGCTAACAGCCAGCAGGATCATAGTCACCCGTTCATTCACTACGTGAGCTGGGGAAGAGTTACCATCTGTCCCTTTCTTCAGGCACTGTTTTAACCAAGAGACATTTCTACATGAAAGTACAACCAAATTCCAAAGTGCTAGACTTACTAGGAGTATAAGATACATGTATTTAGAAAAAATTGCTCCCTAAATCAGTTTAACTTTGTTTTTTCCTGCTGCCTCTCCTTCAGTTAAAAAACTTGCCTTTCATATCAACCCAAATTCCCATGCAACAGATTTGATTTTGGTTTTGTCTCCAGCTCATTTTGCTCCCACTTCACGACAGAACTGACCCTGAGGAATGAGAACTGCACCACGTACATTAAAATTGAACCCAAGTATAGTGGGTTTTCCTCCTCTGTCCAGAATATGATCAGCAGTTTGACTTTCATATGACCACTATTTAAAAATGTGCATTCCAATGCAATGTGCACTGTCCAATCTTGAACGGACTTCAAATCTTTCTTTCCTAAGCTGCATTCCTATCAAGTGTCTTCTACAGGTGAGAAAATATAATTCGATATCTGAAATGGCAGAGACTAAGAGAAGTCTCTTGCAATTACTTTTAAATGACCTGGCAATTCAGAGAACACTGTTAATTCATCTCCTTATAGATGGGGTCACAAAACTGCTGTTCTTTGTCTTCTGATGCTCTAAGGGCCCAGAGGACTTCAGATATTCAGGGACAATTGATGTTGTCAGATGCTGGAAGATGCAGTTGTTAGAAATGACACAGACATTTGTCAAACACATACATAGTCCATCCTGCTCCTACCTTCTTTTTTGTATGATTTCCTCCTTTTATGTTGTTATTAATATCACACTTTTGGGGGGTGAGGAGAAAGAAAGTATTCACCTCAGGCATCACCACCCTAGGAAACTGCAAAAAGAAAAGACTGCATAAAACATCTATAGACATAAGGATCCTGCTGTGTCCCGGAGGCATAATACATCTCTATTCAGCTAAACTGTGCAATACAGAAGTGGAGAAAAACTGCAGAAATTGCTTTGAAAACAAAAAGTGTTTTCCTAGAGCCATCATCAGGTTTGCTTGTCAGATCAGATGCCTTTTTTTTGGTGCTCCATTCAAATGCAAAGAAAATGCTTGAAGAAAATTGCTAGTTCTGATATTTACACTCTTCGCACACACAGCTGGAGTGAGATTTCTGCCGTGCTTCAGCAACACCATCAACAAAATAATCTAAACCTAATGGCAGCCATACTGCAAGAACTACTCAAACACATATGCAAAGTATTTCTCGATTCCCTTCTACAGACTCTCTAATAAACTTTATGCTTAAACAATTTTAAAGTACTTATTTTTACAGCAAATTTTAGGGGAAATGGGCTATTTCCAGATAAAGATTATGATCTTGGATGAAGAACTTTACTTCCTCCTCCCTGCACAAAATAATAACTTATCTGCATTATATGTCAAAATTAACAATGTAACTGCCTACAAATATTAAAGTAAGCTTTCAGAAATGACCCAACACATCTTATTTCAGCAGAAGCACATCCTAATACTCAGCTCCATTGCTCCAGCTAGATACAGACTACTTCCAGAGCCTCCTAAAGTGCTTTGAGTTGCATCAATTTCCTCTCCCAGGCCTTCATATTAATTGATGTGTTCTGAATTACCTCATCAATTTTTGCCAAAGCACAGGTATTTAAATATCATCCATCATCATATTCTTACTTCAAAGCCCTTCTGTTCGTTCTCCCTTGCACACACATGCTCACTCAGCATAATACAGGGAAAGCTTCATGTTTTAATACGCACTAATGTCAGCTGCAAACAAGAGGTGTGAAAGGAAATTAGGTATGCAAGGCAACTCATTCACAAATTAACTGCCGATTCATTTGCAGGAGTGTGATGCTTTGCCACGCTGGAAAGCAGTTGCGAAACAAGAGGCGGCCAGGGGAGCATCAGTGTTCTTCTAGCAGCTTGAAAACAACTGGAGCAGGTAGACGAAAAGATACCTTTGTTTCTGAGAAGCCATTTCAGGTTTGACTTCTTCTAATTGCTGTTCTCAGTTTCCAAACACAAGGCAGACATTAGCGTCATCATCAACATTAGGATATTATGTTAATACAGGATATTAATATTATTAGCAGACCACTGTATGGATTATTTGTGAAGAGTTCTGGTATGCTGGGTGGGAAGGCAGAGCTGGAGAGGCTGTACCCAGCTCTGCAGGATGGTCACCCTTGAACATATACCATGTGTTTTCCATGTGCTCCTGCTCAAGTTCCCTGACATGACCAAGTCTCCTCCCTGCCCTTGCTCTTTGCTGTCCTGCTTCCAGCACCACTTGCAGGGATGCGGGAGGATCAAAGACCACAGTAGTTTCTGCAACAGGATCCCCTCTTGTGGACCTTAGGACTCCACGGTAACACGAACAGCAATACTTCATGGCTGTGTCCAAGGCTGAGCTCTCCGATCCTTCTTCCATTTATCCCTTCTCACGCAGGAAAAATATTAGTACAAACTTTATCTCAGTTGTACAGTGTAAACCTTCTGCAACTGCCCTGTATTCACACTAACATGAAGAAACTTCAGCCCAGCTATTTACCTTATAAACTTCCCATTACTCAGTTTTGATCAAGATATGAATATCATTTCCTTTCTGAACCTTTTCAACCCAAAATAAACATTCATCGTCCACAATCAAACTTTTTCATACAAACCCAGTGCTAACATCTCACAGTACATTTGAAAAATAAATGGTCGCAGCCTATCAAGTACAGTTTTGCTTAAATTACACACTCTTATTTCATAAAATTACAGAACATGGCTTTGCCTCTTGCCGTACCAGGGACTGCACAAAGTGCTGTTACTGCTGCACCATGTATGCTGCCTCAAACTACTTTAGCCCAGTCTTCTGCTTTGTATTGAATAATGTAAAATCCCATTAACTTGTTCAGAAGCAAAGATAACCATGGTCAGCCTTATTGGTTGAGAGCTGCCAACAGCAGAGGTCCCTATGATAGATAAGGAAAGGTCAGTGAAGGAATTAGTGTGTAAAGGTACGGCAGGTGATCCGTACTGTTCTCCCAATCATCGTCATTACTCATCTGCACAGAACACAGCACGACAGAGTCCCTAATTGCAATTCCTAACTGTAAATGCAAATAATACATAATTAACATATAATCAAAAAGCCCTCTGCAGGTATTTCAGATTTAAGAAGCATCCATTACTTTTTTAATAAGTATCAGAACTCCACTTCATTTTAGAGCTGAGTGGAAAAGTAAAAATATCTGGAGATTAAAGTATCTTTGTACTTCAAGACCAGCCTCCATCCACAGGTTCGGCTACATCACAAGCCCTTGAAGATCTGATTAGTTTGGCTAATTGCATTTACTTGTCATGTCCTCTTGAGAAACCCATATTCAGGCTATGAGTATAGTAACAGTTACAATCACAACAGGAAATGCCCAGAGGATAAATTTGATGTAAAAAGCAAACAAAGAACATGGTTTAATTTCTCAGGGCTCCTAGAAGAAAAAAAAAACAAAACACACACACATACACAAAAAACAACAAAACAACAAACTAAACACCACCACAACAACAACAACCCACCAGCAAGATGAAACCCAATGGAAATGATGAAAGCCAGGTGAAAGTGCAGCTCAGATCCATCTCTCATCTCAGCATGTCACGTTTTCAGACTTTAGAATAAATGATATATTCTTTTGGCTTATGACATAGCAAGCATATAGCCTAAAGTAGAGACTGGGAGCTAGCTGAAACTCCACATAGCTAGTGATTTCAAAGCAGCCAAAGGCTCACAGGAATAGCTGACACTTCCCAAGCTGAATTAAAGAGCAGATTATTTGGGAGATTCTTCGACTTTGCATAGCAAACACCTTAGAATTTTCCCTACAGCAGCTCTCAATCTCACATTTTGAGGTGTCCTACAAGAGGACAACGTGGTTCTGCAGCATGTCCATCTGCTGGATGGTCACACCGCTGCCAAACAACAGAACCTTCTCTCTGCAGCCAACAAACCGAGCACCTTCTTCACACCACAGCCAGCACCTTCTGCCCCCAGCACCCTGCTCATCACCACCACCTTCTCTGGGCTTTCTGTCACCGCACAAGAGAGAGGCAAGTGCCTCTACCTGGATTAAACACAAACAGAGCCCGCTGAGGAGTTTAAAACATTCAAAATTCCAGCTCGGAAAGGGAGAGCCGCCAGTGGCTAACATTTCTATGGGCAAAATTACAGCATGTGGGAATTACAGATCTGCAGACAAACCAGCAATTTCTGAGGAATTTAAGGCACCAGAAGCGACAAATTAGGACCACAATGCTAACAAAATTAGACACAGGCTCCTTTTAACCTCGTCTCTATTTTTAAGGGCTTTTTTTTTTTTTTAAGGTTTTGTATTTGTTGTGTTGTTAAAGTTTCCGTGAAATTGGACTGAGAGCAACTGTTTAGGAACGAAGTTTCCCCATAATTTACTCTCATTACCTTAGGACGTGTGAAATTATCCCCATGCCTGTATAAGGAGGTTTCTCTCAGCAATTTAGCAGTGCCAGAGTAGCACAGCAAAGACAACACTCAGCAGCAACATCAACGTTTCCATAATCTTTGTAAATGTGCTGCTTAATAGGAAGATGCCAGCTGTAAAATTTTCCTTATTTTGAGGTTCACTTGCATTCTTCAGTCTTCTCTCCAGCTGGGGACACTGCTAGAGCCAAAAGGCAACTCTTTCCCAATGTGACTCTTGCTTGTCTACATGTCAATAGAATGAACTACAGAAAAACAAAACAAGAACGGAGCCAATTTCCACCCCCCTCCACCCCATAACAATAAAATCACACAACAGTATCTTTATAACCACGCCTGCTCATTTTGATAATTACTCTAACAGTCCATCTAAGCGCAGCCCCTCAACCAGCTTCCAAAGGAGAAACCAAAACCTGAAGGAGAAGGAGGAAATGGTTCATCTGCTGAATACAATGTTCGGAAATGTGGGGTGAACATTCCTCACCAGAGCAAGATGAACGTTCCCACCCGAGCACAAAGAAAGGCTTCACATTTCATATACTTCCCATTGTTTGAGCTTGCTTGTGTATAAGTAACTGCATTTAGTGATCACCAATGGAAGATATTTAGCAGCTAAAGCGATTAATATTTTTAGCAGTGCAACGGCAACAAGGCAGGGTGCACCCTGTTCAGTTCCACCAACATTCTGCATTTCTGATGGGGATCCACCCTTCCATGGGTACATCACCTCTGTAATGCCCACCAGTGAGATGTGCAACAGCCACTGCCCAAATAAAACACCACATGAAAATGATCCACAATGAGGGGCATGCAGCAACGAACCCCAAAGCAAACCAAATGCCACTGGGTGCTGCTTAGTCTAAGCCCGGCTCTTAGAAAGCTCCACTGCACAACGCCAGCTCAGTGATTTTCAATGATGGAAAGTGAATGGATACAAAGTTTGCATGGAATCAAACAATTCTGGATTGAAACAAGTGAATACTTTGAAGTGAATGACATTTAAATGAGATGACTTCATGACAAAGAAATATCCTGTAGGTACTGATGGAGACAGTGGTTTCAAATTTCCACACTGAAAAAGCGTTGGTTTGACTCCAAGGGGTTTGTCAGAGAGCGAAAAGCATGATGGAAGGACTTGCGTGCTTTTGCACCTTGCTCCTCCTCAAAGTGCAGCTGTGAGGCTGGGCTGTCTGGTCCTGCATGGGCTCTGCACCCCAGAGAAAGCACAACACCCAGGAGATCCGAACAGAAACAGCAAGAGAGGCTTTACCAACCTACAACGGGTTCCACGAGTCACTGCTGCTGTCTTGAATGACCCTGCATCATTGCACAGTTATCGCTTGACACCAATTGCTGGTGATTTGGGTTCGTGCCTTTCTTTATGTATTTAACAGAAACCTCTTAACACTGCCCTTTCTAGCTGTCATTACATGCGCTGAAAGCACTTTTCAATGGGACCCTGTAAAAATATAATGCAGAGTGTTTATGGACAAAGACAAGCTTTAGAAGACTGGCAAGGAATTAAGCATCCTTATAGCTATTAATTGAGATAGAAGGAACAGGGAACGCTTATCAGCACAGGCTGCTGGCACATCAGGTCCCAGCAGGAGCCAGCGACGGCAGGTGCAAATGATGAAATCTGTGTGCAGATTCTAGAGGGACAGCTTTCTAACAGAGGAGCTCTTCTCCACTGGGGCTGGTGCCACTGTTTAATTTGATTACACACAAGTGAGAGCCTGGGGGAGGCAAGAAAAGGGGAAAAAGGGAAGAGTGGGGACCCTCTAAGCACCCATGCTGAACTTAAAGGGCCGTGCAGCTGCAGGCTGGGCAGCAGGGGTGCTGCACAGTGGTCCACACCAAAATTACAGGGGGGATCAGACGGCTGACATAGCACGATCTTTAGCAGACAAAATTTACTTGCTTTCCTCTCAGCAAACCACACGCCACATAGCAATTTTGACTGAACAGACACTATCGCAGATTTAAAGGGAAACAAATCTGTTAAAAGAAATGTATTGCGGAGCAGGAGAGCCTGGAACCTGTGTGTGAACACACAGACCAACTGCAACCGCAACTCTTCCAAGTGCTACACTTTGCAGCTTACTACCAAAGCTTTTACTACCTGGCTTTTTAAGAGCTACAAAGAGACACTTTCCTAACCACAACTTTTAGGTTAAAAGTTCTCAAAGTGTGCTCCTGCTTCCCTCTAGTCCTGGGACTGTTTCTTTAAAGGGCAGAACAATTCAGTCTCGTTTGCATTCTGGGTTAAAAGGAAGTTAAAAAACTACACACACACAACCCCACTGGAGTCCAGGATCAGGCCCTCCACACTAAGCCCAAGAACATCACTAAAGATGAAAATTCCTCTTGTTGAGATATTTAGGTACAACTCTTTTTTTAAACCTACCTTAAAATTGTCATGACACTACCTACCGGACTCTAAATTATACTTCCAAAATTATATGTATTAATATCTAAAGTGTGTAATTATAAAGAAGCAGATATATTTTAGAAACGCCATACTTATAAGCCTATTTTTTAAATATAAACTTTCTCCATGAGTCTAAGAGCTGTATTTTAGGTCTCCCGTCTTTACGAGTCAAAACTAGGGGAGACAACTGGAGTCCACATGTTTGAATGGAGGCTGCAAACAGTGATCCTCTATATTAGGTCAATGCCATTGATTTTTTTATTTAAGGCAACCTTTACTCCTGCAGAACAAAAGAAACCCATGAAAACAGTGAAAAAGCTGCTGCTCATACATTTTCTTCTTACCAGGTTCCTTCACTAAAGCCAAACTCACGCAAGCAAAAAGTTTCATGTATTTGTTTTTATCAAGAAAACTGAAGCACTGAAAAATATTTTCTTTTGCCGGCCAAAAGTGACAGTGATGAGCATGTTTCCTATTCATACAGAAAATGTGAAGGGATAATATAATAGAACTTGACTATATATTATATCAAGAAGGTTAAATTCTGATTCACATTGTATTGCATGTGCTTACAGATAGAAACCTCTATCCAGCCACTCGCATAACTTGCATTTTTATTCAAACATTAGCTCTGCTGCTAATTTATTCTTGTTAAGTGGCTTTCAGCAATGCAAGTAATTTAAATGTGCACTTGTGAGCCAAACATAAGCTTGCAATGATGTACAGAGTCTGACATTTATACCATTATATATTTTTGAACATGACTACAGAAGCATTACTAATTTTGAGTCGCTTCCAAATTAGAAAAAGTTTAACAAGAGCAATGAAATGCACAGCAAAAGTGATTTATCTCGCTCTTCTTCAGCTACTGTTGCAATCCCTCTCAATCCAAAGTCCAAAAACCTGAGAATTTTCATAGCTTTGTAATATCTTGAAGTACACCCACTGTACCTTGAATAGCTACCAAAAATGTGCTTTAACACCACATGCACCTTAGCACACCTTTAAGGACAAAAGTAATTTTAACCGTACTTGGAAAAGTGGTTTAGCTTGGAAGAGCTTTATTGAAGAACAGCATGAGAGATGGACCAGCTCTGGAAGGGCACTACGCAACAACTCATAAATGTGTTTTCACTAGGAAAAAGCTCCAAAAAGCAACAGCTGTTCTCCCTCCACTACATCTGTAACTTTTGAGACACCCAGGTTTGGAAAGACAACCCACTTCTTCAGCGCTCCCACCCCAGCGCTTTCAGAGTACGACCCAAAACTTATTGAAGTAGTGAAAGGTCTACCCAAGTGTTAAAGCACATAAAACAGTGCATGAGCTCCCAAACTGGGTCACGCATCTAAGCTTACAAAATAACTGTGAGCAATATCCATTTATGCCAAGCTGGAATGTGCCAAGATGTAAGAGGTACAGATTATGACTACCTAAAAATACATGTTTTATGAAGGAAACAGCAAGTGACCCTAAAGTTTAGTGGTTCTATCAAGACCCTGCTATAATGAAATAGGGAAGAGATGCAAAGTCATTAATTTTATTGCTCTTTTGGCACTTCAGTGCAGTTCAAAGTACATCACGGAGCCGGCAAGTACACAGCAGTACGTGCTAGGGATGTGCTGCAAATTGCTTGTGAGCATCCAGCACCTGCATACGTATAAAAAGTAAATTAAATAAACACAGAAGTAAAGGAAATAAAGTTGGCTATTCCCTTGGCAGCTAAGAAATGCAGTTGGGGAGGAAAGGACAGAATATACACTCACTGTGCAGAGTACTATGGGGTCAGTGCCCAACCTTGGGCCAGGATTTGCACCCAACAACCTCACATTCTGACCAGTGACTCAACGTTTTTCATTAGGGATTGTGTAATTGTTTATGTCATCTATATGCAAGCACAGATGAACAAAACCACCAGGATTCCTCTCATTTAGGAAAAAAGAAATCTCCCTTGGATTTATACTAGTTGGGAATAAAACACATACACATATTTTAGTCCCCCCAAACCATAGCTTAACCCATCATCAGAAGGTCAGGAATCTCAGCACGTATCTTCTTATAGGAAGGTCATCATGGAAAGATCAATATTTGCCCTTCCAAGCACTATTACTCAGGTCCTGGTTTGCTACTTCTGAGCTACAAATTCCTGAAAAACTGCAAATACTATCCCATTACATTGTTTTTTGTCCTCCTCCTCCTCTACTTCCCCCATCAGAGAAGGAACTAACACATCCAAGACGGAGCTGATCAGGACCTGTCAGTTTTAATCAGAGCACTGGAGCTGTCAGTCACCACTGGCCCTTGGGTATTTTGTTTCCTGAATACATAAAAGATGGTTATCCTGAAAGTTAGTCAGCATTTCTGGCTGCTGGACGGAAATAACAAGACTATTATAAATGTTATAACATCAGTATAGCTGCAGCAGTATTTGAGTTCTAATAATCTAACACACAAACACATGCAATGACCACTCTTTATGAGGCACACTGGTACATTAGAAATAATTGTTCCTTATTGCATAGTTTCCTAACTTACAGAGTCAACATTTATTAATAATGTTGCAATTCTATATTAATTATTATTTAGCACTAACAGTAGGCCCTGAACTGCACAAAATTAGTCGCTGCCCCGAAGTGCTTGAGCAGGTCTGATTCAGTGTCCCATAACCAACATTTCCTACACCAACCTGCTCCATTACTAAAGCCTGGGTAGCTGACCAAGTTATTTAACTCCTGCTGCCAAGCCATGGTGGTCTCACTGGAGTAAAGTTTACAAGCACAAGCCTGTTGGAGAAAACCATCTGGTATTAAGGGCAATGGAAAAATGAGAATCTAATACTATCAGTCTCACATTTTTAAATGAAAAGTCCCACTGAAGAGGTGCACTGCAAGAGCACTCAGTAGTTTGCAAACTCCCAAACTGCACACCTGGCAGCAGAACTGGGCTAAAGCAACTATATACACCAGCCTGAATGCAAAACAGCCAAGGTCACCATCACAACACAGGCACAAATAATGAAATACAGAGGAGAGAGGCAGAAAGAAGTGAAAATTGCAAACCAACAACAGGGCAAGACCCCCCCACTTTCAGATCCGAACCGCTTTGTTGGCACACTGTCCCAAAGGATCACTTCTCTGAAATGAGAACACGCAGGGAGAGCAGCTCTTCAAATCACAGGCCGGCTGTATGAATCAAACTTAACCTTTGGGTCGGTTTAATTCAGGCCCTGCAGGCTTCACACAGACACAAGTCCTGTTGACTCTGTCATTCACTCACTCCTGTTGTTTTCCATATTGCCAAGAACACAGGGCTCAGGGTCTAAAACAATAATGACATGTTTCTAATACAAATAAAGAAAATGGGAAGCTAGGAAACAAATAATTAATTGTGTTTTGTTCTTTACATAATTACTGGCAGAAGCCTGAACAAGGAGCAAAATGGATTACTGCAGTTTCGGTTCAATGCAGCCTTAAAGTAAAAAAACACCATCACAAGCCAAGGCTGAAAGGATTTTCATTGCAGCATGTGGTTCTCTCATTCTGCCAGCAAAGCTCCAAGCTGCTCCTACAGCTCCTCTGCAGAGAACCCTCCTCTCTGCTCAGCCACTGCAGTCACTGGCCACCAGCAGAACCATAGGAAAGGCATTTAAAATAAAGCCTGTAGGAGATATTGTTCACCAACAACATAACCCTGGTACATTCTTATTGCTGAAGCCTGCATTTAGGTCTGACAAGGCATAAAGGTGACTTTTTCTTCTGTATTTCTCACCCTTCTCTTCAGCTAAAATTGCTCTATGATTTCAGTTGTAGAAGATCAACAGTTCTGCCAAGGAAGGTTGGACCAGATGATCCCTGTGGTCCCTTGTAACCTGGTATTCTATGATTCTATGATATTTATTCCCTCAAGAACACAAGTACAGAATTGGTGGGAAGAGCAACATTGATTTCACGACAGGCTTTATTGCAGCCTAGAAGGATCAGCTAATAGAAAAACTCAGTGCTTTTCTCTGTCATTTTATATATTGAGAGATAACATGGTGGTTCCCAGCCATGCCTTGAGTGGAGGCTTTCATGAAACACAGGACATCATGAAGCATGGGAAGAGACCAACACAGCCTCCTGAACGGCTCATCCAAGAGCCTTCCAAAAGAAACCTTCAGCCACTCCGGACTGGCAATAGCTCCAAAACAATGACCTCAAAAATAAAGGATTCTACATTCCTTTAGGCATCCAGGATCCCTCACATTCTCACCTTCCTGATTATTTATACTGCTGTGAAGCCAGAAGCACGGAAATCAGTGTTCCCTCCCTTTCACTTCCCTTCCCTGCAACCCGACAGAAATAGCTGAGTTACATAAGACAGAAACACCCACAAAATAACAATGAAAACAGATGTGTCAAAAAAAGTTTAAAAATGTGTATAAGATGCCTCCTGTGCATGCCAATTGTGAGTGAAGTGTTCATCCAGTCTATGAATAGCATGGTCAGCTATTTTAATAGTGCAAAACTCAAAGGGAGGTTGTAGTAATTAGAGCTTAGAAACAGGGGTTTGAGGTGGTTTGGGGGAGTTTGTTTTGTGCGTGTGTGTTGGGTTTGTTTCTGTTGGTTTTTGTTTGTTTCTGTTGGTGTTTTGGTTTACTTGGGTTTGTTTGATTTGGTTGTAGTTTTTTTTTAGTTTGGGCTTTTGTTTGTTGTTCGTTTTAATTACTGTTATTTCATTTTGCCTGTACCGGTCTCGGATTTGCTTCTTTACTTTCAGACCAAGAATTTCAGAGCAGTTCATCAAAAAGGCAATTTGCAGGTGAGGTCTACATCAAGTTCTGTACCCAAACTTCTCTGGAAACCACCAGTTGTTCACCTCACACATCTCTTGGCTCTGAGCCCAACCCCATTTTGCTCAACTCCCATTAACTTCCATGGCCCCTCAGGCACCTCACAGAACTCATTTTGAACATGCATTATTTTTTTTTCCTAGAACACTCACCACCCTGCATCCACAGTGCCAATCTCCACAAAATGCTCTCAACCAGCAGAAGGGTGTCATCCTCCATCATCCATTTCCAACAGAAACCATCGTGCTTTCTCCTGCGATGCCCATCACGTTTGGTAGATGCTGTCTGCAAACGCTTGCTGAAAGCAACTCTTGTCTTCCCTCATATCCCTTCTCACCCTTCGGCTACGCTGCCTGCCCAATAAGTGATACCTGCTAATCTCCTAGCGCCCCTACACTAACCAGTACTGTCTCTTGTCTCCTTCAGACTCTCCCAACCATGGCCTACAGCTTTCTGGTATCTCTTGATATATGCAGATCATAAGCACCTTGGGTGCACTATCTGATTAAGTAGAAGCTGCACAATGATGTCCTGGTCTATAACACTATAAAGAGATGATGATGCAAACAAGGAACTCAGCAAGAGTTCTGATCTCTGAATTTCCTAATTTCTAACTGCAAAATAAAATTATGTTTTCCCCTTGAATCTACTGAATAGGTACCATGAGCTGTTATTAACAGTTGTAAGGAAACTTAAGACCTGTACAAACCTTATTTGACTCAGGTGACACCTTTCAATCACAAGTTCCTCAGCTCTTGAAAGCCCAAGAAAGAGCTACAGGATTTCATACTAGGGGAAAGTTGCCAGCTTTTAACAACATCTATTGAACTTAGAAGCCTACCAGGCTACCTAATGAGCACCTTATTTGTTTCTGGTGTACTATCTACCAGAAGCACTAAAGAATAAATGTGTAATAAATAGGAGCAACTAAAAACAAGCTGACTGATGGAGTTCAACTCTATTACAGCTTGGCATGGTATTTGAAAAGTCCTGAAGGAATGATTACAGAATTCCCACACTTTTAAGCAGAGAAGCTTTTCCACACAACTTCTGATATTGACAGTCTCAGAGATGAAGGGACCAGTAAAATCATCACAATATTCCTAAGAAAACACTCAATATTTATGAGGATCTTAACTCCATGTAATAAAAGCCATGTTCACTGACTGTGATGACTTGGATGCTTTGGGGATAAAATTAATCAACATGCATGAAAGAGGATCTCAGAGTCAAACAGGAAAATCTAGACATAATAACAAAGATAGTTACTATCTGGCAAAGCTACATCACAAGGAAGAAAAAGACTATGATTAAACATAATAAGACTTCACTTGAAATGTAAAATACTCTGCATCAAACCCTGCCAACTCGCGTAAGAACCGGCAAACAGGAAGCAGCTGACTATGCAATAAAGCCCATCACACGGGGAAAACACGACATTAAGAAGACGATGCTGCTCCCCAGTCCTTGTGCTGCAGAATGCTTTCTGTCGCCTGCTTCTCCAGTGCAGGAGGGTCAGTCCTTCCAGCTTGTGCTCACCGTGCAGTGCTCCTTGAATTCTGAGCCCGTGACAGGTACCTGTCGTCTGAGCAAAACACTGTCCCCTTCTGCGAATTCTCACATGAGTGAGCTGGCAGCACTGCTGGCTCAAGCGGGTTCAGTCAATGTTCTTTCCTAATATTTTCCAACATTACGCTCCTTCCACAGCTAAGTCCTAGGTTGAGATTAGCTCAGCAAGAGACTATAAAATGAAGAGCTTGCACTGCCACTTAATGGTTTCCTCCCTGAAACTGTAAGCACTGAGCACAGTCTTGTTACAACGGGGATAAGGAACTCTCTTTAATCCATTACATATTAATATATGATATCTCAGACTACAAGAAGATCATTCAGTATGAAACATGCTATGAGGTAATATATTACTATCACAAAAGCAGTATTGGCTTATAAATTCTTTAATACCTTTGCACTTGAGTGTCAGTGTTGAACCTTTCCTAACCCTTCAGTTATAGTTTGTACTACAGGGTTTTAAACTTGACTTTCAACTTTCAATAATCATTTGCATGTACGTATCTTCAAAGAACGGTATTTGATTTGCAACTATATGTTGTAATGAGAGGCTAATTAACACAAATATGGTTATTAGCAAGTTACAGACATTTACAGGACCAAGCCAGCAGACCAAAACCCATGGTGTACTATGTTACAGGGACAGAGAACCTCAAGGATGAACTAATACCAGCCAAGATTTTGCCACTAACTACGTTGCCACAGGCAAATCACCACCACTCTACAACACTGTTTCCCCTCCTGCATTGGGATAGTAAGGACTCGTTTACTTTGCTGGGTAGTTCTCCAGCTTAATTAAATCATTACCTTTAAATTAAAGGCACTACAGAAATGCCAGGAAGAAGCATCTGAATTAGAAGGTGGAGGTGACACCCTAATGAAGCAAGACTATTTTCATCATCAACAGCAGGCATAGGAAAAGGTCATCCATGGCATAATTGTGAAACCACATTCCAAGCTTCTGAAGGTAAGATGACTTTTCCCAAAACTTCATTAAGGACAAAGGTATGTCCCAGCATCACCGAATGGCTGAAATGCTGTAGTTTCACAGGTAATGTGCAATGGTTTCATTACTGCTAGTTGTCCCTTTTCATTATTGTTTGCTTTCTTAACAGCAGCAAAAAATCATGGCTTTTGAGAGAACGCTTTTTCCACAGGCAACTGTAGTATCAAAGACCTATTAAGAAAATTGCAGAGGATCACTTCGCATCAGTAATGTTCAGCATGGAGTTTTCCATCTTTTCTTTAGAAAACCCACAGTATGGGCACTCCCACTTTGTGTTTGGGACAGCTTCTCCCAAACACCAATATATTGTAACATTCCCCACACACACTGGAAATTTCCAGTTCTGTACGCATAAGGACATTATTGAAAGATCCAGTATTACTGTGCAGGCTTTTTATTTTTAAAGTATTGGAAGAAACTCTTAAACCATAAGAAGCGGGCCAGTCCTCAGCAGAGGCCCAGTTTCATAATGTAATTTATTGTTAGGTGTGAAGCTGTATATACCCTGTATCTCAGAAACTGCACTCAGGTTCTGTCACAGAACGTCCCAGGTATAAAAGGCATCTGCCAACCTAAATTCATTTAGTTTATACTGCGAAGTTATTAAACCAAAACCAAGGAACAGGTAGCTACTTCCTTGTTTCTTGCACCTGGAAGAAAATTACCCACAAACAACTCATCATACGCAATGTCTTTGTATCCTGAGTGTAAACACCAAGAAACACCATTTTTGCTGTTTACTTTTTAGCAATGCAAAAACATTTGTTTTTTACTTTAAGGAGCAAGACGTGCTATAGGAGAGGTCGGCCTAGTTCTTTCTGTTACCCGAGATCCCCTTGCATTGGTTGCACACATGTTATCTACCTTCCCCATGGTTCTTAGAAAAATAGTAGAAGATACTCAGGGAAGTGTGTCTGCAACAAAGAACTCCATATATGATTTTTTTTTCCTATTGACTAAAAATACACTAAATATATACTTGTATATAGTTATTATATACAACCCAAATATACACTTGGGTTGTGTTTTGTTGTTTGGGGTTTTTTTTTTATATACGTGCATTTGTGACCAGAAGACCAAAATGGTTGCAACCAAGTTGGAAGATGTACTTGTAGTACCGTGCCCATAAACTGGATTCTGTGTTTGCATATGTCCATCTGTCAGCTGCCTACTAATCGCTTTGGAGTCCTCTGACCTGCTTTTGACTGAATTTGACAGCAGGAAGAAGTCCCAGAGCTCTCAGCACTTTGATTTAAAAAAAAAAATGGTTCAGTAGAGGATAGACTCTTATAAGACAAGAAGAGAAAGGTTAATGACAAAGGTCAACTCCTATTTGACGTCAGAGAACCCACAGGAGGGATCACCCCAGAGACACAAATCCTCAGGAACCAGTTTTCATTGGTATTGCTGCTCTTTTAACACTTGTTTCCAATAGAGCTAGAACCAGAAATTAATGCTAGTTCTCACAACAGTTCACTGGCCTTAGGTAAATTATAACTTCTGATGCTACTTCCCCTGACATAACATGGCTAGTACTAAACTCCCTTATTACGTTGCTGCAACAATTCATATTTGAAATGTACTTTGAAGGTCTGAAGAGTTGCATTCACTAATTATTACCTGTCTTGAGACATGAGCTGAATATTCAAAGCGCTAACTTGATTCATATGCAAGTGCACGTCACATAAGCATGTGGTATGCACTAAGATTCAAAATATAAAAGCAAAGATTGCTTTTAGAGAGACTTTATAATAATAAAGTCAGTTTTGAGCCCAAAACACATCATTTTTATTACCACAACTCCTCTATTCGACTGGATTTAAATTATTCCTTGTTTTGGATTAGCACTTCGTGAAACACCAGCTTGAAAAACAAATACCAATTGACAGAACACAAAAAGATCATACAAAATTTGATTCTGTCGCTGAAGGAAAGTCTGATGTCTGAGATCTTAAACCTTTGGTGAATGCTAACAACTAAGTTCCACAGGGCAGTTATTGAGCACCATAAAAACAGAGCTTATCCTAGAAATACTGCCAATACTATATTACAGTAAACAGGCATTTTTAATCTCTTTGGTCAGGCACTTTCTAGCCTTCACATAAATGAAGACGCTTCTCCCTTCCTCTGCCACAGTAACCCATGCCTCCTGTTCTTGCAGACAGGAAAATCAGATGACAAAGGTCTTCTGAAAGTACTACAGCAAATAGATGAACAAGACAGTGATTAAAAAAGAAGCATGCACAAGGAGGGGGGCAGCTTCCTGAAAAGGAAACTTTCCATGCATTAAAGGAAAATAGTGCTTTGTGGTAAAACTCTCTACTAGAGAGACTCCTATTTGAGGGTGAGGGAGCAAACTACAGTTTCCTTCAATAATAACAGATCAACCTTGTATCTTCAAGCGTCCTCCGGTTACACACTGACTAGCGAGTACTCAATACTTCGTAATACTGGCCTTTACGTTTCCTGAAGGAGCAAGCCCTGTCTAAAGACAGTTTTGTTCTAATCCTCCCTGTCTCCCTACCCTAGACAAAACAAAGCCAACCTGGCCAACTTATTCTGACAAGTGACTAAATTTATGTCCCTTGCACTCTATTACTGCCCTACAAACATATATTATTTTAATGCAGTATAAACAAATACATGATTTGTTTAACACCACATTGAGTACTACTGATTAAAATCTGTATATGCATAGAGCAAAATTTATACATGCACAAACCCCTTTACAAGCTCTGAAGATAAAATTATCAGTATTGCCAAACACAGAATATGTATTATATTTTAATTACATGAGACAGTTGAATACCAACAAGCCTACTTCATTTCTAATTAGAAAAAGTTCGGTAATCATCTTCTTCCCTGCTGTTATTGCCTGACAAGAATAAATGAGGAGTCCCCTCCAGGGACTGTACAGTAAACATGCTAACATAGATTTGTTTCACCGCCGAGCTTCGTAGGAGTGGAAGTCACTAATGCACATAGTAGTTTTCATGCAGTACGGTTGGCAAAACGCATCTGTCAGGCAGCGCATGATTGTAAAAGGTTTACCTCCGGAGCACAGATGCTTTGCAAAGTGCAATGCAGCTGCCTTTCCTGCTCCCCCTGCGTTACCGCCAGCCAAGCAGCAACGAGCAGGCAGCTCTGCTGTCACCTCCCCGGAGTTCTGCGGAGAAGGGACCCTCCTTGGCAGAGATCTGAAGGACAGCCGGGGTTTGCAGGCTGAGGGGACTCGGCAGAAACAAAGCAAAGGTGATTTGCTTCAGTGCGATGTTCACCCACAGAAGCAAACGGAACGGCATTCCTCCCTCTCACAGCACAGTGTATTTAACTGAGCGCGGCTGCACCTGCCACCCGCAGCATTCATACTACTCCTAAGATCAATAACGCTTCTGCCGTCAGCCCGTACAATCACATCAAGTAACCTCCGCCTTTACGAGTCCTTCCCGATAAAACACAGCGAACATTTACTCCGCCGCCGAGCCCAGACAAAGGCCACCTCCTTTTATTTTCAATAAAATTCAGACAAACTCGAGGACAATACCGGAGGGTCCGCACAATGGGCACCAGCCGCAGCCGCCACACACACACCCCCCCACTGCCGACCTGCTTCAGCCCGGGCACGGCCAGCCGGACCCCTGGCCCGGCAGAACGGCCCCGCTGCCCCCCGCCCCCAGGACGGCCCCACCGGTGGGGCGGCGGTGGGGACGGGGGCAGCTGCACCGTGGACCGGCCCAGGGGACAGGGGCCGCCGCCCGCCCCTCCCGGGGAGCGTCGCCGAGGGACCCCTCACCTGCCACCGTGTACCGGTCCAGGTAGTTGAGCACGTTGCCCACGCTGAGGATGCCGGCGGCGGCCACCCGCGCGCGGCCGAGGCTCGGCGCCTTGTGGCGGGCGGCCGGGCGTTCGAGGTGCTTGCCGGCCGCCGGCGGGTTCATCCTGCCCGACAGGGTCTGCACCTCGCCCTCAGCGCCCCGGCCGCAGCAGCCCCGCTCGCCGTCTTCCTCCTCCTCCTCATCGCCGGCTCGGAGCCGCCCGCCGCAGCCCGGGCTGCTGCCCGAGGAGCCGTCGCTTTCCAGGCACATCATGGACTGCGGGGAGGGCAACCGCGGCGCGCAGGAGCCCGCACGGAGTGACCGGCCGCTCCGCGCTCAGCGCCGCATCCCGCGGCCGCCCCTGCGCCCGCCTGCGGGACCGGCCGCCGCCGCCGCCTGTGACAGCTGCCCGGGCGGGGCGGGGCCCGGCGCCGGCTCCGCCCCCCCGCGCGCGCCCGGCCCGCCTCAGAGGCCGCGCGCAGCCGCTCGCGCCCCGCCCCAACGGCCGCCGCGCGCGCCCCAGGGGCAGCGTCCCCTCAGGCGTCGCGTCAGGGGGACGGGAGGGGGCAGCTGGTCGGTCTTACAACTGTGGCGGGAATAAGTAATATACCGAAAAACAATCCTCAACCTTCTTCTCCTTCCTGTATGACTGAGATAGCTTATCCATCTTTCAATAGCTCTGCTAGTATTTACACATCTATATCATGCAATATACATACGAATATATAACCCTGAATTAGAAATTTTTCTACTGACATTCCTTTCCACATTCACTTTAAATGTCTCTAAGATTCAAATTCCTTTTATCTAGGTTTATTCTATTCCAGAATGTATTGATTAGCAGAATTGCATAGTTAGCTGACACGCACACAAAGAAATAAACCAACACCAACACAACATTAAAACAAGACTCAAGGCAATGGCACTACTGGCTTGTATTATTCAACAGCAAACTCCACTCGGGCCACACAGGCCCACCCTCAGGTCTGATGTTAACAACAAATACATACAAATAGGCTCCTCGCCTACTTTAACCACCAGAACCATCTAAGTCACTATTGCCATCTGGGAAGGGACAACATTGTGAGGCACAGCCTGGAATGTGCTGCCAACCTCGCAGCTTCCTGCTTGGCCCCAGATGATTTTCCTATTACACAGGAGTTGCTTCAGGAACAACACCCGTCTTCAAAGGAAGTAAGATTGCTCCAGAATTCCCCCCACTGAACACAGTTTCATCCTGCTCCCTGTAAAGTTCACCTTTGAGCTCAGAACAGCCAAGAGAAATTTCATTTCAAAAGACTTCTTCAAAGAGATAAAAGTCTTCACAACCAGAGTGGCTCCAGCCTGTCGTACCTGTAGTAAGACTAGAAAAGCGAACAAAAACCAGAGAAATAAAATGACTGCTGGAGAGCTCACGTGCGCTTGCCCAAGAACAGTAAGTTATGAGTTCAGATTTCTCTCAGTTTGTTGATCTCACCTACGAAACTGTGCCATGATTAAAGCCTTTGTCTCCACGATACACGTTTAAACAAAAACCCTGTCACCTGCCTCTAAGGCACCAGGAGTCACAGCACAATGGTGTATGTGTGCCCAGCATACCTGGCTTTGTCACACCCTTTGCAAAGAGCCCGCACCGATGACACCAGGACCGCGCTATGCCAGCGATCCGGTGAGATACTGCAAAAGGAACCCCCAGGATGCCGCCAGGGAAAAGGGCGCTTTCTGGTGAGTCAGAGTGCGATTCAGGGCTGTTTGAGCAACGCACGGTTGAGGAAAGAAACAAACACCGTTTCTGCTGACACATAACACTCCCAGATAGAGGCAAGTGACGTTTTTACCTTGGGAATAGCTCTGCACAGATGTCCTGGAGCTAGTTTCGGTAACAGAAACAACATAGCTGGATTAACATAGGATAATGCTCTGGTTGACTTGTTGAAATATAAGGAATCATTTTTTACTCCATAGCAGCATCTGCAGTTCAGATGTGACTGACTGCATGGTAAAGCTCATATTATACTAACAAAACTGCTTCTTCACATTCCCACTCATTTCAGAGCGTCCAAAATTAGCAGTGTACACTAGAACGGTCAAGTGACTGCTGACCAAGAATATTCTATAGCCTAAAAGGAGAAAAAACAGAGTAGAATTGAAGAGAAGGAAGAAGGTAAATTAAAAAAAAAAAAAAATTAAAAAGAGTGAAATGGTTTCACAAAGACCACACAGCTTGGTCAGCAGTGGAAGCAAAAACTCATGCATTCTTTAATTTAGACATATCAGGCACTAAACACAGCTGAGCTATGGGCTCAAGGAGTTCCACAGAGGCTAGCCAAATTATCCAGGAGCCTTCAAATTCATGTGGTCTGCTCCAAAGTCTATTACACTCTTTTTTTCCCCCCCCTTCCCCACTGCTTGGGCTACCCCTGGGCTTTGCACGCAGAAAACAGCATTCAGAACATGTTAACAAGATTAAAAAGTAAGGCAAAATTAAAGACCTTAGCCTTACATATCAAATGGTTCCCCTGAAAGCAACTAACAAAGCACAGTTTTCTTAATAAACAGAAGTTTAATTTAATTTCTTTCTTTTCATTTGCAAGCAATACCAAGCATACAAACACAGCTAACACTGAAGCCAAGGTGGCTTACTGCACATTAAAATAACTGCCTAAAAAGGCTGGGGAGTGACTTCTCCAAATCCCTTTGATCCAGCAAATCCTCAACAGAAACCAGCCCAAATACCAATTTATTGTTAAAGGTCAACATACATGCTGCAAAGTTTGGGCAGGTTTCTGATGGCCATCGAACACGGAGCAATGCAAGACCAAGCTGAAGGGGCTCGCAGACAAACAGAGCAGGTGCCAGTGCATCCGTGTCATAAGATTTATGTAAAGCAAAAGCAGAGGGAACTGGAAAAAATGTGATGGTATTGGCTTTACTGGCAGGATTATTCATATGACTCAACTGCTAAAATCGCTGGTTACTGCCTCTTAGGAGGAACAGGGTAGACTCGAGCTTAGAGACATTGCTGGATTTTGCTGTTACAGGTTGTTGAGAGGCGATTTGATTACAGTGTGCAAATTCTATCATGGGGAGAAAAACACCAGTTCTAAGAGCTCTAATCAAGTGGGAAAAAGCACAGCAAGAACCAGAACAATGGCTGAGAGCTGGAGTTAGAAAAATCCTAATGAATCATCTGGTTCACATTTATTACAGCGTGATTATTCTCTGGAACAAAATGCTAAAGAAGGGGTACATTCTCCATCCTTTTATGTCCTTGGATCTGGGTTGATTGCCTTTCTAGAAAGCGCATTATTGAACTCAAAAATGAGCTATTGCCCTCCATACAGAAAGAACTGGCTGTAATTTAGTGATATAGATGGTCAGGCTAGATGGGTTAAGTCCCAACCCTGAATATCTGAGTTCTCACTCTGCTTTAAGACATGTTCAATGCTCAGTGATGTGAATAACACCCTGGTTATCACCCTTTTCCCTCCACACTCATGTATGACATGTCTCACTGAGGAGAGCTTTGTGCGGGGTGTTGCATGCACAGAGCAACACAGCCAGAACATGTCACCCCCGTCACAATTTCAGTAAGCAGAGGAGATATGAGCAGTGCCCCAAGATGCACAGAAGTTTTAAAGTCTCTTAGAACACAAATGAGGCTTCATCTCAATGTTGAAAGTTTAGTGGCATTGAATTCAACAAATGTGATGGAGGCAGAGGCAAGGAATTAAAGGGGCAAAAAAAAAAAAAAATCCATCACCAGAAGTTGGCATCCCAAGGCCCTGCTCCTTTCTAACACTTGTGCTGTAGTGCTTGAAGTGGTAAATTGCAGAAGGAGCTGTATTTCCATGAAAACATTTAGCTTTTGCAACAATATGAGCAGCTGCTCTCACTCTCCCCTACAATCTTACATAAGTGCCTGAATTTTTTTCTGTGGATTTTTCAGTTACAACATTTGCAGTGTTCCAGCCTGCCTGGCCTGTAATATCTCCTACCAACCAAAACTGGGAGGGGAAAAAAACCAAAACAAAAACCACACACACCACACACAAACAACAACAACAAAACACCCACAAACTCACAACCACCGCTGTCCTGTGCAATTTTTTAGTGAATGGCCTTTGATGTTCAGGACTGTTGAATGCAGTGATCCATCTCCAAAAGTATTGACCTTCATTATACTCAGAGGAATCTCAGTGCTCCAAATAAACAGAGTTTGTGGTCTCACCACAGGTCCCAATGGGGACTACAATTACTAGTATGCCATATTTTTGGCAAGTTTTGTCCCATGTTTGAATGAAGGATGTCAAGCCTGAAGTACTGCCTCCTCCCACTAGAGGAGTCAGATTCTGCAGATGATAACATGCAGATTTGTCGTTAGCGTCCCACTTCTCAGAACAGCAAAATACTTGAGGTCTGATAAACTAGCATTTAAGAATCCAGTGTGGAATGGACAGTTACAGAAATAGCATTCTGGCACTACCCCAGCATTTCAGGAAGGGACTGCCAGGTCCGTGTGGGAGCAGAGGAATCCCAAAACAATAAGGACAGACCCAGCAGTTACCAACTTATAAACAACTTCCTGGCATCGTTCAAAAGGGCTCAAGCCATGAGATGGGGATCCTTACAAAAACAACATTAACAGAAATGGTTCCACTGTTTGGTTTTGCCCACATGAGGACAGATAAAAGATGAGATCACACAAAGTGGAACAGGGGGAAATTGCATGGGTTTTAACTGCATGGTTTTCTCAGTCAAGTTGACTTAACTCATTTCAAGACCAAATTTCCTCGAGCAACTTCAAAAATTCCAGCTTAATACCAGTAGCTGTAGTTAGGCCTGAGCATCCATTGTCCCAGACCTTGTCCCCAAAATTACAATCCCAGTCTTATAACCTCATTTGATTTATGTTAATACATCATGACGGTAACTTGAATTTATAATGCTCCACATGGGCTGAAGTGTTTGCAGTTCAAAAAACACCTACAGCCTCAGCATCTGAAGGGCCAATCTATGTTTTCAGAAGAGGGGCTTAGTAATTTTCATGCCATTTCAGCATTTACAGTGAAGCCATTTGGTTTATAATGGAGTATTGGGGATGCGCTCTTCTGGACTAACAACAATTACATGATTGGACTGAAAGATCGCCTACAATTACATGGCACAGGATTTGACAACTAGGTGTATAGGATGGCAGGAACCAGCTACCATTCTTAGTGGTTCAACAGTTTCAAGCTCTGAAGTCCTCAGTGGTGACTGGTCCACTTGATCAAACAAGACAGATGATGCAGGGCTTGCTACCATGGTGAATTGCCCTGTGCAGCTTATAGGGAGACCAAGAACATGGTCAAAGAGCTCTTTATATTAATATATCACAGCAAATTCCACACCATGAGCATTAAAGAAAAAAGAAGGTAAAGCCCTTCTTCAAAGCCAAAGCACTACTCCAAAATTAGAAAGCTGAGCTCAGTTTCTACCCAAGGTAATGGTGGTTACAGGTGCTAGTGAGATTCTTTGAGGGGATCACAGCTTGAATGTAGTCAAGATCAGGGACTTTAAGAGGAATTTGAAGATCAACATCCAAACTATTCTAAGATCATTAACATCTTAAAAGGAAGGAGGAAGAAGGAAGTTCTCAACCCACTACTTAGGCAAAGTAGCATGGAGTAAGGGGTAGGTATATTTGAACTTAAGCTTTTCTTTTATAGGAGGGAAAGAAAAATATATCAGATAGATGCAGAGTAAAGGGACTTGTGCATCCAGTTAAAAAGTTATCTGCAACTCTGTAAATTATTAGCAACTACTATTTCTTAGTTCAAGCAATCTTGTGTCCTAATCAGAGAAGTTTTAAATCGGGCTTCATTTTCAACACAAAAGGGAACTGATCATAATTAAATGTTAGTTGTGACTCATGTGGGCATGCTTACACTTGGATCATCTTTTTTGTATGCAAAGAGAATATAGCCAGTGAGTAACTACCTGACCAGTATAAAGTGTTTAGTGCTTTAACAGGGACTGTTTCACAAAGGTGGAACAATCATGAGTCTAATTAGTCAAGAGGAAAGTTAAAGAATGATGACAATCTAGGAAGGCATTCATTTACTGAGAAAAATGCTATAAAATACAAAGGACATAAATAAAAAGGACAAATTTTGATAAACTGGAGTGTAGAAGTAAGATGAATAAATAATGAAGCAAAACCACACAATATTCTGTAAGCAATATTTTCATTTTCAAGTCTATTTTAACACAAGAGTAGTGTTGACAGCATACT
This sequence comes from Nesoenas mayeri, assembly GCF_963082525.1. Classification (NCBI taxonomy): domain Eukaryota; kingdom Metazoa; phylum Chordata; class Aves; order Columbiformes; family Columbidae; genus Nesoenas; species Nesoenas mayeri. The sequence goes on along the minus strand of NC_137569.1, from coordinate 7,484,149 downwards.
ACCTCATCATTTGATAAAGGAGTAGAGCTGTCAACAACACACTGTGCTGCAGTCTGAAGCTACTAAGGCCCAGACACTTCTAAGTCAGAACTTCAGAGATTGTTAAAAGAGCAGGATGAGAGCACTCCGCATGAAACATGCTGATAACTTAACTTCCAGGAGCCTAAAGGATGCACATGTTGTGCCAGTATTTTATATATATAAATACAGGCCCGCCAGCCTGGCATCAGTCTTGAGTAAAATCCTGTGAGGGCTGACATGGAATTCTATTAGAGAAAAATTTGGATCATATCATTAATACCAATGAACAAAAGTTTATTAAAAGGTACAACTTGCCAAATTAAATTGATTTCTATTTTAATGGGATCAAAAGTTTGCTTGCCTGCTGAAAGGTAGCAATATCACTGTAATGGACTTTTGCTCAACACTTAATTCTGTATCTCATGACACGCTGATTAGGGATCCACAACAGTTCAGACTTAGCATGACACACTAATTGAATTAAACCTGGATATATCACAAGTCACAAAATGTAATTATAAGTGGGGATATATTACTAAGCATATTTCTGAAGGAGTCCCTCAGGAACTTTAGCTCTGTTTTTTTATTACATTGTTAGTGACAAGGAAGAAAGTAATCAACAACTATGTTCCAATGCTATAGCATTTAGCAAATAAGGACAGCAAAGCTTACAGCTGGAGTTGTATGGATTGCTTGGCAAATCAAAATAACATGTTTTAATGTCTAGGAACACAGACCATAGGTCTTACAGGATGAAGGGTTTTACTCTGGAAAGCAGTCACTTTGGAAAGGCTGGCAGTGAAAAGTCAGTCAAACAGGGGTTCCCAGTGCAGTGCTGTATGCAAAAGGGCTACGGCCACCCCAGAGGCCTGGAGGAGAAAGCAAGCGATATCACCTTGCAATTGTGGTGTCACATCTACTTCTGACACAGCAAGTAGAGTTTTGTTGCCTACCACTCAAGAAGGCTGTTGGTAAGTAGAAGAGCACTCAAAAAACAGCTGCAAGAAAATTGTGAAGTCAGAACAAAGCTAGAGGGCATTGGTTAAGTGCTTAATTCTCAAGAATACAACAAATTCCTTGGTATTACTGTTTCCAGCCAGCTCTTTTTAGTAGCTGATTCTTCTAGGATGCATCCATCAGCTTAACTACTGCTCCTTTGAGCTGCTGGAGCTGATCTTCTCCAACCTTATCCTGAAATGTAACCTGCAGCAAGACCAACGTGCAGCTCTTACACCCAATCACACAGCCATGCAAGCCAGGGCAAAGGAACAAGGTAATACAAGTGTACCACTGGAAATTGTCCCTCTCCTGTTGTTCAGGGCCATCTCCCCAGACACCTGCAGAGTCCTACTTTCCTTCAAAGCACCAGATCCCACACACAGCTCAGGTAATGAATTGTCCAACAGATCAGTTCTTGCTATGTTTCAGTTCACTAGAAAACTTTGATTGTAGACAGAGCCTCTCTTTTTTGGGGGGTGGGGGGCAGGGGAACACAGAGCACCGAGTGTTCATTGGCAGACTTCTTCACTGTGAAGAAAAACCCACTCCGGCAGGAAGAATATTGTAAGATCTTCAAGCTACATCATTTCCTAAAATGACTCACAAGCAGCAATATTCACACAGATGTATCCTATGCCTTATATTTTATGAATTCCACACATTCACTGGTGTCCCTGTAAAGAACATTAAAAAGAAAACCTTTGCAAGTGAGGTCCACGTCTTGCAGTAGAGGATCTGGTTGAGAGTAACTGTAACTCACGTTTTCCTGCCATTCATAAGCTGCACATACTGCCATCAGCAGTTCCTTTAATTGAATTAGACCTTGGTTGTAGAATCAGGAAACATGTTTTCTGCTCTGAGAGAAAGAGAATGTAAAGGGAGAGGCTGATTCACAGGCACATCTAGAAGGATTTTAGCAAAATGTGTATTGGCCAGAAAGCTGCCTGGTTGTTCCAAAAAACAGAGATGAGTGGCATTTGGTAAACACTGATGGAGATAACCAGACCCCACCTTAATGCTGCTCCTAAAAAAGTAGCTCCATTTCCAGCTGCCTAGGAAAAAATATCATCTCATGATGGGACTAAGTGCTTTATAGCATCAACCAGTTCAGTTGTATCTGCATTACCTTTTTGACAGAACATGGAGCTAAAAAAGCCTTCCAGATCTCTGTTTCCTAAAATAAGTTTTCTTCTCCCCACAGCTCCAATTTGGAGACTCTTTTAAAGTCTCCCTGTTCTGAGAATTATAAATTTTTGTCTTATATCCAGACTAAGTTCATTCCCGGCCCAGTCATACTCTTTTTCTCTTTGACTAATGCTATCCTTTGGTTAAATATGTTTCTCTTTCTGTTGTTCACTCCTGTAGTGTATTTATAGATGGAATCTTGCCCCTCTCAGGGTGGACTCTTTCCTTCTTTCATAAAATGGCTTCCTAGGATGACTGGGAAATGAATAAGCTTTTTCTGCACTTGTTTCAGTGCTAAGAACCTGTTGCAAAACTCTAGGTAAGATTTCATTCCTGCTTTGTACAAATAGCCCCTTTCCTGCAGTCAGGAAAAATCCTGGTAATATATTTGTACAACAGCTGGCAGAGAAACTCCAGACCTTTTCTATTTTTTAGTATGTTGTTTTCCATAATCAGTTTTACCTTTGAAAGAGAAAACCCAAATCACAAACCTACTTTTGTTTATCCTTTCATTTGATTTAAATAGAATCAATTTACGATCACCCAAGCTAGGATAATGTTTTTCAGCATCTTCTTTATCATATCCTTAACACTTGCAAGAATTACATTTGAAGTCATATAATCTTTTGTTGATTCAGGTGTATTTTGATGAGAAAAATCTATTAGATGTTATATGCAGGACTATCTGACCTTACACTTAATAGCATTTGCTCTCCAGTTTATTATCTAGGAGGTTTGTCTTCATATGCTAGTTCCCAGTAGTATGTCTCTTTTTAATAACACTACAAAGATTTTATGCAGATACTATTCTAATAAAAGAGAGAAGCCTTCTAGCACCCATCTTTTACCCATGCTGTCCATTTCTGGTTCCTTACAGCCTGTCTTGTCATTAGCACAAGACAGAAAGGGGAACAATTGTCACACTTGGAATTTTCTGGATAATGCAGATAGGTTTCGGAGAAGTAATTTACATAACTTCCAGGTTGCCAGGAAGATTGAGAAGTTTGAAATCTCACCATAAAGTCAACTTTTATGCTAGAACAAACAAATAACACATTGCCTGCCATTAGTTCTGTTTGCACAAGCATTAGATTGCACTACAGCCAGACAACAGCTAGAAGATAATAGCTATGAAAGCTTATTTTATTATCACTGTTGATCCCATCCCCAAAACATCATGTACCATTATGAAAAATAGGCTCAGTGATACCCTTGAATCTTCAGCTTTTGCTTATAGAAGCAAAACTGGGGCCATTGAAATGTTACTGTTGAAAAAAGCTGCCAGATCTTTCTCTCTGAAGAAACCACAGCTTGTTGAACTGCTAAGCCCTTCACAATACACAAGCCACAGCTCTTTTATCACCACAAAGCAGCTGGCTCTTGATACCACATGAATGTGCTGTGGGTTTTCCATGTAAATATTTTTAGCATTTGGGTTTTCCTTGATTTTTTTTTTTTTTTTTGGTGGACTGAACTCCCTGAGGAATGGGTGGTGAAATACAATGAACTTTCTCATATCTGAGCACCATGGGAATAGCCCTGCCTTCCTCCAGCCCATGGAGGAGTGTGCCATAAAACCAACATGATTAAGTAACTGACTTCTTAAAAGGCAGCTTTCCTTCCTAGCACTTGGAAACATCCTCCTCCCACACAAACACGGGAGAGTTGATTTACAGCTTGTTTGGGTCACACAGGTTGGAGCTGATTTGCTTTTGTCAGGTATCACTGAGAGGGTGAGAAAAACTAGTTTTATAGGAGGCAGAACCTGAGCTGACTCCAGGCCATAGGAATGCCCTGCTCCATCTAACCAGCTCACCGGAGAGGTGTGGTTTTGGCACAGCACTGGTAAAAATTATGCCAGATAAATAAGTGCAGTTCTGACAGGCTCTGTTGCTGTCCCTGAACAAGCCACTTCACTTCTTTTCTTCTTCCATTCAAGAGTCACCAAGTAAAAGTAAAGTCTCTCTGAAGAGATAAGAAAGTAATACCACTTCGGTGGAAACATGGTAAAAAATGAGGCTGGCCAAATGGCTGCAAGGCTTTGCGCAGGTAAACCCACAGAATGCTCACTTGTTCAGTCAACTTTAAAAAAAGTGCCCCCTATGAAACCCATACAAATGCATAGAAATATTAATACCTATAGGTTATACCTGCACAACTTTCTTATGCTGACAATCTCCATCTTATACATGAGTAATTCCAAGGGGAACTCAATGTCTGCAATCATCTTTGAAGAGATGCACAAATACTCAAACATCCAGATTGTCCAAATAAGATTCTAGGTGAGCGGTGAATTCTTCTCTCTGCTGAGCTTGGATTAGCCCGAGTAGCTGGAAAGCAAATGAGGAGGAAAGCTGTCACCACCAACCGCATGGCAGGTGTTCCCCAGATAAGTGATAATGGCTGTGGAGCCATCCCAGGGGCATTTTGCTTCCTTATGCAGGAAATCCAGGGCTAGGGGACAACTTCTTCCATAACCATCATGTAGGTTTGTACATGTGGAACTCGGGGATCCCTAGAGAAAGGGCCTGCCAGCAGCATGAGCTCCAGGCTGGGCTTTCTGCAATGGGAAGGTATCTACCCATCAACTGTCAGGCCTCAAACAAATATATTTAGCACCAAGCTGTGAGCCCATTTATTGAAAGAATCCTAAAAGCAGGAAGGTGACGAGAAAGAAAAACAAACAAACAAAATACCAAAACAACACACCACCACAAGCCACAACACAGAAAGAATAGTCAGCCCCCAAGGAGCGTCAGAACTCAACCGCATTGCAAGACCTGGCATAAGGCTGTCAAATACAGCAGCCAGACACTGAGAGCCTCTGTCAGCCTGGCTGCGCTCATACCTAGAGGCAGAGAGAATTCTGTCAAAGCCAGCTCTCTGCAGGCTGTTGCCCACTTGCTGTGGCCTGAGTTTGGATAAGCACAGAACCCAATGTGCATCTTACAGGGTGCAGCCACCAGCCCATGCTCCTTATACGTTTGGGTGCAATACTCCTTTAAGTCAAGATCTTTCACAACAACATCTCTTCTTTTTCTGGTTGCTTTTGAAAAGAAGTATTGTAGAATCTGCACAGTGGAGAGGGTTCAAATCCTTTACCTTTGGGTGCCATATGCTTCTTGTGGTACAGCAATGACACAGTCTGCTTTGTGGGAGGCTCTTGATGCAAGGCACAGAGTGAGTCAGAGCAGGCTACTTCCATGGCACTTGTTGCAAGGCCAAAACATTTTATAGCTGCAGATTTACATACGGGGCAGAGAAATAGCCAGGATTTTTAGTTAAAGTGTCTGTATATAAGATGTTTGATAAAAGAAACCACAGCAGCCTTACAAAGTTTCGAATGAAGCAGTAACCTCTCAGGATATTAACCATGACAGCTACTCTGGGTCCTAATAGCCAAGTGCCATGGCATGCAAAGGAAGGTGCAGCATCCCGCCCAGCGGGTGTTTGTGGTATAACAAGCCCAGGAACACCGACATTTCTGTCATTGTGGGCTTCTTACCTCACCGAGCAATCTGATAGTACTTGTAGTTTCTTGAAATTGCCATGTTGAGGCATCCGTTGAATTTTCTGTGCTCCTCCCGTAACTGCGTTCATACTGCAAGCCTGGAAACAGAGATGGGCTCCACCAGGTCCACACTGCCCAGGGTTAAGTCTTCTCCTTACACCTCCCAGTATGCACATTACCAGAAAGCACAAAAACGTGCTCCCATTTCTTAGTGGCAGCAGGACTTCAGTGTAACTTGCAAAACACTTTGCAAATCTCTGATGGCAGGTGCAATAGAAACATTATTTACTACTCTGTTTTCCTGGCAGCTTTCCTAGATCTTCCTTGGAGCAGATGGAGAATGAGCAGCACTACCATTGAAGCTGTGGGTGCAATCATTCACACATGCCTAATACTCCTCTGAGTAGCAATTGCTTCTTTCAGTTATGGAAAAACGTGCTTACCATTGGTACTACAACAGCTAGAGTCCTGCCCTTACACAGCAACCCAGAAGATACTGTTCACAAATGCTCCCCTAGGCAGTTAGGAAGTGGCTCATTGCTGCTAAGAGCTCTAAGAGACCAGGGCTGAGAGTTACAGCAAAGGAGCAGCGATGCGGAAAAATATGTGAAGTATTTTCCTCCACCCCACCCCCCCTCGGTCACAATCCTATTACCATGAAGCAAGAAGAAAGGAGGGAAGAAGGCTTTGAGTATTGTAATCAAACAACTTTGTGGGAACAAGGAAATACTCTTTGTCTTGCAGAATAGTGTGAGCAACCAGAAGCATTAGAAATCCCAAATCCTCAGCACACGTGACTCACCTTAAAATCCCCTCTGATACTTCCTCACCTTTTGTTTCACAGCCCCTAAGAGGCGGCAGGAGCACATGCCCTGTGTGTGAGCCAGAGATACAGTTTGCTCAAGCCAGGAGGTCAGCAGCAGGTACAGAGCACACCTTCATGGGGAATGGTTCTCTGGGTGTAACCACACAGTGCCCTGCATGGCTGTGCTCAACCTGAAGCGTAAGAGTTTCCTGGATTAGTTCAAATTTATTGTGAAAACTGACACAACAAATGGGTGGAGGAATACTCAAAGAAATTTGAAAATATTCCTACAGTGAAGACTGCTGTTACTCCAACTCAGACACAGCAATTTAAATGTGTGTCCTGGCATTCCTTTCTGATGGCAACAGGGTTCCCAAAGCTAATATTCTGCTGTACCCACTAGTTTTGTTGTGGCCATCCCAACCAGGCGGGCATGCACAATACCAGTCATTTGCATTTGAGCGTCATTGTTTGGCTCCAAGAGCAATGGTGGGAAACCTCTCTAAGGATAAACACCTATCTCAGGCTTGAAAAAGGTCAATGCAAGATGTGTTCATATTCTTTGCTTCCCTTCCACCTTGGCCTCCCTCCAGCCTTTGAAGAAGCAGGTGCAGGTGACAAACTGTCCTTCTGCAGGGAGAGGTGGGACAGGGCATTGCCACATGTCCACTCCTTCAGAGGGCAAGTGGCTCCCTCTCCTGGTGGATCTGCCACCTCCAGCTCACCTGGGGACACAGTTGCATGAGGACCAAGGTCCCCAGTCACCTGTCTTCTGCCCCTGGAAGCCAATCTGGCAAGCACAGTCTGACTCCTCTGCATGTAACCAACATGCTCCAGGTGAAAAGCAAACAAAAAAATAGGAAGAGAACATCCGGCGAATGTCTTTCATCTATGTCAGATAGCCTTCACCCTGCAGTTGAACCTCAAGCCAGGTTGGTTTGCAAATATTTCTAGGTGAAGGAAATGCTTGGAGATAAGAGGTGTGAGTTGTCTGCATTTTGATCAGCCCCAATAGATGATGGGGCCTGATTCTTCTCTACCATGCCACCTCAATCACATGTGGTAAAGAACAATCACTGCCACATGGTGCTTTATGTGAATTAAGAAAACACCAGGTGCAGTAGAAATCCTCCCATGACAGATGAGGTTGGAACAGCAATTAGATTACTTGGTAAAGCTCTCACTGTAAGTCTGTGGCAAAGTCAAGGACTGAATAAAGATGTCAAATGCCAGTAACACTCCTGTGTTTTCCCCAGGGGACTACCTAAAAATCAAGGCTATACAAATTCACCTGGATGATACAGGCAAGTTAAAAAATACATTCCCTGTCAAATTCTATCCTTACTTCAATTTTTCACAAGGTATCCCTGCCCATCCCTCCCCTGACCTCTAGTGGTTTAGGCTTTGTTCAAAGTAGAAGAGTGACTAAGCTGAAGGGAAAAGTGACTGTGCTAGATGTAGCCCAGTAAAATGCAGTGTCTCTAATGGAAATGTGTATAAACAGAAACTGAATCCTAACAGCCTCCAAATGGCATTTGGGACTTGCAGAGTTTGAACTAGACAAGCCTGGTCTATTTTTACTATTTGTAAGCCTGTCTCTGCAAAAGTAAAGAAGGTTTTTCAGAGGAACTATTAACCTTGGTTCAGCCCTTCCTAAGCTCAAGCATGGGCAGGTTTCAAAAGAATCCACAGGCACATGGATAAAAACAGATCATGCTTCAGTTTCAAGCTTTCTTGGTGGATGAGAGCCATAGATATACAAAGTAGTGTGTGCTGCTTCATTAAGTGCATAGGAAACTTTACGAAGTCTGGATATTTTATCAAGAAATAAGACTTGAACAAGAATATGCTTGATATCCCGTTTCTTTAATGAATGAACGTGCCACTTGTAAAGACAACTACAAGGTCATTGTACCTTATGCTCTAATTGCTGTATGACAATATAGCCAATACCAGCAGAGACTGCTCATTGCTGTCTCTGCTCATTAGCTAAAGCAGTCCTTGCAAGAGGAACAGGGATGTGGGAAATGGTATGGCAGAAATCGACTCTCTGCTTTTTCTAACCAGAAACAGTTCCAGGTGGTCAATGGCTCATAATTTGCTATTGACTTAGAAATGGATTCCCCATAATCTCCTTGCACAGAGGATGTGGTAAAAAGCAAGAGGAAAGGTGGGCAAAGGAGCCTGGAAAAGATGTTTTATTGCTCGGTGAGAGGCAAAGCAGGTATTCCCTGGTATTTTTATCTCCAAGGACCTGTTCTCCTTCCCAGCTTCAAGTCTGGAGTTTTGGCCAAAAAACAGATCCCAGACTACCTCCAGAGCCCTTACAGGCTATGTCTGAAGCATTAGGATAGCAGCAGGAGGCTTTGCATGCACTTGTCAGTAATGCCAAGAATAAAACCATTTGCAAGAACAAGAATCCATTTGTGAACAGAAACAGCAAAAATTTTCACCTAACTTTCTTTGCAATCAGTCTTTCAAACGCTGTTCCAGGCATCACATGATGTTCTTGAAAGTGCAGAGAAATTATCTTCCACTATAAAATACATTTAGTGATATCAGAATAAAAGAGGTGCAGGTAGAAGCTGATACAACAGCTGTTCAGTTTGCTTTGAACTGCACATTAGTCACATACCTGCAGAACATCCAAGTGTCATACAGGACTTGGCAGGTACAATTTAACACCAGATATGTAAAAAAAATAAATCATGCAAACTAGAGGCAGAGGGGTGTGGTGCATAGAGGAATACAAAGAATTTCAGCTTTTCCACAGAAATTCTGCTATCAAAAAGTGCTGTGCTGTGGGGAGAAGAGCTCTAACAGTACCAGCTAATGGCAACATCAACATTTGTTCTTAACCTGAAATCAATAATCAGTTTAACCTTGAATACGACAGTATACATCATCCCCACCTAAAAGATTTTAGCATCACTCACAGCAGTAGCCTTTGCAAAAGGTTTAGGGTGAGTCTGTACACACTTAACTAGCTAGCAGCTATCTCAATTTCACAAAGAGGGTCTACAGAATTGGATCAGTTAATGCTGCCAGTAACATTTCACTGCAACAAATTACCACAGAGAACCAGACTCTGATCCAATCATGACACCTACAAAAAGACTCCCACTGGCCTTGTTATTTAAACTCAGACAGGTTCCCTGAGACTTTAGCAAGGGATTTTTCTAAATCCACCTAATGGGAGCATGTATCTCAGTCATTAATGCTTTAGAAAATACCATTTCTCACAGGCCATTGCGTTTTGTTTCTAGACCTCATTTTCTTGCTGTTATTTACACAGCCTTCATCACCGTAGCTGCCGTCCAGCTCATGGACATGGATGTACTGAACCCCACAAACACCCACTGACACCGGTGTCCCCATTTCAGCAACGAGGGTCCATGGCATAATTACATCTCCACTGTATTGGGGAAGGACTGAGGTACTTGGGTAAGTTAGAATAACCAGGATTAAGAGACTCAACAATATCACCTAAGAAGGTTGTGGCTGAGTAGGGCTTCTCCAAGTCCTACACAAACGTCTACCTTTGTTTAGCTTTCTGCATTAATTCCTTAAGAAAAGAAAAAGTCTTGGAGTAGAGCCTAAGAGTCCATTGAGGCGTCTTCCAGGAGATTGCTGTCAGTGTGGGGATACTGCTGTGTCTTCATGTAGAGATTGTCAGCACAGAAATATAGGAGAAAACCAAAACCTTTGGCCATAATTAAGAGTGTAGAAAATTTTCTTTTTGCTTTTCAGACTCCTGGAAGGCTCTTGTTCAGACTTATTTTGACATGGTTACTTTGCGGTTTAATGCTAATAAGGATAAATTTAATTGCAATCTTGTTATTCCCTCTGAAATCATAAGGGATACATGTAAATAATTTAGAGGGAAATAATCTTTTTCACCGTGCTTTCCCATAAAGGAAACCAATGAGGAAAGAACCATCCATGCGTTGGTGTTGATAACACATCCTCCAGAGAGGTGTTCACTTTATACCAGAAGGCACTGGATTAGATTCCACCCTTAGTAGCATTAATTTACATGCAAGACTCCCAAAGACTGGGTTTGGGAAGCCTTCCAGCAAATGAAGAGATTCCCTGTGGTCACTTCAAAGTGGTACACAGTGATTATTTTTCTTTCTCTTTTCCTATTTTGCCAAGGTTAGGGTTCCTCTAGGGTTGTTGCCAGTTTCCATCCATTCCTCTTTTCACCATCTGCCCCCGGTACCTTTTTTGCATGCCAGACACTTTGGGTCTTTATTATCCATAGTTAACGCAACTATTTGTGAGTCTCTCTCTGTCTGTCCTCCCCTCCCTTAATTCTAGTCCTGGCCAAGCAGTGGTGGAAGAGAAAAGAGGAAAAAACCTATTATTCACAAGATGCCTTGACTTGGCATCTCTTAACAGAATCTGCATCAACACATCATGATACACTGTATCATCAGTTATTAACATAGCGTGGTTATATAATATTTTTAAAATAAAAAGCTTTTTGATTTTTTTTAAATGAACTCTGCTTACAATGAGAAGCTACTTATCAAAGGCAACTCCAATCTGTAAAGTGCATGTATTTAACTCCAAAAAGCACAGGTAATATTGCAGGGCTCTTTGTGTCATGGTAAGAACATGGTCTTTTATAGGAGAAAATAATACCTTACCCTCAATAGCCACAAGCATTCCAGATTTCCAAATCCCTCACCGCTGCCCAGCAATGTTATTCTCATAGCATTAAGTACCAACATCAACGCAGTTTTGAAAAATAGCACAACTTATACAGCAAAGTCTTGATCTTCCTTGAGAAAATCCTTTAAGTGTATAAGTGACATTTATTTAGATGTGAAGGAAGGAAGAAGAACCTACACTGGGAGAAGAGAACAGAGAACCGTATGAGGACAGTTGTTGTCTTTTTGCTCCTCTAGTGGAACAGAGGAGCGGGCAGTTTCCTGGGCATTTTACTGAGCTGCAGGGGGAACAGGTCAGTGAGGAGAAGCTGTTCAGCAGACTACAGGTCTAGACCCTGTGCTGAGTTTAGGGGATGTTCCACAGTTAGCAGTACACCTCTGCACTTCCAGGAGGAGCGAGTTAGTAAGGAAGCAGAAAGGGAAGACGTAGTTTGCCCTGAAGGCTAAGGCAGCAGCTGTCCTCTTTTGCTGTACTTGAAGCCCAGAGGCCAGCAAGAGTGCCACTCGCAGGCACAATACCATGATTTACAGAACACATGCTGCAGGAGCTAATCAGGGTTTTGCTAAAATATGTATGTGCACTAAATAAAATATCAAGTGATATAAATACATCTCAGTCCCAATTCATTCTGCCCTGTCAGGAAAGCACAGCAGTCTATAGAGCTTCACAAGGGCTTTCTTCTAGATGACACTTAACTTCTGTCCTCAGCCATTTTACTCCTGCTGGCTACATGACAAGAGTGTTCTGCTGACAGCTATCAATCATGTTGGGTGTCTCCCCACACATCTGTCCCTCTTAAAATCCTAGGATTGCTTCTGAGCTTATACTCTTTCACAGTTCTTTGCTTTTAAACGGACTGTTATGAACCAAATGTGCAGGCTCTAACTTTAAAAATCCCTTCAATTCTCTGGTTTCCATGCAGTAGGACTTAAAAACCACTTCACTATAGCATAGATTTGCATGGGGGGGTTTAGTTAGGTCGCTTACATGAGTTGTTTGTATTTCTTTTTGTACTAGTACTTAGATAAGAAAATGCATCAGGACTTAGTCACTTCGCCTCTCAGTGCTCAAAGGGAAGCAATTTGCTGAGCAAGAATACATAAGTTTTCTATAGTCTGTTTTCAGAGAACAATCAAAATGTAAGGAAAACAAGTAAAATTAGGGGGATTAATACCTTTAACAACATTTTTATCCAGATCTAGGACAGACAAAAGTCCACAAAAAAAAAATCACTTCTCCCCATCAGTGAAGCGATGATCTCTCTAATCTCTGTACAATTATCCTACACTACTCCTACACACCACATGGAAATGTGTATATCTAGTTGTCCCCAGCAATCTCGGGAATTCATTTCAAAATAAGCCGAGATCTGCAGTAAGTCTGTCTGTGCTGCCAAGTTCTTTTAGTTTTCTGACATAAATGCTCATGTGTCCATGCCATTGGAACAGGCTTGCTAACCTTAACCCATTTGGGAAGAAAATCTGCTAATGCATCCAAGTGTAAGGGAAGCAATGTGCAATATTGAGCAGCAGTTCACAGCACTGCCAGCACACGTGCCAAGCCAACCAGGTGGCAACAGGAGCATCCAGGTTACACCTTGGCAGAGGTGGCTGAAGAACTCAGCCCCTTTGGCTATGCAGTGTTGTGCTCACACATCCCACACTGATTTCCAGCTGTAATCCAGGCCACTTGCACTGTTGGGTGTGTGATAGGAAGCGAATGATTGCCTTGTCCTCACACACCAAAGGAGTAAAGTCTCCACACCACTACCCTTCATATGAGCAGGTACGTGGTTGTGCATGTTGCCCAGCTCCAAAGCACAGGAAGGACAAATACCTCTAGCCACCTTCATCTCTACATCCCAGTACCTGGGAGGGAAAGCAAGCTGCAAGAATATTTGACATGCCTTCTGAAAGCTTTGTGCTAAATCTCTTCTGCTTATACTAAGTCAGCTTTGCATGGCTCTTGTGCACTCAGGCTGGGCAAGTATTATATTTGCATGAAGTATATCTATCTCCAAGGTGGATCATCGCCCTTCACTTGCAGCACTGACAATAGCTCGATTATTTCTTCTAGACTGTGATGCCTTCTCTCTTTGTTCAGCTCTCCTGCTAATAGACTGCAAAGAGAAGAATCTCTTGCTTTGATTTCTGAGAGAGAAAGAAATATGAGGCTGAACTGTTTTCATTATTATCACGCACACTAACTTAGAGAGACCTGGAAAGTGGCTACCATGCTTTAAAGCATGGAGACAAATTCTGTACTGACTTTACTATCCAGATAAATTTCTTTCAGCTGTTATTCATTCTAGTTCAATCAGAGTTAGAGTAGAAACACCCCCCAAGACTGCTCAGCTTCAGGGAGTACACTAAACCTGCAGCCAAACTCATTGAGACTGTAAGGGGTGTAAGGCAAACTGAGTCCAACCCAGAACATTTCCAGATGTATAAACTCGCAGATTCAGCAACTGAATCACCAATGGCAAATACCGTGCTGCCAATATAGAGACATTATTACTCCTGCAGCTCCAAGACTATGGAAAGGAATGGTACATTCAGCCTGCAGGAACTGTTCAAGGCCTTGTATTCCAAACTGAACAGAGAGATGTGTACCATTGCTGAACAGCACATGGGCAAGGACAGCCAAAGCATTTTGTGTTAGCTAAAGTCGTCTTGCTAATATCAGAATGAATGTTACCAATGGTTTTCATAGATACTGATGCCAAGTATTTGAAGATGTCACACTCCCCTACCCCCATTTAGACCAGTTGGAAGGGTATTTCATTTCTTTGTGCTACTGGCCCTAAACATCTGAACTGAGAGCCACAATCTGCATTATATAAATGAAAAAGGTGGCTAGTCTTCATCAGTACTGATTCAAGTTGGCTTTTAGTAGAGATTTAGCTGAAAGCTCACCATCAGCTAGAATGTCGGTTGCCCAGCTGAGTCCTCTTCCAAGCACAAGCCTGAGCTATGAGGCTATTTCTGAAGTCACTGAGGGCATTTTATGCAGGGTCTATTAGCCATTATAGCAGCAGGAAGCACATTACCATGGAACAACTTGCAAGAAAATAGCCTAGATTTACAATCCAGCTGAACAAACTGGGAAATTAAGCAGGCCCAGGTGTACCTGAGTAAGCTCCTTGTAACACGTAGCAAGGCTGAGTGCTTGCTAAGCTTCCAAGACTGAGCAGGAAGGTTCATGTGTGTGTGTCTCATTTTCCTGGAGATTTAAAATCTATTTAAAATTAAGAGTTATGATTTTTAAAAAATTGAGAAAGTGTATAATCTTATGGATATACAACAAATATGCTTTGACTCACCACATACATGGATAGAAATATAAACCCATTTGCAACTAATATTGTGCAGAGAGGGAAAATTACATTGCTGTAAGCAAACAATTCTTTACCAAAATATTTGTGCATGCAATTGTTTGTATGTGTCTATGAAATACTAAGTCTGGAGTACACACAAACAGCATCGTGTGCGTGGATCACAGTACCGCACTGTCATGATGACACGATGCTAAATGCTTATACCATGTTGAAAACTCTGTGGCAGGTCTGATTTACAGAGTTCTAGAGAAGAAAAAAACCAGACATATCACAATGGGGGGGAGGGGGAATTAAAAAAAAAATTTAAAAAAGGAGACACCCACAATCTTCACTGTAGCAGTCAAAATAAAATAAAAAAATATAAAGGGAAAGATACCAAATGTGTAGAGCACTGTGCACTAAAGATTGCATTACATGCTTGAGCAAACACACTGAAATACTCCCAAGAGCTCTTTACCCTTCCTGTAGTGCAACCCACATCCTCAAATAGGGGTTGGATACAGCTCCCCTGCATATACCTGCAAGTGAAAAAGCAGCTGGGAAGCAAACCCTTTGTCCTGTGCAGGAGCTACCTGCATCGTAACACCACCTTTTGCAAGGTAAAGCACAATGGGGAGCTGCTGCTCCCAGCCCACAGAGACGGGGAAGCCTGCACATGCATTGATTTCAGCCTCACAGAGCTCACTGGTAACTCCCCAACTACTGCAGATCTGAAGTAGACGGCACTAGCAGCAGAGCCAGCATTGCTTACATCCACCTCCAGCAAAGGACTCAGGGCAATTAAACCACAGCATGATCCCCGCTCTGCCTCTGGAACAGCAAGACTGGCAGCTTTTACCTCAGGCTGGACATCCTTACACAGCTCTGTAAGTCTGAGGAGCCTCCCTGCACACAGTATCTCCAGTAGCATCTTTAATTATTTACAGGGCAAAGGATTCCACATTTGTCTTTTATACAGCATCATTGGCTTGTCCATTTGGGGGAAAAGCTCAATGATATTTTGCTGCCATGCTTCCCCTCCCCATGTTTTCAATTTCCACATACATTCTCTATAGCAGAATAACTGTGCTACTGCAAAACTCAGGCTTTTTTGAACTAATTCTGAAGTGCTAGTTCTGCTCATGTCCAAAGTATAACGCAAAAAACCCTGACCAACAAAACACCCCACCAAAATTTGATTGAAGAAAAACAAATCAGCACTATTTCCCTACTCCCTAGCAGTGTGCTGCAAGTCCTAGACTGCTGCACAGAACCAGCACAAGATTTGAGGGCACTTGGGTACTTCTCTCAGGTCAGAGGTGATGGGTATATTAGCTTTGTCAGGTTTTTCGTATCTAAGAATAGGCACATGCCCATCTAGAGGGAAGGATGATGGGACTTACACACTGATGTGAAACCATCATCTTGACCTCTCACTGATCACAGGAGTCCAACATCTTCATAAATCCTATCCCTTTAAGCATCCGGCTTTAGCCATTCCAGTTTGAAAGTGGCAACCTATGCTGAGAATGTGTGAAGAGTTGAGCACTTCTATTTTTCTTTTATTCACAACCATATACTAGAACAGTTTTAGAGTCATAAAGATATCAATCAATGGCCAGTTAATTTATGCATTTAATTCAAGGATTTGACCTGGAGATGGCAGGAAAACATACATTGTCTCAATTTCTGGAGAAAAGACATTCTGATACCTTAACACATAATATAGGATCACTTAGAAAACAAATATTTCTGCTATATAACATCCAAGTTTTGGGGACTGCAGCTATGAAAAAATATCCACCAGGACAAAGCAGGTTGACTAAAATCCAGTTTCTGACTAGACTACATACATATAACCAAAGTGCCTCACTGCAAGGGAATAATCCCCCAAGAAGAAGAGTGTGGACTGAACATCCGTATAAAAAGAAGCCTAGAAATGGTGTGTGCAGACTTGCCCTGTCTCTGTCAGATGAGACACCCCAGAGGACCGGGGAAACTAGTCAATAACACATGGCATTTGTTCAGCCAAAAATCGATGTGCTGCCGTTGGTGCTGAAGGCCTCCTCCGGAGGAAGCTACAGCTTCAGAGCAGCTAATGGCACAAGTGGAACCATAGTAAGTGTGTGTGTGCCAAAGAGGTCACATGGAGGTCCTCCAACACTCCCCTTCATACAACAGGGAATTTGCAGAGCGATGCAAGTTGAGGGATGATGCAGTATCACACCTGCTTCAGCTCACGTATTGTTTTCCAGTGTCTCTGCATTTCTAAAGCCAAGTTCTATAAATGAGCAAGTTTTTACTGTTCCTATTACATTTTGATTTGCATGCAAACTGTTACAAACAAAGCCATTACAAGCTATTTACATACATAACATGAAATTCCTCCTTTTCATCTTCATGACCTTGACTGTTATCTCTCCTGCTTCTCTTACATAACTTGATTTTGTAAAGCCATATTTTTCATGCTCCAACTATTTTGCCGGGCCTAAACCTATAGTATCTTATTTTCATTAAGACTTCTGGGGTCCCAACAAGTGATTGACATTAGCTTGTCAGATGAGTGATTTATTTAATGGTATGACCCCATTAAAGGGCAGGAATGGCTAAGGTACAAATAAATACAATGAAAGGGAGTTAATTTCTGCAGCAAAAATATCACTTCAAATTGCAATCCTATAAATAATGCAGGTATTCTCAAATCCTCAATATTGCTCATGATGACAAAGTAATTACACATGGCAGATGAGAAGCAGCTGGAAGGGAACAACTTGGCTGCTCACAGGCTTTGCAAATCAGGGCAACTTCACTGTCTTACCAAAATCTGGCTGCATTCAGAGCTCCTGAGCAAGGAATTCCCATGAAAGGCATTGCTGGAGTCAGTGGGATGCATTTTGAAAACCATGCAGAATGAAAGCACATCAGCTCCTATTGCTCTGCAGGCTACTGTCCCTTTGCAACCTCGTCAGTTCTGTAACCTCCAGGGGTTATAGCACAAGCAAATACATCAGTAACTCAGCTTAACATCCTTATGAAAATACTGATTACGTATGCTTTTCTCCTTCAGATCTTCAAGTGCTTTCACACATAAGCATTGCAACTCATCTTACATATGGCCAAATCACAGATCTTTGTTTTCCAGCCAAAGTCACACACCCAGTTCCCTTGTACAATTCAGGTATCCTCGTCTTGCTCAAAGGCCAGACACATAGGACACAGCAAGAAAACCTCTGAAAAACTTCACCTGGAAACATGGAGGATACCTATAGAAATTCCTTTTCACAATTTAAAGCAGCAGAATTCCAAAGAGAAAAATCCCTCTTACAGGGCTGCTGGTGAGAAAGTTTGAGTAAATCAGCCTCATCCTACCCAGGGTACGAGACACCTTTCTGACAATCTCAAAACTGCATTGTTTAATATCAGAAAACAAAGCTTTATTGAAATCTTTTTGCATTAGTCTTTACCTGTGAGACTTTATCCTGGGTCCCAGGGCACTTCCTATTAGAAGAACATTTAAGCACTGCAGAAATCACTGAGAACATCCACCAGGAACTCCTTGGACCACATCTCTCATTATAACATAGAATCAAACATTCACTATGCCCTACAAGGATGCATAGGGTCACTTTAAAACATCAATAGTACAGACCGTCTGTCATTAAAGTAATTACTTCATTTCTCTTGCTACTGTCTGGAAAACAAATCCTTCAGAATGATGGACCTAAGCTTTGTGCTTTATCAGTCAAGACTTTAATTCTGTTGTTTGCTCGCTCAGATTTTCCCTTGCTGTTCTGCATATCACAGCAGAGGTTTATCCCAGAAGTCACTGCATTTTTAATCGGCATTTCAAAATCTCTGTGAATGGAAAACACTACATAACTTTAAAAAAATTCCCTGTTTCTTTAATAGGTTTAGTTCTCACCAGTGCCCAATTCTTACTGATTTGTTAAGTCTAATTAGTCCGTATTCAAATGTGCCATGCATTAATTTGGACACTGCTCAAGTCCCACACAGATTTCATATGAAAATGGAGTATTTGAATTTTAAACACAATCTGTTCCTCCAATTCTGACATATTAAGCAAGCTCACAAGCCATTAAAGCCACAAAATGCCAGTGGACCTAACAACCTGCAGTGGTAGGGAATGAACAAAGCTATTTACTTTATTAACTGATGCTCAGCACCAAGAGCTACACGCATATTCCAGTTCTGTATCCTTTGATTTCTCTTAGATTTGGGTGAACTCCAGGTGCTGGACTCCTTTAGTCTGCACACAACTGTTGGCCATTCCAACATAGAAGCAGAGCCCCGAGATTCCCCAAAAACCACTCCAGCCTTCTCAGGCTACAGCCACAGAATACAAATCATCCCGCCTGCTTCACCTTTTTAATATGACAATTAAGTCATTTTAGCTAATGGGCTTTAAATACATCTTTTAGGGTAGTCTAGACAATCCTTAGCATTGTCCTCAGAGCAACTAGGGACCTTTTCTATTTCTGTGCTAATTTGTATTGGAGAAAAGGTGCAGGCTGATCAGAGCTCAGCTGAAACCAAACATAACCAGTTAAAACCAAACAGGAGCCCCCACTCCTCTCACTCATACTAACTGCAGTCAGGCTTACCAAGGTTTTACCTCTGTTAGGATTTCTAGACTTAATTTTGGGTTAAATTCTCCTTTTTGAGGTGAAGGAACATACATACCAGCCTTTCAAGTTTCACTCGTTGCCTCTGGCACATAATTCCATGGACATTTGCTTGTCTAGACTAGGAACATATAGGGTGGTAGCCAGACTATTGACATTAACACAGAGCAAGAAAAGTGCATTTGAACATATGCATTAAAGTGTGCTCCAGCTCTGCTAATGCATTTCAGCAATCTAGCACAGACACTGCCTCTTTGAGTCAGTCTAGACAAGGCCATGGAGACTCTTTGGAATCTGGGCTGAGCGCTTGACATTAGTTTCCCAGAATTGCAATAGCTTTATTTTAATTCAGCACAATAGCACCTTCCACCAAACACAGCAACCTGTAAAATTAATGTTTCAGGGTTCATATCAGGGTTAGCCTGACTCCTTTGGCAACACTTCCTCTCCAAATAAGTTCAGAAATTACAGGGGAAAAGCAAATCCACTCAACTGATGGCAACAATCCAGGACAGGAATGATTAGCAAAATTACCTTAAGGTGGAAAAAAATGCAGGACTGCTAAGATCTTGGAAAATTACAAGCCCTGTAATTCCATCACTGAAGCTTCCATAAGACAGCAATATCCAGAAAGGTGATAGTATCCTGAAATTATGCAATAATACATGAAAGGGAAACTATTTCAGCTGCAATTGCCTCTCCACACGGTATCAGAAAGAAAGGAAAACCTCAGGGAGAAGTAGGGTTGTTGTGGCTGCTACAGCCTTTAGATGCAGCTGACTTGGTAGTTCTTTTCAAACTGAACTTGGGACCAGGTAGAGAAGGGAGTTGGCAAATCACCCACAAAAGGTTGTTTCACAACACTGCCTTGGCAACAGGATCAGTTCCACCTGTCAGCACGACATGAAAACTGATTAACTGGGCCCATCAACACAGAGATGTGCAAATAAAGTAATTATTTTTTACTTCAATAGTGGAATTTGGCATACACATGAATTTGGGGGGTGGGAGAGAGAAATTTCAGAGTGAGGAGTTGGGGAGACAGATTTGCTTTGGGGTAGACAAGCAGACAAGTTTTTCCACATGCACAGAAAAAAAGCCCTTAGCTTTTGACCAAAGAGCATCTCTAGCCCAAATGGAGTGTTTTACTTTGCCTTTGTAATATTCAAGACTTAAAAACCAAAACAAACCTGATGTTTTTGCAATTTCAAAATTTACACTTCCTAAGCAAAAGTCAGTTTTTCTACTGGAAGTTTTAGATCAAAATGCTTTGGTGTTTCAGAAGTGTTGTCCTTTTTCCTTTTGTCATTTTTAGCTAAAGTTATTTGCAAACTACTTCAGTGATAGCTGGTCAGTCATTTAATGCTGAGCACACTGATGGTGTTATTGCAACTGTCCCCTGGGATTAAGGCACATTGTAGTACGGACATGGCCTCAGTAATCACGTCTGATAACATTTAAGTGATCACGGACTACCTAGTGTCAACACTCTATATGCAGGAGCCTCGTGCAATTCCTGGTTTGGTCCATCTTAAATCTTCTGGTCAGCACAACAGGATTACACTGCCTGTACATAGGAGGAATGACAGAAAACTGCTAAATCTCCCCACATTTGAATGCATCTGACTGCATATTTACTGTCTAGGCTTTTTCCCCAGCAACACCTGTCCTTCCAGCACAGTCTTTATCTGAATATAATTAAGCTGGTAAGTGGCAAAGGGTAAACTGAAGAGCTCTGTCTGATCACTGCAGAGGAGACTAAACAAAAGCTATTGTATTGCAGACAACTGAATTTTCTTCCTGGAGGTTCCAGCTGTGAACACTTCACTAACAAGGAAGAGCCCAACTTCTGTAGGCAAGGAGAGAAAACACTCTCTCAAAAGCTTGGTAATTTTTTTTGCTTTCTGAGAAATGTACAGCGATAAGACAGCAGAGACATTGCCTCGTTGTGCTGCTCTCCCCTAACTCAGGGTAACTTTGCATTGTGGCGTTGACCCAGAAGATGAGGACCCAAGGGAGCAAATCACCAGGTTACTGCATCTTCTGGAGCATCATGTTCACTTGTTTGCATGTGGCTGAGGCACAATCCACAATTTTCCTCACAATGCTGCTCTGAGCAGCTCCGGGATCCATTTCTCCATCAACTGTAGGAAAATACACATCTTTCTCAGCAGAAGCAAAGAGACTTATGAGAACTCATCAGGAGACTGTGAGATGATTAAACCATTTCTCATGCAAACCAGCATTTTGGCACGTGCCATGCCCCTCGTATGCCAGCCAGTCTGAACTGAAATCACCTCTTCGCTCACCCGATGGCTGAATGGGAAAGGGACGCAGCAGCCCTGTAGGGACACCCTGATGCCCAGAAGGCAACAGTTGTAAACAACTGGTCAAGCAGCTTCTACAGCTGTTTGATGGACAACTTGTTAGTGACAGTCTGATCCACACCTCCTCTCTGCTGCTGTTTGCAAACACCCAATTGCTGTGGTGCCAACTTCTCTGTGGCTGAGGAGCAACTCATCAGAATTATAATCACAAGACAGATCTTTAAAAATACTCATTTTTCTCTTCACTCTCTGCATATTAATGGAGCATTTTGGAAGGCTGGTATTGTAAGCAGAAGGAAAAAAAATCTTTCCCTTCAGAACAATCCCAGCAGGAGCCTTCTACATCTCCCTATGATAAGAACTGCTTTTATGTTATGCTTAATGACTGAGCAACCAACAGGCAAGAGTCATCTGTTGGGGTAACAAGCACCACTCACTCTCCACGCATTTAGATTCTCCACATCTCAGATACTTCGAGCTTTCATAGCGTCCCCAGTGCTGCAGAGGATCCACCTGTGAGCAAAATCACCCTCCCAACCCTGTGTGGGGAGCCTGGGGGAAGCAAAGGCAGATGGTGAACGTGACTGCCACTCAGTGCCAAAAGGAGTCTAGAGTTTAGATTTCTAAACTGCTTTCTCAGTATTCACCAAAACCTAGTTTGCAAACAAGACTTGCCAAGGCTTCAAATCTTAATGAAACTAATCAATAAAAACGATGAAACCGGAAAAAATAGAAACCAAAGACATTTTTAAAAGTGCAAAGCCATTCTACCACAGAGGCACACAAGGCAACATGTGTAAGAAGCTTTGCTGTCCAAGAGGAAAATACTATGAAGTGATGGGATACATTTTGCAACGGAAGATCAAGTTTCTATTACTCTTGCCATTCATAGGTCAAAATCATCAAAACTCACTAACACAAAAAGATGCACCTAATGCTACTAGAGAATGAAAGATTAGGACAAAGAAATAAAAATAGAGGTGGAAAGGCCCTTGAGAGTGTTCAGGAGAGAAAGGCTTTTTTTCACAATTTAAATTAAAACTGTGCAAGGAGTGCACTTTGCTGCTAAGGAAAGATGGATGGCTGTCATTAGCATGAATAAGCTTGTCTGACACGTTTTGTGTGCAAGTCCTCGCTGTAACAGGGAAGGCAGAACCTCACCAGATTGTTGTGGCTAAAAAAAATTCACTACAATAATGGTGAAATGAAGTCCTTGAAACAATAGTGTTGGTTTTAATCCACTTACCATAGTGCTATTAAGTATTCACCTCCAACACACATTTCCTTTCTAGAAATATGTAAAAGGTTAGTTTTGTATGACTTCCAAGGGAGCTAAGGCATATGTAATCACAATCCACACATCTATTCATATCTGTGCCCTCTGCTGCCACAATTACTCAAATCTGCACCAAGAGGTTAGCGATTTCATCCAAGCAAAGTAGAAGGTCTGACTCTGAATGATGAAACTGGAAATGGTAACCAAAGAGTACCTTACAAAATGCAACTCCAAATTACATTTTCTAACAAAGAGAAATGTCTGTTCCAACTTCTGGTTTTGGAGACAGCTTGGTTAGGAATCTGAGTAACACATGGGTCGGGCAGTCAAGAATGCACAAGTACCCACACAGCAGCAATGGACAGTTTGTGGGCTGGTTTGTTTGGGCAATTTTTGGGCTGGACATCTGATGTCTCTGATCCATTTTGCTTCCACACTGCAACTGCAGAGCAGGCAAAAGCAAGACTAGTTTGGGGTACATACCTGACCAGATAAATAAGACTTCCCTGCACTTTTTAAGACTGACTTTGGACTCGACCAAGGCTGCCGACTAAGTGCACCAGCTACTGCCAGTGCTACAACACTGTCAGGTAGCAGAAGGATTTGCTCTCTCAAGGTAGTTGCTTCTCTCTTCCATAACAAAACCAGCTTTATTTCACAATCTTAGCACAGATGTATATTTGTCTAGCAACCTAGACTGTATCTAATATTATATTCTGCATGTGACAATACACAATCCCATTGCCAAACACCCCCAAAGCCCTCAGGTGTTATTAATGATGAATGAAACTAAACTTTATGTTGTCAGCTGTTAAACACTTTAGGCAGATACTGTATCGCATTAGAGATGAGAGTATATTTAACTTGTATCAGGCCACATCTCTCTTCTATTTGCAAGGCAAGATGTGTGATAGAGGCATAGGACACAGCTTGGTTTTATTTGCTGGCTGACAGTGGGATATAGCCCAAGTTTACATCAGTGTGGTGCCACCCTGGGAGCACAGCCTTTCCCACAGAGGAGAGAGCAGGGGTAGGCTCAGCTAAGCACATGTCAGAAGGGAACAAGAGGTATTTCCATCTAACTTTGTTCTTTAAGAGCATTTGAAGTTGAAGATGTATAATAGTGTTGTGGAGCCAGGGAGAGTAGCCCTCCCTGCCATGGCTGGCCTGGCTGTTCTCAGGCAGCAGTCCGGAGCACACCGGTACATCTCGAGCTTTCAGTGTGCTTCCTGCTGTGCTGCCTGCTTCATGCATGTTTTATTCTGTTCCCTTCAGGACAGTGCTCTGCCTCACTCCCTTTCAAAACAACCTGTGTGCAACAAGCACAAGTGCTTGGTTAAGGCCTCAGTCCAACAAGTACCATGCATGGGTGAGCAGAAGCAGCCAGAGAGAGGAGCTTGGCTGGAGAAGTGTCCTAACATGCAATATCAAAGTTGCTTGCAAACCTCTGAGGCTTCAAAATACAGATTCACAGGAAGGCAGAAGCTTAAAAGTAACAGGAGAAAAACTCAGGAGTTTTTTTTTTATTCATCCTGATGGCATCCACTGCAGGGACTATTGCTAGAAACACAAATGACATGAGCATTGGTGCAGTGACCAAGTTTGTAACTGTCTAATAGCATTATGTAGCCTACCTGCTAGGGAAACTGCTCGGCTGCCTCACAACAGCAGCGAGTATCAGTTTATGTTTTTAACTCTACACAATTGTTAAAATTCACTTTTCAGCATTTACCCAAGGTAAATTTTAGGGGAAGCTTTGGTTTGTTGCGACCAACTAGCTTACGTGAAGATTAATTACGGCAGCGGAGAGGTAAAAAGGTCTAGAAATAGTGCTGGTGCCTGAAGTTATCTTTCCATTCAATGCACTGAACAATGTATAGAATATTCACATAGACAGTCTATGGCAGAACCAAAAATGGAAATCTATTTCTGGTGATTCTACCTGGAAAGGACCTGCCTTCCAAAAGCCATCGGAGACTCCGCAGCTCAAGTTCTTTCCGCTAAAGCAGTGTATCAGGCTTCTTTGCAAACTCTGGGCAGGCGTAATGCCTCTAAACAGGAAACATCTTTCCCTAGAAAGTGAGACAAACACAAACTCAGTCTTAAAGAAGTCCAGGAATCCTGGATTCCAGCACATTTCCTCAGCTAGCAGTAGCCTCGTCCCTCCTGTTGTGAAATGACAGCCCATATCGAGCAGCGTGCATCAGCTGGCGTACGGGCGAGTTACTGTGGAAAAGCTGCCTTCAGGTCCTCTTTCAAGATGAAGCAGAAACAGCGTTATCTCCAGTTATCTATTAATATTCAGCATTAGAGACAGAAGAGCCTTACAGTGATTGCTTACATAGTGAGACATACACAAAACTGAATTAGCTGTCATGCCACTGCTATTTCATCTTTAGCCTGCTCTGCCAGTTAATTCCAGCACAGTCCGCAGAAAGCAGCACATCCACCAGCCCCTTCATTACTCTCCACAACAGGAAAGTACCTACAAGCTGCTGCTGGGGCTTCTCAGGCCTTTTTACCCTGTTGCACCAGAGCTAATGGACCTGGGAAACATCCGGCTTTATTTTAATTGTATTAGGTTCATTACCTGACTTTCAATGACCTTGCTGTCATTCATAAGTGAAAAAATGTTGATATGTTTGTGCTTCATTATGGAAAATTATGCTCTGAGAAAATCCCTGGTAATTCACATGGAAAAATAATTTCTCTCCACGAGAAGAGATCCCAAAGCTACCACAACCAGCCCTTCGGCTATTAGAAAAGTATTTTGGGGAGGAAACACGGTTAAACAAAGACTGCACCATATGTAGTGTGCAGTGCTTTCAGTTGCGTGGTGTATTCTTGATTAGATAATGTCACTTACAGCACGAGGTAAACAAGATGTTACAGAAATTGGGCTTGTCAGCCAAACAAGGATTTCAGGCACTGTCATAATTGTTGAACACAGCCCATTGACAGTGATCCGCAGACGACAGGAAAGCTCCTGAGCAGATGGGAGCTGGCGGCTGTGCCCATCACTGCGGCCCCATGAAGATTGCCACGCAAAACTCTGACAGCTCCGTAGCAGCACACACAAACTGGAAGTGTAATTAAAAGGACTAGAGGGATTGGTTATCAATATAACTAGAAGGATTTGAAAGGTATATGGGGAAATATTTAGGCTAACACATAGAAGTTGTATGACAACACTAAAATACGAGAAGGATGAGTATCAGGAAAAGAATAAACGTATGGCAAAATCCAAAAGGCTGTTTACTAAAGCTGCAGATACACTTCACTAAGATAATTAAAAGCTACAAGCAGACATGACATTTCAGAAAAAATATTATAGTAAACAATCTGGCATCAGCAAAGAATAAGTGATCCAATACAGTTTTCATGACTAAGTCTAACAAGGGATACCCAGCAGACCACAGATACAACCTTCATATTTACACACAGGTGCTGTTGCTTCACACTCACATGGGTTCTACATTTTTATGTCTCTTGGTTCAGCACTGATACTGTAATTTCTCATATGATATTAGGACTTGTCTTCTCAGAGCCAACAACATATAGTTTGGTCTTGTCAGGAATACATCACTAAGATCCCCTTCTTATAGTCAGCAGCCTTCCTGCAGCAAGAGAGACACATTCCCCAAAGAATACTTGAATTTTCTTACCTCCCAGGGCTGTTCCTTGCTCCATAATGCTTCCTACACCTTGTCTCTCACCCAGCTGGCTGAGAGCTTGAAGCTGTTTGACTTTCTCTACAGATACAGAAAACTCTCTTAATACCTCTGGCTTTTCTGGTGTATCTAAAACCAGCCTTGAGCCCCCACTGCATACCTGCTCCAGAAAACTCTAGCTAGTGATACCCTGAACATAACAAACCAGAAATGCTTTCTAAACAAAGCAACATTAGAATATCTATCATTTGCAACAAAACATTTACTGCTAAGGGAAGCACATAAAGAGAAAATAACTGAAAAGAAGTGGCTAAAAAAACTCTGAGCTCTCACAAGAGCTGGAAGCTTACCTGTGCTCAGGACTAGATTGAAGTGAGTTTGCAGCGGTCTAATTTAAAATAAGAGAGAACACATGGTTCCTGTTAAAGGAGTAATCAGCATAATTAGACACCTGCCACATTCAGAGCATTTGTAAGCTGGAAAATAGGGATGTCTGAGCACCATGTACTTTTATAAAGCATTAGCAAAGTTAACATTTGATGAGATTGTGTGTTTGATAAAATTTTTAAATAGGGGTGCAACATAAACTGATTCATGAAGCTACACTAAATATGGACAAAGTACATAGTCCGAGGTAGAGTTTACAACTATGTAAAATATGTAATGTATGTATTAAAAGCTACACTTCTGGCTTCAGCAGTTTTCCTGCAAAGAGATCAATGTTGAATACTAATTTCTGCTACTCCCCTGCTCAGTCAGAGAGACTGGGATTCTGAAATGGCTGGGATGTGGGTGTTGGTGAATGAGGCTCAACATTCCTCTGCTGGTATCTGCTGTATGAACATAATGTAATGTTATTAAGTTTCATGGAACTTTTTGGAGGTGAAATGTAACTAAATGACATATTTAACTGTGTGCCCTTTCCTACCTTTAAATTATGGCACTAAGCATGTTTAAATTCCTGCCAATTAAAAATGCAGAGCAATTAAAAATGCTCAGCATTCCTGAGGGAGTTCACCCGTTTTCTGCTGGTGTAGGCAGTAAGAACTGAGCACCTGAAAGCTTCACTTCTGTCTTCGTGCAGATCTGATCTTGCAAATGACAATCTCTGCTGGCCCTTTGCTGAGCCACATCCCCTGCTCTGGTGGGTGTTGCCCAAAGCCCTTCAGAACAAACTATTTTTCCTAATACAAAATAGAGAAACTGAAGAAATCTGGAGGAAATTCAGCACTTAAATGCTATGAAATAACCATAGCTTAGGTATTCCATCTTAACTCATTGCAGGACATTCTTCTAGTACTAAAAGGGATAGGAAGGTAATTGAAATCTCACCTGTTCTGGCAACGTGATCATTGAATACCACTGGGAACATTTTTAATTAGCATTTTCATTATCAGCATCTACTTTGGAGGCCTCTTAAGATCTTTCTGAACTTATTACTCCATGAAAACGCAAGGCTGTATCATAGTTTCTGTGAGTTTCCACCCCTACCAGTGCATCAGTCAGTTTGCTCCAGCGAATGGGCAGGAAGACTCAGTTACTCTTCTAATCTCCGTTAGCAACAGTGCTGTAAATCCAAGGGCAAAACCGCAAGGGATGAACTTAAAGGACACTGGAAACCCACCCGTGGTTCTGCAACAATGTGAGCTCTGGACACTCATCAGAGGGAAGTACTAAGCACCAGCAGGGAAAATATTAATACCAGTCTGAGAGTTCAGACAGTCAAGTTCAAATCCCAGCTGTACCATGACTGATGCATTTCTCTGGGCTTTGGGGTTCTATTGCCATTAAAACAAAACCAAACACAGATGACACTGATCCATCTTACTGAAGTAGTACTCAGTTGGGGGGGTTGGCTAGTTACAAGTGAACTGAGTTTTGTATTCTTCTCTTTCCCATTTCATTCTTTTTTTAAACAGACTTGATTGCTTAAGATGAGAGCAAACTACAATGCTGGTACCCAAGTCCTCTTGTCAGTGTCTTTAGAAGCTGAGAGAATTGCTGGCACGAGCCCAGGAAAAGCAACAAAGAACAGTGCAAGTCTGGGTAGCAGCTAGACATGCAAACCTGAAAGCAATGCAAAGTAAACCAAACACGAAACAGTTAGAATGGTGATTGGCAGCGATATGATGACTCTACTGCTGGAAATGAAAGTGATATGAATAATTAGCCACCTCTGACCCAGGAAAACATTGACTTCATTTGCAGCACAAAACTGATTGCAGATGGCACTAGGGAGGAGAATCAAGCTATTCACTGTGCTTTCCCCTTGTCAGAAAAATTCATTTCCTCTCTACTGTTGAGCAATGAAATGCACCTGATTGGATCTGCTGAGACGACTTCGCACAGAAGATTTGGAATGAAGAATTAAAGAGCCCATGGGGCGATGCTACAGACAATCCTATTAAACAGTGGGCTAGAGGGAAAAATGCACACATATCTCCTACTTGAATAAAGAATCAAAATAAATCCCTTAAAGGAACAAATTCATTTGGACATTTCTTTGAGATCCTAATGTCGTTGTTGCTGAATGAGATGCTGGATATCAGTGCTTGAACGAGAACGTTTCTCATTCCCCGCTCCTTCTCCTGTTGGTCCCCATTGCTCCTCACTCCTCCCCTACACAGCTGGCTGCTTCATCCCCTCCTGCCCCACAGCACCCAGTCACCTCCTTGCTGAGGGACAGCTCTGGGCCAGCCCTGGCTGCTGATGGGTGTCACCTTCACATGGGTGACAGCTTTATTTTGGGCTCTCAGTGCTCCCTGGCCACTGCAATGCATTTCCTATAGCCACAACTCCAAGGCTCAAGAGAGAGAAAAAGCAAAGATAGGTTCTTACAGTGGGCTGTGCATTGTGTGTGCTCTTGTCCAACACCTTTACCTTTCTGCAGCTGACCACAGACAAATGAGGCATCTCTGGAGAGAAAGAACATTATCCCTCACCACAGCCTTTGGCTGGTGGAGGATGGGACAGAGCAAAGCCTGACTGGGAAGAAAACACAAACAGCTCCAACTATCTCTCTGGCAATCGCCTTTGAACACGTTTGACATAGGCAGGCACTCGCTGGAAATCAGATATTACCATCCCTCTGTTGAATGCAGCCCAAGAACAAATGAGTTTTAACGCTGGCTTTCTAGGGCCATTAGAAATAAAGACTAAAGGCTCTAAGGTGGAGCAGGAATTCGGTTCCTGTTCTTGCACCTCTGCAGCATCACTGCAGGGTGGACATTTCTCACATCAGGAAGAGAAATAGGCACCTTAAAGTAGGCAGCTCATCTTGGTTTTAAGGCAAGTTTGCAATGCTCAAGGAGCTAACTGTACTTACTTGTAGTTAGTCTGCTCTGGAATTGTTGGGATCACAACAATCAGTTTTCGACGCAGACCCATCCTGTGGCCACATCTCTAGGGCGTTACAAGCTCCCTACGAGATCTCTTCACTTAAGCTGTTGTGTTTTAGTTAAACATTTGCTTTTTACGCAACATCAGTAAATGCAAATCTTTCCCCTTTCCTCCTGTACCTTGCCCTTAAAAAAAAAAGATACACGTTTCTTAATGAAGTTGATGAATCCCTGCAACCCCAGTAAGTAGAAAAGTTTTCTTCTCCCCCAGGCACAGGTGAGTTGTTCAGAGCCACCAATGTCCAGGCTTCAGTCCTGCTGTTTCTGTTCGTCTCACCCTTTCCAGTTGCACTTTGAGCTGGTAAAATGCAACAAAGAACTTGAGTCATCGCACTAAATCAGGAGACACAGACCCCCTAAGACAACACGACAGTGTTTAACAGTACAAACTAAATTTACAGGAGAAAGCAGCTGCTATGAAAATAACTGCATCTACTTCGCTACCAACGTTCTCCCACTTGCACACGCTTAGCAGAGATGATGATGAATCACATTTAATCACACGCTATTAGAGGAGGATCAGACCACACAGTGTGACCAGGTTAATAGGTTGGAGATACGCATATCTGCTGTCCAATTAAAACTATTCTAAAAATAGAACTGCAATTTCCCTTAGGAGCTATGCCTCCACATTTACAGATCAGGGAAGCAGCTCTGCCTTCCCTGACTTCCAGGCAAAGGGCCAAAGAAAAATAATTCCCTTGCTTTGGAGCTTACTATGCAGTTCCCATGGAGTTATCCTCAGTTACCCAGATTAATTGGAGGGATGACTGGGAGAGACCGCTGGCTCACAGAGGCTGTTGTGGTAAAAATCAGATCACGAACATTGTTTTCTAGGATAAGATCTTGCTTAAACATTATTGAGCTGCCATTAACCATCTAGGTGAATGATCTCTAGTCATTCCTAATACCAAAACCAAGCTACGAGGTTTACTATAAAAATAACTGGATTGCACAAGCAGTGTTTTTCATCTCTCAGCTCATATCCATGTACTCTGTTCTATCAGCCCGCAAGGCTGTCCTGCAGTGCACTTAAAAACTAGACATGGGGAGTCTGATCCTTTATCCTCTGATCCGTGTCTCGTTCTGCTACTGTGTGAATCCACAGAGTTACCAAATAGGTTGAAGAAACATCTTTTCACCTGGTTTTACTAAGGAGATATTCTCAGCCAGAACTCAGGTGTCCTTTTTCACTTCACGTCCTCTTTTACTACAGCTCTGACACACCAGTGCCGGTGACATCTCCTCTGCAGTGGGTTATTAATACACACAGAGAACAAACTCATTCACTGAAAATAGAAATTAGAAGGGCAAAAAGTTGGGAAGTTGACAGTTGCAACATCTGGAGATTAAGAAGGACTCACAGACCTGCATTTCTTTAAGTGATATTTTCATGTAGCAGGATAGAGGTATTCCTGGAAAAAATGCCTACAGCAAAGATTTGAAAAATTAGGTGACTAAGATTAGGCTCCTAAACCCATAATTAAGGCTTTAAGTAAACAGCCTGATTTTCTTGAGTGTTGAACACAGAGCTGCTCAGCCCGCCCCCGTTGGGAACACAGGGGTGCATGGCGAGAAAAAGGAATGAAGAAAGGAAAGAGTCAGGCCACTCACTAGGGGACATAATGGTCGAATTAAATAACTAGCTTGAAGTCAGTACTTTAAAAAATGGTTACCTTCACCCTTTCTACATCAGTTTCAAGCCTACTGCCCAGCACATTCAATACTGAAAAGAAAATTATACCTGTACACATGAGTGCATGAAATTACCTTTTAATTCCATTTAAAAGCATTTTTTTAATAATATAGAAAAATATTAACTGGGGGAAAGAAACAGCACAGTATATGAGCAGATGAAGTCAGATCTTAGTACCACAATGTGAGCCAAGTCCTGCACAGGTCAGATTTGTTCATTGCAGAGAATCCGGATTGTACGGAGCCCATGCCCATTTCTGGAGCCCTGCTCTGGCTCCACTGGCAGGGCCACGCTGCTGGGGCTCCATCACATTCCAAGTCTGTGCGCACTGAATGGTGCATTTCCAAAGGACCGTGCTACAGTGGGATTTGACAGCACTTTCATTAATCTCTCAAAATTACAGCCATTTTATTCCTGCAGGATATGTAGTTAATTTACATACTAATAACAAAACTGTTATGCAAACATTAAAATACACAAAGCAAAATCAATGCAATTTTGGTCAGCTATATAGCATCAGGATCAAGAGTCTTTTCATGTCAACCTTTCTTTCCCTTACAAACAAAAAGCCTTCTAAGAACCTTTATTGCTTTATTGGCTTACAATGAAGATAATGAAAGAACTGAGATGAACCCAGCAGCTCTCGTGACAGAAAACAGGCAGTTCCAGGCACCTGAATCCCAGCCCAACTTGGCAGGGACCCACAGACTTTGTTCTTTCTCTTTGTCTGCAGGGAGGAGGTGACACTCCCCTGGTCCCAGGGGAAGGTGTGGACGGGTCCTCCATCCTTGCAGGCAGCAGCAGCCAGCAGGGCTGTGGGCAGAGTGGGAGAACCCAGAACGCAAAGGAGGCCTGAAGGGTGAACAATGTTTGCAAAACAGCAGAAGGATCTCTGAAGGAAAATTTTGCCATAATGGATTATGGATATAATGGAGGATTTTTAGGTTTCTTAGTTATTTATTTCCACAGACATTGCATCTTCATTTTAATGTGAAGAGAGGGAGGTATAAAAGCAGAGATGATGGTTATACTGGTAAGAAAAAAAACTAATGTGAGCTACAGCTTTAATTTGGCTGATCTGTACCCACGATACTGTCAGGTGGACAGTGTCTACATCTTTTAGCTCACTTCCCAAACAGGAATCAGTTAATTATTCTACTGATTCTAAACTAACAGGAACATATATACCTAAAGATAAAGGTGAATCTCTGGTCACTGGACCATGGAGGGAGCAGAAGGGAAGAAATGCAGGGGAGAGGAACAAGACAGCTCAGCCAATTCCTCTGCAATAGAAGAGTCGGGGAACTGCCCATTCTTCACTGATGGGCACTGACCCAGGCCACACCTCAAGGTGATAAATCCTTCTCCAGTGGAGGTTAGGAATGACTTAGTAAAACTAACCAGGCACCCAACCTCTTGGCTTGGATGTTAGTCTTACTAAGATGCAGGAAAAAAATTAAAAAACAAAAAATTCCTCTCCCCTTAGATCACAAAGAAGAGAGAAGCATTTGAAAAGATGGTATTAAACTAGTCAGCATGATCCTGCTAATTTCTCAGCACTGACTTTCACAAAGGAGATAAGAGTAGGAGTAGGAACGAGTTTGTCACGGACTTCATGTACCAGCTCCAGAACAGCATTTGGCATCCCTTGCTCATATGTCAGATGCGTGCCTCCGCAGAACTGCACGTACATCTTCCCAGTTTATTTTTTAAGAATTTAATGCTGACTTAACAGAAGTGATAAATTGATCATCTGTTTACAGGGAAAATCTTGAAGATACTAATAGAGAAGTACTGTCAAGCTGCTAAAATTTTACCATAGTTGAATAATGGGAAAAATGATTCTCAAGATCTTGGCCTGTCTGCCCGGGTTTCAAGGAATCGGCTGTGGTGTTGGGGGAATCTTGTCTGCAGATGTCATTGACTTTAGCAATTGCAGACTTTCTGGAGCTTGGCAACAGAGATATTATAGAATCTTGTGATTCTATTACTGATCCTCAGAGCTCTTAAAAAATACCCAGAAAAATGTGAAGGTAAGCACTGAGAATCTCTACAAGCTGATGTGTCCATATCCAACAGCAAATATTCTTTGTTGGATGTGGGTTCCCTGACACCACATGAATTTCCAAAAAGTCACTGGTATAATGGATTTGGCAAGTTTTTACAACCAGAAAGAGTTGCTCAATATTTGAGAAAACCAACTTTTATTTTAAAGGCAATTATTACACTCTTAATGAGTATCACAAAAAAGTTTCTCTATTATTTCCTATAATGGCACAAGGTCTGGCCAACTTTCAGTACCTGGATTTAAGTCAGGTTTCAAAACAGATTTTTAAAAAATGAGGGAGAGAGAAACAAAAACCTGCAGTTGCTGAATTATGCTATTTATAATGACATTAGATATTCACAGTCATTACAGCAATATTGTGCTTTATGATCCTTATGATTTACTGGGAGAATCAGGCAAGATTAGTAATACTTCACAATTCACTTGCTAATATTTTCCGCAGGCTTTGGCTTTAAGGCGCTGCTGGTAATGCCACCTCACACAATGAAAGTTGGCCACACTAATCACGTCCTGTTTGGCACCTGGTATGATATCCTGACAATAGACACCACATTCAAAGTCTTATGCACTTTGGAGATAAGAGCTCGAATGGATCGTTATATTTAAGTGGTTTCACAGCTATTACTGTTCAATTCCGACAGGAGATACTTACCCAAATCTTGAGGATACTCTGCAGAGCATCACAGGATTATAGAGAGTCTGTTAACATATTACACAGAAAATGATCACAACCCTCCGCTCTCGAATGTGACACTGACTTTGATAGTTTCTGCTCCTCTTGGTCACTTCAGGTGACTGAAAACACTTTTTGTATTACGTACATTTTCCAAATTCTACAGGCAAATTTTATCCTGCTGAGAATTCACAGCCCTCCCTTCCTAACCTCCATGAGACACTGTGCCTTAAACGCTCCCGTCTCGTGCAGGTAGGCAGCGGTGGCTGTGCCCGCTCTGTGCGCAGCTGGCGGCAGCTCCCCATTCCCCAGAACACTCGCGCCTCTTTTGCAGACAGGGGGGGTTGCCATATGCCAATGCAGTAGCAATTTTTGACTCACAGTCAAAAGCATCCAAAAAAGTCAGTACACAGGATTTTCTGCCATATGGAGGAATCGTTATTTGGCCTTTTCTCTAGTTGTATGTCATTAAGTAAAATGGGAAGAAAAAAAGGGAGGACATTCTTTTCTTCTTTGCAGATCTTGCCCCAGAGTTCATCTACATTCAAAAGACAGCATTTGTTTCTGGTACCTAGAGAACCAAGTCAGAGCAAAAGGAACTTGTAAGCATCTAGGTGTTTAAGGACAGTGTTCTGTCCAATTCAACATGTTTTCTTTCAGTCTTTTACACTTTGAATACGAGTTCTTTCAGGGGAGAGGGAAAAGTATTACAGAGAGCTAGGACTGGTTTACTGGGCTGAGAAAGACACGGGTCAAAAAAGAACCGCACCTTCCATGAAGTCTGTCATGGTGCGTTACCTACAGCGAAGCTGTTTTATTCTCTCTGTACACTGCAGCATTTTGCAGGTGTCACTAATAGCACTTCCCTGATGCCTGCATGTTCTTTATTTTTTTAATAGAAACTAACATGGTATTACCATGATGCAGACATTTGTGGTTTAACTTTACAGAGCAAATATCACGGCTAGTGTACAAACAGGAAAGCAATCAGATACAGGTTTAAAAGTTATAAATATCTATGGAAACCTCAACGCTTCTCTGCCTCCTTACGATCCTCCTCAATGTAGAAAGAGGTCAGGAGGAAAAACCCTCCTCCGAAGACTCCAACAAAAGCACAGAGGATGAAGCTGTACTGCATGCTCCAGAAACTCCACCGGAATGAGTGAGCGTTCCTGGCCTGGATGGCATTGGAGATCTAGGGAGAGAACAAGGCTGTCATTAATCTGCAATAACATCATCATCATCCTCCTCCTCCTCTCTTGGATTAAGCAGACTGCGTGGTCCTTGAAAAGAATTAAACTAGGCGGACAGGGACGAAAAGCCTGCTGCCAAAGTTTATCAAACCCAAGACACAATGCACCTAAACTAACTGCTGTCCAGCTTCCAAGGAATCCCATGTTCTTTTATATCTTCAGTGCCTCCAGTTACAAGAGTAGAAAATACTGCAACCAATGGTTATAAAGTTTGGTAAACATTAACTCATTTTACCATTTTCTAGCCCATCTCCAGCGAACTAGCACAGGACAGACAATGGGCAACGACCTTTATCATTTCTTGATGTTATTTGATAACTTCATGCATCCTTAAATAGTGTCAAATGGATAGAAATGGGATTAGCATCAATGCATGCACAAGCAGCAACACTCATTAAAAGGGAAGCACTGGAAATTCATTTGAGAGACAGAAGCAGAAACTGCTTCGGAGCCAAAGGCATCTGAGGAGCCATGCGGTGACATTGTGAGGAACTGGGATAAAGAAGGTAGCAGGCGGCTGCTTTTTGCACTGGTTGGAGGATGAGGTTTTAAAAGCTATAAATTATAAACATTAATTTTATTTTTGTAGACAGGAAGAAAAGTTGATTTTAAGGAACTGAATAAGACTCAATACTCAACCCAGGAACTTAACATCTCTTCTTAGCATAAACAAAAAGATGAATGTTGAATGCAGTCCTTTTTATTCCCCCATTTGTTCTTGATGGTTAGAATATGCTACGTGACTTGAAATACATAAATGTGAGACTCTTCAACCTTCGCTGGGTTCAATATGATTATTTATGACAGTTTAGGAGGATAAGAGCAAGATCAACTCTAAATGAGCACTGAGGGAATACATCAAGCACAATGGCCAAAATACAACCCTAATGTGTTTAACTTTAAAATGCTTTGTAAGAAAATCTCTGGAGCACAAAGGGAAGAAAAACAAACTGAAAAAAACTGTTGCTTGACTCTGCAGCCAGTTTTTAAGCTAAAGGGTTAGCTGAAGCGGGTTAGTAAACAATAGCAAGACATGAATGCAGAAGATTCAGTAGTTAATCAACAGCAGACACAGGCATTGTTGGTATTTTCACTCACAGCAGCATTCCAGAAGACAATGCTGTGCTCATTGCACAGGACCCCACTTGGACATACAGCAGTTTTATTCCTGGATTTATTGTCTCTATTCTTTGCAAAGTTGCAAGGTTACCTGAGGTTAATCTCATCTGGATAAGCTTTTTTTGTCTTCATATGTTTCAGACAGCTGCTATTTAAGGCCACCATATGCAAGGTACTGCAGAAGTACTCTGCACACAGGTACTGGCAAGATGCAGCAGCACATTCAGCAGGAAAACTTAATTCTGCCTGTGCCTCAAAGATGGCAAAGATACAAACATTTTCATCTTTCAGGCAGCAAGCATAAATCAATAGAATAGTCAAAAAACGGAGAACGCACAAGACATACTTCAGCTTTTAAGATAGCTCTCATTTTTGTGTATAATTCCAGCCATTTTTCATGACACAGGGATATCAGTTATTTTCCTCTCCTGTGCATACAGCCAAATCAGTGCGAGGGCAATGGTTTCATTATACACAGCAAGGAGCAAAGTGATCTCTTCATTTGCCAAAAAAAGAGAGCCAGCAGGAGGAAGCTCTGGGTAAGAGAGCACTGTCCTCTCTGCCAGACAGAGCACACTGGCAGGACTCTGGTTTCCACCCAGCTGAGGATGAGGGGGATCCCCTGGCTGGCTCAGCAGTGGCTCTGCCTGCAGGAATGGATCGCTCAGGCATTTCTGTCTGGCTCTGTCCAACCCTAATGCTGTTAGGATGGCACGGGGAAAGAACAGATATTCCTGAGGTGAACTGCTGAAAATCAATTTCCATATGAACAAAACTTTAAAGCAAGAACAACAACTCTCCCATGTCCAGTAAAGCAGAAAAATCAAAGGTGTGTGTGCAGAATTACTGTGTTTGAAATCAAAAATAATGAAGGAAGGAAACAACACTGACAGTTATCAGCCACTGGAACAAAACTAAGTGAACTGCAAGGAGAGAACAGGCTGCTTTGTCCAGAAGCACTTGAGATCAAGTAAGTGGAGAAAGGGCAGAGAAATCAGTTCTTAAACAATATGGGAGTCCAAGGTTAAGGTAATTTGAGACCAGAGCTTTGAATGCCAATTAGTATGAAAAAGCAACCATTGCAGTCATCCTTGTTCTGATTTTCAAAAGAGCATCGACTAATTGCAAGACTTCAAACCTTATGATTTAAACTAAGAGCTTCAGGTCTCAAGGCATAAAATGGTATTTGATTAATTTCCATGAAACTCCTCACAAACTAAACAGAAAGTGCTTAAATCGAAGGACAATACCCATGACACTGTCTTTGCAAAAACACACGCCTTCAAAAATGTATGAGTTTGCAAATTAAAAATAAATTTATATGCACTGCATGGAACTACTCACAGCTATCGATATAGGATTATATGCTACATACCTGCCATGTCACAGGACCAGGTGTTGCACGCACATAAATATGTTTAGAAAAATGTCTTTCTGTAGTCTAGTATCAAGGCACCAATTTGAGTAATTTCTAGTTTTGAAGCAGGAAGTGCCTACAATTCTGTGAGCGTCTTTCAGTTTCTAAAAGTTTTACCCTAAGGAAAAAGAATTCACTTACAATCCCGATGAGATATGGGCTGCCTGCATCTCCCAGCAAATGGCTCACCAAAATCTGCAGGGCAATAGCTGTGGACTGCCGTCTTGGTGTCACAACATACTGAAACAAAACACAGCACACAAGAGAATGAATATTAACAGAGTGAATCTCATGAGAATGGCCAACTACTTATATAACATCCTGGAGAGATTAATATATTCATTTTCATATATTTCATATTCAAGCAATTTACAGGTTTGGAGACAGAAGTTATTCTGAGCAAAAGACTACACTGAATGTTTCGTTGAGGAAAAAAAAGATTCAAGGAAGCAACACACAACAGGAAATGACAATAAAGTAGGAAAAACATGACTCCCCTGCCTCCATTTGGAGGCTCACAGCAGCTTGTATGGATTCCTGTGGCCATGCCGCTAGCAGAAACCTCCAGCCACAGCCCTGCAGTCACACTGATTTACTGATAAGGAGATTCAGCACTGACAGCCTCTGAGAAAAGATCCGGATGTAGCTGAGACCCTGCAGAACACAGCCTGACGGAGAGGGGACCCAGCCTGCCACACCAGGAGCTTGATGGTGCTTTGATGGCAGAAATTTGCTGCTTGCAACTGGATAGAACCTGAGATACAGCTGCTCTAATAGCTATACCTCAAAATGACTCTGCTTTTGAGCACACACAGTTTAAATAACAAGTTGAAGAAGAAGATGTAATGCACATCCAGAACATAGCAAAGCATCACACAGATTAGAACTATTTTTTAAAAATGAAATATAGTAATTTGGGAGTAATAAGGGCTTTATGTCTGTGCTACTGAAGATCAACTGTGCCTGAAGTACAGTATGATTCTATATAATTTGTCTCTCTCTTTCAATAATACATTTACGCAAAAAAAGCATTCACAGTCAGAATGAGACAGAAGCAATTTTAAACCTTCATACCTTTGCTTCCAACCACTTTCTTATATCAGAGACAAAATGCTGAATATTCTCCCAGTCCTCGATTCCCTGCCTTGATTTTTTTTTGGAAACTGATCTGAACAACAGTTAGGGGATCTCAAACACTAATTAATACTGTGAATGGTGTTTGACTAAGAGACAAACTAAAGGTATATAATCTATATTGTGGCTTTATAGCCACCTTCAAGGAAACACTAACATGCCTGACAAGTTGGGTTTAGAAGGAAAAAAAGATCCTGCTCTCACATTCAACTTAGATTTTCATTATCATTCTTTGTGCTTAAAGAGGCCTCAGAATATCAGATTTAAAAAACATTTACCTGTCACTCAGATGTAGCTATATCACAATAGCAACATCAATGCCACATATTTAGGGTGGGTGCAACTGCATTAACTGACAGATAAGGAAGATAAGGAAGTGACATTGTTTGAAACACCAAGGTTAATTAGTCTTGTGACAATAATAGCAAAAAATACTTCAGTGCCACATGCAGTCAAGACCTATCCACACCAGTATGTTACAGCATTTTAACTGTACTGCACAGATGCAGAAAGCAGCAGGACAATAAGCTGTATTAATGTAGGGGTTTGCAGTCAGGATGGACTGACAGAGCATTCTGCAGCACTGCATTCCTTCCCCTCTTACAGCCCCCCCATCTGTAGGAGCTAGTGCGACATACATGCTTGGCATGAAGACTGGAGCTCATACAGAATCAAAGCACCTAAAAACCTTTATTTTGTAAACAAAAACATTCATAGAATAATGCACAATTTACATCTTGTAGTTTGAGTATCATGCCAAGCTTTTCCCAGTGCTATGGTTTGCATGCTGTGTGTCTCTCACAAACCTATTTCTACAATGTTCTCTCCTGAGGGATGAGGGAACAGCCCAGCAGCTCCTGCTCACCATGCTCCTGGGACACTGCGGCCCACACTGGGGACATGCAGTCACCCAAGTGCTGCTTGCTCTCAGAACCTGCCTGGAGTGCCAGATGAGCATCTGCACTTTGGGAACAGGAACAGGCTCTTGGACAGAAAGAGAGATAAAGAAACTACAGCAGAAAACTCTAGGCTTGGGAAGTAAATGTTACTATGACAGACTGTACTAGACTGGAGACTGACAGCTCTTGGCTCTCCAAGGATAGCACGTCATCTGTCCTAGACTCAGATTTCTTTTCTTTTATTGATAATGACAGGCTGTGTTTGAGAAATACAAATCAAATATTGTTATGCACTTAATATATTGTGAGCATTGCAGGCATGAGAACAGATTAATGCATTTTTTCTCTCTCAGTGCCCTGCACCACTTTCTCACCACATTTATTTAATATCTCATATCAGTAACTACAAGAGACACATGGAATAAAGCTGTAACAAGAAAAGTGGAAGATAAGAATAGGACATTTCCTGTAGTTACAAGGCTCATACAAACTCTGCCTGTACTATTATTCAGGTTCTTCTGCACAATGGAAACCATACGCAAGAGCTCAAGACACTATAGGGCTCACCAGGAAAAGAAGAATCCAAACACTCCCACACAGAGGGATTTGAAATGGCCACAGCATCCTGCCTGTCCACAGCAACTGCCCAGTCACTCACGCTGTGACAACAATGCAGATGACATCCTGCACACTGTCATCTCCTAGGAGATCCCAGTCCAGATGCCTTGACAGATACACGGGGTGCCCCAAACAGATGTAGTTTGCAAACCCTGTTGTGCTGTCTCTGGAGGTTTCAGAGATCCTCCTGCAGGCTGTGACAGAGCTGTCAGCTCAGAAAGCAGATGGAACAGACGGGCTGGTAAACACTCCTGTACCTCCCAGGGCACTTCCAAACCAAACCAGGGACATGTTGGTAGTCTTCCCAAACCTCATAGTAGCTTCCAGTTCCAGTATCTCCTACGCTTTTAGCTGCTAAAACCCTAAAAAACAGAGTCCCATGACTTCACAGATGGCAAACATATTTCATAAGGGACACTCCATGTACAGCCTCCCCGTATCCAGCATATTGTGAGCAAGGCAGCTACAGCACTTCCCCACTTGCACATCACGACTGGAGTTGTACAGTAGGTACCTTCATGTTTATAGCTGAATATGGGGCACAAAGGTTGCTACATGCAACGCATCTTGATGTATTTACCACAAAGGAAAAAAGTCCTTATCATTCAGCCAGCATCTTCCTTTGTCTTCAGCTCCACAGGTCCCAGGATAAATTAATTTCTAGCTACATTGTCTGCCTAGTAGTGCCATGTGGGAAGAAAGAAAAGTCATTTTCATGGCAAAATAAGAACATGCATTAGCAAATCCAGCTGCATTATCAGAAATCCTACCAGTTCACAGGGGAAACAATGCAAAAAATGAAATTACTGTCGTTATCTATGGCACCCTTCAGTCAATGTAATAGCAGTAATACATTGAATGCATGGGTTTTCAGCTGGATGAAACACCACTCCCAAATAAGATTGCCACTGAATGAGCAGACATCCACAACTTCAGCTGAATTCCATCATTTTTTCTGATAAAACAATTAATAGCGTTCAGAATTCAACAGATACAACCTGAAGCACACTGATGGTAATACACTGAATGGCTGCTCTCTGGAAACACACCACTGCCCAGCTCTGCTCCACCAAAGTTTTCATTTTCCTGCTTGTTACCAATTGACACAATATTGCTTGTACCTAAACCCCAAAGTTTCCAAAATAAATACAAATGAGGGGTGTCAGTCACTTGGGAGACGAGAACTTCATCCTCTTCTGGATTGACATGGATGCAGGATACAGCACTGATGCTCCCAACAGTGCTCCCAACAGCACTGATGCTTCCTGCAGGCTGCACCATGATGCAGCGTTCCCTACGCTGAGACCGAGTGCAAGCACAGCTCCTTGCAGAATTTTCAGTTTGGGTTCAGAAAAGAGCTGAAGGAAGAGCTGACAGTAATCACGTGCCTTACTGTCCCTATCGTCTATCAACAGCATCTAACTCAGTGATGCCGCCTTCCTTTTTAACAATAACAGGGGAGAGAATTAAAATACAGATGTAGGAGTTCAAAGAAAAGTAAATTAAGAAACTTAAAAAAAAAAATCCTTCAATGGTTCTTCAACTGATGAAGAAGAATGAGAATTGTAACAGTACTTGGTTCTGTTGAAAACAAACCAAGCAGTGATTTCAAAATAAACTGAAATAGAAGCTAATAAAAAATTTCATTTTGAACCAGTGATAGTTTTCCTGCACCTGTTCACTGCTTCAAGGCTACAGCTCTTGTCTCATGGGATAATTGCTTCTGAATATTCCCTGGGAGTCAAG
Organism: Nesoenas mayeri; assembly: GCF_963082525.1. NCBI lineage: Eukaryota > Metazoa > Chordata > Aves > Columbiformes > Columbidae > Nesoenas > Nesoenas mayeri. Next base: position 7,441,697 of record NC_137569.1, on the reverse strand, counting down.
AAAGAAACAAAACCCTCTTGCTGCTGGATGAGGTTTTAAGCAGGTAACCAATTCACTAACGCTGACCGCAATTTTTATTTTTGTATTAAAATTCCAGCGTGCAGAAAACTGACATGTAGAAAGCAGCACTTCGAATATAATGCAACAGTCAATATCAGCAACGCTGTGTTGAAGAACCATGAAACAGAAGTTGTTCATTCCTTCATCTCAGAAAGACTCTTCGGGCTATGAGGTGTGAGGATGAACAGGCTCATGTGAACAAGGCGAGATCAAGTCAGTGGAAGGAGAGCTCTGGAGCACTTCACAGCGAGTCCCTTTTGTCACTAGATGGTGCTGAGCATTTGGCTATTACTTTCAATATCCTTTTGCACAGAATACTATAATAGAAATACTTTAATCTCTGCTCAGTTTTTCTGCCACTTGTAAAACCAAGTTTAGTTAGCTGTTAGGAATGCCAAGGATGTTGTATCTTCTGAGCAACTAAGACTACAGTGACAGCAACCTCAGTTATAAATTTCCAGTTCCTGAGGTAGCAAGCCATGATGACAGCCTTGTGGGCAACTGTGTCCCACAGGAGCCAAGGCTGCAAGTTTTCCTCACTGTCCTAAACTCTTGTGACATGTTATTGTACATCACTGCATTTTGTGCTATATATGGATGCATTCACGGTGGTTCCTATATGAAAGATTTATTATGACACTGAAGTTTAAAGTAGCAATCTGCAAATAAATTTGAGCTCCCTTAGAATGAAGAACTACTACATAAAATGGATGATGCTCATGTGGCTCTTGCTCAGGCTCTCTTCAGCTACTGGTTTTCCATCATTTACCTGAAGGTGGGAAATAGCCAGAGATTTCTGTTCTGCTGTGCCATTACCTCTGGGTCTTCTCTCACTGGTCATGATGCCTTCACACAATTTCCATACTTTGTCTCCTATCAGTACCAACTGCATCAGCATTTTGCCTGCATCACACTTGCCTCAACAATCTCTGTCTCTCAGGTAACGTCCTGCGTGAAGTGTTGGGGTTACAGTCACATCCACCGTTCTGTAACACGGGGACCCCACAGAAGAAGGTTTTGAACAATGTGGTTGGACTCGATCTTAAGGGTCTCTTCCAACCAAAATGATTCTATCATATTATATTGAGAAAAGCTGAAAAACTCAAAATAAGGAAACAGTTTCACAAGCACTTACCAACAGTATGTCTGTGACAACAGCCCAGTTTACAGACAAAAACAGTTCTCCAAAGGCAATAAAAATCTGCAAAAGAAAAGAAAAGAAAGCAGTGACTATACACACTGCTTTGTCCTCCATTGTGAAGATGAAGGCAGGCTCACTGTGCTTATCTAAGAGTTGTTGTACATACCCATCTACTTACAAACTAAACATCTCTGTCTATGCTCACAAACACTAACTTCATCTTAAAAGGGGGAAAAGGAACCAGAGAAGGTAAATGGGTTGCTTTGTGTCACAAATCCTCAGCAGAGGAGCCAAAATAGGAAACATATACTATCCTCCCGCATAAACTGCAGTGAACTGCTGAACCCTAGAAGAGGAAAGCAAGAGCCTGTGAAGAGAAACATCCAGCACAGGTTTAAAAAGTGCTTGAAGATCTCCCTTTGCTTGGTTTCCAAATGAAACCAGTAGAATACTTCTGTGCCAGTACAAGTATTGTTAAAAGCTCCTTCAGAGACATCCAAATGAAATGAACTCCAAGAGACAAGCAGCCTCAAAGGCTCCATGTCCTGTGGGAATTCCCTGATTCAGCACAGATGGAGACCCAGCCATCAGGAAAAGGGGCAGGGACCCCAACCACCCTCACAGCTGTGACCTTAGGAAAGATTAACCCTTTCGGCCAGCCATGGACATGGATTTGATCAGGCTGTACAGACTGATTTATCCTTGAGGAAAGCATTAAAGCTGCACTATTAAGCCGGAGCAGTTCTATAAGGCAGAATCTATTTAGTGATGCAGGCCACAAGTCAGATGGCACCTAGGAAATGAAATCCATTATAACAACAGGTGCCAGCACCTTGTTTGTAGGGTCTTGGTCAAAATGTTGTGTCTGGGTGATGAAAACACAGTCCTAAGTAAGGAACAATGGCAAATGATCAGATCTTTTCAGAGGGGTAACCTACATTGTCCTAGGAAGAATTCATCTTTAGGAAATAAGTTATGCTTTCAACCTAGAGTTTGAAAGAACAGGAATTATTGAAAAATTTTCCACAATAAGAAAATGTGCTATTCAGTGGCTAAGGCCTCATACTGCAGAGAATAATTATTTCATACAGAATTGTGTTAACATTAGAGACACAACTTTGCTAGCTTTTCTCTTCTTTCCTAAGGTCTTATTGTGGATTGCAGTTGTAGTTGTAACCCAGACAGTTTTGGAAGGTAATAAATCATTCCACAGCTTGTATCAAGGTATCTTGCTGAATGACAGCACAGCCTTCTGGTGTATCAACCCTTCCTCCCAGTTGGGTGTCCTCAGTAAACTTGCTGAGGGTGCACTCAGTCCCTTCATCCAGGTCACTGATGAACAGGTTGAAAAAGTTGAATCAGTATGGCTGGACCATAAAGGATCATCCATTTCTGTCTTTTCAAAAAGAACCACGCCAGGTAGGTGTATCAGAGACAAGAAGTGCAGAACGCCTCCTTCAAAGGCAAGCTGCAGGGCAAGACGGCATCCTGGTACAGTGTTACCATCAAAGATAAGTCTGTTAAAATCTAAGTTACCATAATACCAAATATTTTTGTCCAAGGTTCCCAGTCACAAGATTCAGTCATCACTTTCTAAGCACCTGCTGCACTGCAGACAGCACACGTCTTACACGTCTTTCATCTTGTTTTGGAGACAGGAACACATTTAGACAGAGCCTCCTCTGAGATAACAAAACCAGATATTTTTCTCTGTCTTTTCAAAGATAGTCTTCAAAATCACAAATTGGGTGTGCAGAAAGAGAGGAGAAATCTCATGACATTTCAGTTCATGGACCCAAACAGAAACCTTGGAAGTCTGGTCACATTTCCATGTTAACTTGAGAATTCCTGTGCTTTGAAACATTTCTTCCAGCTTTGGCTATAAATGATTAAACCTGTCTTGTTCCCTTTCATTATCCACTCAAGCCAATGGAAAGCACCATACAGAAACTACTATGATTGCACACTGATGCATGGATGCTTTTTGGCTTCAGTAGCTTCTGCAGAGTGAAGTGATGGAGGCAGGTTTGGTAACATCAGAGTGCTGAGCAGAGAGCGACTGGAAAGTCACTTTCCTGCAAGTGTCCTACACAAACGGAAGATTCATTTCAGTGGGACCTTCAAATTGGATGCACCAGCTGGCACGCCACTCCAATTCTCACACCAGTATGAGTAGTGTCAGATCTTGTTTGGAAAGCAAGGAGAGGCACGGCTGGTGCCAGGAAAGGAAATTGTTAACCAGCTGTAGCGGTAAAAGTACTAGAAGAATCAGGTGCTTAGATTACGTACAATTTATTAACACTGCACACTGTTGACATTGCATGTTGGAACAACTTGATCAAGCACATCAAACCAAACACAAAATGGCAAAGTCTCTGATTAAGAGACCAACTGGTCTGCCCATGGGAAGAAACTTAAGGAACAGAGTTATCCATATCCTGGTTGAGAATTCCTCCCAGATAACACACTGCATGAAAACACAACACTCTTTGCAAGGAGTGAAACATTTTAAACAAATTGATTTTTATTGGTTCTAAAAAATTCAAAACCAATATATTGATTCACTTATATAACACAGACTGGCAATTGAAACTGTTGTTCTGTTTCTTTAATGACAAAAAAAAAGAATCGAAGGACATAGTCAGAGCAGGGCCATGTGGGAACCTGAGTAGCAGAAAAAGAAAATGGCCAATTCTTTTGGCACTCAGGTGTGCAATCTTGAATCTAAAAATAATCTTCGGTTTCACATTTTGCTTTGTGTACACACTCTCAGGTATGCAAATCCATTTGTTTATTCCCTTTGTGTGAAGGTGTTTTTCCACAGGAACACACATTCCTGAGGAGTCAAAAGGAAAACCTCCTTGAAAAAGTGTTATTCTTAGAAGCAAAAAAACCCTGCAGAAGTAACCTTTTGCGGAGAACTGTTGATTACTGTAATTAACTTTACTTGAGTCCTCTTATTTATGTTAATCATGGTAATTGTGGATATGGAGTCAGAGGAAAAAAGCTCGGAGTCTTTCCCTAGCTGTTACCAGATTATAGTTTAAGCAAGGTTTACATTCAGTTCTCTCTCACAGGGAGTTTTTGGAACAATTCATCATTCCTCGTAAGGTTGTGTTCTTCCCTTTACCGAGAACAGAATGTAAGTGATTTACACTTCAGTTTGCGTTGTCAAAAGCTTGACTTTGAAGATCAGCTAGTGCTGTGAGGCTTTGAAGGTGATGGCTAAATTATTCTTAGCAAGAACTGTGTGTATTGTACTGTCACAAGTAGAGCAATCTTCAAGCATTCAGAGAACAAAAATAAATAAGAATACTAAATTAGTCACATAGCGTTCAAAATTAACATAAGATTGAGACTTCCTTTAACTACATTTTTAGAAAGGAACACTCTAGCTTCATGCAGCTAACTACACAGGCTTGTTATTCTGTTCTTCAGTGTGGGTGGACTCTCTAGGTCCTGAGGCCCTATTTCTAAAGCTCTGACTGGCTGCCCTTTTCACGAGGCCAAGTAACGCACAAGGCGGCTTTCACAGGACAGACCGCAGCTGTGGGTGGTGTTAGAGCTTCCAGGCCACCATGTCATGCGTCACTAGAAGCTCTTAATGGTCTAGAAGATTGCAGAGAACTCTGCAAAAGCCACTCCTCTCCTCCTCCTCTCCCTTCCCTATCTCCCCAGGATTGCAGAAGACATTTTTTAAATGATAGACAGCTTGGCACTTACAAAAGTGGAAAGGATGTTCGTCTGGGCCACCATCAGAGCTATGTAGAGGCACAGAGCAGAAACGAACATGCTTGCGGCACAGATCAGAGGATCAGCTTTATTGTTTATCTTCCTCAATCTTCTTGCAGCTTCTGCCCCAGCAATGACACCCAAGATTCCCGTTCCAATGGTGATGCCTCCAAATATTAGGCTGGTGACAAAGCAAAGAATTCAGTTGAGCATAGTAAGAGAATACTGTGGGGAATAAAAAAAAAAGGTAGTGTTAGCTTATACCTTTAATTTCAGAGGAATCTTTATTGGGGAACTTGAATTTTATTCCACTCAATCTAACCTTCTGTCTCCTTCTAAACGTATTTAATCCCAAGCCCCAACTGAAACTAGGCCTCTGCAACTGGGCCTCTGTTCTGTGGAGCAGATATTTTCTCATTCACAGAGCAGCGTTATGTACCCAGGCACCTGCATTGGACATCCAGTGATTTAGGGGAGACACAGACATCTTGATCACCCTGTGAACAAATCTACTCAGTCATCCCTAAAATACAGATGGAAAAACTCTGTGTCACACTCTGCTGTCTTGGAAGAAATCCTATCACAGGGAATGATACATATCTAAATTATAACCCTCTAGTTAGCACAGCTGAGATGAGTAATTTCTCTGACTATAGGAAACATCTACCCCTTCTCAGAAGGGTTCAAAGAATACCAGTTAACTAGTGGGAGGTCCATGTAGGATTTTCTGAACACAAAATTTCAAATGCCACTCAGCTTTGTGTGTCTGCAAATGCAAATGTGTTCTCCAGGAATGACAAGTTCACTTTTTAAAAATACGTGTTTGAATAGCTTAGAAGAGTCAGCTTCCAAAGAGACTTCCATATGTGCTTTTCTCTCTGTCTCAAATGAGATCCTAGTGACAAAGCAAGTCTCTTGCAACAAAACCAGTGGTGCCACTGATTGTTTAATGCATCATCATTCTGAGGCAAATGGGGACAGGAGCATTGTGTTTGGAGCACAAGTGCTTCTAAATATTTCTGAGTGCTACAGAGTAAATTCTGTACCTTTTGCTAAGCTTTCTCTGACTGCAAAGCAGAGTAACTAGCTAGAATATGATCTATTCCTTTAAACCACAGTGCATCTACTTCTTAATTTCTTTCTGGCTGATCAAGAAGAACTCAATAATTCTACAAGAAACAAACAAACAAACAAACAAACAAGTATCGTTATACAAGATAACAAACTTCAAGCATATTTGTACTCTCCCTGTAAGTTCTTCAGGATTCTGATCCATCACTCACTATAGCTTGATGGTGATAACACGGATTGTCACTAGGCAGAATAACCATCTTAGAGATTTATCCAGAAGTGGCAAGTTTTAACATGACACTAGGTGATTGAAGCATTCATGGAATTGTGTTTAGAAGATTGATATGTTGTAAATTGCAGTTGAAATAAACCTACAGCCAGAAAAATGGGAACAGCTAAAACTAAATCCAAGCACAGTTTAATCGGCAGGGAGTAGGACAGTACAGAAGCCTAGTCCAGGGAAAGGCTCTGATGGGATCTTTTAGGGTCTGAGAATGCTCACTTCTCTGTCTGATCTGCTCAGAACTGTTTGCACAAAGATCTGAACAAAAACTTCCCAATGCCTATCAATCTACCTTGAAAGCAGTGTAACTTGAGTCAGCTGTGGTGCCCCTTGAATTTGTGTTTCTAGGGAGTCCAAGGGACACAGCGCTGATCCTCAAACACAGGCTGCAACTGCTGAACAGCCAGAGGGGAAACGTCCTGGAAGTATCCCCGGGCAGGTCTGGAAATGTGCACTGACAGCTACAGGTCTGACATAGCTGTTTATATTATATTTCTTTACATCCTCCTGGAATAACAGACTAAAACCTGCCTTATGCTGCTTCTGGCACTAGCTTATGCCAAGGTTATATTTAGAGCAACCTGTAAGAAGCAGTACATGAGGTTAAACTCTCAGATGCTCCGTTTTACTTCCCTGAAGACCATGTCTGCTCTGGCAACACTACTGTGGAATAATAATTCAGAAGGTGGATTAGAAAACAAAACATAGGCTATCGCCTTCAGCTAAATAAAGGAAGTATTTAAACTGTATCTGTTAACAGAAACAGCTGAACAGTTTAAACTGCGAAATAATCTAATTCAAAAAGCAAAAGAACCCCATTACCAGGAGACACGCTCAAGGTATGATCACTGCTTTTCCCTTTAATTGTCTTTACCTGGAAAGACAATGTAGTAAGCCGTTAGTTCTTGGAAATCCATTGTGAAGGCAGAGACTGAAACCAGATTTGGGAAACCTCTCCAGAAAGGTAGGGACACTGGTGTGGAGGCCACTGGTATCGAGTCTGTACACAGAAGTGTCCCAGTGCTCACTGGTATTGCAAGTAGCCATGAAGACTCAAGAGGAACAGGAACAGCAAACACATTTTTCTATTCTGGGTAACACATTGTAAGGGAAAAAAAAATCTCTTCCTAGCTGAGGAAAAGTGATCTCCAAAAAGTTGTATTATGATTACTTCGAAGTCCTGTCCTTTTGTAAATTCCCCTTGCCCATCCAACATTTGATACTTACGAATCTAGACAGCCTCTGTGAGTGGAGCTCTGCTGGCAGTTACTCACAAGACCAAATTATCTTGTCTTGATGTAATGATATGATACTAGTTCGAATTCATCAAGCTTGCTTTATGCTGGGAGTCACAGTGACCTGGCCAACACAGCAGTTTTAAAACCAGACTATCAAGAAGGCAATAGGAAAGTTACCAAACACTGGATCTAAACATACTTAAATGGGTATTTAAGTAGCTTGGGGTGCACAGTTGGTTGTCAGCTGAAGTCTCCTTGCTAAATCTGCCCCTTTTTTCCCATAAGCGTCCCTGCTCCTTCTTTCCACTTAAATAGGGCTGCCAGCATCTTTCCAGTTAACTGAATGATTATAAACAAATAGGAGTGTCTCAGCATACCTGGAAGCAATTTAACACTCACACCAAATTGCATTCACAAGAAGTGTTCACAGTCACATCCTACCCCCTGCCTTTGGGATTTAGCACTGTGCAGTGTTTCCAGGTGTGTTTCCACAGTCATGTGCATCTCACCTGTTAGATGAATTACATGATTCTTGGAGGCACGGAGACACAATGCCCTGGACAACCTGAGCCCTGTAAAGAAACAGCGGAACCCACATTCCCAGGGCTCCAGTGACGAAGGCCATGGCAGTCAGACCCAGCGAGGACCAGACAAAACTCCAACTGAAAGTCAAAAGAAAAAAAATGAGAGATACTAGAAGAATGGTGTGTGAGGAAAAAGGGAAAGCCTACCTGCAACATCTAGGATTTTAAGCAATAACAAAATTCATTCAAACATCTTGGTAACAAAACGGACTCTCTTGAAGATATGAATTTTAATTAGGCTTTATCTACGAACATCAACAGTGAAGTACTAATTAGAGCAAAGAGTATGACCTACTGATTTCATGTTAAACCCTAGACCTGGTCTCTTGAAAATTTCATTGCCAATTTCTGCTAAAACAATTACTGTGAATTTTTTCAGAGCAGAACTACAACAATAGAGTGGGCAAGAATTTAATGGCTTAGTAGGTAAATTTAAGTGTTCTATGTGCAAGTCTAAATGCCTCAGGATGGTTTTAAGTTGTTTGCGTAACCAATATAAACGAGAGTAACATCTGGGTCTTCCACACTATTAAGATGCAGCGGGTGAAGCACTCCTGAACTCTACCTGAGTAACTACAAACAGATGCCCAGTCTGCAGAGAGAGTTTTCAGACAAAAGGAGACACATTTTTAGAAACTATCCAAATCTTGTCTCCTTCCTGCCCTTTTCTAGGGGAAAATTAACTTTTTACTGGTCTCCTTCTAGTTAATAGCTTAGGAAAAAGTCCCCTTTGAGGTCCATAGTGAGCTGTCAAATGTTAAGACCAAATAAAAGTGCTGCAAATGACCAGGTGAACATCAGATGAGAGGACTTGTTAAGATATGGACCTAATTCTTCATTTTCTAAAGATAAATGGCTCTTGGACTTGATTAAAAGTGGAACTACCTGGGTTTTGGCAGCATGTCCTTATGCTTTGGACATCAATTGCCAACAGAAAAGAAAATTGAAATCTATTTTTACAACATTGCTGGAGGTTGCAAGGAATGTCTTTGCAGAAAAGTAACTTCAACAATAGCCTAGTTGTTGAAATGTCAGGAACGTTCTTTTTTGATTCAGGGAAGTTCATTTTTCATTCACTTCACACTGTACTGCCTACAAATTGTGATCCAGCAAACTGGATCTCTAATGCACTTGCTGTTCTGGATGCAAACAGAATGCAAATCTCATTGCCAATTAGAAAACACTGGACCCTCTAGAAAAGGAACACTCCAGAGACAGCCAAGGCTGCAGGAAGGCACATCTCTCCTAAAAGCCTTATCTCAGCCCCCGGGTAGCAGCCTGCAGGCACAGCGGTGTGGAGCCGGGGCTGGCGCAGGGGCACAGCGGCATCTGCTGTTCTGCAGCCCAGCTGGTGCTTCCTCCCTGCCCCTGGCAGGGGCTGCAGGGTAACCGGGGTGAAAAACCGGCTGCAACCCATGTTTTACTTGCTCCTGCAGGTCAGCTGGTGTTGACTTGTATTTTTGTGTGGTTGAAAGGAAGGGGTCATCTGTCAGCTACAGGTTAGCTGGTCAAAATACATGTACAATCATTTATAAACCATATTGGGGTCCTACAGACGCTGACCTCTTGTGCCAGAGGCACAGCAGGCTCACACATACCATATAAAGACTGCCTGAGATGTGCTGATCCAACCTTCCGCAGGCACTAAAAATTACAGATGAAGTTACACCTGCAAAATATTCACTGCCACCAATCTAGCTTACCCTACATCTTAAAGCAAGAGGGAAAGGGAAACTCAGCATGAAGTAGAGTTAAATTTTAAATAGGAGCACGCTGCCATCGTAACTTTGCCTCTTTCCTCCTCCTCAAGATGGGAGGATAGCAGAAGCAAAGAAATTATTAATATCTTGTGTAGCATTCCTGTAGCGGAAGAAAGATTTTATTAATAGTGTTTCAATCACCTATTGTACAGCATACAATACAAAAGAGCTGAATGGGATTTATTGGCCACATTTCTAATAATGGAATGGTCATTCCTCAGTGGAGGGAACCTTTTTTGCTAAAATCACTTACTTCTTGGCCAGTGATATGATATCTTGACACCAAGTGGTCTTGGCAGTTCTGTGTACTCCTGGTTTCTCAGCTGCTTCTCGTATTGTGCCAGAGATGCTCAGAGCTCTGTGTGCTGCTGTCCTTCTCTGGATCCTGTGAGGGATCAGTAGAATCAGAAGAAGCAGTGCTAGACCTCCCATGCAAGGAGTTACCTGTAGAGACAAGGCTGGTTAGATCAAGGATACCTTTTTTCTTAGAGTGAAATCTCCACAGCAAATCAAATTCAGTGTTAGAATTACATATTGGAGAATTGCAGATATGTTCAGAAATAGATGAGATCTGCTGTTCGTACATCATATTTGTGAAGAAGACAAGTGACTTTGGTGATTTATGGCAACTTTGGAGGAAAGATAATAGATTCGCCCTCCTCATCATACAGATACATGATCAGTCTCTCTGGTTCTGGATAAAAACATGTGAAGAAAGAACTCTGGCCACAAATAAAATAATTACTGATACAGTAATCAGTGTTATCTGAATAACACAAGACTGTTAGTCCAGTAAACATTCTTCCCCACTCATTCTGTGCTTGCTAGTTAATTTTATAGATTAGTTAAGAAGGATCTGAGTAAGTATTTCCAAAGCACTAGGTGCTCAGTATGAAGAGACATCAAGATGACATGACCAGAAGAGTTTTTTTCTTGAAACTCTCAAATAACAGAAGTTGTTCCCAACAGCATTTCAGAAAACAAACTCTATTTTCCTAAAGAATTATGCTGGTGCTACCGGTATAACAATCAATTTACTTTCAGTTTGCTCTGAGGAAGTCTTGGTGCACTGACAACCATTGCAAGTGTGTCCTCAGGTAAGAGGGACATCAGCACCTGCCCTGACTGCTGTACAATGTCACCTCTGCCTGCTCGCACTCTGCAGGACATGGGTATGAATCTTCCACTTGTCCTGGAGGAAGAGTTCTCTTAAACACCAACTTCATGACCGGTCAGACAGCAGAAAGTCCTTCCATTGCTTACCTCTTTTAACACAACAAACATAAGTAATCCAGACCCCAGTGATGATGCTGATTTTACAGTGAATGGCTTAGCACCATGAGTGGAAGGGAATAACTCACCCTGAATGCCCAGTGCCAGTCCCCTGTGGCCTCTGCCATGCCGGCTGCCAGGACATAACCGAGACCACTGGAAGCAACAGAAAGGAATAATCAGTCGGCACCAATGACTTCTTGCTGGCTGAGATGATGACTTGCCAGCTAAGGACAGCACAGAGAAGTATTCTGTCTTAGTTTTCGAAACATAAACAGAAACAACCCTGACGGTCTATGCCAATCTGCTTGCCAGCCAGCATTAAAAAGAGTCTAACCTTCTCTGAGCAAACTTGCACGATGGTGGCAATAACATCCCAGATTCCTCCTGGAATACACATTCTGTAGACTGCCACTGCAAACCCAGGTCAGACAGCCCATAAAGTTTATTTACTCTTTTCTGGGGTAGCCACCATTATTAAGTCCTGTGGGGTTTCCTTTCATTTTAATCTGCCTTCTGGGCTCAGCCTTGGCTGCCTGCTCTAATAAACAGGATGCCTCCAAATCACTTAAAAACCCTTCTCCACCTCTTCTTCAGACACAGCATCAATTTAACTAAAAGAGAAGAGGGAAGTGCCAGTTGTTCCTTGAGAGGCATTTAATTGAGAGTTCTTGAAAAATCTGTCATGTAAACAAATATCTGAAAGCTTTTGTCTTACAAAACCCACAAATAAATCACGTACCTCATGCACATATTTCTTTTAGAATTGATTCAATATTTTATTCAAAGTCTACCAGTTTTCAGAGTTTAGATTCTACCTTAAAAAATCTGGGGGGAAAAACCCAATTTTTTCTTCAAGATAAATAAAGAAATAAGCCTAACCAGCTCTATTTAAACATTCAAAGCAAGTGACAAATCCTTTTGCAAGAGCCAGTGCAGGTTTACATCAAAATCTGTCTAATCAAGGCTCAAGGTACATTGAATTGCAGGCGAGGTCAGACAGAATTTCAAAAGGCAGGTCAGTTACTAGCAAGAAAACCAACCTTCCCACTGGAATGAAGATATAAAAGATAGATAACATCGTGGTCCTTTTTCCTTCCTCAAACAGATCTGCAATGATGGTAGGTGCTATTGTGGAAAAACTGGCCGTGCCGATCCCAACTAGTCCTCGTGAAAGAAAGAATATCCAGTAATACTGCAGACAAAAGACAAATTATAATCCAAAAAATGCCCATATAAGAAAGAAAGCAAGCTTACTATTAAAGAGGTGCATTTTAGTGGATCAAATGTGTCAGAGGAAATGAGAATTCAACTGCCTTTTGCATGTCTGTATTCCCTGCACTCACACCTGCTTCCCTCACATCCCACTGCTGTGCTTTCCACTTTCTACACAGCAGTGACTTCTTAGAGTGACACCCAGAGGGAATTACAGGGCAGGGTGAACAGACCACAAGCTTGCCGAACAAGCTGCAACACTGTAAGGTCATAATTAACAGAATTTGGGACAAAAATAAGATCCCATCAATTGCAGCAGTAATGTGTGGGTTCTCTGTTGCCTAGGCTGGACTCTGCCATCCCATAAAGTGCTCCTACACAAAGTCCATTTAGTCCAGGCTTGTGGAGTGAGTGCTCACTGATCACATCTGTGATCAGAGAAGGACTCTATTAGCTCCTGCAAGACACATGCAGATTGTTTTCACAGTACCCTCTGAAGAAGCAACGTACCAATTCATTGATGAATGAACTCCCTAATGTTACACCAGACCAGAACAAAATACCAGCTCCAAGGATGATTTTCCTATTGTACCGGTCACCGAGGTATCCAAAGAGGGGGGCAGCCAGCATGTAGCACAAGATGAAGACTGGAAATCCAAGAAGGAGCAAAGACAATATTGGTCAAATTATTTTCATCATACGCACTCCTCATCTTTCAGACAAACTCAGATTATTTTTTAAAGCAGAGGTTAAAGGCAGGCTGAGTTGACAACTAGGAGGTTGGTTGATATTTAGAAGAAGATAGATGGAGATTCAAAAAAACCTATACAAAAATAAAACACGTGTGAATTTCTCAAGTTCTGTATTTCTTGAGAAGTTCCTTCATCTTTTGTGATTCACATACTGTGAAATCTTTGAAGGACTCAACTCCAGCCTTCCTTAAACTAAAGACTTTGAGTTTTGCAGTATAGTCAGCCTGCCCACAAGTGGAAGTGAGCAATACCACACATGAGTAGGAACTAGAAAAAATAAATAACTAGACTGTATTTTAGGAACAGACCACCTAGATGCAAGGCAAAGTAAACTATCTGAAGAGATTTTATTACCTGTTTGCAGCAGACCTGTATCCCCATCGCTAAGCTCGAAGTATTTCTGTATATCTAACAGGATCCCTGCAAGAGAGTGAAACGCTCAATAACAGCGAAGGGCCCTGCTCAGTCCTTGTGATGCTGTTCATTTGCCAGCTCACAGATTTATCTCAAGAACAGGACTTGCAAGAACAGCAACTGTTAATATATTTATTATATACAGTATTCCAATTAGCCAGGGCTGCAGATCTATCATCTCACCTATCTTGCATTTCTGCATTATATTCCTGAAAAAAAAAAAAAACCAGCAGAAGATGCTGCTTTGAACAAGCATAAGTTTCTCTGATATTGAAAGACATAAATTGAAAAAGAAATTTCTTATTATGCAGCTTTAGTTTTGCCAAAATAGTCAAAATCAAAACATTGTTAAGAGGATGAAGCCACCACTTGGGAGAACAAGTTCTGTGTAAATTGTCTGCTGTGTTCACAGAAGCTGATCTACAGCAGAACGGAGCTCAGGGTGAGGCTCACAAGAGGTGCCTGCTCTGGTCTTACAGTGGATTTTAGGTGTTATGCCGTACACTGTGCTGCTGCAGCCACTTCAAAGCACTCTTGAGCCAACAAGTTTAAAGCTAAATCCATGCACAGTCCCCACGGTTGCAGCATCATCAGTGTCCTCACTATTTACTGATGTCTCAGTGTAGATCAAGGTCCAGACTAACAGCAGCACCACAGGTTTTACAGCTCTTTCTCAGTGACTTTTGCACATACTCTGCATTTAGGGTTTTTCTAATGGTCTCAGAATTTTAAGTCAGTGACTTCATTCAAAATGACAAATACCTTCTGAAGGCCTGTCCTAGGAAAGAACATTTTTCATAATTAAAACAAGACAATCAATTGTATCTATTCTTTCTGGTAGCCAATTATCAACACATAGAAATGCTGTATTACAGGAACTTCAGTTATGGACTGATATTTAGTACAAATCACAGCTGACACAAGACTTGAACTGAACCACAACTTTAACTTTCACACAGAGCACCATTAAAATGTTATGCCCTCCAAATAACTGAAATAACTGGCCTGGCCAGCTATTGGGAAATTGCAAAGCATCAACCTGAGCAACTTGGAACAGGGTAACAGATCACAGGGGAAAGTCTGTCTGACCACCGTTATTAACAAACTGAAGACTCAATTCCAGCAGACAAGTGGAAGAGTTTGTTTTCTGAGTGAAGATTGATGTAAACTCTGTCAAAGCCTGTGAACAAAACTGCTCGGAAACCACAATTTCATAACTGCCACCGGCTTACTTTCAAACAAATACTGAAGCCGCTCCTTCCTCATTTTCCTGTTAACTTATATTTAATAATATGTTCAGACATATGGACAGCCCAACTCAAAAATACTGATGTAGGAATTCTGCAACGCCGCTGAATTCTAGCAGATGAACAATATATTGCTGTGATATAAACTGCAGTTTACAGATTTCTCCCACGACACAAAAGGTTATAGAGTTAACTAAAAAGTGTTTCGGTCGTATATTGACATTAAATTATATGTTTGATATTTCAAAGGCCTGGACACTATCCCCATCTCTGCTCTTAAATTTGTCTGTGTCCCTGAAGTTATCTCATGCACAAAAACTGAGCATGTTAACAAGGAGACAAGCTTTACTTCACAGGCCTTCTTGAAAATATTAAGCTCTTAGCATGTAGAGGAGCCAAAGAACAGGTCAAAGCCTGGAATGAGCCAAATGACTGCTGGCATTTAATACTTCCAAGCACATACCCTCCTGGCATCCCAGTTCTTGCTCAAAGATATTTTCATGCTCTCCTGTCCCTTGTCCTTCTCCAGGGAAAGTTACTTGACAGTAGAACTCACATACGGAAGTTTTTCACTAATAGTCTTGCAGTATCATTCAGCACGCACTCCTACTTGTTTCCTTCCCTCCTGTGTGTGTGGTTAACAAGTACTCAAAAGAAAAAATTTTTAAACTCCGTTCTCTTGACACAACCATGTTACACTCTTCATTGCAGAAATCACACCATTTCCAGCCTCCCTTGAACAAATTTGAACCAAGACAACATAATTTCTGGACTTCTAATGAGGGGAAAGGCATCACCATTCTTCAGATAAAGGAATGCCATATCTAATCTGCTAGATCCAAAGAACGCCTGGTAAGCTGCTGTATACAATACAGGGAAGCTTCTTAGTCAAATCTCTGTAGAATCCAGACACAAAAATAGACTAGTTGCTCTGTATGCTAAAGTCTGTTTATAAAAGACTTAAAAACATAAATCTTAAGCATTTAACAAATGTGATTTTTATAGGCATTCTACTAACCATTATTAACTACTACATTATTTATTGGTCTTACAAGAGTTATAATTGGCCTTAAGAGTATGACCAACAGGCTAAAGCAGGTGAGAAAGATTAAAAAGACATAAAGCATATCCTTACTTTCCAAAACATTTGTAACTACAGAGTAAGTAGAACTGTTGAAAACTTAACTTTCTTTTTCCTTAGAAGGAGAAAAAAGGCTCTCACCTGGTACAATAAACCAATCCATGAAATTTATCAAATTTGCATAGCACAGCACAGCAGCTACCAGGTAATCTCTCTTTGGTGGACTGTTCCTTGGCACAGACATGGATGGACCTTGTCTCACACGTGCTGCTGTAGCTCCATAATTTTGCTCCTCAAGAGGTGGCTGGAACTGCAAGCCTGTGTTTTCATGTGCATCAGGGTTTTGCATATTTCCCCATGCAGAAAGTCACCATAGATCATTAAGTGCTTCCTTAGCGTGCCAAGCTACAAGTCGATTTTGTGTTCAGGCTATGAGGAACTTCAATCACTACGGTCATTTCCGGTGATGAAGCCCAGCCACTAAAAACTGAAATTAAACGTTCCTTGCAGTAGGAGCAAAGAAGAAAGCTGCAATCCTGTGTTTTTGCAAAAGCAAAAGTGCTAAAGTGCTACACCTTGAAGACAAGGAAAAGTAAATGTAAAAGCGAAACAATCCATTGTGCATCCAAAGAATAAAAGTGCACAACTTTGTAATGATCTCAGAGAAGCTGCATATACAAAATTAACAACAAACCTTGCTAAGGTCTCAGTGAGTTGCCGGACCTAAAAATTGCTTTTCTAGAGAAGAGAGAAAGCAAAAAAAGAGAAGTTAGTTTGCTAACCAGGTACCTACCACTGACATGAGTCCTCCTTTCCCACAGACTTCTTGTGCAACTCTGGACACGTCATTTGCTCTCACCGTATCTCAGATCTTTATTCCTGCCACACACACATCCCTGGCCTTTAAAACAGGGCTACCCAGCCTTGGCCCTGCCACCTGAGCACTCACTTCTCCCTGTTCCCACACATCTGCACTGGCCAGATCTACCCCCAGAGCAAAACCTTTTCCAGTGAAGTCCTGAGCTTTTAGGTCAAATCAGCAATTTAAGCAGAACACTCAAACTCCAGACTAGTTGCTGGTTTTGTTTGTTTGCTTGCTTGGTTTCTGGTGGGGCAGGAGGGGGGAGAATACTAATCAAACAACAACAAAAAATCAACCCAGAATGCTACAGTAAGCAGAAAAAGGGAGATGGAAACAAAACCACTCTCCTGCACCCTTGCTGGAACTTTGCATGTTTCACAGTTCCGAATTGTGCAATGGGGTATCTTCTCCTTTCTCCCCAAAAAGGGCCTGAAAGGGGAAGAAAGGAGAACACGGGAAAGCGTTCTTGTTCTTTAGATACCTCTCTTCCTTATCTTTCTTCTGGACGCTCAAATTTGAAAAAGTATTCTTACTTAGTTCTTTCAGCAACAATTTTCCTATTATATTAATTATTTTAGGAACATGACTAGTCACAGGCCTTTTGAGCCATTTTGTGTATTACCAGCTTCATAAGGTAACTTACTTTTTGCACTCCATTAAAAAAGTTCAAAGCGAAAATCAACAGTAAATTGTCAGAGTTTGAGAGTGAGGGGCTAATTGGAATGAGTACTGATCACAGTTTATGACTCACGCATGAAGACAAGAATCTATGGGTGGTGGTTTTTTTTTTAAAGAAAGTGTGTTTCACACTTGAGACTAAACTGAAAAACGAAATAGCATCTAGTCTTTTTGGCCATTTTCTAAAATCTGGACTCCTTTGCTTCTGCCTGCTCAAAACCGTAGTAAT
Source organism: Nesoenas mayeri (assembly GCF_963082525.1). Taxonomy (NCBI): domain Eukaryota; kingdom Metazoa; phylum Chordata; class Aves; order Columbiformes; family Columbidae; genus Nesoenas; species Nesoenas mayeri. The sequence continues at coordinate 7,424,078 of NC_137569.1, read as the reverse complement.
TTATCATATCTTAGAACTAGATCTTCATGAACCAGAAAGCAGGTTTAATTTAATCATGGGTAAGTGTATATTAATATATATTTCATATATTTCAAGAAGGGTCTTTTTTTGGTACCATCTTAGCTCTCTACTTCCTAAGAGAGGACTTAGGTATAGATTATGGGCATCTCTCCCCACTCCTGCTCAAGGGAGCTCCATGTAAGTCACCTTGTGTCTGGAAACATTCCAGAGTGTGTCAACTTAATATCAGGAAGCAATTTTTGCTCTCTATTCAATATTATCACTACTACCTTTTTCTCTACTATACACTATAGAAGCTTCACTGAGTAAATGTCACATTATCTCTGCATCCCGCTGCTTTATTAAACCAACAAACTCAAGAGATGACTATACTTGGGAGCACTAACCAGCACGGTTTTGTAGAGATTAAAAACTTCATCTACGCCCACAAAAAGATCTGCAAAAGCCACTTAAATTACTCCGAAGAATTCCAGTTGCTGTCCTTGGGTGAAGCGGGGGCTCGGGCAGGCTCTGCAGCGCCGCGCTGCGCCGCTGGGTGGCGCTCACACACCGACGCTCCCTGTGCAAACCGGTCCTTGCTTTTTTTATTATTATTTTCTAAGAAAACCCAACAGCAGCAGGCAGAAGTAAAGCTTAAACAGCGTGTCGGACACTCAAACTGATGAATCCTAGCTGCTCGCGGCAGAGGGATTCATTAGCAATAGGAAGTGAAACACTCCAAGTTGCGCCTGTTGTTTTTTTTCTCCCCATCTTTGTTCTACTCAAAAGCACAGCGGTGGTGGATCTGCACTCTACATCCTTTAGGACGAATATTTTCCATATTTGATGCCCTGCCACATCTCAAACTTCGTAAGAAAGGCCCCACAGGGTAGCTCGTTGGGATTTAACTCTCCCTCTCAATGGCTTAAATGTCTTGTGATCCAAATGTCCTTGGAGTTTCTGGGCCACATCCTCTCTTGCTCTCAACTCCTGACACCTACTGCTAGACTTGAAGTTTATAGACAGTTAAAAGCAGATTTTTAACCAATAGTATTATGGCAAGAACTCAGTTCTGCTTTCCTAAAGCAGACTTTCTAAATTTCACATTTTCCAAATATATAGTCAGTTTAAACAGAACATTATTCTCACAAACACCAAACCAGCAGCTCTAGACTCTTCTTAAACTTTTGATTCCCCTTCTGCCCTCCATTAAGGCTTCCAGATGCCACATTTGCTTTATGCTTTTTTGATGCTGTACTAGCTGGCTGTTCTTCTGTCTGCAGCACCAAACCTGAGAGCTGGGTTTGTCATGAGGAACCTCAATGTTAAATATACCACAACTCTCTCACCGTTACTGGCACCAGACGTCCCTCTCCCTCACCTCAGTGTCACAAGCCATATCCTTCCATCCACTCCATTTTTCACTGCTGGGTACAAGTCTGCAGTTGCTTCTAAAAGGCTTAACCTTACCCTGTCAGCATTTATACACATCATAGCTATCCTGCCTTTAATTGCCTATTTGTCCTTTCCTCCGATTACAATTTTCATGTTCATGCAGACAACGCCATGCCAAAAAATTCCTGCAAAACTTTGTGACAACCCACTTTTGCAGTGCGGGCTACAGAATGCTACTCTACAAGTCAACTTTTGTTAGATGAGATTACAGCTCATTTCTTGAGAGCAATTTTTTTTCCTTATTTGTTAATTTCTGCCACTCAGGTTATAGAGTGACTCGGAGCAAAATGCAGTGTATGCCTGCACAGCTTACACTAGGGGTGCCAGGTGCCATTGCAATCTCAAAAGTAGCTTTTTATCCCTCTCACACTCCCTTCACCATCTCCATTCTCCTGATGCTTCATTTAAGCAGGAGGTCTCATAGCTGTGTCATGCGAGAAGTCACCAGCAGTTAAATCCTTACATGGCAGCAGCAAGTCAGAACCTGTTTATTCGAGGCATCGGGCGCCAGTCCACACACACAGCAACGTGTTTTCTTACGCCATTCTGAATCCAGCTGCAGTACCAAAAGTTGTTTTGATGGCTGAACCTGACAAATGCAGCTGAGACTCCCCAGATGAAGACGCACATTTGGTGGCAGCTACAACTGGTTGGCTGATGCTCAACAGGCCAAGTCATGGGAGTGTGCCATGCTTAGGAAGCTGGCTTGTTTCAACAATTGATGTGAGAGCTTCCAGTTTTCCCTGAAAGGGTTTCCAAGCAGTTACTACAAAATGCCTTTGAATGTATTTAATTATCCAGATATCCTTTAAGGGGGGATGCTGCTGCATCCATGAACAGCTTTGGAGGTTTTGCTAGAGCTTTTCCAGAAAGCTGCATGACAAGGGGCATAAACAGTGAACCAAGATGTCAGAAAGATACAAATTGACTGATTAACTACAAACTTTTTCTATACATTTAACAAAAAGCAGCTTATTAACCCACTGAATAGTAAACGGCAACAAGTCTGTGAAATAATTGATACAGAAAGTTGGGAAATGACCTATTGGAGAGCAGTGTAGGGGAAAGGGACCTGGAGGTCCTGATAGACAGCAGGATGATCATGAGCCAGCACTGGGCCCTTGTGGCCAGGAAGGCCAATGGCATCCTGGGGTGGAATAGAAGGGGGGTGGTCAGTAGGTCAGAGAGGTTCTCCTGCCCCTCTACTCTGCCCTGGTGAGACCACATCTGGAATGTTGTGTCCAGTTCTGGGCCCCTCAGTTCCAGCAGGACAGGGAACTGCTGGAGGGAGTCCAGCGCAGGGCAACAAAGATGCTGCAGGGAGTGGAGCATCTCCCGTGTGAGGAAAGGCTGAGGGAGCTGGGGCTCTGGAGCTTGGAGAAGAGGAGACTGAGGGGTGACCTCATTAATGTTTACAGGTGTCTAAAGGGTGAGTGTCAGGAGGATGGAGCCAGGCTCTTCTTGGTGACAACCAATGACAGGACAAGGGGTAATGGGTTCAAACTGGAACACAAGAGGTTCCACTTAAATTTGAGAAGAAACTCTTTCTCAGTGAGGCTGACAGACACTGGCCCAGGCTGCCCAGGGAGGTTGTGGAGTCTCCTACTCTGCAGACATTCAAACCCGCCTGGACACCTTCCTGTGTAACCTCATCTGGGTGTTCCTGCTCCATGGGGGGATTGCACTGGATGAGCTTTCGAGGTCCCTTTCAGTCCCTGACATTCTGTGATTCTGTGACTAGATCTACCAATACTGATTTTAGAAAGAAATAAATAAGCTGATTTTTGTATCTCACCTCCCTCATACATCATGCAAACAAAGAAAAGTAGCCAAAAGAAATATAAAGTAGTCAAAAGAAAACACACACTTGTGTGTATTTGCAAGCATATGTGGGAATGGTCAGCATTTTGAGGTGTACATATTTTAAACCTATTGTGACAGAAGCAAATTCATAAATAATGAGATTCTGCAAATAACTGAAATATGGATTTCTGCAAGACTTGGTAATTTTAGTGTCTGACAAGATCAGAAAAATGAAATTCAACATAATTCTGGTAGGCAGATAGTTTAATAAATGTATGCCTGGACCTACCTGAAATATTCCACTCCAAGGAGATTCAAAAGACAACGATAATGAGTACAAAAGAGCTGCACAGTGGCAGAGAGTTAGGTAAGAGGCTCTGTATTTTTTTAAGGTTCATCACTGTGGTCTCTATTTGAACCAAGACTGCACAATAAATCACTTTTGGTTTTTAACCCAGTCTGCAATGATAAAATGCAAAGATAAACTTGGACTTAGACATTAATATCTGGGTTGCATGTCTGGAGGGATGGCAGTTTGACCTACAGTTTAAACCAGTGACTGACCTGACACAAGAGCGGGCTACTCAAATAATGTAATCATGCATAAAATTCAGCATGATTTTCAGTTTCAGATATATTATAGAATCAATAGTCTATCCTCTTCTCATAAAAGACCATATTGCAAAACTCCAGGGATGACTCATCTACTAACGTGTATATCTTTCTTGCATTTCGGTCCTCTGGACTGATGCACATTTGCCAAGTTTTTATTCCCTTGGAATATACACACGGCCTGTACTAGCCAGATGGAAGGGAACCTGCACGCTCTCCTTCAATGGGAGTTTGAGAAATTCTGCACCTTTAATTTGCTGAATCTGCTGTATCTCTGTACTGCTGGTGGGCACATTTAGTCATGATTAACATTCTGGTAGGTACTGCTAATGACTTAAAATACTGTTATGAAATATTTACTATTTTAGAATAAAAATTAGCAGTTGAATAACCAAGACTAGATTGCCAACTGTTTTTCTTCAAACCTTTGCAGGCAGAACTAGCAGCATGAGCCATTACTTAATTTGTGTGTCTCTTGCCCTTCCATGCATCTTGTGGAACAAATATGTAGCAAGGGACTGAACCACCCAGCCTAAAAATCTTTGTGAGTACAGTACATTTTATGAGAAGTCTTCTGTTACCAAAAAACTTCAAGAAAACCAGCTGGACCACCTGTTTCACTTAATTGGAAAATATCTGCTTGGAAGATTCCTGTTCTGTGAGTTTCAATAAATGCTACATTTTTAGTTACTGCATCCCTTTTACCTCCTCAGCCTGCATTTCCTTTTAAAATGCTTTATTTCATGTTGCCTGGGTAATAACACAAAACATAGTGTGGATCCAGCATAACCATACTTTAGCCATGTGACAGCAGCAAACAAAGTTTACACACTTTATACTGTAAAATCCACTTTTTTCATTATTACTGCCAAACAAGGGAGGGCAGGGAAACTAGTTCAGACTCTTTTCCCACACCATTTTAATTAGGAAACAAACTGCAACTTTATGAAAAATGTATTGTGGTGCTTACCTAAATAACTCATTTCACAGGTAACACTGTCCTTGGTTATGTCCGTATAATTCTGCCTCAAAAGGTATAGCAGAAGAAATTACAGTTCCAGCCCATAATCACAAAGCAGTAAATGATGAACACACTCTAATTCTATTAACTGTTACCGCATTCTTCTCTGGAGGAGGGGGGGGGGGAAAGGGTTAAAAAGCATTTAAAAAATCTTGTTTGTAAGTGAGAACATTTTGCATTAACATCAGACAAAGGAGGAAGCTGCACATCACTGGAACAGAGCAACAGAGCTTCCTCTTCTAGCTGAGATTTATTCAAGCACAGAACAGCTCGTGGAGGTCAAATGAGGCATTATAGTTACTATGCACCCAATATACTATTTTGCTAACCAATTTAACTGCTTTTGCCTTTGCGATTTTTTAGCTCAAGCTCACTTTTAGTGGTGCACCTGATAACTGGATTTCTCACATTTTATTATAGGATTCTGGATGCTTCTGCACAACTATAGCAGAAAAGAGCTGTGAAATCTGCATGGATTTGGGAAGAAAACCACGGAATTAAATGCCTATTTAACCTATGTTTTGACCTTTCTACCACAGTGAAATTTTCATTCCCAGAAGAACCATTAGTTGACCACTGCAGTCTTCACTTCTGTACACCAGAGCCCTCTTTAATTAAGAAGGCAGCATAACACATAAGGAGCCACTTATTATGAGTAATGACAAACAGACAAGTATTGACAACAAAAATGGGGGCCTGTCCCTATGAGGCCTTTTTCTTCCCAGCCTCGCTACCTCCAGACTGAGAGAGAACACTATTCTACAAGTGAACACAGTATTTTAATCACTACAGAAAATGTTAATGTTAGGGTTAACTAAAAACTTGAATAAAGATAGAGTTAAATTAAGAATAATCCCGTTTAGTATTGAGAATGTCTTTACTTCCCAGAAGAGCGTCCTCACAAACAAAATTTACTGTCACTCTTGACAAGGTAAAGTGGAAGCTGGATTCACCCTTTTGGTAAGTTAGTTACACTAACCCCAGATGCTGATGTTTATGACACTTATTGTGCAAATATTAGGAAATAGTTACAGTTATAAAGCAATTTGAGGTAAGTGGTATCAACCATAATACATTTTGCAAAATGTGAGCAAAAGCAAAGAATTTGCCAGTTTAAAAAGGCAAAACAATTTTTAAAGTGCCATTCTTTATTTTAAATCAAGCATGTCTTGTCCTTTAAAAACAGTCCTGTTTAAAATAAAATGTGAAATAAAGGCAGCCCACACTACAGTGACATCTAGAATCACTAAGTACAAAATATACAGGCTTGCTGCAGAAATTTCAGAGCAAGTCAAAACACCAAACTGGTGGGTGTTTCTGAGTAAGTGGCTCGAAACAGCATGTTGAGGACTGAACCAGCTTTTTATGACACCAGCTTCATCTGCAGGTGCAGAAAGGAAGTGGATTCTTCATTTCAGTTTATTCAACAAGTTGATTTTGATGATTGGTTCATTGAGACATGGGAAGAACTAAACTGGGGTTTGAAAAAGGAAGCCAGCTTGTCATTCCCTTTTCCACACTATAAGCAAAATGAAGCTGCAGGATGATTAGTTCTAACTTGTGGGAGGTAGTATTAATATCTTGGAAGCTGGGGGAGCTAAGAGAAAATTTTCATCTCTGATGATTCCTTTGTGCATTTTAACTGAATCCCATCTAACTGTAACTTAACAAAAATCATCAGTTAAAAGCTCACAGCATCTGAAAAAACAAAAGACCTCAGAGAGTACTTACAGACTTAAAAAAATCAAAAGTTTTAACAGATATATATTGACATATCTTAAATCACTGACTGCTCTGGTCCTTCTGACTGACAAAAACTAACATCCTGCCAAGCACAAGGAATCTGCTTTTATTTAAGAAAATAATTAAGAATTATAAATGTAAAATAAGATTAAAATAAATAATGCAAATTGATATTTCCTGGTTTCCATTTGAATTCATGAATCAATTATTTAAATCTCTGCCTTAAGCCAAAAATAGAAAAGGGAAGTAGTGAAAACAGTATTTTAACTTCTGGCATCAAATTTATATACAAAAACCATTCTCAAATATATGTCCTCATTTTCTTCAAGTAACAATACTGATGTTTATTTTCTTCCACTAACATGCCAGCATTTCAGAAAAGGCAAACCAATTACTACCTGCCTCATATTTCACATCCTTGTGTTTGTTCCAAGGACTGAAAACTGATGCGGCAGTGGATCTCATGACTGCTTTCCATCAGGTGTATTAAACTGATTGGCAATTAGGTCAGGCTTTGCAGGTAGCGAAGCAAAAATTTCTCACAGTTCTGTAGAAATGCAAGCTAGAAAATTGCAATAATCATTTTATTTTAGCCCTTCCCATAACTATCACACAGAATCACACAGAATGTCGGGGATTGGAAGGGACCTCAAAATATCATCTAGTCCAACCCCCCTGCGGGAGCAGGAACACCCAGATGAGGTTACACAGGAAGGTGTCCAGGCGGGTTGGAATGTCTGCAGAGTAGGAGACTCCACAACCTCCCTGGGCAGCCTGGGCCAGTGTCTGTCACCCTCACTGAGAAGGTTCTTCTCAAATTTAAGTGGAATCTCTTGTGTTCCATTCTGTACCCATTGCCCCTTGTCCTATCATTGGTTGTCACCGAGAAGAGCCTGGCTCCATCCTCCTGACACCCTTTAGATATCTGTAAACATTAATGAGGTCACCCCTCAGTCTCCTCTTGTCCAGCTCCAGAGCCCCAGCTCCCTCAGCCTTTCCTCACACGGGAGATGCTCCACTCCCTTCAGCATCTTTGTTGCCCTGCGCTGGACTCTCTCCAGCAGTTCCCTGTCCTGCTGGAACTGAGGGGCCACAACTGGACACAATATTCCAGGTGTGGTCTCACCAGGGCAGAGTAGAGGGGAAGGAGAACCTCTCTGAACCTACTAACTACCCCCCCTTCTAATCCACCCCAGGTACCACTGGCTTCCTGGCCACAAGGGCCCAGTGCTGGCTCATGGTCACCCTGCTGTCCACCAGGACCCCCAGGTCCCTTTCCCCTACGCTGCTCTCTAATAGGTCATTCCCCAACTTATACTGGAACCTGGAGTTGTTCCTACCCAGATGCAAGACTCTACACTTGCCCTTGTTATATTTAATTAAATTTTTCCCTGCCCAACTCTCCAGCCTGTCCAGGTCTTGCTGGATGGCAGCACAGCCTTCTGGCGTGTCAGCCACTGCTCCCAGCTTCGTGTCATCAGCAAACTTGCTGATAGTATGCTCTATTCCCTCGTCCAAATCGTTGATTAATATATTGAATAATATGGCCCCCAGTACTAACCCCTGAGGCACTCCTTGGTGAAGCCATGTTGACTGTCCCTAATGACCCTCTTATCCCTGATATGGCTTGAGACGGCACCAAGGATAAGTGGTTCCATCAGTTTCCCAGGGACAGAGTTGAGGCTGACTGGTCTATAGTCACCCCGGTCTTCCTTTTTGCCCTTTTTGAAGACTGGAGTGACATTTGCTTTCCTCCAGTCCTCAGGCACCTCTCCCGTTTCCCAAGACTTGGCAAAGATGATGGAGAGCGGTCCAGCAATGACCTCAGCCAGCTCCCTCAGCACCCGCAGGTGCATCCCATCCGGACCCATGGATTTATGGATGTCCAGATTGCCTAAATGCTCCCTAACCCAGTCCTCATCAACCCAGGCAAACTCCTCCATTGTCCTGCCTTCCTCTGGGGCCTCAGCAGTATGGGGCTCCTCAGGACAGCCTCCGGCAGAGCAGACAGAGACAAAGAAGGCGTTCAGTAGCTCTGCCTTCTCTGTATCTTCTGTCAGCAGGGCACCCACCTCGTTCATCAGTGGGCCTACACTGCCTCTGGTGTTAGTTTTATCTGCCATGTATTGGAAAAAGCTCTTCCTGTTGTCCTTGACCCCTTGTGCCAGGTTTAATTCTAAAGAGGCCTTAGCTTTCCTAGTTGCCTTCCTACACCCTCTGACAACAGCCTTATATTCTCCCCAAGTGGCCAGTCCCTCTTTTCATGATCTATAAACTCTCCTCTTCCACTTGAGCATACCCAGCAGTTCACTGTTTAACCACGCAGGTCTCCTGGCTCCGTTCCTTGACTTCCTACGTGTCGGGATGCTCTGATCTTGTGCCCAGTAGAAACAGTCCCTGAACATTAACCCACTATCTTGGGCCCCTTTACCTTCAAGCAGCCTTGCCCATGGGATTTCCCCCAGCAATTGCCTGAAAAGGCCAAAGTTTGCTCTGCTGAAGTCCAGGGTTGCAATTCTGCTTGCTATCCTGCTCCTGCCACATGAGATCCTGAACTCCACCATCTCATGGTCTCTGCAACCACGGCAGCCCTTGACCTTTACCACTTCAACCAGACCCTCCTTGTTAGTGAGGATGAGGTCCAGCAGTGCACCTCTTCTAGTCGGCTCCTCTACCCTTTGCATCAGAAAGTTATCATCAAAGCATGGAGGAACCTCCTAGACTGTGGCTGGCCGGCCGAGTAGTCCTTCCAACAAACATCAGGGAAGTTAAAATCCCTCACCACAACCAGGGCCTGTGATTGTGAGGCTGCTCTCAGCTGTCTGTAGAGGCCTCAGCAACTTCCTCACCCTGATCTGGTGGCCTATAGTAGATGCACACAACAGCATCACCCCTGCAGCCTGCCCCTTAACTTTCACCCGTACACTCTCAACTTGCTCCTCATCCATGCCTGGGCAATACTCAATACAATACTATTTTGGCATTCCAGCCAGTCCTTCATCATGAATTTATGCTGCTTTCATTTGCTGTCTTATTTTGGAGTCAACTGTTTCTTGCTAACAATGGGGGAAGAAATCCAATTTATTCTGAATTAATTTTGTCCATGTTGTGTAAAGTGAACACATCTCAGGTGGGCATTTTACCCTGATCCTGACATTAATGACTAGGCAGAGTCTCGGTTTCCTAGCTGAGAATGATTTCTGTGTAAGTAATAGCTTAAGCTTATACAAATAAAGTTTAGAACAAGGTCATTCTGGTTTACCCAGCTCTTAAATAGCACCTTCCTGCCAAAACTCTGAGTCAACGCCACCATAAGAATCCATAAGGATTTCCTGCAGTTCCAGAGTCTGTTTTACCATGACCATTCCTGTCAAAGTTGATTCATATCAGAAATCTTATCCAAAAGTTACATAAAAATACTTTGTTTAGGTGTCACCCTTCAGTGAACAACTTAGTCTACATGTAAAGAGCTCCTCCCTGGCTCAGGCAATCATTTTCCACACTCATACCACTACCAAAACCTTTATCTATAGTCAGTGACCTAGGTGGAATACTGCTGGATTTATTAAGGAATGACAGACAGACAAATGGTGAGGTTTGTACATTAAAGCCATTGTGGTTTCATGTATCAGGGAATGGAAGTCAAGACCAGCTCCTATTTCTGGCTCCAATACAGGCTTGCTCAGGCATCTTGGGCGAGATGCTTTAGCACCATAGACTGTCACATCCTACCTACTTAGACTCTTACAGAAGAATGCAGATTCTTATCTCTACAGAAGATCATCAAGGATTAGTGTTAACCCAGCAGGACTCTGATTGTAGTTGGAGAATCTAAACATTGCTACAATACAAGTAAATACAAACATTTTCATCATGCTCTGCACAGAGGTATGTTCTGAAGAGATGTGCTGTAGCAGCTGCAGCAGTTCCCGTACCAGGTTTCTCTCTGTTTGCCATGCTACTGATTCACTCCTTCATTTTTCCAGGAAACCCCCTTCTTCCCCCCTCCCCAACTTCCAAGTGAAACATGAGCCCAGCAATATTTGAGTAACAGTTAAACTTTTGAACTTGTTATGTAGGAGTAGCCTTGAACTTACGCAAAATACTTCTGGCCAATCTGCTGCATTCAGCCTGGGTTTAGTCCCCTACTTTATTTATAGGTCATACCTAATTGCAAACAAAACAGCTTTTAGTCCTTGTTACACTCTTATTCAAGCCAGCAGGGAGCTACAAATCAAAGATAAAATACAGTGAATTTCTGTCTCCTTTGTCCCAAATTCTTTCTTAACATGGAATTTTCAGAGCATTTGCCTTTATGATACACATTCACGGTAGTAACCAAATGTTACCTTTGCATACAATATATAAAGAAGTAATTTGGATTCTACTGTTCACAGCAAACTCAGTCGGGGCTCATTTGAAAAGTGACTCCTTAGAGCAAACTACTTTTGTATCTGGGAATGCACAGCAAATTCAAGTGTGAGGGGATAGACCAGTACACTACAGCTCAGCAAACTGATATTTTTTTCCTGGTGATCCATTTTGGATCCAGAATATAAACCCTTAAAAATATTTAGCCTCTACTGTTAAGAAAGCAACTTGTTTGCTAGGTATTAACTGCAAGAAACTTAAGCCTGCAAATGTTATAATGGATGTATAAATGGTCCCTATTTGCCTAACAGGAACTTATTTTAAGCCTGAAAACTCACATTGCTACCATTTAAAATATTCCTTCACTGACTCCAGCGTGTAAAATTAGATGAACATTACAGAACATGTTACACGGAGCTATGCCTGTCTTACCATCAGCTTTTTGTTTTTGCCAAGAAGCTGAAGTAGGGGAGCAGATGTTGCTAACAGTGTGAATCCAGCTGGAAGACTCTCTACTGAACAGAAACTGTCTACGAGTGTAATCTGTGACTTGTGTTGTGAATGAAGAATTGGGGGAGAAAGTCAAACGAAAGTCATCAAGCAAAGTAAGACGCCGAATGTGAAACCTTGATCCCTTTTAAGGTGTCAGAAAAACTTCCACGATTTCCTACTTTAACCACAAGATGAATGATTATGATAATATACCCTTGCCAAGGGAAAAGATTAATGTAGTAAGGATCACAGCAAATGGCTGTAAGATCTGAACAGTCATTATACAAGAAATGGTCTCAGGAAAGAGAAAGTAATCTAAATTCTTATTGCCCTTACATTTAATGCAGAGATGGGAGTGACGGTTGCAGAGAGGCTGTGTGTCAAAGACAGTAAAACAAAGTTAAGAAAACCATCTCTTCTATCTTGAGATCTTTTCCTGAAATGTACTGCATGTTGCCTCAGCAAACAGTAAGGTAAGGTGTTTGTGTATAGGGAGTAGATATTAAGAGAACAGAAGATCACTTCATCTGGCCAGGGAAAGGTTTTACCTCTTTTCAGATGGCCTGTTGTGTTTAAGGACAGGCAACATGAACTGCGAGCCAAGAGAGTTCCCACTCTGCTGCGGCATGACAGCTTCATTTTCATGACAGGATTCCATGAAGTCTTTCTTGCTGCAAGGAAACATTAAACTAGTTTATATCTTGGTCACACACCTGCCCTCAGCAGCAGTAGCCATGTTCTACATTCTGCAGCTGCACACAAGGTGATTTGACAGAGCAAAGTTAGAGGACTTTAAGTCACTAATGCTTTCTATAATGAAACACATATTACTTTTATAAGTTAGGGTTGAATCTGCTGCCAGAATAAAGGAATCCAGGTCATCTATGCCAGCTTAAAGCATATCCTTTCTCCCCCAACCCACAGCTTCCTATATTCCTTACAGGAAAAATCATACACAAGCCACAGCAGACCACAAAAACTTCCCTTTTTAAGCAAGATGACCTAATGGTGAACAGTTCAGGATGATTTTCATTAACAGAACGTAATAGAAATAGAGTTGTTTCATGCAACCTTTCAGTCTTCAGTGCCTTCACTTGGGTCCTCTATTAATAGAACTGTCAGAAACGTGTACTCATGCCTGAATTGACATCAGGTACAGAAAGTTGAGTGAGTGAATTTAGTGCTGGCTTAACTGACATGGTGAACAAAGCCTACCTTTTATTCCTGAAAGAGAAATACCATCCACAATAGTGTCACTTCCCATCAACACGCCTGAATTCCAATCTGGGTGACTGTCTCTTAACATAATAAGTTTACAAAATGTACTTGCACATGATAGCCTTCTATGTTTAAATGGATAGATTGTTTTGGAAGATTGAACGAACCTGACTGAAGCAATACAAAATACATTTAGAAATTAGAGTCATCCTACAAAGGAGAAAGAATTTCACAAATACTTTCCTTGGCTAAGAACATCATTTATGAGATGAATTTCAATAATAGCAGCATACACTGTGGGATGTCTTGTATCATCCTAGTTTAATCATTGAAGAGGACACAGATTTAATCAGAACTGCAAGAATATCTGGGAATAGTATGCTGATGAATTGTACTAGCACAGTAATGAAACTATCAGACCATACTAGGCCTTCCAGATTGCAGCATGGGAAATTACTTTAGCATTACCAAGTAAAAACATCTCTCTTATAGGCTAGTTCTCTTTCTTCATTGCAAGCCACGTTTGGTGTTCACAAACAAACTAAACCCCTTGTAGTAGGGGGGAAAAACAAAGATATTTTTTCTAAAGGATTTGAACATTTTGGCAAACAGATACAGGATAAATTCCTTTGTAGTAACTGCAATAGAGCAGGGAGTTGCCTCCTTTCTGTCACTGGTAATAATTGTTCATCCAATTAGCCAGAAACTGCATTTCCTTGAGATTTAAAATATAAAATCAGAGAATCCAATAGGACCTCCAAAGCCTATGGTAGAGGAGAAGAGCAGCCCATTCCTTTTATTTTAGAGCCCCACACACCTGGTTATGACATTATAATTTTTACAGTCAACACATGAATACACAGACAATTTATATTTTTGTCAGTCCTTCTCTGGCCACTTACTTGGTTCACTGGGATAAACCATCTTAATTTTTGCCTCTTTCTCTCAGCAGGGCCTGTCCTCAGACTTGCAGTCATCTTCCAAAATCTCCTTTTCTGAAGGCTTTTTTCTGGATATCCAACACCAGGCCTACATCTTTCAGGTGTAAAGTAACACAGGAGGGCCCTTTACCTCACAAGCACGACAAGGAGTTTGACTTGTGCATCTTCTATCTCACTTTCTTTCCTGGGCACATCCACAGCTGAGCTCCCCCTCACACAAACATCCCATCACACCTACAGACAAAAAAATCTACATTTTGCAGCAACCCTGCATGAGCAACTTTCATTCAGATGCTGCTATAATAACTCGTTTTAGCCTGCTCTTTTTAGCCACTCCTTTTAGCTCCTCTTCTTCAAAAACGCATATATTTTACCGGGTTGAGGAGATGACAGCAGTCTAAGGGCAAGCAGGGCTAAAGTGCCCGGGTAGCTTTTGTTACTTACTGCGCTGTGTGAAAGTCATCTTAAGCAGCGCGGTAACTGAGGGAAGGCGCGTCCCCCACAGGAACAGCCAGCTGTCCCATCAGGAGACGCCTCTCTGCCCTTAGAGGTGCCAGGCTGAGGCAGCCAGGAAAGCTGCTGTGGAGGGACAGCGCACTACTCCCCTCCTGAGGAAGATTCTCCTCAGCAATAGCTCCCCCACGTCTCTCCCTGCAGGTTGATGTTTTAAAAAAGAAGCGAGGAGTGGGAGGGGGGCGCCGAGGAGAGAAAAAGCGACCTTCTCAAGATGGCGGCCGAAAGCCGGCTCTCTCCGCCTTCCCGCCTCACATCCCCTCTCAAGATGGCGGCGCGGAAGAGCCGGCTGTCGGGCCGGAGTGCGCCTGCGCGCCGCAGCTCGGAGTGCAGTGAAATTCCTGGCGGGCGGGGGGAGGAGGAGGTGGCGGTGAGGAGGAGGAGGAGGGCGGCACGGAGCCACGGCCGCGCGCCCCTGCCAGGGACCCTGCGTGCTGTGGCGGCGGCCGGCGCGGAGCCAGACCCCCGGGGGGCGCGGTGCGGGCGGGCTGAGGGCCACTCGCCGCCGCCTCGGGAGCTCGCAGCACCAGGAGCCGCGCCGTCCCCGCCGCCGCTGGGACTCCCTCCCCGGGCAGAGAGGGAGAGAATGACGGAGCTCCAGTCCGCCTTGCTACTGCGGAGACAACTAGCAGGTAGCCGGGCTGGGGGCCGGCGGGGGGAGGGAGGCGATCCGCCGCGGGGGAGCGGCGGGGAGGGGAGCGGAGGCCGGGCTCTGAGGGGCCGGGGCCTGCGGTGGGGGAAGGGACGCCGGTTCGGGGGAGGGGGCGGGCGGCCGGCGGGGTGTGTATGAGGGGGAAGGGGAGATTACGGCCCCCCCTCGCCGCTCTCCTGCCCAGCCGGGAGCTGAGTGAACTAGGCCGAGGGGGGGAGGGGGAGCCTGCCTGGCGATCGCTGCCAGGGGAGCCGAGGGGAGGGGTGCGCAGGGCCCTTCATGGCGTTGGGGGGGGAGCGTTTCCTTCGCTGCCCCTGTCCCGTCAGGGAAGTGGGGGTTGGTAACGGCCCTGCCGGCCGGTTCCTCCGCCCCGCGCCTGGCGGCCTCCGCCGTCCCTCTCCCGGCGCTGTCTCCCCGGAGCGGGGGGAGAAGAGAGCCGGAGGTTTTCTCCCGGCAGCGTGGGGGGATGTGTGTGGGGAAGTCTCCGCGGTATGAGGCGATGTTCGTCAGGCACCGAAAAGAAGCGGAGGAATGAGGGTTCCCCCCCTGGAAACGGTCCTTCAGGCCCGGGGTGAATCGCCCCCGCTACGCGCACCTTCCTGTGGGGACCTGAGGTGCCCCCGTCCCGCCTCCCCTCCCCGGCTCCCCCCTCACCTCCCGTGCCCTGCGCCGGGGAGGGCGGATCGGGAGGGGGAGGCCGCTTCCCCCTTTGTTGTCAGAAGAGCCGGGGGCTGTGTGCGCACTGACGGGAGGAGAGGAGCGGGCAGCCCCGGGATCCGGGCCGGGGGGGCGGGATGAGCGGGGATGTCCGCCGCGTGCTGCGGGAGGGAGCCCGCAGGGAGGGGCGAGGGGGCTCCGCCGGGGGCTGGAGGGCGGGACGGGTGCGGGGAAGGAGGAGTTGGAGCCGGGGCGAGGGGACAGGAAGGGCCGGAGCGCCGGGCCCGCCGCCGAGGGTAGTGGGGCGGCCGCCGGGCTTCGCGGCGGGAGTCGTTGCCGCTCCCCCACCCCCTCCCTTTGTCCCCGGGCGCGCGGGCCCTGCCTGGGCCGCCACCGCCGAGGGGACCTGGCGCGGCCCGGCCCGGCGGGGACGCGCATGCGCGGGGCGGCGGGGCGCACAATGCAGCTCCATGTGTCGCTCGCTGCCAGATTTAAAGAGAAACGAGCCGGATGCTGCGGGGAGCGGGCGGGCGCTGCTCCCCCGCTCGCACATGATTCTCCCCCTCCCCCGGATCCTCTGCCCTCCGGGTTTCTGCAGCCGGGATGAAGTAATCACCTCGAGAAAACGCGCAGGTCTGCCCGGCACCTTGGGCGAATCTGATTGCCTTTTTCGTCACTTACGTAAAAAAATTGCTTCATACCCAGATAAGGAAATGTGCTCTAGGTGTACCTAAATTCAGGCAAATACAGCACGGGCTGAAGTTTGCTGAGTAGCCGTACAAAGGGACGGGGTTCACTGAGTGGCACGGGAATTCCTGGAGGGTGATTTTAGCCTGAGACTTCAGTAATGGCTCTGAAAGTCTAAGGGTGAGAAAGAACAGTGTTAGCAATACGGAGGTGAAGTTGCATAACCAGGTATAGCGAGCTACGTGGTGTGTTTCTTGCATCTGTCTTCTAGTTTTAGTTGATGATAAGTTTGAAAAACTTCAATGTGATTAACTATTTGAACAGGGTTTGTGTTTTGTTTGGTTTTTTTATTTTACCCCTTTAAAAAGAAAAAATCTCACACATACTGCAGCTGCACTCCTGAACATAAGCACACACCTCTTAATGCCTGGTGACTACTGAAGTTGTTACCGACATTCAGTGAGGTGTCTGCATGTTTGGATGTGCTAATAACACTGCGTATAGGCTTACTATAGGAACTCCATATTGGATTTGATGCTAAGCTTCTCATTCCTATAAATGATCCCTCTAGGGAAGCAATAGTGTAGAATAATTGCTTTTCTAACTTGATAAAAACGACCATTTGGTAACCTAATATAGTTCTATGGCTGTCTGGAATTTCTCTTTTAACCGACTAATTGTGCTCCATGAAAGAAAGTTTGACATTTAGCTGAAGCCTCTTGATAATTAGTATGAACTGTCAGCTTCTGTTGTGTAGCTTTATTTCTTGTCTTGTGAGATCTTAAGACCTTCTGTAAGCACAGGCTGGTTGGATATTTAAGTAGATTTGTAGACTGTTAGATTTGGGGTTAATTTCTGTTTACATTTCTGCTCACTTTTCTGCAGGCTTCATGTGTAATTGTAAAAGCTGGTATGCTTTTCCAGTTTTCCCTATTACTGCTACTGATTCAACTGTGCTGACTCGAGTACTGCAACCATTTGCAAGTAACATGAAACTCTATTGTGGGGTTTTTGTGTTTTAAGTAATATTAGTGCCTTTGGTATGTTTTTATATGTATTAAAAAAATACCATATTAGAAGTGATTGTGTGTGCGTACTTAAGTGTGTGGTGAGTACTGAAGAAGAGTCTTGAACTCTTCAGAAGTCCTATCTGGAGTTATTAAGCTGAGAAAGAGCACAGTTTCTTCCATACGTGATAACCTAAGCAACATCTGAGCTGAAACTGGACTCTGACATGGCTTTTTCTGATGGCAGGCTACTTGAAGTTGAAATGCAGAGACTGAGCTTCCTGATGGCATGATGTCTGATTCCCTCCTGTCATCTTCTTCCATGTCTCAGCTGCTCCAATGTGTCCCTTTGATTACACTTGCATTGCTTGGTGTACCTCAACCCAAAACCCAGCATTGTGCTATTCTTTCCCCTGATGGGGCTGATAGTTCAGTCCTTCTGCTACGTGCAGCTTTTGTGTTATGTCAAGTGTGGTGAGTCATTGGGTTGTACCTAGTGGTTGGGTTTTGGAGGACAGTGAACAGGCATTGGATAAAAGTTATGTGATCTAATCTAGTTTAAATTGCTCTAGATCACTCACTTGCCAAATTGGTGTTATTCAAGCACAAGAGATCTGAAGTTTGAGCTGTTAGACTGGGAGCAAAACATCCTGAAGTGTAGGGAGGTTGAAGGGGAAATCTGAAATGTGTATAGTGGTGGAGCAGTTGAGGAATATAGAAATTCTTTAGTGGGTGAGACCCTGGATAGCTCTTTCCAATGCCAAAAGGAAAAAAACAATGACGGGAGGAGAAAGGAAAGTAAAATAGTAATTCTCAGAATGGCTACCTGTGGGGTTTTTTTGTCTCACATATGTTTTGGTTCTTCATAAAGGCGTTATGGGGAAGATAGATGTCCACCGCATGTAGCACTTCAATGAGTTGCTTTGATTCTTGAAGACTTTGTTTAAGTGAAGGTCAACTGGAAAGTCTTGGTTGTCAGTGAGACTTAAAACCAAGGGTCTTATCGAAATACGAAATAAACCTTGGCAATGTGATCCCAGGTTGCTCTAATAAGTGTATGAAGACAGGCTTCAGTTTTTTCTGGAGCAACCTGTCTTGTTTTGTAACTTGAGTAGGTAACCAGGACCATGGCACAATAGATACAATATATGTGTCAACTTAAGTGGCATGTTCTGGATGTTGATAATGCTCTGAAAAAAGGAATATTCAGTGGTGGTTGCAAAATACAACTTCAAGTTAGTGTGTTTGTTTTCCCCCAATACCAAGTAGCTTCAGCGTGCCTTTGCTAATGAAATATTGAGTTATATCATGAAGGAATTAGTAGAGTAGCTGCTTTTATATTGATGTATGCTTGCCCCGATTTGAGCACAAAAGCAGTTCAAATCAAGATAGTCAGAACTTTGGGTGTTTTTGTTTTACTTTAAGTGTTTAAAGGAACTGCTTGGGGTGATCTCTGACAACCAGAGCCAGTTGGAGCACTAGTCTTAAGTAGCTAGAGTTGAAGGCAGGTTCTCCTTTATGGATATCTTTTAAGTTAAATGACTGTTTATTTGCAAATCAACTTAATTACAAGCTCTAGTAGCTTCTGGAAATATCTTAAAGTTCAAGAAACATATTTGTTCTACACAATTTTTTTTTTTAAGGAGAAAGGCACTTTGTGGATTGGTAATAATGTGAAATAGAAGCCATGACCTGTCTGTTTTCTCTTATGGGTCAGGTGCAGGAAAAACTAAAAGAATGAAGTGCCTCTGAACTTCAAAAAAAAAAGTCACTAGCAAGTATGTAGACTGGTACAGGACTACATGAGCAAGGATTCACCCCCCAGGGGAGGAGGGGGGAAGATAGACTGTGTTCTCTGTACAGCCCCAAAGCTTTGTGCCCTTTAGAAAGAGGCAGGAGACAATTGAGAGTGAAAAACTTCTCTTCCAGTCTCCAGAGCTGTCAAGCCCAAGGGTTTTGCAGACTGAGGCATTTATCTGAATGTTTTTATTTCATCTTTCTGCCAAATCCTTGCTGACACAGACTTGTTAGAGTAGGCAGACTTGTCTAGTCCATCCAGCGAAATCAGGTAGGGAGGGTGCAGTTAAATGGGTAGCGCACAGTGGAACCAGAAGTGCGAGTCCTCTTTAACATAAACAGGGATCCCTGAAAACAGGAGAATAACCATGCTGGCCAAAGTTGTACTGTCGTGTAAGTGTTCTCTAATTTAACATACAGAGAAACCCATGCTAATATTTTTCTTAAACATGAGAAACAGGGCACTATTTCAGTTTAAAGTGTATACAGCTCCTGTTTCAAAGCAAACATGTCTAATTAAAAATTAACAAGATGGAAAACTGTATTAAATACTTAATGTGACAGTTCAACAATTTTTGCTTCCCTGTGTGGAAAAAATCTTACAATGTAATGTTGAACTAGTTGAATTTCTGGCAATTATGTAGGATTTACTTTTAAAATATTTGAGTAGTGAATTCTGAGGGAATAATGGAATTAAGATTGCTGCATAGGTTGAAGCTGAGATGGCATCTCTCAGGGGTGGCTGGTGGTATAAGAAGCCTTTGTTTGCAGTGAAGCACTGGCTATTTACTGGCTTACAGTAGGTTTGGCTACAAGATAATTTGAGTGGCACTGATCTGAAGCATTAAGTTGATGCTACTCTGGTTTCCTTGGAGATGTCTGTTTGTATGGCCAGTAATATTCTGTATTATCCTGAATAGTTAAAGACTCCGAGGTCCTGCATGTGTCAGACTTCACTTCAGTATCACTTAAAATGCCACCCCCCCTGCATGTTTTTTGAAGGCACGCTTTCATATTTTTAGATAACCGTCAGTCTTTTGCTCTGCTGTTTTTTTTTTTTTTGGATGCTTAGATACAGCATGTGTACCGCTCACCTTCACACTCCTGCAGCATAGGGCCCCATTTTAGCAGATAAAGCAATCCTGTTTCTTGTGAGAATGTGTTGACAGAAGCATCAAAGCTCATGCTGACTTTATAGATAATATCATTGCTAAAACACATGCCTTGTTACAGGGACTAGCGTGTGAGCAGTACGAGCAACCTGAATTTCTGTTGCACTGCAAATAATGTAATGGATGTGACTCGTGGCAAACATTACTAGCTGTGTGTTGGTTTTGCAAATGTTCCTCTTGCAGAAATACGCTGAACTCTGCCTCTTCAAAGAAAAAGAGTATTCATAACAGCAGTCACAAGCAGAATTTCAGGGATGCTGGCAGTTTTGGGAAGTGAGGTTTCGCTAAACCTCAGAATGGAGGGGCTTGGTGACTCAACAAGTTGCTTGGAGAGGGTGAAGCAGTAAGAATGTGCTTCACAAGCTCACCCTGTGATGGGGCACCTACCGTCCCGGCAGTGGGCTCTGGGGAGATCAGGTTACTCATCTGTCAGGGAAAGAACCAAGCGTACTGTAAATGAATTCTTTCTCTCTTTGCTTCCCCCCAGACAAGGCATTGTAAGCTCTGCCAAAATATGGACCTATCTGGATCTGGCAGGAAAATTATTTCATTCTGTTAGAGAATGGTGGAATGGGAGAATGCTGCTGGAGATCCCGTGAAATAAGGAACAAAATTAATACCTATTGAGAAAATACTTGCCTTAGAAGAATTCATGCTTCATTGATAAGATCTTGATTTGGAGGTGTTAAATTACCCAAATCTCACTGCAGATGTCTTGCCTTGTGTGGTTGGTAGTGATTCCAACTTTAATACTTAAGAACTGTCTGTGCAGAGTTATAAACTAAGAATTTGTTGATTTGCTATAAATGTCTTTCTGGTTTAAGAGAACTGATCTGGGTTAAATCAAGTAGAGTTAATAGTCTTCAAATAGAACCACATGTTTTAGTTAGAACTGATTCTGTCTTGACTCTTCTGCTTTTTTTGTGGGTTGTGTTTTTATTAATGCAAGAAAGACTTGGAACAGTATGTACATATTCAACTAAGACAGGATTAGTTGGTACAAGTTGTGTGTCTGGGTGGGGGGGTTCTTCCCCCAAAGCCCTGTTCTAAATAGTTTGAAAGCAGGTGAACTCTGTAGGTAAAAACTTGTTTCCCTCAAATAGACATTCTGCTAAATTCATCTTCCTCTAATGTGTTCAATGCAGCCTGTGTTTTGATCTAGATGTTCTTGTCCCCGCCTCTAAGGCTGGGGTTTGTGAAGGTCTTTAAGTATGGGGGTATTCTGCAGAAGTAAGCTTCAAGTATTGGTGTAGAATAGGGTGGAAGCATTAAAAATATATGTATATATATAATCGCAAAATAACCCACTATGTTGCTTCCAGCTTAAAGAATGGATTTTAATGAAGTGGAACGGAATTGAAAAGTGGCTGCTGTTCTGCAGGTATAAACTAACCAGATCCTAAAAGGAGAGTGTGAAGTTAGGTACCTGGAGAAGGAGGAGCGGGTAGCTTAGGCGGGGGTATGTGACTCTTGAAACTCGCACTGTCTGCTTTTTGTCCTAGCCTATGGGAACAGAATCTGGGTAACACTTCCCATGCAGGCTTGTGCTATCACCGTGTTGCACCTGCTCTGTGCCTCCGTTTTCAGTGGTGTGTGGATATCTGTCACAAGACTGGTCTTGGCAAGATCTTTCACTTGTGGAATCTAGTAGGTCTGAGTTTTAGGCCACCGTGCGAGAGTAAATGTTAATATTTGCTTCTTCCTACTCTCAGGTCCAAGGCATATCAGCTGGGAGCAGTGATCAGATATTCAGGCCTTGTAGGAACACTAAGTATAGCAATCTAAATGAAATAGGATTTCAGAAAAGTAACTGCTCTCCTGGGCATGAATTAGCAGTGCTTGTGTAGGTTTAGAATAATAGTGAAGACTTTTTAATAGAAACCTATTGTAAAGGCTTTCACATACAGTCTGTTAGTTAAGGGAAACCTAATTCCATGCAGTATCACAATACCTGGTATGGCAAGCTGGCTGGGTTCTTTAGTTGGCTTGTGCTTGGTGCTGATCTAGAAGATGGTGCTGTCAGGAGTCACTTAGAAATAACTTAAACCAATTCTTAATAACAATGTAGCTCAAATTAGGATATGCAAACTTCTTATTCATATTATAAACAAGAGAGTAAACAAGCTGGAGAAGTGTCCTTGGCTTGCACAACAGCTTGTATACATGATGAGAGGTTCTGATGAACTCCTCATGTGTTAACATCCCCTTGTGGCACAGTCTGGTGATATGGACTTTCTAATGGATTTCTTAGAATCATGTTCTATTCCTATGTAAACCACAGGTGTCCTAGAGCTCTTAGCTATGTTCAGCAGTGCTGTTTCATGACTGAGGTGTATGTGACTGCTCAGAAGATTTTTGTTGTTGTTTTAGTGTGGTAATTTGCAAACAGCTCTTAAGAAGTTAGTTAATTTTTCCTGCTGTCCATGCTAAACTCAACTACATTAATACAGCTGGCACTAGGATGACACTTGTCTTGCCAAATTCCAGCAGTTGTATGCAGTAGGCATCTGAAGCTCACAGGTGAAGTGTGATTCATCTGACCTGTTTTTGACATTTCCTTTGGGATGAGATAATCATGGAGTCTCAGGAGCTACTTATCTGATAAGATCTCTGTCGAACACTGCTGAGGATGCCCGTCTCAAATACAGGCAGATGCCTGTACCCATCTCCTACTTGCCTGACAGCTAAGAGTGGAAAAACACTCTGGACACTGAGGACACAGTGAAGGTGGCGTTTGTTACACTGTGACAGATGAAACTGCCCTGTGTGGCAGTTGAGTCCTTGTGGGCAAACCACTGCACATCTCCTGCGAAGATACTTGGTTCCTTCAGCTGTGGACTTCAGAACAGGGGTTCTTCCAATCCTTCTGACTATCCTTTTTCCCTTCCCTGTACCATTTTCCCCTAACATTCAGACCTTAATAGGAATTTTTTTTCAACAGATCTCTTGAACCTCTACTTTAACCTGGCTGATGCAACTGTGCTAGATTCTGATGTGATGGGATACACAGCATGCTTCAAGCAGCCTAGCCAAAGAGGGTTCTACAGGAAAGCGTATATCTTGATTTCTTCCAGAATATATTATTGGTATTAATTTGAACATATCTTCTAAGCTTACTTCTGATAAACTTAATTCTGGAAGCATAACTATTTCAAATCTTTAAACAGTACTATGGAATTGAAAGGTTTTCATCAGTGTGTTTTGTATTTCCAGTGTTCTGTGGAAGCTGATTGGGACAGGACAGTAATTTGAACACCACCTTCTTCTTGAGAGAAAAGATTTGTGGATTTAGTAGGTGCACTGCACGCAGTTACTGAGTTGCAGACATTTGCTTAATGGCAAACACATCAGGGGGAGGTGGAAAGAGACCTTCCTTCTGTGTATGGTAGGTGTGGGGTGTTGGGAAAGGACTACTTTGAGTGTGTGTCCACAGAAGGCTTCTGTGTATGAAGAGTGCTATAGAAAGAAAATATCTCAAAATAGGTCATCCCTATTCCTGCCTGCCTTTATGACTCCTCGGTAAAATGGTCAAGGGCTGAGTAAACAGAGTTGCCAGGTCAAATCAGTGGCTGGATATCTGTGGTCTAATTGAGACTGTCTGAGAGAGCTGGCTTTGTGACCTTTGAGATCCATGTCTAAAGGAGCATTGGCAGTATCTGTCAGTGGCCACCTCAATGGACTTAAGGGACTATGGGTAGCTCCTTAAGAATCAAGATAGAAGCTTGTAGGCCTTTGGTACTGGTTAGGGTGTTAATTAGTTGAAAACTGACTCTTAATGGGAACTTTTAATTGTCTTCAGGTATGCCACAGCTCATGCAAATGTGGAGCTGCAGAACATACACAACAAAGAAACTTGATTCTTAGCTTATGTCTTGAATAATGTGACACCTTTCTAGGAAAAGAATTCCAGTCTCTGTCTAGTTGAGTTTCTCTGGCACTATAACCTTAATCCACAGCCCCACAGTGGCAGTTACAGGAGTTTCTGCCTCTTCACTTCAGGGTAGTGCTGCTGTCCTCTTGTTTGCAGAGCTGAACTGTGGCTCTGGCTAGAAAGGTTATTTGGGAATAAAAACAAGAAACCCCCAACCTTGTCATCCATCCTTCCCAAACCTGCTTCACTGCGCAAGTCCTTGGAAGGCTCTACAGGTATAGCTGAGCAGATGGCAAGTGAAGCATGTTGATGCAGCACTGCACAGAGATGATTTCTGTGGGCACCTTGCCTGTTAACGCTAACTAGACAACCCTCCCTACAAGTTCTCTGACCTGAGCAGAGAATTAGATTTGTTAGAGTGTGTAATACTGCCCTTATCAACAGGGAGTGACGTGTGGAGCACTGGAAATTAGTTGCCAGGCTAAAGTTAAGAGTCAAATCTAGAGCTGCTGCTGAACTGGTTGGTAAAGGTCTCTCCTTAAGACAGGTTTGTCTTTACTGCTTCAGTCTCACTCCAAAATAATTACAGTGTCCTTCTGAGACTAAAACTGTTGTCTTAATTGCCATTTTATTTGTCACTGCTGAAGAGGCTACCATAGTGTATCTCGTGCTGTGTTTTGTCTGACCTTTTTCGATGAGCTCATAGAGCAAGACAGAACATGATGAAAGCAGATAATATGGAGAGCTCTGGGAATACATCTTTGCAAGGGATCAAGTTACTTTATCTCACCCCTAATCTTCTAGAACCAGAGACTTGCAGCTGGCTATGCAGGCAGAAAGGTAAGTCTTGGAAATCATAACTGACCTCAGTTAAGTAATAAACTGTATGGAAGACTGAGCTTGGAGTACAGAGAACAGCCTAGAATGAGGATTTTCAGTCTGTACAGTTGGTAAAAGCTCCTGGACTAGTGCTGAGACTCACAAAAAGCAACCAAGAAAAAACAAGCTTAATCTAAAGCTCTCATATGGCCTGCTTGTTGTGGGAGCTGTGTGTTAAGTCAGCTGGATGAGTGCTCCAGAAGCCTTAGCTGGGACTTGGGCTGTCCTGCCTCTGTTGTTATGCTCAATTTAATCCACTGCCTACGCAAAACTCAACGACTGTCTAACTTACTGAAGAGGCTGCTATTACAAACCCTGTAGAAGCTTATGTTTTTGAAAGCTCTGTACAGTAACATAGCTTCCTCTGAAGTGTTTGTATGCAGTGGCTGCCTGGTGAAACGTCAAGCTGAAAAGTTGAGATGCCGTACATAGCTGCTCCATGCAGCCATGGGGCTCTTTCTGCTTAGTCATTTTTGTTGACGCTGTTTGGCTTTTGGATTGGTGATTGTGTTTTGGCTTCTATAAAGGCAGTTTTAGTGAGTGTGGGAACATCAGTAGCTTGGTGTAAACTAGACACTGAAACTGGAAGCACAGTTCATGGTAGTTCGGCTCAAATTTAAGGGAATGGTAACTCAGTTCTGCTTTAGTAAGAGCTAAACCACTAAAAAAGCACTGTGTTGTGCTGGCCGATCATGCAGGAGGGTAGGCATTGGATGTTGAAGTCTGTGCTGGACTTCAACAACTCTGGATTATGGGCCTTTAGTCTTCCTCACTTTCCAAATCAGGTACTGGTTCAGGACTGGGATTAAAGGAACTGCATGTCTAATTTATAAGCAGCCACAGGATTCTGTTCCCAGTATGTTGCTGCCTGGCAGCTGTCCAGGCTTGTGCTGCTTTGGCTGTCAGCTGCTGCTTGAGCCGCAAAGGCTCTACCTGAAACTGCTTCCATACTTAATGTAAGATTTTTTTTTCCTTCCTCTGGGAAGAAAAATTTCTTATTAAACTATCAGGAATGCAGAGAATATTGGCAGAAATGCTAAACCATAGAGTGTAATATATAGTAGTAGCAAGTAAGTTGCACTTATTTAGGCATGGGCCTGGTGGAAGTGTGTTAATATACTCATTTACATTTAAAAAATACAGCATACCTTTATCTAAACAAGAAATGTTGAAGCAAAACTAAGTGTTGAAAAAATAATGTGAAGGGATTCAGTTCTTTGTAGGTGTTTGACTTGTGTGCTTTTCCAGGATTTGTAGGCTGGCTCTTGAGCAGGGCTTCATAGACAACCTGCATGGAGGACCCGTTCTCTCTCCCTGGCTGGAAGAGGGGATGGAACCCCTTGCTTTCTGATCCTCCGCATCCCTGTGTTTGTCTAGGAAAACTCTGTTTGGGCTGCAAGTAGTTAAGTGCTGTAGCTGATGAGGAATGCCAGCCACAGGGAACAGGTGTCTGGTTTTCTCAAGTGCAGTGTCAGTGTCACCAGCAGCCCCTCTGCCTGGCAGCTGACTCTGGCGAATGAGCGGAGTGTTCTGTTCCTTCCTTGCCGTGGTGGTATCTCTGTTTGGGATTTTGGTGCATGGATTTCACCACTGTGTGATTCTCAACTCAATGTGAGATAGGTGGTACTACTACTGAGCTGTTCTGATATGCAGCATTGGCTATATCCAGGGGAAAACCAAAATGAAACAAAGCTCAGGCTTCAGTGTTTGCAAGTTTTAACGAGTAGCAGCTCTTAGCTATCCATGGTAAAGCAGCCAAGGATGATGTTTTTCATGTCCCAGTGCATCGCGTTCCTGAGATTTCCTTTTTTGTCTGCCAACTAGCTGTTAGTTGATGTTCAGTTTAGCATAAATAATCTGGATAGGAAAGCTCATTTTAACTTGCCTATGGTAGCTCTACATACCTCCAGTGGAGAAGGTGCATGAGCTTATATCTGTTGTTCTACCTCAAATTAAAGTATTTGTGCATGCAGTAGCTCTTTGAACTATGCCTCAGTATTGCTGCTGTGGAAGGAAAATGAGACCCTTTTACAAGCAGAGACCAGTGCCACCTCCTGTAAAAGAAGAAACATCGTAATTCGTTTTATAAGCAACATCCACTAAGGAAATTTCAGTAACTGCTGTAACTGAAAATTTTTGTCAACAGCTGTCCCTTTTGTACAATTTACAGATTTTCTGCATTACAGGAGTTGGTATCCTGCAATTTTATTCCTTCTCACAAGATCTCTTGCAATATAGCGCTTCGAGGTCTTGGATATGAGTCAGAGTGTAAGAACTGGCTTTCGTTGGGAACAAGTACGTGAAAAATGTTTGAGAACCTAAGGATAAAAAAGTTATTTGGAGGCTGAGACAGATGTACAAAAATATGGAAATAGCACGAATCAAGAAACAGAGCAGAAAATGTACGTGTTGGATTGAAAAATAGTGTGGCGTATTTAGATGGAGAGAAGCATGTTGAATTTTCCGGTCTTAACTTTTGGCAGGCTTGTTTACAGTCTTATCACTGGTAAGTGATAACTAGCAAACAACAGGGAAGCTAAATGTGAGCAGCTTAAGTTATAGCAGTTTACACGGAACTTGGCATAAAGGATTTTCTCTCTCTGGAAATGCAGAAAGGAAGGAGCTTGTGTTATGGAGGCTTAACTTCAGGTTTTAAAGTCTTAAGGTGAGCTATTCAAATCCAATATTTGTACTTTTTCTCTTGTGTAGTTGTTACACTGGATATTCTGTATTACAATACTAATGTAATATCTAAAAGGGCGACCTAAGTGTCCTGAACAGATGTGGCTTTTTTGCACAAGCAATAGACAATTTTAAAAAATAAAACCCTGCATGAGAAAGCAGGTTATATTCAACTGCTCCTGTGGTGGAACTTTTAATAGGTAATGCTGGAGGAATGTCTGTAGTAGGGAAGGAGTAAGGGACTGGTAGAGTCCTCACTCCATGTGAGACACCTGGACTCTCTGTCCATTTCACCTAAAATTAAATAGAACTGTTACTCAAGCTCATGCATCTGTTTGCAGTTTCACAGATGCCAGAGGGTGAGAACTGGTTTGCTTAGTGGAGATGTGGCCATGCTATGGTTTTTGGTTTTGAAGTTTGTATCGTGGTTAAATAGCCTGTGCTATTACCTTTTATTTCAGGCATTGTCTTGAGAAAACACGATTTCGTTCAATACTTAAGTCTTTGTCCTGCAACTTGGAGAGTGAATGGTTGATCTCATCTGTTGACTGAACTCCTGCTGAGCAGCTTCTAAGAAAAGCCCTTCCAATACATTTCTTGGCATTTTAGCATTGAGTCATCTTTGTGGATAAATTTGATTCTGAATTGCCAATGGCCACAGTAGATATTCCTGCTGTCTGCCTCTTCAGGACCTGGGTCCTTCATGTGAGCCGAGTGCTTTTCTTTCCCTGTGTTGTCTTTGACTCTTCTGTGTAGGGCTGGAATTGATGATTATTGCATTTTTTTAGCCATGCTTTAAATAGTTAAGTTCTAAACTGGCAAACACTGACCGCAAGCTTATGGGCAAATCACTTTGGAGTTAATGGTGTAGCCTTTTCTCTGTGAAGGTGTGAGGTTCTCACTTGAAGTTCTTCTGCATGTACCCACAGATATAAGCATCTCTCAACTGAAGTCTGTAATGCCCAGAAATCAGCACAAAATCCAGCTATTTGGTTTACAAAGAGGGAATATGTGAACTGACTGTAGTGTGGAATATAATAATGAGGGCTGCATAATGTTGGCAGAGTTTAAAATAAGTGCAGCAGTAATTGTAAAACAAAATAATAAAATCTCTATTTTAATCTGGAAATTACTGACCAGTTGAAGGAATAACTTTTTACCCCCTTCCCCTATCCAAAATACCCAAGATCCCCTAGGACTTCGTGTGTACAGTTGGGAATGTGGGATCAAGATTTTCAATTTGGCATCAGTAGAGCATTTAAATTAGTTTTTGGCCTGAAGCTATTGGTTAAGAGACTTTCTCTCCCCCACACCCCTGGTTGAATTTTAGGCAGAACTCATTTGAGGTGTTTATTTCCAAATCTTATGGTTTTTCCTGGAGCAGGCTGAAAACAGAAACTCCATCTAGGTCTGACTTTGCGAAGCTGTTTCCAGATAAGCCTTCTATCTTGCAGTAACTAGATGAAGTAGCCTATAAACATAGAATCCTGTATTGTGAGTATGTGGATAAAACTGTGAAACAAAAGCCCCCAAACTGAAACAGTATAACAGCTTATCTTATGTTCTCTTCTAGTAGTTCAGAATGTAGTAAATCATTATCTCTAGCTCATAATGTGTTTAGATAGTTTTAAATGTCAAGTGATGGGTCTGTGTGTGGTAGGGAGCTGAGGGTATTTCAGCCAGGCTGTAAGTCCATCAGTAGGCACCAAATCACTGAAAGTCATGGGGGTTTTTTGGTCACGTATAGAGGCATGAGCAAAAACGGCAAATGCGTATCAGACACCTAAAGTCACTCTTAAATTCTTTTTCCTACACAGAGCTCAACAAAAATCCAGTGGAAGGCTTTTCAGCGGGCTTAATAGATGACAATGATCTTTATCGATGGGAAGTCCTTATTATTGGTCCTCCAGATACACTATAGTAAGTACTGATGCTTATACAGAAACTTAAGTGAACTCGGATTTACTAGTTCTAGTTTGGTCTAAGCGAGTAGAACTTAAATCTTCATACTAAGTTAGGTAATGCTGTTCTGTTGCTAGTAAAATACCTGTAAATAGCTGCATTTGCTATATAGAAATTCTAAGCTGCTTTGCTCCTCTGGGAAAATGCAACACTGATCCCTTTGTACTGGTGTAGAAATAAGAGTAGGGTTTACTTAGAGCCAGCGTCTGTTTTCTTATGCATTTAAGCAAGGCAGGTATAATCCACTATTTCTGTTATTCCTGTGAGGCTCTAGTTTAGTTGATAGTACCATTTTAAACCATTACAACTTCATGTTGGGGATTGTAGGAAAGTATTCAAGAAGGATGTAGTTGAGTAAGCTGCATCAGACCATAGAATTAGCCTTAAATACTGTCAGTGTGAGATGAGAGAACTTACTAGTGTGACCTGATGTACACACTAGGACTTGAATTGTTGGCAAACCTTCCGCAGTGGGCTGCAAAAAGCTTGTATCTTTATCCTAAGGACTGGGTTCTTTAATTGACATTCTAACTCAAAACTATGCAGTTCATACAGTAACTTATTTTCCTGGACTGTAAGTTGGCTGTGTTTTTACACTGCTGTACACCTGAAGTGCTCTAGTGCATGCAGGGTGCTTGGGTTGGGCGGGTGTGTGGTGTGGTTTAAAAAAATACAAAATAAATAAATAAACACTGGCTAATTGAGAGAACCATTTTTCTTCCTCATAGAGGTTTTATATGATCACCTACTCTAGCTCCTGAGAAAAGGTTCTGTACCCAGAAGAGGTCAGTTTAAAGTGTAGCTCTTGAAGATGAACTCTGTTCTCCCTCATTAAGCTGTTCCAGTAGTAAATCACTGTTGTGACATTTACTTGAGGTCAATTTTAGTTCCAACACGAAGTTGTTGTATGCCTCTGTCTGCAGCCTTCTGAATAAGTACTTAAGCACAGAAATCTAATTGCTTTGCTTCCTCTTAAGCTTACTACAGTTGTGATTCTCAGCTCTTGCATGCGATGAATTCTCCAACTTCTGTTGACCTCTGAACAGCCTTGTAGTGGCTCCATTCTATTCTCATGGCTGTTTTATAAGTACCGTCAGTAACAAAATACTGCTTCTAATTAAATGGCAATAGCATTTTTCCCAGCTTCAGTAAGGTGCTGAGCTTGTTTTGAGGCTTTTTAGATAAGCAGCTTTCTTCTGTTCTGGTTCTTGGTTGCTGTTTTTCAAGGTAGCATTTTACTGAATTCTTCCTCCCTGGTCTATTTTATGATGACAGTAGAAGATAATACTTCAACGGGTGTTTCAAAACTTTCAAACTTCATTCTCATTCCTGATCCCGCTTTATTCTGAGTTTACCTAAAAAGACTCTGTGTGTGACTCTACTGACAGGAACCCCTTTAGAAGGAATATTGCTAAAAATGGCACTGGTCTCCCTTAATTGACAGCTGTACTTCATTAATGGTTTCTAAAGTGTATCCCATTAAAGAGCTCTATTTATATGTAGTTGATGAGGAGCAACCAGGTATGTCATATAACCCAGCAGCTTTAGAATGTGCTGCTTTAAGAAGGGAAAGAAAGACTTTTTTTCACTTTGCAAGAAAGGACTTGACTGGTTTGGGGCTATCAACAAATGTAATCCAACTTTCCTATGTCTTGAGTGGCATGGATGTTAAAATAGCCAGTGTTTCTGCAACTCCTATGCTTCCCAGGATCCAGGATTCTTTGGAAACTACCTGCCTTTTCTAAAACTTGTGGAAAATGGGTGCTGTGGGTTCAGCTCCCCTCAGCTGCTTTATTTTAAGAGCCAAGTCACTTAGATCTCATGCTTTTTGGGTTTGGGGTGTTGGTTTGCTTTTTTTTTTCCAGACACTTACTAGAATTGCACATCTTTGGTTACTGGTGGTAAAACTTATTATTTTCTCAGTAGCCTGTGGGCTTTGGATACTGGCTCCTGCTCTTTTACAAATAAAGGGGAAAAGAATGCACTGAACAGCTTTGTCTTTTTCTACACAAATATTTTGTCTACGTGGCTACTGAGGAGTAGCTTGTCAGCCTGCACATCTTGTGCCACCTTCTTTAGAGGTTATATTCTGGTTTTTGTAATTTCTGCCTTTGCAGTTTAAACTACAATTAGAAGAAATGACAGTAATGAAGCAAGTGTTATAGTACTTACGTTAATGAAGTATTCTATCTATGAGGCTTTACATCTAATATAGACCTTCACATTTTTTAGAAGGGACTATTCCTGTATATTGAAACCTATCAAAAGCTATTTTAAAAAAATCAACCAACCGAAACCCCCCAAAAACCCAACAGTGACCTTCATTAAATATGGATGTGTGACTCCACATAAAAACTGGATCTCTCTTACTATTGTTCTCCAGTGTAGTGGGTAACTGTGGTGCAGAACACCTCACTGGCATGTCTTGGGTCCCTTTAGCTTAGTGTTGAAAAGGTTTTTTACCAAGTAATGCTGTAGACATACCTATAAAGCTTTCTGTAACTTTTCTGAGGCTCACTGCTACAGACCGATAGGGAGAAATTAGGCCTGAGGTCTCTAAAGGAGGAAAAGAAACAGGTATGTGCTGGGCAGCACTTGAGAAGGGGAGTTTTTTCGTATTGTATTTTTTTTCCTGTTGATAAATGTACTGGGAAGGAAAATGTTAAGGTGTAATTCCAGATGGTTAATTCCTTGGCAGGTTTGGGGGGATTTTATAATTTGTGTGTGTGTGTTTTTTCCCCTCTGGAACATCCTCCAAAATCTAAAAAAGATCCAGTATCTTGTGAAAAGATCTTCTCAATTTAGAAACTCTTTGCATTGCATATGGAAATGATGGTACTGCTAATTACTAACATGATGTTAAGCTGTATGAGGGTTAAACTTAGAGCTTTTGATATACTAGTGAGTTCCAATCTTCAGCTTAAGCTTACAAGAAACTCTACTAAGATATTTTTGATTCCCCAGTGAAGGTGGTGTTTTCAAGGCTCATCTTACTTTTCCAAAAGACTATCCACTGAGGCCGCCAAAAATGAAATTCATCACAGAAATCTGGCATCCAAATGGTAAGAAATGTCAAGTTTCAATTTCTTTTTGCAATTAAGAGCTAAAATGCGGTGAAGACAAATTGATGTGTTTCTGTTCATGTTAGAAATATGAATCTCTGCATTTACTTTGCCATCTTCATAAAGAAGTAATAACCATGGTAGGGTTTTTAATATTGCTGGTCTGAGACTCCTAAAGTATTTTCAGAAACTACTGAAAACAGCTTCTTGAATTCTTGGTAACTGTTCAGGGATATTTTTTTTCCCCTTAAGTGTGAAATTCTCATCTGAGGAGAAACTTGACTTCTATAGCTGCCTTTTGTTGTACCTTCAAATATTTCATCTTGGTATTACTAACTTGGCAGTCAATATAGAAGGCCCAGTAAAGCATGAAAGGAAACAACAGCATCTTTTAGTCCATCCAAGAAGTTTCCTCCTAATGTTTCTCTTATTTATGGGCTGCTGGACATGGATGGGAAGGTAAAATAAAATGGGAGGAGGTTTTTACTGGGAAGGAGGAATGCTCCTCAGTTTCTGAAGTCATTATTGAAGTCATAGTTGTTGAAAGCTGGGAGGAGACCAGCACAGTGCTGCCATCATAAGGGATAGATTATTTTGATGCTGTGCAAGTTTCAGCACTGGAAATACCAGAGTACTTGCCAGGCTGGTTTCATTCCAGCAGCTTAAATCATATTCCAGTATATTGCAGTAATATCCAGGTGATGCTGTTGCTGTGGAAAAAGAATTGACTCTCTAGTTTGCTGAACTCAACAGAAAAAGCTTTAGTGGAAGCTTGTCTAAATAATCTTGAAAGTTGCAGCATGATGTTAGAATCAAGTTCTTCTTCCCCATGTGCCCTCTCTGTCAGAGGTCCAGCAATAATAACAGACAAAAGCCCTATTTATTACAGATCGAGTTTTGTAATAGTTAATTACTTTGCTTTTTTGTAAAGCGTCTTCACCAACGTGTTTTCAGACTAGCAGGAGTGAAGATTAACAGTTCCATAACTGTCCTGAAGAAATGCCAGCATGTTGTTCATTACTGAAATATGCCTTGTTCTATTTTGTAGTTGACAAGAATGGCGATGTCTGCATTTCAATTCTTCATGAGCCTGGAGAAGACAAATATGGCTATGAAAAACCTGAGGAACGCTGGCTTCCCATTCACACAGTGGAAACTATAATGATTAGTGTTATTTCTATGCTGGCAGATCCCAATGGTGATTCTCCTGCTAATGTTGATGCAGCGGTAAGATTTCTTTTTTCTTGGGCTGCCAACTGTCTTTGGTGTTGAAACCTAAGCCTGCAATGGCGTTTTGCTTCTAGTTTGTGCAAGTGATATAATAACTCCTGCTGGATTGTAGATCGTGTCCTCTTCACATTAACCAGAACATAATTGTCGGGGTAATAATCAGCAACTCATGTGCTTTATTCTAAGCTGCTATCAGGATGTCTTCCACTGGGTTTCCAAAGTTCAAGTTTACTGCAGCAACACTATTTAGCAGCTACTAAAAGATACTTTGTCTGCTTTCATTAATTTCTAGTTTTAAGTGGCTCTAGAGAATAAGGTGTTACAGGCAAGTCACAGCGTTATGGGAACAGGGGATATAGCTGCTTCATGGAAAAATGAACTATGCGTGTTGGAGAACTGTCTCGTTGAGTGGGAGAAAAGTGAGGAACCAGAGCCTCAACAGACATTGTAAGAAGCAGATAGAACAGTTCATGACCTAAAATAAGAGTTTTGGAGAGATTGCTGAAATATAACAAGGGCAAGTGTAGAGTCTTGCATCTGGGTAGGAACAACCCCAGGTTCCAGTATAAGTTGGGGAATGAGCTATTAGAGAGAGAGCAGCGTAGGGGAAAGGGACCTGGGGGTCCTGGTGGACAGCAGGATGACCATGAGCCAGCACTGGGCCCTTGCGGCCAGGAAGGCCAATGGCATCCTGGGGTGGATTAGAAGGGGGATGGTCAGTAGGTCCAGAGAGGTTCTCCTGCCCCTCTGCTCCGCCCTGGTGAGACCACACCTGGAATATTGTGTCCAGTTGTGGCCCCTCAGTTCCAGCAGGACAGGGAACTGCTGGAGAGAGTCCAGCGCAGGGCAACAAAGATGCTGAAGGGAGTGGAGCATCTCCTGTGTAAGGAAAGGCTGAGGGAGCTGGGGCTCTGGAGCTGGACAAGAGGAGACTGAGGGGTGACCTCATTAATGTTTACAGATATCTAAAGGGAGAATGTCAGGAGGATGGAGCCAGGCTCTTCTCGGTGACAACCAGTGATAGGACAAGGAGTAATGGGTTCAAGGTGGAACACAAAAGGTTCCATTTAAATTTGAGAAAAAACTTCTTCTCAGTGAGGGTGACAGACACTGGAACAGGCTGAGTGAGCTTTTAGAATTCCTGAATATTGTAGTTTTTCAGTGACTGGCTCAGTGATTGTAAGCAAATTTAGGTGTTGACTAGGTGGCTAATGTCTGGAAGCACCAAGAGTCTTCCTAGAACTTGTACATTGTTATAGGACTGATATCTAAAAGCTGTCTATTCCATTACAGAAAGAATGGAGAGAAGACAGAAATGGAGAGTTTAAAAGAAAAGTTGCCCGCTGTGTAAGAAAAAGCCAAGAAACTGCTTTTGAGTGACACTTATTCAGCAGCTAGTAGCTTCACTTTTTTCAGGGTAAGTATCCTTCTAAAGACAAGTCAGTTACTTGAATTAAGGATTTCCTGTGCAAGCATAGATAAACTCTTTTTTTTTTTGTATGCCAGGGAAGAACTTCCTCAACTAGCCAGTAACTGCCCACTCTAGCTTTGCAAAGCAGAGCTTCATGTTGAAGCTGCTCTTTCTTAGTAGTTAGTTTGGCAAATAAACTTCTCTGGAAGCTCAAAACTACTAGTTAGCTTCAGTGTACAAAACTTGTAGGGGAAAAAATACAGTGCTGTATGTAGTTTAAAGAGGTGGTACTATCTGAAAAAACAGAACAGCTTACTAAATGTTCCTGCTTGTTGGTTTTTCTTCACCAAGGTTGTACAGGAGATACTTCTGTAGGAATTGTGGGGGTTGGGGAAGGCTCCATCTGTGACCAACTAGTACCACAGTATCTCTTCTCTGCAGAAATGCTTTGATTGAAAGGAGCTTTCTCCAGTATAGAGAAGCATGAAAAAGCCTAATACTGATCAAACGACTGAGTAAAGGAACTAAATGTCTTGTACAACTGCCTGTAAATAAAGTGTGAGAATTGTTAATGCAGCTGACAATCTTTTTCTGTCTTAAAGAAAGGGAGTAACTGTGAGTAATGCTCCAGAGTATCCTTAATTAACCTCAGCTCTGTTGCCATGTTAAACTTGGCCATAGTGAAACAATGCTCATGACAAATATCTAAA
The DNA here is from genome assembly GCF_963082525.1 of Nesoenas mayeri. NCBI lineage: Eukaryota > Metazoa > Chordata > Aves > Columbiformes > Columbidae > Nesoenas > Nesoenas mayeri. The sequence goes on along the minus strand of NC_137569.1, from coordinate 7,388,130 downwards.
TAATTGGCTGTGTTGCTTTTCCAAGTCCTGGTGACTCTTCCTAAGTGAGTGATGGGCAGTGAATTGGATGAGAAGGGGTCACATAACTGGTTTCAAACAAGCAGAGTCTGAGTCGGTAGCTGTGGTGTTATTGCGTAGTGAAGCCCTACGATGTCATTTTGTACCGCACTTCCCTGTTGAAGCAGCATCCGTTATTCACAGTAAGAAATGTGTGGACTTTTCAATGACAAATCTACGAGTGTTTAGCTGTACGTGTGAACAATCAAACACACACTGTGTGCTTGACAAGCAACATGAGTAACAGGAGCCTCAAAGTCTGATAGTTGAGCTGGATACACACTGTGCTGAACTAGTCTTTCTCAGGTGATGATTTTATGCATCTTCTCTTTAGAGGTATGTAAAGCTCTTGTTCAAGTAATTATCGTCTTCCTTGAGCTTGAAACACTATCTTTAAAATAACTGAGGATGATGAGGGAGTTTATTTTAATGACTGTGATTTCTTTGTAGGTCTCCAAATGAGAAACATGGCACTGTTTTTTTCCTGCACTCTACCCACCTATTGCTGGACTTCTGTTGTTACAAGTTGGCAAACACTGGCTGGAACTGGGCTGCAATAAAACATGCCAGTTATCAATGCTGACAAGAGCCTAACAAGTGCCAACACAAGATGATTACGCATTTTGAAATCTAATGAACTGCTTTAACCTTCAGGAAGAATTGTAAAGATGTGTACATAGCACAACATGATCCGGATAATATATATACTGTTCATGTACATCCACAAATACACATTGTACCAAATAATGCTGTCTGTAGTTAGGAATAGAATCGTGTAAATTCTAAAGATTTTAGCAGGTTTTTCTCTCCCTATTCCTTGTTTCCTATCAGTTTAAACAAAAAAAAGGAAGGAAAAAAAACACACACAAACACCAACTTGTGAAGCATGTCAAAGTAAAACCAATTAGGATCAACTTGTTTTCTTTGTTTTTTCCCACTTTAATTTTCCTTTGACCCACTGAGGCTTAATTAAAATATTTTGCTTATTAAAATTTAGTATGTTGGTTTTGGAAGTGTGCTCCCTTTTATTTCCCTCATTGGAACTTAAAATTTTTCCTAATTAAACCCTGAAAGGATTTGCTATTAATTACTTGTGTCTTCTTTTATGATAACCTTTGCAGTTTCAAAGGTGCTGGCTTTTTTTTTCTTCCCACCCCTTTTTTTAAACCCAATTGCACATTCTTCTTGAATTGGGTATAGCAATAAACCTGGCCATGGAGCACCCTTGAGCAGCCTGCTGGTTTTTAACTTCCAAGGCTCTTGAGCGCTTTCATTTGGAAGTTCAGTTGACTAAGTTAGTCCAAGATAGGAATGAGCTGCTTTTTATGGGTGATTTGGGGTTTTTTGCCTTTTTTTCATTGCCTGTTTGTGGGGCAGGGTGTATGGGGGGAGGCTTGTTTTTCCTCAAGGTTGAGTTCAAGCATGCACATCTGTAGGCTTTTCAAATGACTAACTGCTGGGTTTGGTATCAAAAATAGTTTCCCTCCTTTTCTCTCTTCTGTGGCCCTTCATATTCTTTGCCTTCTACTTCAGAGTTTTCCTCACCTAATGTACAAAGAAAATTGCGATGTATATTTTCATGTAATTTGATTTTTGGAATTCTGTCACCTTCTGTAGTGAGTTCTTCCAAAATATAATTTTTTCCAATAATAATGTGTCAAACTGGCTGTCTTGAGTATCTAAATAGGAAGAGTAACTGCTGTTGGAGCACAACTGACCTGAACATCTTCAGCAACAAAACATTGGCAAATGTGTTGAATTTTACATACTGTATTTAGTCTTGAAATAATGAAAAAGCAAACAAAGCACACACACAACCCTTTCTTCCTATTGTACTATCTTTACTCCTCCACTGAGCAAATACTAATCTTGGAGTATCTAGTAATAAGAGTTTTCCAAGCCTGTCTGCAATACCTTTCTACCAAAGAAACTTTGTAGAGGAACTTGCAACTACTTGCCTGTTCTCTGTTCTGTCACAGGTTTACCACAGCTTTTAACAGCACAGAGTAACCCACTAGTAAATCAGGAGTTCTAGCATTAACGTGTCATCTTGTAAGAAGCCATCAATAGTAATTTGCTTGCTGTCTGCACTTGGCTTCAGGTTGCTGTGCCACGTGCATATACTGAAGGGGATATATTATATTTCAGGTTTCTTGAGGGGTGGGCTGGGCTGAAGGAGGTGACAGTTACTAGTTACCAGCCCATATGGGACCAAAAAAGCCATTTAGGAAGTATGCGATGACTTGCAAATAAAAGTATTGCTTCTTCTACAGGTGCTTTAGATAAACATAAATGTGTTTAATGTCCATATTTACATATTTAGTAACTAATTATTTTGAGAAACCGTTAGTTACATTTGCTTTTAATTGGATAGCCTGCTCTTGTAGGCAGATGTGTGCTGTTGGTGCCCAGACACAATAGCTCGTTTTTAGTCCCTGCTCAAGTGCTTGTCTGAAGTTGCTTGAGAGGGGGTTTCTTGCCCACCAGCTGGCTCCCCTTTTTCGCTTGTCAAAGAGCTGGGACTGCAGACTGTCGGTGACATGATGCCATTCTTTCCACAAACAAAACATTGTAAACCTAGCAGGGGATTTCTTCCCCTTTTCCACAGTGTTTCTGAAGCGCTGGCAGCAGTTCAAGATGATCGTGTTCTCTGTTTTGTCTTCCAAAGTAACACAGTTCACAACTGACTCATCTGTAAACTTCACAAAACAGTTTGAAGCTTTTTTTTTGTCATTTGTTCCCCAGAAGAGCTGTTTGTTTGTTCATTAAGGGGGGTAAGCCTGGAAACGTTAGTCTTGCATCGGTGCTATGAAAGCACTGTGAATTCCACAGCAGCGTTGTTTCCACTCTTTGTAAATTATTCAAACATAACCTCGCTTCTGTTTGGCTTACCCAGATAGTTTGTGATTCTACATGAATTGGATATTCAAAGGAAGGAGTGTTACTGTACAAGCTGCAGGTACGGCTGATGCCCAGGGACTTAATGAAAGAGGCAGTTCAGGGTCTGGTGCCAAATGTCCAGGTTGTGGAGCACCTCAGGCAGGCATAGAAATGGCCTATTTAATTCCTCTGCCATCACAATTGGCCTTTTGCTTGTTCTTGCCTCACATGTGAAAGGAATCTGGCTGTGTGGGTAACTGATATGACCAGAAATTTCTGCTTAGCCTCAAGGTAGGAACACCATTGAAGAAATGCGGTACGTACAAGTAGTACTAGAGTACCTGGTGAACCACCAAATAAACCAGCATTCTTACCCAGTTTCACTTGTACCAAGATTTCAGATCTAGTTTCTGTATTTTTCAGTGTACTGGATGATTAATTACACTTTTTCTGGTTTTCTGGAGGCTTGAAATTATGGCTTTTTGTGGTGTTATTTCTGCCAACACGTGGTGGCCTGCTTTCCAGATAACACTGCATCACTGGGGGAAAAGCCAAAGAAAAACATGGAATTTTAATGAAGTACTATGGCCATCCTAATTCCTTTTTTACGTTTCTCCACGCTGCCCCATATGCAGAGACCTCTGTAAAAATCAGAAGGGCTGTTAATTCTAAAATTCTTTCCTGCTGTGCTGCCTCGAAAACACTGAAACTAGATGATCAATAAATGGAGAATGTTAATTCTGAAGTGCTTATAAGTGTATTTTGTTATTTTGGTAGGCTGATGGGGGGTGGACTTTTGTGTCTGTACCATCTGGTGCACTGCTACGGTGCAAACAGGGGAACACCACCAGCCTTACAATTCCTGCAAACTCACGAGTGATTTCAACCAAGCCAGAAGGTGCTTGGGATTTCAAGGGATGCTGTAACAAGATGGGTTCTTGCCCAAGAAAATCCTCAGCAAAAGAGATTCCCCAGATTGAAAACAGCAGGAGCTTGACATCTGATCTCTGTTGTTACTCAGAAATCCAACTAAGACTAGATCTGATCAGGCAGGAATAAGTTTCCTTGCAGTTCTCAGGGTGATGAATAGCACCCATAGAGCCGTGGTGTGTCAGCTGTGTAGCAAAGTTGTACACGTTTGTCACTGAGCTGTGAAAGATGAGATAGTGTTTCGTGATGTGCCCAGGAATGAGTCTGGCTCTCCTGGGCTAAGGCCCAGTTCTGCTTTTGCTGGTTTACCCAACAGGTACCGATTAAGATACAAGGCAGAGCAGCTTTTCAAAGTTCACTCAATGGCAAAGTCAGGAGAAAAATACTTATGTACAACAATACTGTGCATAATGTGTTTAAACGTTTGAAATTAGCTCTTTAAAGCTGACAAAAAGCTGTTGGATCAGTGTAGAATATTTTGCTGTTTCTGCTGTATCAAGGCAGGAAAGATCACGAGCCATGAACACAGTGGAGGGTCAGCTATGTCATACACACAGCTTGAGAAAATGATGTTCATGTTACTTGTTCGTTGTTTTACTTGTTTCGACTCTCGGCCACAATCTTCACGCACCAGGCACAGCTCTAGTTGCCAGGACTGTTGCCTCTGAAACAAAGCCCGTAACTGAAATAACGATGATTACAAGGGGCACGGCCCAGCGTTCCCCAGCGCTCCCGCCATTGACCATCACCCCGTTCCGCAGCCCACGCGAGGCTCCAGCGGCAATCTCCCGGGCCACGCGCCTTATACACGTGGGGGACAGACACCCCAGGGCGGCTCCAACCGGCCGCCTCCTGCCCGAACGCCTCAGGGAGGGTCCCGCCGCGTCCCGAGGGGCCGGGGAGCGGGCGGGGCGGGCTGGCTCCCGAGGGCCGTTCCCTCGCTGAGGCGGGAGGGGCCGCCGGTATAAAGCGCTGCGGGGGGAGCCCGGCCCGGGGTTCCCGCCGAGCGCAGGCGGCGGCCGGAGCCGGGGCGGGGGTTACGCTGCTCTCGCGAGAGCGCCGCGTTCGGGCAGTAGCGGGCGGGCGCGGCTCTCGCGAGAGCTGCGGCCCCGGCCCCAACATGGCGGAAGGTAAGGGGGGGAGCCCGGGCGGGGCCGCCGGGAGCACGGGGAGCGCTGGGGCCGGGTTCGCTGCTCTGCTCGCAGGGAGCCGGGGGCACCCCCAGGGTGGGCTCCGCTGGGTGGGAGCGGGCGGCCCTGCCCGCGGCGGGCGGGGCGGGTCGCCCCTCAGGAGAACGTGAAATGGCGAGGGGGGCTCTGCCCTGGCTGGGGCCGCGGGCTGGCACCCCCGGGGGTGGGACGGGCGCCTTTCCCCCTCAGAGGGGGGAGTTTTAGCTCCCGATTGCTGGGGAGCCCGTCGGGACGCCCCCTCCCCTGTCTCGGCGGCGGGGCGGGCGCTGCGGAGCCGCTGCCGGCGGGACGGGGCGGAGGGTTCGCGCTGCAGCCGGCGGGTCCCCTGCTGCCAGGAGCCCTGCTGCCAAACGGCGGCTCTGATGGGCTCTGTAGAACTCCTAGGCTGCTTTTTGTTGTTTATTTTGCTTGGGGGCTATCAGTTGCACCATTGCAAAATCAATTGAACCGAGGTAATGGGATTTGACAAAAAAAAATCGAGTCCTTTACAGCCCCGCTCGTTTCTGCACAACAGAAGCTTCCTCTTTTCTTCCCTGGAGGAAACTGAGTCGGCAAACTGAGCTAAAATGCCCCAAGTTACAAAGGAAATGAAGGCTCCAGCTTCCAATCTTAAAAGTGCAGCATTCAGCGCTTGAAGTGCAACTCTTGGGCAGTGGTAGAATTTTAAAACCACTTGTAGAAGATTAACCAGGATGTAGCAGATGCTGATCTTCTGGCATGCATCAGCTGGGAAGATGCTGCATCAAGCTGGTTTAATAAATCCTTAGATCGGCTCCTAACTTTGCGTGTGCTCAAACACCACAGTTTTGTATTTAGCTGTTTATTAGGGTTGCTTTCAGGCCCTGGTTACATAGTTCTGGTGGGCATTAGATGTCGAAGATCGCTTCAGGTGGTGAAACTTTCCACACTGAGACCCTCAAGGATCTGAGGCTCAAATTCCAAGCCCTGCTCTGCAGAATGAACCTGCAGTTGAAGTGTGTCCTATATCAGACATCTGTACTTTGCAAAGATTCTTTCCTAATTCAAGTAATTCTCTGATCTTGTGGCTCAAGAAAGTACATGACCAATGAGTGATCCTGCATGTCCAGGAGTAATAGCTGGAGTTGTTGCTCTCCCCACTCAATTCCTTATGATATCTAGGTGGAGGTTGTGGCCCTTCAAACAATGTACCTGTCTGCAACAACACTCTTCTAGTTAAGAACTGATGGTGTTGGAGAGTCAGCTGAAAAGTGAAAGCTTCTTAAGAGAGGGAACTTGTCCATCTGGTCATCAGCTCATAAGCTGAGTCCTTTTTCTTATGAAAGTGTTGCTTCTGTGTGCAGAAGTCCTGAATTAGATATATTGCAATTACTAGCTACGAATTGATTGAACAGCTCATAAAGACAAGAGCTTTTGTAATTTCTATAAGAGTTCTGTACTACCAGATACCAGGTTATGTGCAGGCTTGGCTGAAAACTGTTGTGTTAGTGTTTGAGTGAGAGCAGCAGCAAGTGTGCCGTAGTGCTCTGGGGTGGTTGTCATGTTAAAGATCATAAATGTGCAAAAATGATGATGAGCATGAAAGCGGTAACTTGCCCAGCCTTAGGAAGATGGGGTCAGTGTGGGGCAGTGGATGAAGGACTTGTCTGGAAGGAGCTAAGGAAATAATACATTTTTCTGAAATATTTCACTCTGGTCCACTTCACAAGTAGACAAAAGCTTATCCTTATTGCTTCTGTGACTGCTCTTGATGGGTGGGATGGACAGTGGTTCCACCAGACCCTCCCTCCAATGTTTGGTGTGCGCTCTCTGTCACCTCACTGCTTGTTGCCTGCCTACTTACCTCATTGGGCTCTGCTGTCTAGTTGCCGTTCAGTACTTTTATGCATTCTCTTGTAATAAAATGACAGTAGCCTCTTTAAAGCATTTTATATGGAATATAAAGTTCTGTCAGTTCATGAGGTGCTAGTTGGGCTGCCAGAGATCTGTTAACAAACGCTGCTTTTCTCGTCTGGCCATCTGGTCACTCAGTACCTGCCCTAGGAGCTCAGAAAGGAGTCACTTTGTGTAGACCTCTCTGCTGAATCCAGGCATCCTGTTCACTGATGCATGCAAATCCATGTTCAGAATGATAGAATTGTATATTTAAGCAAGAGACTTGGCCTCGCTGGAAGATACCACTGTTTTTTCAGTCTTTTCATGCGTGGATCTTCATTAGATGTGTGAATGAGTGCAATAATTGTACATTATAGGGAGTCTTCAAATGAATGGTCATAGGTAAATACACGTGCTGTCAAAATTGTCAGCTTAGAGATACAATGCTCATTTTGCATGGATTTTTTTTTTTAATTGATAACATCCCCCTACCCTTGTTCAAGTTTGAGGACTGTAAATAGTAGCACCACAGCTCCAGGTTTACATATTTGAACAGAGGTGTTACTTCTGCCTGAGTGGGTTTTGCTTTCAAAGCAACAGCACAATGTGAACTCTTCAAATGAACGGTGTACAGGGAAAACTCGAGGCTGTGCTCCTTTGCAGTCAGTGTTGATTAACTGGGCATTGAGGATTCTTGAGCGTGCAACTGAAATGTGCTGTAAGATCAAATATTGTCCACAAGCATGCGGTAGTAGCTACTACACAACTGGTGTGCCTGTTGTGTAGAATAAGGGAAAGTGTTACTTTACAACTCTTGCAATTCTTACAGTAAGCAAATACTCTTCAGTCTCTCTCACTGGGGTTATGTGAAGCATATGCTGTCAATCTGGAAACAAGATTTCTCAAAGCTTCAGGTCTCTGAGGTACTTTCACTGCCAGGAGTGGTTGTCCTGGATTGCCCTGAAGCAGCAGTAACAAGCTTGATTGTCGGTTATGCATAAAGCTTAAGCTGCTGATGCGGGAAGGTTTAAAGTAGTTCTGCTTTGTGTCCTGTTGACTTCAGAGTAATTTAAAACTATTGAGCTGACTTTGGTAAAATGACAGCATTCGAGGTTTTACCTTTTGGTACTGGTTCTTTCTTCCCACCTTCACACTCATTGCTTGGCTGGAAGACGTAGCGTTTCTTGAAGATGATATATGCTATGAGGTTCAACAGGCAACTTCTTATTTTCAGCATTTGAATTTGTGCAGCACCTAAAAATGTCACTATATGAATGATGGTGGTGTTCATATGCTAATTTTTGGCACGGTTGTCAGTGTCTCTCAGCGGTCACTCTTGGCTCCTGCTTTGTGCCATCCTTGCATCTTCCTTATGAATCAGTGGGGAAGGAGCTATTGCTCAAGATGTCCTTCTAGTTCTGGGAACGCTGAAATGGCATTTGTCTTCAAATAGAATACAGCAGGGTTTCAAACCCTCTTTGAGGGTTGATGTGGTATTGATAGCAAAATTCTGAAATTGCAGTATATTTCAATAGAATAAGGAAACTAACCCGAATGATGATATCTGTAGCCTTTAAAGAACGAAGCTAAACAAACAGCTGTTGAAGGAAGTGCACTGCCAAAGTGGTATTAATTGAAGGGTAAAATAGGCTAAATTACCTTCTGCTTATCCATTACGGTAGTTGTTAAGTTAAAAGGCTTGTGAGGAAGCCCTTGGGCTGCAGCAGTCCATGGAGGAAAGGCTGAAAGACAGTTCTGTCTGCAGCTGAGCTCCAGAAGGATGCTGAGCCCTGGGAACCTGTGCTGGAGCAAGGCCAAGGTCAGCTCTGCTGTTGAACTTTTCTACAGAAGCAAGAAGAAAACACTGGTCAATAGAGTTCAGTTTCTCATTGTTTGTAGTAGTGACTTACATTTAGTAAATATTTGAGAATAAAATCTTGAACAACAAATTCCTGGCTGGTAGGGAGGGATCTTGTAGGAACTTTCCCACTTAAAATAATTGGTTAGCTTCCCGATTTCTCCTCTCATTTTAGGACTGGTTTTGGATATGTACCTTCTTTGGAAAATCAATTTAGGGATGGAGTGGGATGTTAGCTACATGTTGTTTATGCACAATGTTAGCTACATATTGTTTATGCAGCTAAGCCATAAATAAATATTCAGAAACTGGACTGTTTTTAAGCACCTGTACAGATGTTTCTTTCCAGCAGCAAAGTAGAGGTTTTTGTGTACAGGTGGCCTGGGTTGGGTTCAGTGAAGTACCTCAGCACAGCATCTTGTGGAGTGACCACCAAAGTGCAGAGGGATGGAAATAACACTTGGTCAGGGATCTGATTCCCGGGTGCTGTTGCTGTGCTACTCCTGAGTTAAAGTGACTTTGTTTATAAGGGGCTTCTATCACTGTGTTCTGATGAGGTATTTTATGTGTTTATGGCTAGCAATGATATAAAAGGTTTAATAGTGGAAGTGAGATGCTCAAGTAGGGTGGGAGAGACTATTACTGGCGTCTCACATGATAAACTGGATGCGTAACGTGCTTGTAGGATTAAGTTACCCTAACAAAATACAAAAAAAAAAAAAAAAAAGGTATGTGATGTCTGAACCTTGTGATAACACTGTTTGCTTCTGCAGAGGAGGTGGCCAAGCTGGAAAAGCACCTGATGCTTCTCCGCCAGGAGTATGTAAAACTGCAGAAGAAACTCGCTGATACGGAAAGGAGATGCAATCTGCTGGCTGCCCAGGCCAACCAAGACAGTGCCAGTGACACCTTCATCACTCGACTTCTTGCCATTGTAGCTGAACTCTATCAGCAGGAGCAGTACAGGTGAGAAATCCCCCTTTGAAGAAAAGGGCATTACAGGAACCTTTAACTTCATTGACTGCAGTAGATACTAGTCTTAGACAAGAAAAATTATTTCCCTACTACCTGATATGAAGAGGGTCCTCAGCTGTAATTGCAAGTGGAAGAGCATCCTTAAGGTAGCATACTGAATCCAATTCTTGACTCGAGCTCTAAATAGAAATTAATCTCTGAGACTGACATTTAAGACAAATTTAAACAAAACTATCCATTTTCACTGTCAGCAGCAAAGCTCACTTTAAAATTACTTCTGTCCAAACTGATTTCTACTAGTTGATGGATTAATTGCACAATGTATCGCTAACAGCTGGGAAGTGCTCCTTTCTTGAAAGAATGGCTTTGAAGCCAGTTCTGTATTCCTGTTGTGTGTAAAGAGATTAGACTGGCTTGTCTGGTTGTGTGATGTAACAGGTCTTGGATAGTGACATGTGTGACTTAGTAGTATAAATTGTATTGTGTCTTTGAGTCTCAACATGTGGCAATGGTTTATTTTCCATAGGCACATTAAAAATCACCTTCAGTACTATAGGTCCCTTAACTGATTTATTTCTGAGCTTACAGTGACACTGATCAGTTTCTTTGCTGTTAGTGAAAGCAATGCCAATATAGTATAAGAGTTCAGTCATGTAAGGGGAAAGTATGTACTTTTGATTAAAGTTTACTTCCCCTAAAATCTCTCATAAACCTCTCCGAGAAAAAACTGTACACCTGGCAAGAACTTATAGCATGCTGGGGAAATGATTTGTTAGGTGGCAAGTATCAGAATAGCCAGATCACTTCATTTTTGTTCAGCTTTGGAGTTTTAAAGGCATAGAATAGTGGCCTACTCATAAAAGGGGAAAGGAAGCAAATCCTTATGCAAGCTGTGTTAAGTAACATCTCTGTATTTTGTACTATAACCTATAGCATTTCTTTGATTTAGAGAATGGTCTGGAAAATACACCCACACAGAGCATTTACAAACTATTTTAAAATAAGCAAGGCAGGTACTTTCTAACTACAAAGGATAACCTGTTAAAGGGATCAGAATGAAATCCAAGTGTTTTTGACAGCTGGTCTCCTGGGAACTGGGGATTCTTGGAGTCCGCCTTGTGGACTACTGTCAAACATCATTTGTTCTCTTGTTGGTCTTGCCTGAAACCATTGGTGCTTAGTTGAGAGTACGGACACTGCAACATATTTAACCTCAAGATTGTTGCATTTTCCTATATTCTACAATAGTTCCCTTGCAGTTTATTTCAAAATGATTATAAAAAAGGCAAACAAACACTTTAAATATTAATGACTTGCTGCATTTCACCCTAGAAAAGTAAAAATTGTGTCATTTGGCAACATGTTTTACTTAACCAATTAAATATGTTTTGATGTCTCAAACCACTTGAACCTAAATGTGGATACCAGGCCATGGATAGTATGGAGATGCTGAAACTGTATGTATCTAAGCATAGGGGAAGTCTGCATTGTACATGTATGCGTTGTTTTTTCTCATGTCAGTGATCTGAAGATAAAGGTTGGGGACAAGTGCATCAGTGCTCACAAATTCGTCTTGGCGGCGCGCAGTGATACTTGGAGTCTTGCCAACCTTGCGTCAACAGAGGAGCTGGATCTGTCAGGTCAGCCATTGCTTAGTAGTATATGATGTTTCGATTGTCCTCAGGATGACCAATAAAAGGGCCTGTTGGGAAAAGGTTCCTTGTGTGCATTTTAAGATTACTGCTGTCCACAAAAAGTGATGCTTAATCCATGGATTATGGAGCTCTGTCTCCGAAGCATGGTTAGTACGCTTGTGAACTTGGCACTGGTGGTGGTTAAAACAATAACCTACCTTCTTTCTCTTTAATGAACAGGGTTGAGAATGGTGGCCCGTTTGTCTTTTCTAGACGTAATGAAAAATCTATATGGAGGAGCTTGACTTCTTCCTTTCTAAGGACAGGGCTTTTTGAGGTAGTGTGCACAATTACTCTGAGGTGTGTCATGGAAATACCTTGCTGCTTGTTAACATAGTGTGTGGGGGAAATGAATACAAATATACAATGTTACTAAAGTTATTCGCTTTGACACATTGATACCTTTGCAAAATAGGTGAGGAAGAGAGGTTTTCTAAAAGAGTCATCTACAAGACAGTGTTTTGTTCTGCTGTAGCTGTTCCTTGCACGTGCGTACACTGGACAGTATTTCTGCAGGTTGAACCTCTTGACAGGCTTTTATTCTGTACTTAACAATATAGAAGAGTCTTATACAGTTAATTTGTGAGCAATAAAAGCAGGCATGAAGTTAAGCAGGTTTGTTGGCTGGCATGTTGAAAAGTAAGTATTGGCTTTGCTTTCCATGCTTAATCTTATGAATATTAAGTGCAGACAAACTGGAAAGAAGCAAGTCACAGCAAGCTAGTTCTATGAGACAGCATAGGCTTTCTTGTCAAAGGATTTATGGTTCCTTCTGCAACCACAGGAAGACAGATGCCAAGGAGTTTTTAAATTGAGTGCTATGCTAACAGAAGATTATCACCAAAAAGCTCTTAAGTTAATTGTAGTTTTGTTGGAAGTGACAGTCCATAGCATTTCTAGCTCCACATTCAAGCTAGTCTGAGAATCTCAAATGTAACTGCAGGCTTGCATGTTTAACAACGCAAATATTTCCTATTATAGAATGGTGCTTAAAATAAGTGCTACTAAATGATACTTTCCACTGTGTAGAATTGAATTTATTAGAAAATTTTATAAATGGCCCAGGATTAGGTTATGAAATAGTTGTAGCAAGTGACAAGCTGTTCCCTAAAAACTCATGGTTTTCTTAACTTACAAGTTCCTATGAGAACCTCTTCAGATTGACTGAATCCAAACTTTAAAATAGAGGCAGCATTTGAAGTTGAGTGTTTTCAGAGTTCATGTGATCTGCAGAAAAGCAGAAAAAGATGAACACATTGTCTTGTTGGGAGGGAGAAGACAAACTCTGATCAACACCAAGGTACAAGTCAAGTAGGTTTTCTGATTGCTTCGAATTCAGCAAAAGATACCTGGCTTACTAATGCCTCCTGTTTCTTAGGAGGCAGTCTGCACACTGTGCCAAGTACTACTTGGTACTCTGCAAGTAATCTGGGGTAACCCTCCATGTAGAGGGGATGTTTTAGGATGGGTATTTCAGTGTCTTAAACAAGTGTGCTTTTGATTTAAAAAACAAACAAAAGAGCTGGAGGGACTAATGCTGTTTTTCTAAATGAATTTATTGTGATTGGTCTGTTATGCTGTGGAGTAATTATCATCTGCATGCTTGTAAGTAAGATCGTCAGTGTGTTTCTGATGGGGTGACAGGTCCCTGGCGCTTGGGCTTCTGTGTCTCCTCTCCTGTGGTGCAGTTTTCTGTTGTTCTTGCTGTGTAAAAAAACATCAGGCTTGGGATCATGTTGTAAACACCCGAAATCTAACCAGCTGCTTAAACTGCATCTTTTATACCTTTCCTATAAATGGTTTCCAGTAGTTTCAAGTACTTTGTAGTAATTGCCAAGGTGCAAGCACCTTCATTGCAATGCAACACTTCTTAACATATGGCTAGAATATAAAAGAAGGGGGATTCTGAAGTGAAAAGGGGATTTGAGCTTGTCAAATGTAGATGTGGATGTAGCCATATGTGAGGGACCAAAGCCTCCAAAGGGGCACCCCTGGCCCCTAAATCTGCCATATTTGTGTAGCAGGTAGGAGATGTTACAGGGATCCCTGTGTTCTGCATGGTGTTCCAATAGAAGAAAGTTTTCCTGTTTTGGTGCCAGCATTGTTACTGGTTTCAACTTCTGACCAGTTTTGCCTCTGTCTTGACATTTTGGTTGAACTAAAGCAGTGTGGTTTCAGTGGGGCTATCATTTTTTTCATGGTAGCTGTGACTTTAACAGCCAGAGAAATAGCAACTGCTTGAATAGGTGATTGTTCTTGGAGTATTTTATTAATCCCTCTTGCTCCCTGTACCAGATGCTGACCCAGAGGTAACCATGGCAATGCTGCGCTGGATCTACACAGATGAACTTGAGCTGAGAGAGGATGATATCTTCTTGATAGAGCTCATGAAACTGGCTAATAAATTCCAGCTCCAGCTGCTTAGGGAAAGGTGAGTCTTGGTAAATACAGTGAATCTTCCTGAACTTTTCAACCTTGTTTGAATAGAAATAAGATGATAGCTGCTGGCAATTGGATAGCATTTTTTTTAAGTTTGCGGTTTTTGGTAATACAGCATGACATTCAAGTGATCACAGGAAATGCAGCCTTGCACTACAGTTAAACTGTAGCAGTATTTCCATAGCTTTTATGTTTACTTTCCAGTTCTTCTCCTAGTCAAACTAATAACCCTAATTTGGTATTAAGAGGAAGTAGAGATTGGTGTATTAGTAACAAATTCTGAAGAGCTGTAAGGAAGGAATGGTTAGAGAATGCTTGCAAGAGTCACTGGTGAGTAGCTTGCAGTATTAAAATGCCACAGGTGAAAACTCTTTAAGTAGCTGTTGGTGGCAACTTTTTTTCATAAAGAAGATTAATGTAACAGTACAATGCTTTGCCACTTTGAGGAGATTAACACCATTCTAGTTGTGGCTACATTGTTATCTTGAATGTACAGAGTGTTCTAAATAACTACTTGGAGTTAGTGAGGAGCCTGAATGTGCAAATTGAAGGCTTTTTAAGTTTTGTACGACTTCAAAACCTTGAATTTGGTCACAGATAAAGTACCCTCTGATAAAATGATCTTTTTCCCAATGGGTGTCTGGGGCTGCAGCAATACACAGTGCTTTTAATCTACCAGTCAACCATGACTCAACATGAAGCAAACTAAACTGCTGTCAGTTCTTCTGACCAAATAAATTGACATCTGTAAAGCCAGTGCTAAAACTGCCTTCAGGCTTTGTACCAACCAGAACTGTCTTCGCGTTGTCCTACCTAAACACTCCTTAGCTGCTGTTTCTTCATAGTAGTCTGGTGGTGTGTCCTCATACCGTATGCTACTAATAAATATTAGATGTCTTGGTAAGTTTCTGCACCTGGACACAAGTATTTCTATTTTGCTTTTTGGTCTTAATATCTACTTGGAGATCACTGGCATTTTGAGCTATTTGAATTTTTTCCTCAAACTCAAGCTAATAGCTTCACACCTATAAAGATCTGATGGATCTACTGTTAAAGTTCATCGCTTCGCTTTATGAAGCAAATAGCTGTATTTGGCATGGCTATTTCTAGCTTTGGCACAAGAGCTGCTTGTGATCACTGTAGTACTTGTAGAGATAGACATCTTTTCTACTTCAGAACAGTGAATGAGCTGCTGTTTGTTCCCGTGGGAGAACTAGGATATCTGTCCTCACTTGCAGGCTCCTGCAGCATGTGGTTGTTTCATGGGACCGTATCTTGTATTCTGCTTTAATAAGAGTCTGCACGTATGGAAACTGTCTTACAGGGTTTCTCATTAAAGTATGTTTGTGTCTTAGCCTTACAGCAAAGCAAGGCCAAGCCTTTTGCTACTGGCATCTAGGAAAAGGAATATGTAGGACTTTGTTACAACATGGGAGAGTGGTTGAAAGCTGTTTCCTGGTGACTAAATACTGGCTTTTCTATTTTGACAGATGTGAAAAAGGAGTTATGTCACTAGTTAATGTCAGGAACTGCATTCGTTTCTATCAGACTGCTGAGGAGCTGAATGCTAGCACTCTTCTGAATTATTGTGCTGAGATAATTGCTAGTCACTGGGTAAGTACCGTCAGAAGGAAGCAAGAAGAAAAATGTTTGCAGAGAATAGGAACTTAATCAGTAGAATTTGGCTTGACTTGCTGTATAGTCTGACCTCAGGAGTATCTCTTGGTTTGCTGGCATTCAAATGTTCCAGTTGGTGTGGGGTTTACATAGGTTCCTGATGCTGTTGAGTGATTAAGGTGACCTATTATACTGACCCTGTATTATCAAAAAGAGCGATAGTGTTGATAAAAAAGCTGTCATATGTGCCTGCCTTGCCACTGGTGTGAGTGAAGTGGCTTCTGCTGAGGCAGGAGTGACTTTTCCCTTCCCATCCTTCTCAGTTATCTTCAATATGTGCTTTTGACACTGTTACTTGGTATTATCTACAAGAGTAGCTCATGATTATATGTTTGAAACAAAGCCTGTTAAACAACTTTCTCTAAGATATTTTATTGTCTTTAGAGATTGTCTGCTGGGTGTCTTGGTGTGAATATGTCTTGTCTGGGGGAAGTAGCTTATAGCCTGCAGAGCTGTTCTGTTCATTGGTAATACTTCACTATAAAAAGCTTCTTATTTTCCTAAACACGAGCCAAACCAAAGGGACTGTATTCTCACAAGCTAGAGGGTTGTTTATCAAATCTGGACTCTGAACTGTTTATAAGTTCATCCATAGTTGGTCTCTGTCTATACAGGTCACAAATCCCAGGCCTGCTTTTACTTCTAAAAATAATCCAAGGAACCCAGGGAAGAGTTTATCTTCTGTAATGAAGGGAGTGACAACAGTCTCGCAACCAACTTGGAAGTTTCACTTGCTCTGATCTTTTGAGTTTGATTAACTGTGTAATGAGTTAGCCTTTAAAATAGGGCTTGTCAACAGCAGACTAGTGAGTGAGGATTTAGGTTATTCTTAATCTAAAATGCATCATCCAGATGTGGGTATTTCTTTGTTTGGCTAATGCCAAAGCAGAATGGAGTGCTTTGATCTGTGAATGTATAGAAGAAATTTTTGTATCTGGACCTGCAGGTCACTCACTTTAACTTTTACCTGCTTCTGGGTCCTAAATTGGGACACTGTGTTCTACCTGGAAATGAGATTGTTATGGTTTAGTCGAATAAGTACTAACTCAAAAGTAAGGTCTTTATACTTCTAATTTCTGTATTTTTATTCAGTTTCTTGAAGTTCTATGGCATTGTTGGTCTTCAACAGCTGTAGGCCCTTTCGTTAAAAAAACCTAATCTATGATTCCAGATAGAGAATTAGTTTAGAGACTAGATGTTAGTCTAATATCTGGTGGAATGCTGGTTTTCTGTGTCTATAGACAAAAGAGAAGAAAAAATTCACTACCTGGTCTTGAAACTAAAATGTGAGATGTACAACTTCCTGAGTTTCCTTCTAGTCTTACAAGGTTATCTTTGGATTTGTTCCAGTTTGTTCTGATGTTATCAAAATGGAGCTTTGAACTGAACTTGTGAACCTCATAACTGCATTGTGCAATCCCTTTTTTATAAACAAAATAGGGAGTATTGCTTACCTTTTTCTTTCTTGCTTC
The DNA here is from genome assembly GCF_963082525.1 of Nesoenas mayeri. Taxonomy (NCBI): domain Eukaryota; kingdom Metazoa; phylum Chordata; class Aves; order Columbiformes; family Columbidae; genus Nesoenas; species Nesoenas mayeri. Next base: position 7,371,104 of record NC_137569.1, on the reverse strand, counting down.
TAGGATGACTTGCGGAAAGAAGACTTCAGTAGCATGAGTGCTCAGTTGTTGTATAAAATGTTCAAGTCAAAGACAGAATATCCTTTGCATAAAGCTATTAAAGTTGAGAGAGAAGATGTAGTCTTTTTGTATCTTATTGAAATGGATTCGCAGGTACAGTGGGACTAACTTGATTTGTCTTCTAGAATTACGTGTTTCAAATAACTGGTTTTTAACTGCCAGTCTGAACCTTGTTATTGATTTGGGTTTTTTTTTGTCACCAGTTCTTATTTGCATGTTTATCATTACCATAGCTACTTCTGTGTATGTAATGGAGGTCTAGCGATAAAGGCTTCAAAAATTCATAATCCAGAAGTGATTCATAATAATTTGAAAACATCTTGCATGCAACAGATTGTATCTAATAAAATCCAATACCTGATATTGCTATGCACATTTAAAGTTGCATGGTATAATAGTCAACTTTGCTGTTTTGTGACAGTTCATCAAACATCGTGTCTTTGAACAAATGCTTTTCCTCTTCTATTGAATGTTTGAAGTAACGGATATTTGTTCTGTTCAGATAAATACTCTAAACAACTAGCAAATAACTTGCTCCCCAGCAAGGGGGAAGAATTATTCAAGTGTTAGTTACCAAGAATTATTCAGCTATTCCTTTAAGATGCCTCAAATCCTAATGGGAAGCTGAGACTGTAGCAGCACTTAGAACCCTTGGGTGCTATCCTAGTTGGGATCTGAGGCATCTTAAAGGAATAGCTGAATAATTCTTCTTAGTACTACATTGAATATGCCTATATGGGCAGCATCTCTACAGAGTGGACTGGCCTGGCTTCCTGCAGGTTAAACTGCTTGCAAACAGAACTCCTGTTTTCTCATTGAAGATGATTTGCATGTGGTGATGCTCATGTTCTGGTGGTTTTCCTGTGGTTGGAATGGGCTGTTCAAGTATTATATTGGACTGGTGAGTGTATCTCTGTTGGTTGACTGATTTTTTTTTTTTTTTGTGTTGTAGCTTCCTGGGAAGCTCAATGAATTGGATCACAATGGAGATCTTGCTCTGGATCTAGCACTCTCTCAAAGATTGGAGGGTATTGCAACCACACTGGTCAACCACAAGGCTGATGTAGACAGGGCAGACAAAAGAGGCTGGAGTCTGTTACATAAAGCCATCCAAAGAGGTAAGAAAATCAGATATGAAGTCAACTTAACTTGCAGTTGTTCCCACTGTGGAATATATATTCCGAAGTCTATTCCAGTGTCACTTTGTAGTTGTTGCTTCAGTTAGCAAACTGTAGTCAAGGGTGAACTTTGTTCTGTTTCTTTTTTTAAACATAAAACCAAACACACTCTTATTTGGGATCTGAAAGCTAGCCTGCTGGCTGGTGAACTCAGTTTACACTAGATAGCATCCAGAAGCAATCTGCTAGAGTATTATCTGCTAAAGGAAGATGTGGGGAGATACTGACAATATTCTGATTTGACAACACAGTCTTTCTGACAAGTAGTTGAACCAAGCATGACAGCCTAGTGACAAATTAAGATGAAGCTTTTTTCTAGACCTGGGCTGAATGCAGCATATGCTGCTTTGTGGTTACTGTTACCAGCAAGGGTCCTCGCTACTGCACAGCAGTTTTAGGGGAGGAAGAACTGACTGGAAGAAGATGAGGAGCAGGCAGAGATGCTTGTATGCCAGTCTGAATATTTTCAAAGCTCTAGTGAATAGTAGCATCGTTATCAGAGCAGAGTCTGAGTACAATTACATTGTTATCTTGAGCTGTTTGCCACCTTAGAGTGGAAAATGCATCTTATGAGAACTGGAGCACAATGGGACTTGGTTGCTGTGGCCACTGTACTCTGAAGGTTTTGGAGCAGCAGCATCTTGGCCTATGGACAAAGTCTGATAAAAATCTGTAGCGAGTGCCTCGTGCTGCTGGTTGCCTGCAGTGATATCTTTGGCAGCTCTGTCTGCTCCAGAAAGCCAAACACAACAGGAACCCTACCTGTGACTGGACCTCATGGGTATTGTAGTGCTACAAATTAAAAGCATAAGTTTATTTTTAACAGCAAGCTCTTTTGGCCTCTTAAAAGTAGTGTAACTTTTGTGAGCTCAAAATACAGCTCCTGACTTCTGCCTTTAATCTCCTGCATATCTGAACAGGGTAATGCTGGTGTCTGATCCCGTGAATGAAACTTCAGCAGCAGGAGTAGGAGACCTTCTAGGCATAGGTCAGTGTTGTGGTGGCTGCAGCCCTAGAAAGCACTAGAAACACTGCAGCAGGCTGCTCCTCATACTCAATACTAGCATTTGTCCTCTAGTTCTAATGTGCGCTTTCAGTCTAAGCTAGAGCTCTGAGAATGAATGCTTGCTTTTCTGTAACCAAAGCTTCAGTGAATTAATCACTGTTAACAATCACATGTTCTGGAAATGGAGCTAAAGCAAATTGTCTGAACTTGCCACATGATTCTTATTTCTTATGATCACTGGAGAGTGGGGGAATGGCAGATATGGAAATCAGAAAATGGCATTTTTATTTTTTTTTGCTGGCAGAGATAATACAACAATCTGTATTGCTTATCCAGGCAAACAGTTGTCTTTGTTCTCCAGTTGTGCATTCAGGACAAGCAACTTGTGAATATGTCTATTTAAAGTAGCCTTTGGAATAAGGGGAATTAACATTATCCTGAAAGCATTCTCTGCATCTTGGTGTTTCGAGTCCAAGGTTTCATGTACTGAAGTGGCTCTAAGTTCTGAGTCCTGAAAAGCTTGCAAGAGGGAGTTGCTAGTAATGTCATGTGTAGTGGGTGCTAACTGTTGAAGCCCTTAACATATATATGTATAATGGGGCCTATATATATATATAATGGGGCCTAAAGTCTCAAGAGCAAAGGCTGTTATTGCTTGTTTATGTAGCAAGACTGAACAGATGATGACTGACTTCAGGGCAGTCAAAAGTGCATAGCTGGAATAGCACCTCTTGTTCAAAAACTACTTGTGTGTTTAGTTTCACGATTTGTCCAATGGTGCATTAAAGCAGCGATGGATTTATCTTGATACAGGAATTAGCAGACTTAGTGTCATAACAAGTAAACCAGCATGTGAACTTGAGCCACGTGTAACCTCTGGGCAAAACACTTTTTCTGAGGGGTTGTTAGGTAATACTTTAATCCTGACTTTGTAGTGAAGTGCTCTTGAAGTTATCTGCTAAGGCATTCTAAGAGCAAACATTTGTAACTAGAATGGCTTTATGGTATAGAGGGAAATTGTGTATCCATTTTCTGGACTTGTGTAAAATATATAGGGTGCCAGCGTGTCGTAATAACATTATTTTGTTTCACAAAAGGAGATAAATTTGCTGCCAGCTTTCTCATTAAAAATGGTGCCCGTGTGAATGCTGCTACATTGGGAGACCAGGAGACTCCGCTGCACCTTGTGGCATCATACAGCCCCAAGAAGCATTTGCCAGATGTCATGGCAGAGATGGCCCAGATCGCAGAGTCCCTCTTACAGGCAGGAGCCAATCCAAATATGCAAGACAACAAAGGAAGGTAAATACTGAGTGAAGTCTGCTACCGGTTTAGTAGATAACTGCAGTCAGTGATGAGATGCAGCCCACTAAGAACCTGCTCAGACCTGTCAGCACAGGTGATCCTGGAAGCAGGAGAGGTGAATTCATGAATCCAGTTTGAGGCTGAATGCTGCCCTGCCGTGACTAAGCCTAGCTGTACAAAGCTGAGGTGAGTTGGTTGTGTTGGAACACATAGCACACAAATAATTTGTCTTTATTGAATCACTGAACAATACAGCAAGTGAACTAAGATGACAAACAGTGTTCCTGAAAGGTACTTTTCTTTGAAACTGTCAGTGAAACTGAAATTATCTTAAAGAGACAGTATCTGCAGCGTGTTTATCTGAAGTATAGGGCTGTAAATTGCTTTACAGGTTATGCTGGGCTCGCAACCAAGTACATAAAATGATGTAGAAGACTTGGAGTGTATCAGCTACTCAGTTCTGATAGGTCAAGCTATTCTGCTTTTTCCTTGAAGGTTAGCTCTTACATTAGGGCAAAGAATTGCTTAATACTAAACAAACTGGAATCATGTCCACTAAAAGGTAGATTGCTCTTTCTTCCAAGGTGTGCTTGTGCCCTCCTTCTGCAAGCAGAGACAAAAGTTCACCCCATAAATCTGTAGGGGCTTGTTGGTCACCATGGTCTAAATATTAAACATCTCACTTATTACTAATGTAACTGTATCTTGCTCCTGTTGCAGGACCCCTTTACATGTGTCAATTGCGGTCAGGAATGAACCTGTATTCAGTCAGCTTCTCCAGTGCAAACAGTAAGTCTCACTTAAATGTAACATACACTGAGGCTACCTTGTACAGTGAAGGTATGAAAACTGGTTTAATAACTCTCTGTGCCTTTTTGCCTCATTATAAGGCTGGCAGCAGGATTGGAATACAGAAATGTAAAGGCTTTGCATAACTTAAGATGCCAGAACAATGCCAGAAGCCAAGTGATTTTTTTGCCCTACTGTAAAGAGGAAGCAAGCTATTTACATCTCTGTTTTTCAAATAGGGCTAGGTGGAATAATGTAGCAATAACTTCATTTGTAGTTGAGCTGAAATGAGTAAAAAGACTCTTAACGTATGAGTATGTTCTTGAGTTCAACTTGAGTGCTGCTTAAAGCTAACACAGGTGACTTAGGGTGATGAAGCAGAATACTTCATTTGACTCAGATTCTTTGTAGTTGAATTTGCAGCTCTTATATGCAGTTTACTCCAATACAAGATGATTTGCCTATTTGTCATGTTTAGGAGGAGCCCAAATCTACCAGGGCCATGCTTCTCCTAGGAGCAATGAGCTTACATCTTGTAGTCACTAAAGGTGTCTTGCTTCTTTTGGAGTATTCACAAGTTCTCTGAAGTAACTGGAGCTACAGTATGTTTCTTGGCAAGCAAAACTTGTCAGCGAGGTATTAGATGAACTAGTACAGCTGTTCAGACACTTGAAACTTAAGCTGCATTGGGGGCCACTTTTTAAGGTATAAATTGAGGAACACTAACTCTTATTTTTAGACTAGACTTGGAGCTGAAGGATCATGAGGGAAGCACAGCTCTGTGGCTTGCAGTTCAGTATATCACTGTATCGTCTGATCAGTCTGTAAACCCTTTTGAGGATGCCCCTGTTGTAAATGGAACCTCATTTGATGAGAACAGTTTTGCAGCAAGGCTGATCCAACGAGGCAGCAATACAGATGCTCCAGACACAGTTACAGGTAAAACAGAGGTTTGTATGTCTGTGTAGGTGGAAGGCTTGTAGTTGATTGCTTGATGCTAACTGCACTCTGAGGAGCTGAATGAGGTTTTAACAGCATTTGTTGCATAATAAATGGTAGGTGGTAGTAGCTTTACCCAGAGCTTGGAACACTGACAGGTCTCAAGCTGAGCATGGAACATTGACTTGCAGGAAGTGACAGAAAATCTGGCCTCCTTGCCAGGTCCTAACATCCTCTTTACAGTTTCAAAATGTGTAATTGCTAAATGGTAGCATGCGTGACAGCCCTGCATTGCAACGGTACTACTAGTGGGTAGGGTTTTCCTTGTTTGCTTCAAATTTTAATGCTGTAAGGCAGTGAGGGAGGTGCTAGCATGCTTCTTGGTATCAAAGTGTGGTTGGAACAGCACTCTAACAGTGTTCATTTTTGTTCTTTAGGAAACTGCTTGCTTCAGAGGGCAGCTGGTGCAGGAAATGAGGCAGCTTCTCTCTTCCTAGCAACTCATGGAGCAAAAGTCAACCACCAAAACAAATGGGTAAGAGCAGAAGCCTACGGACTGTGGTTTGAAATTTTCCTTATTTCTCTTCCAAAATAAGATAGCAGAGATCTCTCATTACTAACCATAGCTTAAAGGTAGTTGGAATGCCTGCTGAGCCTTTTGCATGTTTCCAGATATTTACTAGTGATGACACAACTGTTGCTTTCTCATGGCTCTGTTCTTGCAGTATCACCAGTTGTTGACATGCTTTTAAGACTTCCTTCGGGGCCTGTTGTAATAAAGTCCTTAATTTAGGCTAACTCATGTAGTTGGAAAGTCCTAAAGACCTTCCGCTATTGGGACTTGAGCTCTTCATAGCAAGTCTTGTGGTCACGGTAGTTGAAAAGCTGCTTCTTTTCTTGGTTTCATGTCTCAAGCTGTTAACCTAGTACCTTGTTTATTAAAGGGAGAAACACCACTGCATACAGCCTGTAGGCATGGCCTGGCAAACCTGACAGCAGAGCTTCTGCAGCAAGGCGCCAACCCGAACATCCAGACAGCAGAAGTGGTGCCTGGTCAGAAGGATTCATCTTCTCCAACAGCAGAGAATGTCTATCTGCAAACTCCCCTTCACATGGCAATTGCTCACGATCACCCAGATGTGGTGTCAGTCATCTTGGAACAAAAAGGTAGTTGTTTCTTTTTTTCTGGTTCAGACTCTGTTGATGCTGTAGTGGATTGGTGTGAGGATGCCATCTTAACTGCATTTTGACAAACTACTCATGAAGTATGTCTTCCTGTAAACATTGTTTAAGTAGAGCAATTGATAAGACTGGCTAAGCATAGTCTTGAACTCAATCTTCTTGTTAAGATTAGAAAATCAATTGGCCCATAAATCTTTATGTTCTCCACTGTAGATAATGGACTTTGAACACTTAGCCCCAGGTTGTATTCTAGCTGTGCAACTGAGATCCCTTTTCTCTCCTCGTTAAAGCATTTGGTTCAGGTAAATGCTGGAATCAAATGTGGATAAAGTCATCATTCTGTGGTGAGACTTCTGCCTCCCTTTGCTCTTTCAGTGAGAGGATTTTGTACAGAGTAAGGCTAGTATTGTAGTAGAGTTGAGACTTGAGTACTGAAATACTAGCAGATGGCAGTTTAATAAATGCTGCTAGTTCAGCTTCTGTTTTCTAGCAGCAAGAAGAGAGTTTGATAGTGAAGCCAAGTGTCTTTTGTCTCCTTCTACAAGTGGGATTTAGAGGGAGCAGGTGAATTGGGGAGAACATCCTCTATCCCAGGAGCTGAGGAGGACAGATGCTGCCAGCATCTTGCAGTACAGCCACCAGTCTTCATTCTCTGAACTTTGTATGTGTCACTCTAGAAATGTGTTTTAGTGTAGGTATTAAGATTAGGCAGTAGTGGCAATACTACCTGAATCCTGAGCAGGGTCACATCTGGGAAATGTAAGGGTATCTTGCTTAGATCTTTCAAGGTGACTGCTAGATGAACAGCCCACTTCAAAATGTGACATTGCTATTTGTGCAGCTTTCAATGTGCAGCTGCAGGTCAAGTACAAGAATGTTACAATTCCTTATTCTTTTCTTCTAGCTAATGCTCTTCATGCTACCAACAACTTGCAAATTATTCCTGACTTCAGTTTAAAAGACTCAAGAGACCAGACTGTGCTGGGGTTGGCTCTTTGGACAGGTATGTGCCTTCAGAACAAGATGAGAATTTATGAAGATCTGGAAGTGATCTTGAAATACTGATTCAGGAGATGCTTTCTTGTGTGAGATGGGGAGGGGAATGGTTTGGGGAAAACTAGATATTTTTCTCTGCAGCCAAGTGACTTTTCAACAGTATCAGAGTATTGTCAGAAGAAAGAAGTGGTGTGGTCACTACTGCATAAATTTACATATGGTCCTACTGAGCTGGAAACAGCAGATGTATGAGGTACAACTACTCATGCTCTGGACTTAAGAGATGAAGCAGAACACGTCTAGCATTGATGCAGTGCATCTCTTACTGTAATTACTGAAAACTGAAAGCTTGAAGCTTGCTTTATTAATATTCAGTGTGTCTTTCGTAGAACTGAAGGTAGAATACTAACGAGCTCTAACTCTTCAGGCATGCACACAATAGCAGCTCAGCTGCTCGGATCTGGGGCATCCATCAATGACACTATGTCAGACGGACAGACTCTCTTACATATGGCAATACAGAGACAAGACAGCAAGAGCGCACTCTTTCTGCTGGAACATCAGGCAGACATAAATGTCAGGTAAGATCTTAACTGATGTAACACTCAACTGGATGTGTATTTAAGAGTGGATAGTGATGTCTGCATTTCTATAATGGCTTGAAGTTGGTTGCAAATCATGATTTGTGCATAGTTATGGATTTGGTGCTTGTGATGGCTGAGGGATTACACATGTGAACTTAGACCTACATGTAGCTCCCTTGGTCAGAACCTCCTCTTGACGTTGCGGAGGTGCCACTTAATTCTATGTAGAACAGAACCTTCTGTAACAGACTTTCACGTCCTAGAACCTGGTACTGAGCTTCTATAGTCTCATCTATTTGCCAGCTTATTGGAGCTCCATGTTTTCTGCCGTGTAGACTAATACGATGTACCTCCAGCAACAAGATTCTGATAGAACTTGCCTGCTGAGTGTCTCCTAGACAGGTTGATATTAGACTGAACAAAACATTTATCTGCTTACGTGACTGACAGCCTGTCTTTGAAATTTGGTGAGCTATGCTGTAGTGAATGTCATGGGTACAAACTGCCTAATTCTGCTGTTCTAATTTGTTTTTAACAACCAGTGTTTCTGACTTGAAGTGTTACCACAGTGCAGACAAAGCTGTTTGCTTCTGTGGCAATAGGCTTGCTCTGAAGGAGCTTTGTTTAAATAACGGCTGCACTTAAGAAAACGAGTCTGTGAACTAAGAACACTGATGTGCTTTTCAAACTTCAGAAATCAATCAGTTGCTACTACAAGAGGCAGGGGAAGAAAGATAAACCACAGCTGTGATGGAAAAACTTACGATGTGTTTGCTTGGCTGTAGAGATACGGTCTTACCACAGCAAAAACACATGAGGAGATAATTCTTGGCTTTGCCAATAAACTACTGTAACATGAAGCATAGCTTTATAATGCAGTGGTAACACACTTCAAACTGTTCCTATTGCAGAACACAGGATGGAGAGACGGCCTTACAGCTAGCCATAAAAAACCAGCTCCCTCTTGTGGTTGATGCTATTTGTACCAGGGGAGCTGACATGTCTGTGCCAGATGAGAAGGGAAATCCTCCTTTGTGGCTTGCCTTAGAAAATAACCTGGAAGATATTGCATCAACTCTGGTAAGACTGTCAGTTGACTTAATTTAGTCTCACTTTTGTGCATTTTACTAGCAGCAAAGGGCTCATTAAAACAAACTCAATGCATGAAAAGAATGGAGTCGTCCTATACCACTCTCTAATTTCTAGAGGTTTTTCCTCACCAGAAGTTCTTCTTTCTTGGGAAATACTTGACAAACACTGTAGTCAGCATAACCAAAGATCTTGTAGCCACTGTAAGTGTAGAATATGGTATCTGGGTTCTTGATTTTGGAAAGAGTAAGGATCTGCTGAAAGCATCAGTCTGTAGCATACCAAACTTGTGTAATGATCAGCTTCCTAAATAAAACTGAACACCCATATATATACTTTAAAGTATGTACTGGTTTTTATTGCATCTTAAGTTTCCATCAAGAAGGCCTTTGAAGGCTTAATATTAATACTTACTTTTAAGACCATTTACTTTCAGGTGTAGATGATCCAGGAAACTTAGGAGATGTAAGGAGACCTCCTCACCTCCCCTTCATAAGGAGGTGACTTGAAAGCTTTGTCTCTATCTGGTTATTGTCTATTAAAGGCAACTATTGAAAAGTTGTGCTGATGTGCTGATATTGGATAAAAACTTAATGCAGTCAGCAATGAAACTACTCATGCATAAACCTTGTAAATAGCTTGTTGAGTGGAACAAGTTTTATTGAAGTGCCACGTTGCTTGAGTAGTTCTGTAGTAGAAGAATGCAAATATTAGAAATACAGTTCCTAGAAAAAGGTGTTTGTATAGAGAAGGAAGTAAATGGGCCAGACACTCCAAGGCAATACCTGCTGATGTTATTTGACTGAGTTCAGTCTTTGGTGTTGCTGAAAGTGAGGTAAATGTTACCTGGACTGGCTCAAGAATTTAAATAGACTCTGTCTATTCAGAGTATATGGGCGAATATCTGAATTGTTAGTAAAGACTACCTAATGAAGTATTGAGTGGTATACCAGTAAAATATTGCTGCAGAAGACATTAAAGTAGCTTTCTGAAATTCAGTGACTGTCACAAGAACAGATAAGGCATTGCAAATTCTATGTCAGAGGGATAATGTTTCAGAAGCGTTAGTCAAGGACTGTATAAAGTAGTAGGAGCCTTCTGGAGACATAAAAAAAAGCCTCACTGCCTCATTGTGCTTCTCCTTCCAGGTTAGACATGGCTGTGATTCAACCTGTTGGGGGTCAGGACCAAGTGGCTGCTTACAGACTCTTCTTCATAGAGCTATTGATGAAAACAGTGAACAAATAGCATGCTTTCTTATTCGCAGGTCAGACCCCCTTCTAAAATACAAACCTTCTAACGTTCATGTACATATTTGCTTGGCATAAATTAATTGAATGCTGTTTTGAGCCAGTAAGAGGCATGTGCTTCATTGGACTTCTGGTAGGTGGATGGCACTTACAGAAGTCTGACTAGCCTTAAAGACAGATTGTGTTATCTATATTATCATTATTATTGATGACAAGAGTCAAACTAAAATTTGGAACTTGTGCTTATATAGAATGTGTCAGCAGTTGCTGGACCAGTTCTTGTAAAAAGTGTTCTGACCCTTGTTTGGAATAGTTTAAATCTGGATTAAATTTAATAAACTGACTATTGTTTGTTTTAGTGGCTGTGATGTGAACAGTCCCAGAAAGCCAGGCCCAAATGGAGAAGGAGAAGAGGAAGCTCATGATGGACAGACACCCCTACACTTGGCAGCCTGCTGGGGACTAGAAGAGGTGATCCAGTGCCTTTTGGAGTTCGGTGCCAATGTCAATGCTCAGGTATCTAGAGAAATTGTGCACAGTTTGTTCAAAGTTGATTCTTTGCCTCTAATGTAGTGAAAACAAACTCCCCTCTCAGCTTGTTTTTTTGTGTTTGACAGGAAAACAACCCCATGTGATGACTGGGTCCAGTTCTACTTTGTTTATTATCAGATCTAGTGCTTATTTGCCCTCATGATGTATTAATTAAGGAAGCCATACTGAAGGAAAATAATGATACAGAAAACTTCTGGCAGTTCTTTGTGATTTAATGATTGGAATTAAACTCTTCTGTCCCTAGAATGAGTTAAAGGCAGGAGCAGGGCTGTATTCTGCTGCAGTTGATCATTAGATCAGCAATAGTGTAAAACTTGGAGTACTCTACTTAGTTAATATGTTTGGGAAGTGTCTTCTGCTACTGAGTGAACTGAGGTGATGTAAGTATGAGTTACACTTCATTTTTGGTTACACAGTAATCCTTAAACAGACACTTGGCAAATAGCAACAAAAGAAAGCATCAATGTTGCCGAATATGACATCAAAATGAATGGCAAAACACATTGTCACAAAGCAGCTGTGGCTGTAAACTGCTGCTTGATACAGACAAGTGATAAAACACCTTATTTGAATTTGCTAAAGTTTGAATGCTCACCTCTGTCCTCAAAATGTCTTGACTATATGGGAAATGTTACTCTGAGCTACTTAAATGGCTATGTAGCACAGGATTGAGGTCAATTTGGAGAAACAAATGCCAATTTGCTTCATTTACATCGTGAATTTATACTCCCACTGCAACTGTTTGGTGTCCCAGCTGATGGCAGTTGAGTATGTCACAAAACTAAACTACTGAGTTTTGAGAATTAGAGAAGGATTTGCGTATTACTAAATTTTTGTATAACAAACTTCCTGGTTTCTTTCTAGGATGCAGAAGGAAGAACTCCAATCCATGTTGCCATTAGCAATCAACATAATGTTATCATTCAGCTTATGATTTCACATCCAGATATTAAGCTAAATGTACGTGACAGGCAAGGAATGACTCCGTTTGCGTGTGCCATGACATATAAAAATAACAAAGCAGCTGAAGCAATTTTGAAGAGGGAGCCAGGAGCTGCTGAACAGGTAAACTCGGAGTATTCAAAGCAAGCTGGTTTTACTGTGTTAGTTTGTGGTAAAAGGTGTTCCACAAGCAGCAATTTCTGCTTCATCTTTTTGTGGCTTTACATGTAATGGCATTTGCCAGATGCCAATCTTCTGTAGCAGGATTTATTTAGGAAACTGTAGGTGTGTACATGCTGTGTGTGAATAAAGACATGAGGGGTTAGTGTCTCATCAAACCTTATCTTGTCAGTACTAAATTGAGGAACACGCATGTGTGTATGTAAGGAGAAGGTTCTGACTCTACTCTTGTCTTGTGCTGGACTAGTACATACAAAATCTGTTACCTAGCCCTCCTAAAGCTATCCAAAACAGAAACTGACCTAAAATAACTAAATAATAGATGTTATGCTGCACTGCTAAACTGTAAAACTGCCAACTGCATCTTCAGGCTTCTGCTGTGACATTTCAGGCAGCCGTTCAGGAGTTGCTTCCTACCCTCTGTAGGTTTAATTATGGGTAAAGTATTCGAGTGTTTAGGAGCTCTTGTAATACATCTAAAACGTGGTTACAAATACAGCCAATTGTAAATATGCTTTAAGGTCAGCAAAGATAAACAAAATGCACTTGGTGTTAAGCCGAAAAATGAATACACTTTGCCTCAGTGTAGCAGGATTGCATGTTGCTTCCTCCAGTGTTAACTGCCAGCTTGACTTAAGTTTGTTTCATTTAACTGAGTTTATCATTAACTGCATCACTTACAACAGCTGTTAACCTCTTGTCTGTCATAGTGTTCTTCAGTGTGTGGTAAAGAAATAACAAGGTTATAAAGTAGAAATAAAGTAGTCTGAAGCAGCCCAGAGTGAGCAGTTGTAGCTGATAATTTCCCAGTTCAGTTTATTTGATAGTCACATCTATCAAATCTCCAATGCCAAGCAGAGAAAGGAACAAGGCTCTACAGTTCACCTCAAATAGAGGGAGCAAGTATCTCGTGGTGAAAATATGTCCTAATATGTAACAATTTGCTATTCTACAGAAATAATGGATTTCATTTCACTTGCTCTTTCTGCCGCAGGTAGATAATAAAGGTCGGAATTTCCTACATGTGGCTGTTCAGAACTCAGACATTGAGAGTGTGCTGTTCCTGATCAGTGTACAGGCCAACGTAAACTCCCGGGTCCAGGATGCCTCCAAACTAACACCTCTGCACCTGGCTGTACAAGCTGGTTCAGAGATCATTGTGCGGAATCTGGTATGTATTGGGGACTCCTCCTTCCTCTACTTAAAAATGCGTGTTCTGCACCAATGCATGCTGCCTGTAGGCTGGAGTAGTCAGCCAAAGGTGACACCAGTTTTAAACGTGAACGTGCGTTGCAGCAGCTCAGTAATGATGGCATTTTATATACACTGGAGGCCTAGAAGTATCTCTGTACAGTGCAGTCTTGTGTGCTTCATTCACAGAAGTAAACTGTCGGCTAATAGCTCTGAAAACACCTTTGAACATATTCCTTCTTGCATCTTGACAGCTGCTTGCAGGTGCCCAGGTGAATGAGCTGACAAAGCATCGTCAGACTGCCCTTCACTTAGCAGCCCAGCAAGATTTGCCCACAATTTGCTCAGTCCTGCTGGAGAATGGAGTGGACTTTGCAGCTGTAGATGAAAATGGAAATAATGGTAAACTTCGAAGTTCTCCAAGTAGCTTTAAACACTTCAGTAGGTCTGTTACTGATACCTCCTGGTGGAGATCACCCATTCAATGGGCTCACTCTTCAGAGATGAAAGAGAATGCAAGTCTAAGAAATCAAAGTTGGTAGAAGGTGTTTTGGAGAGGGAAGGTTGGGGAAGAGTAAGTGACGGGAGTGCTTAATTTAATCCACCTGTAATTATTGCTGACAAGAACTGTTTCAGATTCTTGAAGCTTCTCTTTTACTTTTCAGCTCTTCATCTGGCAGTGATGCATGGCCGTCTGAACAATATCCGGGTCCTCCTCACAGAGTGCAATGTAGATGCAGAAGCCTTTAATATTAGGTAATTAGTATAGTCTTAACTGACTAAAAGAACCACAGTGTATTTTAAAATATATGCTTGTATGACTGTCTAAAAAAAACACCAAAGATTTGGCTTGGGTTATAGTATTTCTACACTAATTTTGCAGTAAAGTGTGCAGAGCATGCTGTGTCTAAATCCCGTAGAAATTATGTATGGCAGGAAGAAGTAGGTTGTTGTGTATTATATTGTAAGTTACTTTGGTTCAGACTTAATCAGTGCTTCACTTGAGTTGAAAACAAGGAGAGCTGGATGCGTAACTCCAGTAGCAAGCAGACTTTGATCAGGATAACAAACTCTTTTCCCCAGAGGCCAGTCACCGATGCATGTTTTGGGACAATATGGGAAAGATAATGCAGCAGCCATCTGTGATCTCTTCCTGGAGTGTATGCCAGAATACCCTCTAGACAAACCTGATGCTGAAGGAAACACAGGTAGGTGACATCCAACAGCTATTAAACTTGAAAGTCACTGGAGTCATGTTAATGATATGTCACTGTTAAAGCTGGATTGATAGACAGTAGTATGTTAAATACAGTAGGATGCAAACACTACACAGAAATGTAAAAAAAAAATAAAGATCCTACTCTAGATTGAGTCTAATAAGAGACCTTCCACTTTGTTAGCAGGGAAGTGTCTGGCTTTTATTTTTCAGTGCTCCTGTTGGCTTACATGAAGGGAAATGCAAACTTGTGTCGTGCAATAGTGAGAGCTGGGGCTCGTCTTGGAGTTAACAACAATCAGGGAGTCAATATCTTCAACTACCAAGTTGCTACAAAACAGCTTCTCTTTAGACTGCTGGGTAAGTATTACTTGCTGCTGTTGGAAGGTGGTTTTAATGTGTGCCTCTGAGATCTTGGTGGAGGAAAGAATTCTGGACATCTGATTTAAATGACAGTAATTCCAGAGGGGCTGAACTTTTGAGTATTCTACCACTTCAAGTGGGTGGTAGAAATACTTGTGTTTCTCATTATCAGCTGAACTGAAAGGATGGACATGGAGAATCTTGGCTGGTGTTGTAGTCTAATGTAGCTTAAAACTTAGATATTGCTTTTTAACTTATGCTGTATAGTTGCTGTGGATAATGTGGTGTTGATAAAAGCAACTACACATGGTCTACAAACAAGACTGCAGCTATGACAAAAGTAATTAAATATTGGATGCAACCTAGAGCTGGAAGAAGCTTTCTTAATGTTACAGTCTACTCAAGAGGTGTCTGAGCCTCTTTTTGTCTTTTTCCCCACTAACAGATATGCTGACAAAAGAACCTCCTTGGTGTGATGGCTCCAACTGCTATGAATGCACTGCCAAATTTGGAGTCACGACAAGAAAGCATCACTGGTAATGTGACACATCTCGCTGTGCTTACAAGGAAATGGTTCCTCTACCCAATGTAGCTAAGGCTTGTTCCTTCTGGTGGCTTAGGAAACCCTCGTGTTGATGTAGGCGTATAACCAGAAATCCAGCTGAAACATTCCACCCTGTCCTAGTTGTTAGATCAGTGGCTTGTGGTCTGATTAAAATAAGTAGTTTGTACCCTTAATGTTTTGATTTGTTGAGAAATCATATCCAAATTCAAGTAGGAAAATGGGGAATTTAGGTGCCCACTTTCAGTAGTGGGGCTGATTTGCTCTGAAACAGGTGACAGACCTTTGTAAGGTGGAAATGACTGAAGATACCAACAAGAGTTGCTCTTGTAGACATGAGTTACTTTTTCTTAACTGGTCTACAAAATATGTGAGGTTGCATGGAAGTTAAGCAAAGATTTCTCTTAGCACATATGAGACTGCCCAGTGTTGCAGAGAAACTGCAAGTGCATCAGTTGAAGTAGTACAAGGTGACTGACTAGTATAGAAGCAGCACTTATTTTTTTGGCATTAGTATTCAATGATTGAGAGATATCACAAGATAGAAGAAAAATCGTAGCATTTCAATTGCTGCCGTATCTTTTTAGTGATCACTGGTAAAGAATATCAAGCAGTAAAGTCCTGGTGTTCACTATGAGTGAAATCACCTTTTTCTCCCATCCCTCTATCAACAGCCGACACTGTGGACGCCTGCTCTGCCATAAGTGCTCAACAAAGGAGATTCCCATCATAAAATTTGATCTGAACAAGCCAGTTCGAGTTTGCAACATCTGCTTTGACGTCCTGACTCTGGGAGGAGTTTCCTAGTATGCTGTGGAAATAAAGGGATTCCCAGTCAGTGCTCCTGACAGCAGCTCTGCTTACAAGCCCTCTGGATAGGGAAGAGGAGGCCTATACATGTCTTCTGCAATAGACTGAACTAATTAAGGACCCTGTTATGATATATTCTGGTATAAATGACTTTGTATGACTGTAAATGTATTGGGCTGTGATAGACTTCGCTAGGAATTCGAGCGGATTGTTGAAACCAAGTGACAAAAGAATTTAGACCCTCTTCTAGTTGCAGTGGGGTATGGAAGCTAAAGTTGTTCGGCTGATGTTTGAAACAATATACAACAGGTCTGTCCTTGACATGGTGCTTTGCACTGAGCAACTCTATTAAGTCCTGTGGCTTTCAAGCTGCTTAATAGAGCTGGCATTAAGTTTCAGGGTAACCAGGTACCTTTCTTTGCTTTGTCTTAAAGATAAACGTTCCCTTTCTCCAGAGAAGACTTCTTGTGAAGCTAGACTGAGCTGTTGCAACCACTGTTCATTTCAAGAAACTTCAAAAATGGGTGTAGTTCTAAGCATAGCTCAAGAATTGTGGCCTTACAACAGAAAGCTTTACAACATCTGATGCAAAGCAGTCAGAATTGCAGATCCACATCTCGATACCTCCTCAGTAAATGTCTCATTGCCTTTAGCATGTTCAAGAGAAGTGCAAGATTGTTTTAGCCAGTAAATACTCTTGCTCGTACCTGCTAGAGCCGTCAAAGTCTACTTGGTTGCACTTTCATATTTATGTTGCTAGTTCTTCCAGATCATGAAACTTTTATAAATGAACTTAAATGCGCTGAAAGGCCTAAGCATATGCTAAATGGAGAAACACTAAAACTGGTTAAGCAGTCTAACTCGCAATACAGCAATAAATGCTGAAGTGCATTATGTATCCCTTGAGGGAGAGTAGCACTTTCCTTTGGTTTAAAGACCCTGGTTAACTGCTGCAGGAGAGTCAGGAACCTGTGTAGAATGTGCTGCGCCTCTTAGACATTACATTTGGGTCCAGTTTCAATAGGATTGCTGATGAGTGGAAGCATATTTGGAGGCTTCCTATTAATGTTAAGCCTCTGGCCTTGAAGGAAGGATTCTGAACTGGCAGGGCAGTGGCAGGCATTTGGATTAAGCTGCAGTATTTTAATCTAGGCTGGTCCTACTTTCATAAACATGCTGAATCTATAAATATCCAACACCACATTTTTAGGTAAACAGGGAAGTACTTTGATAGACAAGGGTAAAGGCTTCAGTCAGAAGAACTCTGTGCTGGAGCAAAACCACATGCCATGTTAGGTATTTTTTTCATCCCAGGAGGTGAACCTAGTTTAGACTCAACATTCCTCATCTCTGCTCCATGAACTAGTGTGTGTTTATCATTTATTGCCCTGTTGGGAATGGTGATATTGTCAGTCTCAGAGTAATATGAGATGATAAACCAGCCTGCTGCTTTTATGGGAGACTTGCTTGAGGTTTTTATCCAACTTGTACAAGAAGAGGATGGGAGAGGGTATAATTGTTGATATTTGCACAATGAATTTCACATCAAGTCTCACTTGATCCGCACTTTGATCTTCTAATATGCATCTATTATAACTGGAATCTTACCCTTGTAACACTAGAGAAGAATAATGGATGGTAATACAAATTCACCTCACTGCTTAGTATCTGCTGCTGTCACGTTCCAACAGAATGCCCTGGGTAACACAACTGGTCTCTGTAACACAGTTACTAATACAAACGGTGCATCTCTGGCATAGTGTTCTGTATACTGCCTTCTAGGTGAGTGAGGTGGAGAATAATGGTGTCAAAAGCATTTAACTGAAAACTACAGGTGTGGGTAAGTAGAATAGATGATGGAAAACATTGTACGTGTAGTCCATTGCTTTCTGATGTTTCAGAATATCACTGGCTGCAAATCTCTAGCAGTAAAAGATAAGTGATGGAGAGGAAGTGCATTTGGTGAAAGAAGTCTTGGCTGTAGTGTATCCCATGGTAACATGCTGACTGCCTTCTTGGTTTGGAGCTGCAGTGCTGTGGAGGGGTGAGCGTGTGTTCAGAATACTGAAAGGCCGGGGAGAGGAGTGTTCTTCCAAGGCCACAGCCTATAGACTTCAACTTCATTGGAGAACTGCACAACGTGTCATTGCTAAAGCACTTAAACATCAGTTTTTTCAGTGACTTCTCTGACAGAAGGAGCAAGGGAACAGGGTGCTCAGTTCTAACAGATTAAGGAACCTTTTAAATTATGAAAAATGTAGATCTTGTGAAAATTCAGCCTAACTGAATGGCAAGCGTAAGGTTTTTAAAGTAGAATATTAATTATAACTGCCTGAAACTCTTGGAAAGATCTGGGAAAACATATATTAATGCTTCTAGGTGGTTTGTGGGTTTTGTTCTACAGTCAACACTGTACCAGCTTTCTCACTGAAAGTTGAGGTTACTGCTTAAACTAATGTACAGCCTAAAGTGTTAATTCAGTTTAAAGCAACTAAATTCAGCAAATTTGACCATTTTTTAAAGTGCCTTTGAGAGAGTTTCCTTCCAGCCAACTCTAAGTAGCTTTCTGTCAGAGTTTAATGGAGAAAAGCTCACAACTTGAACCAAAACCCAAGTTAGTTTTCTTCTAGTGCTTCAACTGAAGAGGTTGACCCCACCAAACAACTGGAGGGGTCTGATCCTTTAGGCACTCTGCCTTGTGTTGGTCTGAGTCTTCGGACCTCTGAGATTTTGGGGGAGTTTTGCTGGCAATGCTTCGCTGCGGGGTACAAATGTGAATGGAGGCGCTTGGTAACGTAGTAATGGTCAACACATTTCTAATTCCATAAAGAACTGCTCTTCCTTTTTGTAGCAAACTGCAGTTGTGACCAAAACCCCCATCCCTCTTACCCTGCTGTTTTTAAGTGGTATCTGTTAAGACTGAAGTCTGCCAAACGTTAAACAAAAAGGGTAAATGGAAAACAAACCCACTTCTTTCCCTGGGCAGTGGCGCTTCAGGCACTTCAGGGCTGCATGGGAAGTCTGTGGTGGTTTGTACCGCAGTGTTTTGTTCTTAGACTGGATTCCTTTTGATTGCAGTCATCCAGAACTCTTATACAAGCACAAAATGTGGTCTGGCTTTTTATTTGTGCATCTAAAAAAGGTGTAGTCGCTGTTTCACACCACTAAGTGGAGTGAGAATGTTGAGTGTTGAAGGTACTAACAGAGCCTAGCAAGCTTCTGGCTGAAAGCTAACACATGCCTTAATGATTTCCTGTGCTGGAGATCAATGGCTTGTACAACTTCTGACATAGTGCTTATAATTAACAAGTAACAATATGGGAGGCCAAGGCTGGAATTTTTGTTTGTAGATCAAATGTTAATAGGCAAGTCTTTTTTCTGTAACCAGCAGGGTTGGGTACTGCAGCAAACTCATCTCTAGAAAAAGCAAAGCTTGTATGAGTGACAGAAATAACTCTGAACCTTCTGATACCCGCTGTGAAATAGAAAAGGAAGTCTTAGAACAATGGCATTTTATCTGCAATGTTTGTCTGGAGTCATTGTAAAAATGTATTTTTCCAATACGCATTACTTTGTTGTGTAATGATTCTACTTGTAATAAAATGCGTAACTAGATAATGCATTGCGCAGTGGAAACCTTGTTAAGAAAGTATCTTCTGTAGAGCCAGCTGCCCCTCTGCAAACTGTCCTTTACCAGCCACAAGGATAACTAGGGCTAGAACATTCCATTGGGTATGACGTTATCCTTTGTTCAGAAACTATTCCAGATACTCATTTTAATGTTGTGGAAGTGCTACAACTGTTCTTTTGGCTGATGAGGTCTGGTGTTCTAGTTTATGCCATATAGTCATCTTGAATGCCTTATCTATAATCATTGTTATGAAACAATCCTAACTTCCTACAGGCCAGAGCTGGGTCATGGGGTAAATTAGTTCTGGGCTCAGATGCATTTAAGTGGAGCAGCTGAGCTGGACTCAAAGTAACAAACTCTTAGTGCATTTGGTTCTATACTGGTGGGCAGCTTTGCCTCCTGGAAGAGCATTAACTGCTGCAGCTTTACTTGGGGACAAGGAAAGCTTCAGTGCAATAGCAAAACTGACCAAAACATCCTGGTGAAATTGTGATGCATTAGCCTTTTATTAATAAAACTTACTTAAGTACAGATGAATGGTGAGCTTTATTAAAGCACTGTCTCTGACTTGACCCCTGTGTAACTGTCACTAGTATTTTCTTCCCAATTTCTTCTACCGGGGAGAATTAGAAGTTTGAATGGCAGTAGAAACAAGATAATCTTGGACTGTTTCAGGTCAGTGAGGGAATCTCCTTGTTTGCTTTAACAGATGACCTATTCCTAGTGCAAGACAACCTTTTTTCCCCTCATGCTGTTTCCAAACACTAAATGGAAAAATAAGCTGTGAAGTGGTCTTCAACCGACTTTAACATTTAAAGCAGCAGCTTATTTGATTTTTGTGTAGCTCTTCAGATCAAAATGAGCATTTCAGCACTGTTTGCACAGTGCTCAAGTGTACAGCAAGATGGAAATTACTTACAAGTTACACAGCTGGTACACCTTCACTAGGACTCCACCTTCTGATGACTGGCCCTTACAACCTACTTTACACAGTATTTAGTAATCTGGAACTTGCTGCAACTTTTAAATAGCTTTCAAAGACACTTACCAATCATTTTTGGGGATGGTTTGACCTTGTTAAAGATGTGTCTGAAAGTAAATGACATGGAGACACTCAATGGCCTGTAAGTTAAGACAATGAAGTGTTGCTGTGTGGCTCCTGCCTGCGATTTTACACAGCTTTGTCTTTAGCAGTGTTATGTGAAATGCCCACTCCAATCCCAAAGGTGGCACAAGCCCATGGCTGAATTTCAGTTCTAAAAATGTGATTGGGGACTTGCCTGCTGTATGATGGTTTTGCTGCCCCTCACTACATACCCAGTTTGCCCTGGTGACCGCAAGATCTGCCACAGCTGCCTTGGAGGACTTCTCTGTGAGATTATGGTGGAAAAGAAACACCACAGAACCAGGTAAAAAATAAATAAATAAAATTAAAAGTTTATTACAGTAGCATGTACACATTTTAATTGTGGTACAGGTCCCATCCATGGCAGTGGTAGCCTTATCTAACCATCGCAAGTGAAAAGCGCTGCACTGTGTCCTGCTGTCACTGCCATGGAGTGATCGCTCCTAAGGTGATACTGCCAGGCTTCCCGCAATCTCACTCGTTACTAATTAGACTTGTGGGACTTCAGAGGTGATAGTCTCTCAGAACTAATGGGCTTATAAACACCTCAAGCTGTTTATGAAGAGGTGGTAGCTGCCTTAAGGAACAGAACTGAACACAGATCTGTGCGGCAGCTGAACTGTGTGTGATCTGGGTGGCTCTTGAGGCTGCACCTGAAACTCATCCTAACAGTAGACTCAACCGCAGTGGCTTCCCTGTGGCCTGGGCTTTACAGCACCTCAGCCTTCCACAGGATACTCCCTTGTCTTTTTTAGTCCCATGCAGAAATGGTGTTATAACAACTTGCTCTGCTCTTCTGGGAGTTGCTTGCGTGACTGATTTTTGCCAGCTATGATAAAATACAAATTTTAAGGGATCTGGGCCTTGTGACGATACATCCAGCTGCAGCCTGATGGACACGTACCTGATGGAAGGAGGTCACATACCAGAATGGAAACAGGCAGGTGGCAGCAGCACAGTTGTGTTGCCACGTAGCTTTAGTTATTGCCTATTTAAAATTACCAATTACTGGCCTGAGTAGTTTGAAAGTTGTGAATCAGAGGACCAGGATGGTGAGGTTAATATAAAACAATGATCCTCACAGGTGGCTCCAAATAGTTTCTTTGCACAGTATCTAATACAAACACTGAGGAAATATAGCCATGACCTTTGCCTTCTGTACTCCAGGAATTTGATAAAGCTTGCATATAACTAAACCGCACAAGTTCCTAGATACTACATACCTTAATTGTAGGAGAAATTGAGGCTTCTCCCTGCCATCTTTAAACTCTTTGGAGTAAATCAGGTGACTGGAAGGACCATTTGCACAACACTGCAGTAGCAGAGTCCAAGTGACTGTGCACAATTTGAGGTCAGTGATGCTGCAGCAGCTCCTGTGCTCGCTGCCTCAAAACACAACACGTTGCACCCACCACCATGCACACAAGCATCTGTTTCCTGACTGCAAAAGAAATCAGGTTTTAAATATAACCCAGGTTGTGCATCTTACAGTTTGTTGCCAGATGTAGATACCACAGGAATAAAGCTCTAAAGAAGTATCCTGTTGCTGATTTTTCAGCCATTCACTCAGCTGAAGTGTTTCCTCTTCCTCTCAAATCCGTCTCCACGCACTAGAAAAAGAGTCACAAATCACATGAAATTGTTGTTGCTCCCTTTGCCCAGACAGACGGAAGGGAATGGAGCTGGAGCTGCAGCTGCCCACCCAAAGCGCAGCATTTCACGGTTGGACTCTGCACCCTTTTCGGACCTAGCGCTCGGCATCACACCTTGAGGACACACTGCGGGGCCAGCGGATCGCAGCCCTCGTATTCCTGCAGCTGAGGGTTATCCAGGTCTCCTCTGTCACCGTGCTCGGCTGAATCCGGCTGTCCCCACGGGGCACCCGCAGTCCTCACGCACACACAGCGGCTGCCCCTCGAGCCAGGCTGGTACAGCTTGCGGGGAACCCCCGTCCAGTCTCTGCTCACTCCTCCGCTAAGAGTGGAAAATTAAAATAAATTACAATTCAAACCTGCGAAAACACTTCCAGCAAATAGAGACTCATTAGAGAAAAATACCCAAGACAATCTGGGAGAGTTTGAACTAACAATACACTCACTGAGGCGGACTTTGCTCCCAACAGCCAACATCCATCCCACAGATTTCCAATACATTTTTATTGCTGGTGCTTCAGAAACCTGTGGCCTGAACCTGGTTTCATTAGTGCTGCTACACACTCTCACCCTCCTGGGAGCAACAAGCTTCTGCTGCCCATGTTTCTATTGCTGGAAAAAGGAATTGCAGCCCTATGGACACACCATGTCTAACAGCAAAATGTTTTTTCCGGGGGTAGCTCATTGCTCACAGATAAGCACATGACTGCTATTGAGACTGGTTTTGAGAACTAGGGCAAAACAAAAGAAAAGAAAGAAGAAGAGAAGAGGTCTGTTACTTCCGCAACTACTTCCTAGCGTAAGCATTTTACAGTGTGGTCTGTGAAATGATTTAATCTTAAAAGAAAATAAACTAAACTAGGAGAGGAACACAACTAAATAGGCCAAGTAGGAAATGCTATTCAAAGCTCAACCTAATTTTTATGTGCTTTTAAGTAAAAACTGCTGTGGCCATAAGCTGCGAGACAGGCTGTGAAACCGTCTGAAAACCACGAGCTAATCCTTGGATTCCTGATAGGTGAGAAACCCTGCTTGAATTCAGCAGATGGTCCTAGTGGGGTTTCTGTTCTTTATTCCCCAGAACAGGAGGATCTTGTGCACACGTGGCAACTTTTGAAACCTTATTTCAATTCCAATAGGATAGAAGAATTTTCCTCACAAATAAAATTCCTAAAAACGTTAATGATCCAGATTAAACTTCATTTTCCTTTTACCCACTCAGCAGGTGAGTGAGCAGAGCTCCCCTCCACCGCCTCACACTGGAGAACATTTTTGCCAGCCCAACCTCCAGGTCTGTGGAACTCCAGACTGGGGGGACGTCACCAGCGGCTGCTGGGTTGGCAGAGAAAAATCTAGTGACTCCCATTCACGCAGCAGCAGCCTGAGGAATGCAAGTGGGACAGGACCATGTCCTGCACATGCTCCAGCCACGCCAGCGCTCAGCACCTTAGGACTGACCCAGGCCCTTCCATGAAGTCAGCAGACCTCACCTACAGACTATGGAGAGCGGTGGCTGCAGGAGCCAGGACATCTTCCTACGCCGCTCCTGCTAGGAGAGGCGACAACAAAGCTCAAGGCATCCAAAACAAGGGCAGAAATGCTCTGCTCCATGATGGCATGCAGGCAGAGCTTACCTCTGTCTGGAGCACCAGAAACGGCTGCCCTTGGCAGAGCTCCATTCCGAGTTGCAGGGTGGAAACTGCTCCTGCCTCTGCTCACTTTCTGCCTTCAATTGCTGAGCTTCCTCAATGGCAGCCTCAGCCTGCCTTAAGGCTTCTGTCGGTGCCCCATTTTCATCATAGAATCTGCCCACCAGCTTCCCTGGGAGAGAAGAACGTGGTTAGTTAAGATCGCAGTGTTTTCAGGCAAGGAAAATGAATAGCTCTGTGTGGGTTTTTTTAATTTGTTATTTAAAGATGAAAAAAGGAGGCTCTCGCCGTGGCCCAATTTTAAAAACGAACTGAACTGAGCTTACATCCCTTCCATTCTTGGATCACACAGCAAGATACCCATATTAATAATCCACACAGGACAAGTGGAGGCACAGCCTCATTAGAGATCACAGAGTCAATGGCCCTTTCAGCTGCAGAACCCACAAGTCCTTCCCACTCACGCACCTCATTCCCCAAAATAGTTTCCCTGTGCTGCTGCTCCTACAGTCTCCTCAGTCCTGCTAATTCCAGCACTTATAGCTGACTTTGTGCATTTTGCTCAGCAGAGACAAATAAAAGCAGGGCAGAGAGCCGACAGCCCTGGGCAGGACAACGGTTAAGCTTTGCCTTAGAATAAAGCAGAGCTCAGACTAGGTCTGAATTAGCAGCAGCTCCAGCTGATCACCCACAGGTTTCAGCACCGTGGTCTCCTGCAGGAGGGGAAGACCCTGCATAGACACAGAATCACAGAAGGGTTTGGGTGTCCCTGCCATGACAGGGACATCTGCACCAGCTCAGGCTGCTCAGAGCCCCGTCCAGCCTGGCCTGGGATGTCTCAGGGATGGTTCAGCCACCACCTCTCTGGCCAACCTGGGCCAGGCTCTCACCACCCTCAGGGACAACGATTTCTTCTTTGTGGGCAATGGGCAAGTTTGCTTTAAATAAGCTCAAACTGCAGATTAGTCTGCCAAGAAGCAGGGTGACCCTCTGCTCATCTCCAGGCCAGCACAACCAAACTGACCGCTGTATCCAAGTCCGCTCGGGTATTTGCACAACACACTGCGGACTGAAGCACAAACACGGCCTTTAAAGTGAAGAACCAGCCAAGACTAAAGAGGCTGGGAACCTCATCAGTAGGTGATGCAGCACCGCATCCCCGACCTTCCATCGCCCACCTGTTCTCCCCACGCGCGGTGCCCCCGCCAGACCCACCTACCCACGGGCTCGTAGTGCTGTCCATAGAACACCAGCCAGCTCTGCACCGCCAGCATCTCGCCCGGCGACAGCCCCGACACGTCGTCCACCAGCCCCGCCTGGGTGAAGTCCCCGGTGGCAAACGCTCTGGTGGCGTCTCTGCCTGCGGGGAGGGCGGGCGGTGAGCCCCGAACAGCCCCCGCCGAGCCCCCCGCCAGCCCCGGGCCCTCCCGCCCCGCTGGCGGTACCTGCGAGGCTGCTGTAGGCACCACCGGGTCCGTAGTGCCTGCGGCCGCGCTCCACGTCGAAGACGCGGCCCAGCACGGCCAGGTAGAGGCCGGGCTCGCCGGGCCCCCCGCGGTACCGGCCCAACTCAGCGGCGCTGAGCAGGCGGCGGGGCGCCATCAGCCAGGCGCGGGGATCGAACCCGCGGCCCATCATCAGCCAGGCGCGGGGATCGAACCCGCGGCCCAGCAGGCAGGCGGCCCCCAGGCACAGCAGCGCCGCCGCCGCCGCGCCCCGCCGCATGGGGCCGCACCGCGAACAGCCCGAGCCCTTCACGACACTTTCCTCGCCGCACGGCAGCGTGGCGTTTGTGTGAGCGTGGTGGGGGGGAAAGTGTCCTTCCCGCGGCGGCGCTTTACGGCGAGTGTCGCGCGGTGCGGCCGCGCAGTGCCTTTGTGGGGCGGAGCGGGACTTTGCGACGCCCCGGTGTCGCTTGGCGGCAGTGTGGCGCGGCCGCCGCCGGCCGGGAGCTGACAGGTGCGGCGGGCCGGGGAGTTGCTGACTAACCGGGCCGGGCGGAGCCGGGGCGGCAGCGGCCGGGGGAGGAGGAAGGAGAAGCGGCTCTATCGAGCCCCGCGTCGCAGCGTCGGCGCCTCCGAAGGGGCTCATGGGGACGGCGGCGAGCCACAGCAGCGAGGAGGAGGAGGAGGGCGCCGAGGAAGGCATGGAGGGGGCGGCCGCCGCGCCTCAGCCCGGCGCTCCCTTCCCACCCGGCGCCGCCGCCAGCCCGGCGCCCCCGCTGCCGCCGGCCGAGGTGCTGCTGGAGCAGGCCCGGCTGCGGGAGGCCACGGCCCGGCTGCGGGAGGCGGCGCTGCCGGAGCCGCTGGTGTCGCGGCACCACGGGACGCTGGTGCGCTGGCTGGAGGAGCGGCTGAGCCGCGGCGACGAGGCCGTGAGCCTGGAGCAGTTCTGCGAGGTGCTGGAGAGCGTGTCCCGCCTGGCCGCCGGCTCCCGCGGGGAGAGCGAGGAGGTGAGCGGGACGGGGAACCGGCCACACCCCGGGGGGCTGCCCGGTGACGGGGGGACGGGGAGGGACCCCCCGGGTGCTGCGAGGGGCGGGTCTCCCTCGGCCCGGGGGGGGTTCCCAGGTCTCCCTCGGCCCGGGGGGGGTTCCCGGGTCTCCCTCGGCGCGGGGACGGTTCCCAGGTCTCCCTCGGCCCGGGGCGGTTCCCGGGTCTCCCTCGGCCCGGGGGGGGTTCCCGGGTCTCCCTCGGCCCGGGGGGGGTTCCCGGGTCTCCCTCGGCCCGGGGGGGGTTCCCGGGTCTCCCTCGGCCCGGGGGGGGTTCCCGGGTCTCCCTCGGCCCGGGGGGGTTCCCGGGTCTCCCTCGGCGCGGGGGCGGTTCCCGGGTCTCCATCGGCACCGGTTCCGTTCCGGGCTCCCGGTACCGGCGGCCGCTGGCACGACCGTGGTGACCCCGGTCACCCCATCCAGATAACTGGGACAAGGCTGGGCCGGAGGGATCTGCAGTGAGGGTGGAAAAGTGACTGTTCCTACCGATAGGCAGCCTGTCAACTCAGAGATATCTTCTTTTTTTTTTTTTTAATTTATTCCTGTTTTCAGTGATCGTGCTCAGCAGGCAGTTGTTAATAAAATGGTTATTCACAACCGTATTTCTGCTAGTGCGGGTGGTGGTAGCACAGGTAGGAAGTCCTGTACAATTCCTCTGAGGTAATTCACAGTGATATCAGCGAGTCAGAGTTTACCAGGCTTAATTTTGTTGTCGCTTTTCAAACTCAGCAGAGAAATTGTCAAGTATCTCGTTGGTGTCTCAACACTAATTGTAAAGCAAGAGTTTTGGAAAAGTTGTAGGAAAGTAGTGTAACAGATTTCCCCCTCCACAGACAGAAGGTCTTAAGGTTTTAGTGGTAAAAGAGAGTTACAGTTTCCTTTCTGCTGTGGGAAGGGATATGGGGAACTTCACATCTAGAACATTTTAACTTTACTCTTTAGCTAGCACATCATATTGGGAATGTCACACCCAGTCGAGAAAGCGGTTGTGTCTGAATTTGTTACTGCCTGCAGTTCTGAGTCTCACCAGTGCCTTCCCTCTGCCTTTGGGTTGCTCCCGAGAAGGAGAAATCCTTGGTACACTGTTAAATCACACATGTGCTCCTTGAAATAAGTGCTGACATGTTAACAAGGCTACTGGAGATTGGGAAGAGATTAATTCTGTTGCACAGATAGGCACGTTTACACTAGACTGGTTTAAGTAGCTTGCTAAAATACGGTCTGCATTTCCAGTTCCTTTGTGAGAGCCAAAAACGAGCACTTCATTTGTAATGACCATAAGGGTGAAATTTGTACAGCAGGCTTCTTTCTGTCTGTATAAAAAACGGAGCTTTGCGGGCTGCAGAAATATTTTTGGGATCATCTGTATTGTGCAGCCTCCTCTGCATAAAGAGTATAGGGTTTGGGATCATTTTTTCCTGTTTTTGGGAGTGGGGAAAAAACTTGTCAAATGATTTGTCATGGTACTGGTATGTGGTCACATCTTGTCTATTCTGTGAAACTGAGATGTCGAGAGTTGCGTGGAAAACTTTGATGTCATTGTTTCTGCAACTGGCACAAGCCCGTGAGCTGTAGCATTTTAGATTTCCAGGATGTATTTTACACTGATGAGGAGTTGGTTCGTGGGCGGCAGGTCAACGGGTTTCACTTTTTGCTGTTTCCAGAATCCTGTTGACACAGACTACATTTTAATCTGTGTGTTAAGTTTTCCTGTTCTCAATGTGAGGCTTCTGAGCCACATACTTTGAGCACTTTATGGCAGAATGAGCCTCTATTTAAACAAAATCAATTTTCTAGTTAAACTGAGTCCTTTTTTCGTTTATTGGTGCTTCGGCAGCAGTTGTGTAATGTATCCAACTTTTGCTTGAAACATTATTGCTTCAGTTCTATTGAGAGTGAAGGATGAAATACAGTTTTCCGAAGTCACACTTGGGATGTTTTGTCCTGCTGTCCAGTTCCTGCCTGTGAGATGAGGGGGCGATTTTTCCATGTGCTGTGTTTCCCAGCGACCACCCAATCCATCATTTCCCAGGAAAGATGTTTATTTTATATTTCTGCCTGTTCAGGGTTGAAGTGGGTAGGAAGTGTGTGGCCTTAATGCTTTTGCTTAGGAGCAGAACACAGCTGGGTTGCGGTAAAGCTGTTACTGCAGTTGTACCGTGTCCCAATCACGAACACAACTCGAACACTCTGAATACAGGTTTGCATTCTGGTTTTTAATTTTTATTCCCTTTTTTTTTGCTTATACCCCCATTGCACAGCGCAGCCTGTTTGAGCAGCGGAAATTGTGGATGCTTTGTGTCAAATACGGAGTTTAAATTATAGCGAACAGTAATAATTTCAGAGTTCTAGGGTTGATGCAATCTGCTGAGATCATAGGGAGAGTTTAGAATAAAAAAATACAGCATTGAGATGCAAAGAAAAGCATATAAGTGGTAATCTCTTCTTATGTGAAAGTATAAGAAATCGGATTAAGGCAGCTATTGGCAGATTCAGCCTTCTCATCCTGCATGTGCTTTGTTTTCACTGGTAACATCACCGAACTTGCTCGCTTCTTCACTTCATATTTTAGGAATGGCACCATTTGACTTCAAACGAGAGGAGGAAAAGTCATAGTGGCAAGAGTGATGTGGTGTGGAACTGTGCATTGAGTTGTTTGGGCAACTGTGTCACGTTTGTTAAAATTAATTCCCTCTGTATTGTTGTCCTCAAGCAAAGGTCTTGGGTTTTTTGCTTCAGCGTCTACCTGATGCCAGCACTGGTCATCTTTGCTGCTAGGAACAGGTTTTTTTAAAGCCAATCATTGCCAGTGTGGGTTCAGCTCCGTGTTTCACAAGAGTGTATAGAACTGCTGCGCTCAAATTCAGCTCTCTGCTGCAGAAGTGAGTTGGAGCTTTAGTCGGCTAAAATATGGCATTTCAGTTCTGTTGCCTGCTGAGGACTCTGCTCTCGTTTAAGTGGTGTAATTATGTCATAGTTAATTGGGAGGTTATTTTGATCTAATTATGTTGGATTATTTCTCTCTAGGGTAGTAGTTCTGATGATATATCAAGTTTGATAATCAGGGAGCAAACCCAGATATGAAAGCATGAGCTTCGTCCCAAACAACCCTGATTTCTTGACTCATTTGTCATGAATTCAGTACTACGGAGGAAGAGATTATTTTGATTTTTTTTGTTTAATGGTATTATAATGTTTACTGCTACGGTTTCTATGAAATACCTTGAATTTCTGCTTGAAGTAAATGTGCTGAAACAAATGTTCTTTTTTTGTTCCTCCTCAGGCCTTTGCACAATTTGATGCTGAAGGAGATGGCACTGTAGATGTGGAGAATATGCTGGAGACTCTCAAGAATTCTAGTGGAGCTAATCTTCAAGGGGAGCTTAGTCATGTAATCAGGCAACTGCAAGCTTGTTCACTAGTTCCAGGTATGAGAACAGTGACAAAACAAATGGATTCCCAAGTCCTGCCCTGTATAAGGGATGCTGCTTCAATAAATTGCTTTACCGGTGTTGCTTGTCCTAGTCTTACCAGAAGCAAATTCCAAGTCTTTCTCGCTTCTCTAGCATCAAACAAGTGAAGCTGCTGTGAATTGAAAATTTCCCATAATTACATCCAGCTAACTTGCTTTGATAAATAACCAATATTTTCTTCTCTGTGTGACTGGGGAGCTTCTTATCCTGGTTTGGTTTATCTCATAGACACAAACCAGTTTCTCGCAAACTCTTAGTGAGTGCCCAGCTAGTGCAGTCTTGTGCTTGGGAATGGGAGGAATAAATCCTCCATTGAGTCTTTTTCAGAGGATGAGTCATGTACTTTATTATTATATTGTTATTTAGCGTTGGAAATCCTGCTAGAATGTAATTCGTGTTTTATAGCGTATAGTTTGGAAAGTGCTGGTTTCTAGAATTTGATTTTTAGGATAAGTCTCAGTTACTGATTTTCCCTCCAAGCTGTTGAGAAGTGGCTGAAGGGGATTTGGAATGTGGTTCCAACATTGGCTCCCTTGCTTAATTTGGATTTACCTTGTAATAAGGTGTAGAGGGAAAAATGGTGACCTGGTCAAGTCAGGTGTTGCAACAAAGAGAAAAATAATGTCTCTTTCTAGGTTTTATTGATATATTTTCTGAATCAAAAGAGTGTCTTGGTCTTCACGCTTCAATGATATTGAGATTCTTGCATCGGAATCGGATTTCTAGTACTGCTATCCCTTACCCAGTGCTGGAGTACTTCAACAATATCTGCACTATGCGCTCCTCTGTACTGAAGGATTCTTTAGATCGACTTCTTCTAAAAGAGAGAGGTATGTAATATATATATATATATTTTTTTTCAGGATGGCATTGTAACCATAACTTGAAGATAAAATAAAAAACTATATTTTCTGTTTAATGTTTAGTCTTTTAACAGCCTTGGCTTTTGATGTACTCTGTACTCTGCATTGGTGAGGCCACACCTGGAGTATTGTGTTCAGTTCTGGGCCCCTCAGTTCAGGAAAGAGATTGAAGTGCTGGAGCGGGTCCAGAGAAGAGCAACAGGACTGGGGAAGGGACTTGAACACAAGAGCTGTGGGGAGAGACTGAGGGACTCTATGATAGAGTGATTATAAAGGTATAACAATTCTCAAAACAAGCAAAAGAACAACGTCACAAGTGATTTCTTTTCTTTGCAGAATACCCCAGTGACTTGAATGGGAATCAGGAGCTGGACAAGCTGAAGTCTGTCACAAAGTGCTATACTCACATCGAGACCTCATCCAATTCTGCTGATATTGATAAGATGACAAATGGAGAAACTACGTCTTTCTGGCAGTCGGATGGGAGCGCTCGCTCGCACTGGATACGGTGAGCGACACAGCAACACACAGCCAGTTTTGGGGTTGTTAGTCCTTGCATTTTTCAGCCAGCGGGGTGTAATTGAAACAAATTGTGAAATTAATGAGTGACATAAATATAGTTGAAAGCAGAAGTCATTAATCTCTGCCTAAAGTTTAAAGGCCTACTCACCAAGTAGAAGCATTCACCTGTAAAATGCACGTGTCTCCCAGGCTGACACATTCCCTTGTTGGGTAGCTAAGCTCTCCACACTGTATTACAGACACAGTGGTTAGTACTTGAATAGAAGTGCTTTGCCACTGTCTTGAAAGTTCCATGAAGCAGAAATGCCCTATGAAGCAGAAATGTTTAGTGTTTTTTCAGTAGTAGATCTAAGAACATATGCTTAAAAAAAATAGAAAGATCTCATTTTGGTCATTATTGACCCTACATTTTTATTCCTGAGGAACAAATTCTCAGCTGAAAAGCTGACCAATAGAATATTCTGCAGTCTTACTGTCAGAGGTGACTGGCTTTTCAGTCAATTCCAAGTTTTCTAACTTGTCCACCGTGATATGGAGTTGGTAATGCATGCGAAGCATTAGGTAATTTCTGGTGGATTCATTTGTGTTTGTAGAAGTGAAAACTAGGTGAAGCCTAGCTGCAAGTGAAGTGCTCGACTTCTCTTTGCAAGAACTGTTTTATCTTCTTTGCTTTGCAGTTTAAAGATGAAACCAGATGTTGTTTTGAGACACCTGTCCATCGCGGTGGCAGCGAATGACCAGAGCTACATGCCGCAGCAGGTGACAGTGGCAGTGGGACGGAATGCCAGCAGCCTTCAGGAGGTCCGAGACGTTCACATTCCCAGCAATGTCACCGGCTACGTAACGCTGCTGGAAAACGCAAACATTAGCCAGATGTGTGAGTCGAGATACCGCTGGTGTATCGTTTTATTGCTTTTTCGACGGTGAAAGGCTGGGTAGATCATAGAGTCATGTGTTGAAAACTCACTCATTAGAGCAGAGACTTTTGACCTCATCTTTGCGTCAGATAAATTGTTTTAATTGTAGTTTAATTTGTAACCGATAAGAGAGTCTTCTGAGTCTTTCTCATGGCATCTGTAACATGGGCTTAAGGGTTGAATGGCTAAGGATGCAGTTTTAGCCTCTCAGTTTGCAGACACAGGGCAATATTACGCTATCTTTGCTTGCAAAGTGAAAGCATATGTTGGATAATAGTATCTAGCAAAATATCTGCTTCTGAGCAACTTTTTTTTTTGGTAGAAAAACTCTGAAGTTGGTCAGATGATTTCTGTCAAGCGGGTTTTATGTTCAGGTTTTGTAAGCAGTGTTATTTTTAAGTCTGGTAGATCTGTGGGTGCTATACTGCAATCAGAGGAAAGCTGCTCCTTCCTAAGATGGTTTCTGCAGCTGCAGAAACCATGTCCCTTCAGTTCAATTAGATGCTTTTCACCAAGTGGAACTTTCACTGCCACGAAGCGGGCAGCAAGGATGTTGTTCCTCAGAAGTAACTAGGACTGTGTCAGCTATGCAAAATGGACAACTTACATGAAAATTTTTATGTAACTTAAACATTTTAGGCTTTACTCCTTTTTCCCTCTCTTCTCCACTACCACTCCCAAGATACTTCCTATGTATGCAGGTAAAAAGGTACTGGTGAAATAATCTGTAATCTTTTTTCCACTTTGAGGGTCTTTTACTACTTTTTTCCTAATTTCTCACTGTATAATATGTCATGGACCACATAGACCATTTAAAGGCTAAATTTTCCAAATCGTAGGGTGCATGGTGAAGAAACGTATGTATAGTTGTCCATATGTGGGAATACTGTTATACATCTGCTGCTATTTTTCCAAGAGCTTTTGGAGGAATTATTGTTTTGGATATCTGGATTCTTCTAGATCTAACCTAGCAGAAGAAACGGGGGCAAAAATGTCTATTTTGTGTTTTGGCAGACGTACAGATAAACATCAAGCGTTGCCTTAGCGATGGATGCGACACCAGAATCCACGGGCTCAGGGCTGTGGGGTACCAGAGAGTTAAGAAGGTGGGCGTCTCTGTGTGCGATGCTTCCGCTATCTGGTACTGGTCTCTGCTGACCTCTCTGGTAACAGCTTCCATGGAAACAAATCCAGCATTCGTTCACACTATTCTGCAAAATACTCAGTAAGTACCAAACTTCCATGGTGTGCGGTATTTTTTTTTAAATACTTCTAGTTTTACTAAATTAATCTACCTTGTCTAACTGGTTTCCACTCCCTCCATTAAGGTGTTTAAGCTTCTTGATTATCACACTGTTTAAATTTGGTATGTCTCTTTAATCTATTTGCACATACTGGAACAACTGTAATTCTCCTACTTGTTGTATCTAATCTAGTTGTTAAGCTGTGACTAAATGGACACTTCAAAATCCATTTTTTACCTATTTACTTGTAATAATTTTGAGAAGCCCAAAATTAATAAATTTTCTTTGTTAACATTGTTGATTGCAAACATTGAATACCTCCCACTTATGACTGGAGCTTAATTTAGCTTTATTTTCAGCAAATTTTTGCTTGCGTAATGCCTTGTTACGCATTCTATGGGGATATATAGTATCTCTGTAGATGTTTGCTTGCGGTCGTTGCTGTTTTCTGGGTAACGTTTCCTGGTTTGGCTGCCAAACGCTTCTGCTTGATGACTGGAAGGATCGGAATCCTAATAAAATTGTTACACACCCACATCAACTTTTATAGAGCTTAGTTAGCTTGATGCCACCATGCTGAAGAGCTCTGCTGTCATTAGGTTAATGAATGCTGCAGGCTGAAGTCCATTAAGCCTATCTTTTAATTTGCGTGATCTATGAAACCTCTTTAAAGTTTAGATAACTTTATACATGCTCGTGTCTGAGGAAAGCTCATGTTCGCAAGCTTTGCTAAAACTGGGAGCCGTCAGTTTTACTGTAGTTCAGATATTTTTTTAGAAATATAACATGAATACTGAGCTTAAATAGTAAATAATAAAGCTTAAAAAAGTTATAATGGAGAAATCTTGACTATAAATATGCTTTCAGGAATTATAAATGCAGTGTTTGGAATGATAAAGCACGCTTTACTATTGGATAGAGTGAATTTGAAGCTGCTTAAGAATTTCTGTTTTCAGGGGTGATTACGTTACCTTCAGAAATGAAAAATTCTGATCTGAGCTAACAAGTTTCTCTCCTGGTTTCTGTAATTGTTCTGAAATAATTTAGAAGCAATTTTCCCTTTATTAACAGGCTCTTTGTTCAATTCAAATAATTTAAAAAGAAGCAGCGCTTGGACTCTAAGCTATTTCAAATGCTGTCACAGGTTTAATTCAAACCCCCTTGACCTATTTCTCTCAATAAATCTGAGATTATGAGACTAGATTCAAGATCACCCAGCAGTTGCTGAACTTTACCTGCCTAGAAAGCGATACCATTTTTACCTTTTGAAGACATTCTTTGAATAAATAGGTTTTCTGCACTCAGAAGCTCTTTGTAGAGACCTCCTCACAAAAAGCAGGGAGATTCAAGTGTCTAATTCATTGTAGAAGGCTGTTTTCTCTGATTCTGTCTGTTTTGCTGATGTTATGTTCTGTCCTTTCCACTAGGAAAGCATTGCAACACATGCCACCTCTATCCCTAACACCAGGCTCTACAGACTTTTCGAGCTTCTTATCTCCCAATGTATTGGAAGAAGTAGATAGCTTCCTTATAAGAATAACAAGGTGAGTTTGCATTGATGTACCATTGATATGGTTTAGAAGAATTTGTATAGCAAATCTGTTTCATTTTTACTCACCTGCTCTTTTTTACTATCTTGAAGAATTCAAAGACGTTAAGAAACAGACGTCTTAGATTTTTCCACATGAGCATTATTTGCCTTTCTTTATGAACTGTGTGTCCTGAATTTTCTGTTGTTTTTTTTCCCTCCCCAGTTGTTGTACAACTCCAGAGGTTGAACTTACGCTCTTGGCCTTTGCCTTGGCCCGGGGGAGTGTCGCTAAGGTGATAAGTTCCCTTTGCACCATCTCTGATCATCTGGACACTCCGTACA
The DNA here is from genome assembly GCF_963082525.1 of Nesoenas mayeri. Taxonomy (NCBI): domain Eukaryota; kingdom Metazoa; phylum Chordata; class Aves; order Columbiformes; family Columbidae; genus Nesoenas; species Nesoenas mayeri. The sequence goes on along the minus strand of NC_137569.1, from coordinate 7,335,469 downwards.
AGGCTTCATCCCTTATCTCTTCCATGGCCACAGTTAGACAGAACCTGCTCTATAAATATGGTAAATTAATAATAATTGGATCCATTACTGTACATACATCAGACAATATGCAGCTTTCTGAGTTATCTTACTTGTTCTGCTGGGGTGTAAAGTTGTACAAGATGTCCAGATTAACAGCCGTCACCAAGAAGATAATCTGTGAAGCTGAACTGCACTGAAAGTTGGTGATTAGATTAGCTTTCTGTAATTTAAGGATTGAAGCAGGTGGCATCACCTTGAGGGAGCAAACCTGAACTCAGTATTAATTGATAGTGGCCCCTATATCATGATGGTGATAGTGTTTGTGTTGTATAAAAGGCAAATGGCATCAAGTATTTTATTCTTCCAGCAACATGCTTTTTTTTTTTTTGTATCTTTAGCCTCGCTTAGTGGTCCCTCTTGCAAACATGCACAAATTTAACGTGTGTTTTAAATGTAACGTCACAGACATCTATTTACAGTTCTTCTATTTTCACTTTTTTAAATTGATCTGAGTACATGCCAAGTGTAGAACTATGTGCGATCTGGCATAAGGTGGTAAGATTTTTGCTGTATTGATTGTACTACTTTGATAAATCTCTGCTTTCTCAGATATCAACTTCTAAGATTATCATTAGTCTCTCATGAAGAATTTTTCCCTGTGTTTGTCTTGCAGTAGATTTTGTCAGGACTTCTTGGATCGTGCCGAAGAGCACATTAATTATTTTATAATTTTTTTAATCAGTATTTACTTTCAAAAGTTTGTAAAATTGTCTCATTTTTCCCCGAGTAGCTGCTGCTTTTTGTCAGACAAGAGTGGTATTTCATGTACTGTGAACTCCAAATCGTGCAAACAGTTGAAAGAACATTGGTTGTCATGATTTTCATTGTCTTTCTGTCGATATTTAAAACTTTAGCTATAATAGATTACCGTAACTCTTACATTCCAGTTTCTTCCTCCCTTTTTGTCTGACAATGGTTGAAAGCTCATAGTATTGTAATTTTTTTTTTATTTGTTTCCTGTCTGAAGAACTTAACTGAAAAATAGGCTAATTCATAAATTTGATAAACCTGTTGATTTTCTTATTTAGGAAAACCATTACGACTGACTTTGCAAGCATGTGATGTAAAGGGAAAAGAAGATAAATCAGGGCCTGAAAACCTCCTTGTGGAGCCATGGACTGGGGATGGTAAGAGCCTGGATTTAAAATCCAGAATATTCAACCAGAAACAAAGGCTGTTAGCAAGGCTGTGGTGCTCTTGTGTATATGTTTATACATATTTGGTCATACTCAATAGTTTAATGGCAGGGAATCACAGAATGTCAGGAATTGGAAGGGACCTCGAAAGCTCATCCAGTGCAATCCCCCCGCCGGAGCAGGAGCACCCAGATGAGGTTACACAGGAAGGTGTCCAGGCGGGTTGGAATGTCTGCAGAGAAGGAGACTCCACAACCCCCCTGGGCAGCCTGGGCCAGTGTCTGTCACCTTTACTGAGAAGAAGTTTCTTCTCAAATTTAAATGGAACCTTTTGTGTTCCAGTTTGAACCCATTACCCCTTGTCCTAGTGTTAGTTGTCACCGAGAAGAGCCTGGCTCCTTCCTTCTGACACTCACCCTTTAGATATCTGTAACCATTAATGAGGTCACCCCTCAGTGTCCTCTTGTCCAGCTCCAGAGCCCCAGCTCCCTCAGCCTTTCCTCACACGGGAGATGCTCCACTCCCTTCAGCATCTTGGTGGCTGCCCTGGACTCTCTCCAGCAGTTCCCTGTCCTGCTGGAACTGAGGGGCCACAACTGGACACAATATTCCAGGTGTGGTCTCCCCAGGGCAGAGCAGAGGGGCAGGAGAACCTCTCTGACCTACTGACCACCCCCTTCTAATCCAGCCCAGGTACCATTGGCCTTTCTGGCCACAAGGGCCCAGTGCTGGCTCATGGTCATCCTGCTGTCCACCAGGACCCCCAGGTCCCATGGATTTATGGATGTCCAGATTGCCTAACTGTTCCCTAACCCAGTCCTCGTCAACCCAGGCAAACTCCTCCATTGTCCTGCCTTCCTCTGGGGCCTCAGCAGTACGGGGCTCCTCAGGACAGCTCCAGCAGAGTAGACAGAGACAAAGGCAGCGTTCAGTAGCTCTGCCTTCTCTGTATCTTCTGTCAGCAGGGCACCCACCTCGTTCATCAGTGGGCCTACACTGCCTCTGGTGTTAGTTTTATCTGCCAGGAAGGTCTGTTAAAAACAAAACAAACCCTCCCACCAAAACAATATGTAAATTCTGGTTTACAACAAGGTGGATTTCGCAGGAGCCAGTTTATTGTCAAAACAATATTTAAAAATATTGAATTTTAGGGAGAATTATTGATATTCTATGTGGAATTCAGCAATAAACTGTCACAAAGAAAATAACCTAAGAGGACGTTTTGTGGGTTGAAGTCATGAATCATTCACTGCTTTCCCAAATATTGATGGGAAGATATTGTAAAAATCATTGACATTTTTACTGACTGCACATACCTATTAATTCACCTTTAAAGCCTGTCTTTGTTAATGCAATGTTTTTATCTACTGGATAAAAACTAAAGAAACAGATTTGTGTTTCTTGACCTCCTCTTTAAGTGAAATGCCAACTAATCTTCAGGAAATCTTGTATTGTCTTGTGCAGTGCTACTGGTAAACAAAAGCTATTGCAGTAGAAAATTAGGCACATTCTAAATGTTTGTTTTTACTTGTCTCTTACTAATTTATTTAGAAACATTTACTAATGAGCATTGCACTAGAAAAGCATTCTGATTTTTGTGTTCCCCTCCCTTTAGTATTCTCTTCCAACCAGCTTGCACTAGCAGCCCTTCCAACCTCATTCTATTCCCACTCCTGCTTTAGGTTTTCTGACAGAAACTGGGAAAACCAGAGCAAGTATCATTCTTTCCACTGGAACTGAATCTTCATTTCAAGTGACACAGATTAGAATAAAGGTTAGTAGTTCCTGTGTGCTTTTGAAGCAGAACGCTTGCTTTTTCCCTACTGGTAGAAGTTGAATTAGAACATTTTTTTTGTATGAACTGAAATTTTAAATTGATTATGAAATAGTGTTCTTTTAGGGCTTTGCTTTGGTGTAGGTCACAAATAACGTAAGGAAAGGAAGGTCTTAAATTGTTCCAGGCATGTAGTAGAGACTTTTCTTTTATATTGCTTTGGTCTATATGTTGCCATATACTCAAGATAGTGACGCTAAGGTGTATGGTTTCTCTTTAAAGGGTATGGATTTATTTGTAAGATCTTATCTTTAAAATAATTTTTCAAATAGCCAATTAAAAAATATATACCATGTGTGTTAGATTAAATGTAGAGTTTTTCCAATTCTTTTTAGAGACATCAGTGTAAGTTGAACACCTGGTGTGATTTTTATCTGGTTTAAAAGCAAGATTTTGTGATTCGATCTTATGGCCAGGACAAAACTTCAGTAAGATTTCTGCAGCTGAATTTATTTATTTAAGGCAAAGCAGTAGTTTAATTCCTGGAAGAAGGATGAGTATTTCAGTGTGAAGTAGAATAAAACATGGATGGATTTCTAGTAAATAAATTCTAACTGGAACTGGAGAGACGGTGAAGCTGGTTTGCAGTGTGGTGATATTGGGATACATAATTTAATTTTGTTTTGGATATTTTAAAAATGAAAATATACAGAATTAGCATAGGAATTAATATGTGGAACTCTAGTTTAATATTAGGGTGCTACAGGGTGATAAATGTAGCAAATATTAACCATGTACATGATCCAGGTTCAATAGCTTACAGAAGTTCTCGTCACACTTCTCTAAATGTGTTTCATTTTTCTCTAGCTAAAAATTGCAGTTCCAGAGACCACCATTGTCAGCGTTTTGTTACCTTCCATAACTTTTTTTCCTGTGAAATCAACACCTTCTTTTCTTCTCAGCTTATGGATGTCCTTTTTAATATGTTGCTCTGGATTTGTTCTTTCAGGTCCGCAGAGGTGCCATTGGGGCGCAGTGCGGGCTGGTGTTTGCCTATAATAGTGCTTCGGTAAAGTTCCATGCAGAGGAACACTTCAAAAGATTTGAAAGCTACGACAAATGGAAGCTGCGGGAATTCAAACAATTTTTAAAAGATAGGTAAAGGTGGACTTTTTGTAATGAATACACGGAACAGAAATGTTACATTAAATCTTTCGTGGTGCCATTTGAACTACTGAGAACTGTTGCAAATGACTTCAAAAATATACATATTTAATTGTTACTTGTTTGGTTTTAATGAGCCTCAATTTGATGTGTTTGAGGAAATATGTATATAGCTGTTGTCTTGAGCTTCTTGATTTAAAGACCTGTTTAAAAAGGGATATAACAAACTTTCTGCTTGAGGTGCAGGTTGCTGATAACAGAGACAATTTATAGGAAGATCATATGTTAATTAGCCTTTATTAAATTACTTTCTCAAAAGCATTGTTTAGGAATGAGGGGAGATTAGGGACCATAATTAAAATGTCTACCTTGACTTGAGCAAGGCATTTGACACAGTCTCCCACAGCATCCTCACAGCTAAACTGGGGGAGTTTGCCGTTTCTTTAACGTTTTCTTTACAAAGTTTGTTACTTTTTTTTTTTTATCCACAGAAGCAGTTGTTCATGTGATGATTTGGGAGATGATGATCCTGTCGGCTGGTTTGAAGTGGAAGAAGAATGGGATGAAGTTGATGTCAAAATGCAGCAGTGCAGAATTTCCCAAGTAAGAAACCATGAAAATCTGTTGGGATGGAGGTGAGGCTGACTGGTCTATAGTTACACGGGTCCTCCTTCTTGCCCTTTTTGAAGACTGGAGTGACATTTGCTTTCCTCCAGTCCTCAGGCACCTCTCCCATTTCCCAAGACTTGGCAAAGATGATGGAGAGTGTCCAGCAATGACTTCAGCCAGCCTCCTCAGCACCCATGGGTGCATCCCATCCAGACCCATGGATTTATGGATATCCAGATTGCCTAACTGCTCCCTAACCCACTCCCCATCAACCGAGGCAAATTCCTCCATTGTACTGCCTTCCTCTGGGGCCTCAGCAGTATGGGGCTCCTCAGGACAGCCTCCGGCAGAGCAGACAGAGACAAAGAAGGCGTTCTGTAGCTCTGCCTTCTCTGTATCTTCTGTCAGCAGGGCACCCACCTCGTTCATCAGTGGGCCTACACTGCCTCTGGTGTTAGTTTTATCTGCCATGTATTGGAAAAAGTTCTTCCTGTTGTCCTTGACCCCTCTCGCCAGGTTTAATTCTAAGGAGCCCTTAGTTTTCCTAGTTGCCTCCCTACATCCTCTGACAACAGCCTTATATTCTCCCCAAGTGACCAGCCTCTCCTTCCATGATCTATACACTCTCCTCTTCCACTTGAGCACACCCAGCAGTTCCCTGTTTAACCACGCAGGTCTCCTGGTTCCCATCCTTGACTTCCTACGTGTCGGGATGCTCTGATCTTGTGCCCAGTAGAAACAGTCCCTGAACACTAACCAACTATGTTTGGCCCCTTTACCTTCAAGCAGCCTTGCCCATGGGATTTCCCCCAGCAATTGCCTGAAAAGGCCAAAGTTTGCTCTGCTGAAGTCCAGGGTTGCAATTCTGCTTGCTATCCTGCTCCTGCCACATGAGATCCTGAACTCCACCATCTCATGGTCTCTGCAACCAAGACAGCCCTCGACCTTTACCACTTCAACCAGACCCTCCTTGTTAGTGAGGGTGAGGTCCAGCAGTGCACCTCTTCTAGTCGGCTCCTCCACCCTTTGCATCAGAAAATTATCATCAAAGCACTGGAGGAACCTCCTAGACTGTGGCTGGCCGGCCGAGTAGTCCTTCCAACAAACATCAGGGAAGTTAAAATCCCCCACCACAACCAGGGCCTGTGACTGTGAGGCTGCTCTCAGCTGTCTGTAGAGGCCTCAGCAACTTCCTCACCCTGATCTGGTGGTCTATAATAGACGCCCACAATAGTATCACCCCTGCCAGCCTGCCCCTTAACTTTCACCACAGACTCTCAACTCGCTCCTCATCCGTGCCTGGACAATACTCAATACATTGTAGTTACTCTCTCACATAAAGAGCAACTCCACCACCACGCCTGGCTGGCCTGTCTTTCCTCAAAAGGACACAGCCATCCATGACCACATTCCAGTCACGTGCTGGAATGGTGCTGTCCCACCATGTCTCCGTAATTGCCACCAGGTCATAGTCTCCTGAACACAGGTTTCTAACTCCTCCTGCTTACTCCCCATGCTGCACGCATTGGTGTGCAGGCATTTCAGAGAGTGAGCTGAGCACACCGCTTTCACCCCAGGGGTATGGGAGGCCTCCCAGCCTTCATGAACTCTAGAGTGATGCCCCACTGATGCAAGCCCAGCTACCACCCCATCCCCCTTTGAGTCTAGTTCAAGCTTAGCCTGAGTCTCAGCATCAGTATTTTAAACTTGTAGGGGTGACTGACAGGGAATAAGTCTTGGCCCCCCTGCCCCACCTGCAGCCTCATTTATGTGCACTCATGTCTTTTAAAGGCCAAATTTGCTCTAACTTCTAAAACCTTGTGCTGTGTTTATATCCTTCTAGTACTTGATGATCAAGTTCTTGTGCACAAGACAAGACACGGCAGAACGGCTTGGGGTTCAGGGCCTGCATGTTCTCGGGTACCTTCGGCCTCTGCGAGACGAGCCCAACAGGAGCATGAACTGCTTGCAGTGCTGCAAAACCGATGACGATACAGTCTGCGGCACAACCCTGCTCCTCAAGACACTTCATTTCATCCAGCAGCTGGCACAGGACCTGGTATTCTTACTTCTTAGTTATTCTTGAGTGTATATTTACCATGATAAAAGTCATACAGCTATACTAACAGTAGTTGTGAATGGATAAAGGAAAGTCTTGCTGCTAGGTACTAATAACTGTTAATATCGCACTGTGGAGAAAAAAAATGGGTTCTCAAAAATAGCATTCTGTGGATATTTACAGAGAATATGCTCACTTTGGGTCCAGAAGAGAGTTAAGCGTTTTTCAGCATTGGGTTACAATGCTGGGTGAAGTAGATGCAACAGAAGGATGCTCTGCTGTCTATTAGATAACGTAGCTATTTCTGAAGAAAGCATGGGGAGAAGTGCTTTGAGAGAGAGCTAAAATAGCTGCATAGATTAAAACAGGTCCTCTTTTTATCTGGAATAATTCTCTAAACACCTCCAGTGAGATGTGTACGGTTGAGAGGTATGGCTGGTATGTGCTGATGTGTGTCAGCGTGATGTGCTTTGCTTTTGAGGATACGTGACAAAATGATGTTTTGTTTGTGCAGTGGGTGTCTGTGCCTTTTTTAACTTGAATTCTGATCCGTGGGCAATCTCATTTTCGCCATGACTTTCAATCAAATTGGAAGAAGTTGTAAAGACTTGTGGTGGTGAGGACAGGTTTGGGGCACTAGACCTCTGGAAGGAGGAGAGAGAGTCCTTATTAGTAGCTCTGTGAAAGGGAAGGTTTTGGCATGAACTGTTACGTTTAGACACAGGAATATCCGTGAAAGAACTTAAATTGGAATTCATGTGAGCTGCGAATTTATTAGGCAACTGCTTTAAGCCCAGTGTTCAGGGATTTACTTTTTATGAAGTGTTCTATGTGGAGTTAATGATCCAATCCTGCTTTTTCTTTGCCTTTTTAAGGTTCAACAGAAGGAGAGTGGATTAAAATACAAGTCATTTTTAGATTTCACAGGCCTTGATTTGCAGCTGTTCTGGAATTTTTACAGTAAACTGCACCAAACGTAAGTTGCTGCTTTACTGTGTGCTGAAGCACTAAGCTGCCTGTGTATGTATAAATAACGTATGCTTAGTTTAGTTGGAGCAGTTTCTTCTTCCCAAACTACATCATTTACATAAGTAACATTTTCTTTCTGCTGCCATATGGGCTTTTATCTATAATGTTATGTAGAAGCTTGATATAGATGAATTTAGCTGGTAGCTATACTTTTTTGTTTATGTGGTCTCTAGTTAGTGTTTTTTATCTGTCTGAGATAGTGGTGTTCACAGCATTATCTATTTGGTGCAAAAGAGTTTATTTTCTGGTTTTTGCTTCTGTTTGTTTTATGCTTTCCTACAGCCCAAGGGAAGAATGTATCTTTGCTCAAACACTGCTATTGCAGCTTCTCCAGAGCTGCTTCTTTGTACTTACCGGAGACAATAAAACTACTAAACCTACAGAAACATCTCAAAGCAAAACGCTTGGTCACACGGAAGCTGCAGAAGAGCTTTATAGACATCTGTGCGAAGGTAATGTATATTGAATATATTAACTGTTTTTGTCTATTCTGGCTTACAAGTGTGTTACAATAGTCACAATTGGGGAAAAGGAGATTTATTCCTAGAGGCCAAGTCAACTACTGTTCCTTTGTTTCTTCTTCAGGTCAGTGTGTGCTAATTAGTCTATCACAATGAAACTTTCCTTGACCCTATGAAATGGTTTTATAGACTTTATGACAACATGAGGGAACAGAAACAAGGGAAGATTCTGGAGCCAGTGAAGAAAATGGGAATTACCCATTAGATTTAATTGGAAGTAGGATGGCATCCTCTTTATTAATGTATAAATTTTGTTAATTACCTAGCTGCCTCCAGAAAAGCAAGCTAGACGTAAATCAGTGTATGTAGAATCTGTCACATCTTGAAAAGTTTATTAGCTTTGATAGTTGTCAAGTCTTACTGTTCCTAGAATTCATTTATTCAGTGAATAAATATATCATTAGTAAAAGCTTTCTTGCTAGAAGTCAGAAAGTTTCCTCAAATTTTCTGTGTGTGTAATGGGATTGCAAAGGCTTGAAGTTTAGTTGTTATGCCTCTAATGTATTAGCTGGAGTATTAATTGGAACTTTCAATTTTGTTTTGTGTTTGTATGAGCAGTAGTGGATATGGGGGACAGTAACTCCGTGCCAATGAAGATGCTAAAAGAGGAGGTGAAGAACACTTTACTCAGCGGAGCCGCCATCTTTTTCCCAGATAGACAGACCAGGCGACACCAGCTCTTCACCATGATGGTAAACCATTCAATGAGAAATTGATTGTTCAGTACTTGCTTTCTTTATGCAGAAAGAGGACAAATCTGAGTTCTTGTTGTCAAATAATATATGTTTTGTCCCATTAAAGTAAAAAATCTTTTTTGTCTTTGCCTCTTTTTACCCTCCCCCTTCTCTCTGTCTCTGCAGCTTGTCCAAAGAAAGAGGCGCTAACCCTGCTTTTCTTACCAAAAATGAATAGTAGCGCGCAGAAATTAGAATTCTTTCTCACAGAGGAGGGGAACAGAACATATCATAAAAATAAATCTTTTTCCTTTTCTAGAAAAACATCACAGAGCAAGAGCACAAGCAATCTGTACATCTTGCCTTCAGATCTTTGTGTACCCACTTCAGGTAAGGGGTCCTGATGCTGAAAAAAGTTATCTGATACCCCACATCTATTAATCAGTTCATATTTAATCCTGTTGAGGAATGTTATTCCCTTGGAAAACCTCAAGAAATAATCAAGTGACTTTGCTTTAGAAAGGAGAATACTACTTAATATGTTTATTGACTGAATAGCTGTATAAAACATTGTCCAGGATTGGTGCTGAAATCACAGTATGTTTCTTTTAGGCTTCTTCTAGGCGGTTTTCCAATTTTTTTAAGTGATTGTCCATGGTGATGGTTGGTATTGATTTAATCAGGCTGGAGTGATCAGAACCCAAACTTTTGATTTTCATAGTCATTACACAGAAGGATCTCTATGGATTTTTCACAAGGATAACTGAATTTCTATTTTGGAGAACAAGTGCTATGTGTCATTGGTTAGTAAGAACATCTTTGTTTTGCAGTGATCAGGATCCAGGTGGACTCCTATTATTACCAGAGAAAGGAGTTTCCGCAAATTTTGACATAAGCGAAGTGCTCTCAGTCATGGATACCCTTCTGCTAGTGGCAGCAAGAGAGGTAACTGGCTTTGCACTCTTCCTTTTCCTACTTTTAGCTGTGATTTTTGTGTGCATTCAAACATAAGCTGCATGCCTGAGATGTGTGCTAAAGAACTGGCTTTCCTGTCCTTCTGGATAAAACTATTCATGGCTATCGAATCTGTAGGATTAAGTTTTCCAACCAATTGAAGTATTTTCCTTTAAGCATTAAAATTTCTTAGTAGTAGAGTAAATAATGTACAAGAAGAGGTATTTTTGCATAGCGCTGAAAAGGCTTTCTGGCATCCCATCAACACTGGGAAAAAGAAGTAACGATCCCATCTTGAGAGGTTAGAACTGGTCATGTCACTAAGGGAGGTGTAAATGGAGGAGGGTCATTTACATATGCACAAAAAATGTGCTGAGAACATCGAGTGACTCATATGTAGCCATTCCTACTTAAAATTGTGATTTATCAAAACAAAAGACATTAGTTACTTCACAGTGTTACATGCTGCTTGTTGCTTGCATTTAATCTTTTTTTGTGGCTTGAGTGGGATGATAATGTCCATCACAGTTTATGTAGTACATATTGTGTGTCATTCTGCAGCAGAAGAGAATATCCTTTTGCTACTTTCTTTGTTATTTTTCAGTGTGAAATGATGATGCTGGATGTTGCACAGCAAGAGAGTGGCACGGTCTTGTCTTCCTTATTCTGGTCTGTTCAAGGCAGCCTCCTTTCGTGGTGCTACCTGCAGCTTAAGGGGAGCGAAAATGCAGCCAAGGATCTTGCTGTAGAAATACTTAAAACCTGTAAGTGCTGGGTAAAGTGTGGTGTAATACAGGACTTTAAAATGTGATTTTGCAAAGCGTAATATAAGAAGGGTTCACCACTGGTTGCCTGAGGCATACTTGTAACTGTCACAGCATTTCTAATCTCTCTAGGTGAGGAACCTGTAGGCATATTGAGCAACTTAGAATTTTACCCATACTAATAATTTTATGTTGGGAGAATCTTCAGAAAATATTCAGTAAATTTTGGGGATTAAATATTGAAAAAAAACCCGCAAACAAAAAAACAGCCCAATAAACAAACAACCCCCCAACCAAACAACAAAAAGTAACAGACTTCCTTTTGAGCATTTTGGTTTCTTATATGTTCCTTATTTTCTTAAGCTCCTGTGTGGTGATGTGTATTTTCCTAGATGTCTGTGATGCAAGGAGAAAGGAACTTACTCAAGAAGCCGGGCACTTCTAGGGGGGGGTGGTTGCTACAGTGTTTTATTTGGTTGGTTGGTTTTTTTAATGTAGCAGCTCAGTATTGAGTAGTTAACTGGGCCACGTACTTAACGGAGATGTAATTTTATGTCAAATTACTTCATATTTCTCTTGTTTGTTTATGAATAAGTTTATGTTCCTGTCTGATATATTAAAATGGAGTGAGGCTATAGCTAAAATTACTGGCCTTGCTCTTTACTTAAGCTGCATTTCTTAGTTGTGTAGGGAGGCTGCTGGATACACTGAGATTGTTGAAACAGTTTTGGAGTGTTTGATTAAATTACTCATCACTCATCTTTTTTTTTGTTTTATTTCATTGATGAGCATGACTTATTTCCACAATAGAAATATCACAGAAAACTTCTCTGAACTGTTTTTGCTCTTGACTGTCACTATCTTGGCAGCAGATGCCTTTCCTCCTGTCTTTGCACATCACCATGCACTTAGGTGTTTGATAAAGTAGATTGTGGTAGCAAATCCTAACGGTGGCTATTAAGGGTTTTTTTTCTCTTTAGATGTGGGCCAGTTCCTGTCAAATATCAGAACGATTTTGCAGTCACTTTTATCTCAATATAGTGGCAAAACAATAGTAGAAAAAATAAGTAACTCTGTCTTTGCTATGGCAACTCGTCAGCTGGTAAGTGAACGTTGGGGTTTTGTACCATTCCCGGGTAGCACGGCTGTGCTTACGTGCATTTTCATGAGACCTGTGTTTTCTCCTAGGTCATCTTCTTGTTGGATTTTTGCACTTTAGACATCCCATACTGTACTCTGCTACAGGGATTCAGCACTTTGATAGAACCACTGAAAAGCCTGTGTAGCGAGCCTCATAAGGTAACTAAAGATACAGGCACTACTAAGTGCAGTGAAACCAAAGCAAAATTGCAAGAAAGACAAAGAAAATTCAGGTGATTCTATTGCTGAGTGTTTGAAAGGAGCTGGCAGTCTTCTGAAAGCGTGGGATGTGTAATGAAATGTTGAGTGAAGAACTAGTCAGCCTCACCGCCATCCCTGGGAAACTGATGGAACGACTTCTCCTTGGTGCCATCTCAAGCCATATCAGGGATAAGAGCGTCATTAGGGACAGTCAACATGGCTTCACCAAGGGGAAGTCGTGCTTGACCAACCTCATTGACTTTTATGAGGACATAACAAGGTGGATGGATGATGGCAGAGTGGTGGACATGGTCTACCTTGACGTTTGACAGTGTCCCACAGCATCCTCACAGCTAAACTGAGGGAGTGCGGTCTGGATGAGCGGGTAGTGAGGTGGACTGCGAACTGGCTGAAGGGAACTCTGCAGACATTCAAACCCGCCTGGACACCTTCCTGTGTAACCTCATCTGGGTGTTCCTGCTCCATGGGGGAATTGCACTGGATGAGCTTTCCAGGTCCCTTCCGATCCCTGACATTCTGTGATTCTGTGATGCAAATAAAGTCTGTATGTCTGTAGTGTAGATGTTTAAATCTGCATCAGTCATGTAGATTCTTTTTGTTGACTTGTAGACACCTCTGGGGTGAGAATGTCTCCTTCCCAGTAGACTGCATGAATTTTGCTTTAGAAATATTTCCTTCCTGTGCCTATCAAGGGTATCTTTATAACTAGTTTAGGTGTAAATCAATGCTGTAGCCTTTTAAATGCCACTTTTTATGTACGTCTGGCATCTTACAAGTATTGACATAAAAATCTAGTGTGGTAATTTTTATTTATTTTTAAATGCTTTACACTTGTATCTCAAGAATACATTTTTGTTCTACAGATGGAAATGGAAAGCTGGCAGCAAGAACAGCCTGTAGTATTGCGAACATGGACAATGGAATCGCCTCATAACTATGCAAATAATTGCCATGAGGTGTCAGTCTTCCTGTGCCATGGGGCAACTTACTTTGAGGTGGAATTTGATGAAAAATGTGAAACTGAAAGGAGGTAATTTGGTCTTGTGCTGTGTTAGATTCAAATATCTGTTTGCAGAGTGGTAATTCAATGTGCAAGGAATCCTCCTTGCTCTCTGAGTATGCCATTTCAATTTCTTCATTGTCCTGCATAATATACAATGTGTATTTTGAATGACTTATTGTGCTGAAAGCCACTTCTGGCAAATGTACAGATATGCTGTTCATGCAAATTTTGCTTCCTGTGGCCTTGATTTATTCTGTAGTATTGCTGTGAACATCACACTTTGTGCTTGTAGTATTTATTTTGCCCTCTCTAGGCAAAACTACTGGCTTGGTTCCTCTTGGTAACATATCAGGCTACTGCTTAGTTCAGGCATAGGCCAGATGTTAAAACCAGCACCCATTATCAATTCTGAAGAGTTGGGAAAGTTTTGCAGGAAAGCAGCTCTGTGTTTGCTGGGACTATTGCATTGAAACACAGAATAGATTCCTTAGTGGTCATGTGAAACAATGCAGGTGTGGTTCAGAAAGGCGTGACAGGGTACACTGAGATGCAACATGTGTGAAAGTCCAAAAGCAAACATTTTCCCCCAAAACTTAAAAGTAAACTTGGAAGTAATGAATTGCAATTTTCACAGATATGATTACCTGGAGTTTACTGATGCCAGAGGTGCAAAAACTCGTTACGATACAAAGGTTGGCACTGAGAAGTGGCCTAAGGTGAGCACCTTTAACTTTCTGAACCAAGTGAAATATCCATTCATAGGAAATTCTTACGATCCTTGCAGAAAACCTGTTGTCTATAAGGATGTGTGCGTTCTCGCGTGTATGTCTTTATTCCCTCTCAAAGGCGGGGGTAGGAGGTGAGGAAAGAAATCTAAAATGAGGCAAATGAGTGGATGAGTAAAGAATCCCTCTGTGTTGTTGTTATCCAAGGAACAGTCAGTCAAAATGAAAAGTAATGATCATGTTTAACTGCCTGTAATAACTACCTGGGTACAACTTCCTCGTTGTCACTCTGCCCTTGCAATTTTGGGGCAATTTGGAGTGGCCATGCTCTTCTTTGGTGACACCTACTCTAATCAGATGCTTCTTTATAGTTTTATGGCTTTGACTTCTAAAACTCAATCATCTATAAAATTTCTCATTTTGCTGTTTGAATAGAAATTGTACCTGTTTAGTATTGTGTGTTTCTGATTCAGGTGGTGGGGGGAATTAGATGTGTTAGGGAAAGAACATAATACTGAAACCCCACAGTTGCTGAAGGAAATTCATTACCCTGAAACGTCTTCCTGTCATGTACACTTGGCAAAATGACTGTTTTGTTGCTCTGTAGAAAGTGACCTTTAAGGCTGGCCCACGGCTGCAGTTTCTCTTTCACTCTGACAGCAGTAATAATGAGTGGGGCTACAAGTTCACCGTCACTGCTTACGGCCTGCCGGACGTCGCCGTTTCTTGGGGCTTGGATTTACAGCTTCTGGTATCGCGGTTGATGGGGCGCTTGGCTTCCCGAAGTATGGCGCTGAAATCTCTACGAGGTGAGTGCATTTAATAGCTCCAGAGGTTGCAATCCCGTACAAAGAGGAGATACAAGGACCTTATGTTTCACATCTCTCATATTCAGAAGCTGATGTTAGAAGGACATGGACACATGGAAGTAATCATACTAAGCTGAATTACATTTATGAAGTAATATCAGAGTTTGCCGAATCTTCCGTTCTTCCTTTTTCTTTTAAAATTGTTCCCTGGTGCTGTGATCCAGCTCCAGGTTGTTGGTGTGGATATGGAGCCAGCAAACTACAAAAAATTAGGAGCTTAGGACACAAATGATTTTAAAAGCTTCACATGAGCATTTGGTATTGATTTAAATTTGAGTTCACGAGTTGACTTCCAGAAGTCAAGGAAGGGAGCCAGGAGACCTGTGTGGTTAAACAGTGAGCTGTTGGGTACGCTCTGCCTGAGACTGTCCTGAGGAGCCCCATACTGCTGAGGCCCCAGAGGAAGGCAGAACAATGGAGGAGTTTGCCTGGGTTGATGAGGACTGGGTTAGGGAACAGTTAGGCAATCTGGACATCCATAAATCCATGGGTCTGGATGGGATGCACCCGTGGGTGCTGAGGGAGCTGGCTGAGGTCATTGCTAGACCGCTCTCCATCATCTTTGCCAAGTCTTGGGAAATGGGAGAGGTGCCTGAGGACTGGAGGAAAGCAAATGTACTCCTCCTTCTTGCACTTTTTGAAGATTGCAGCCGGGTAACTATAGACCAGTCAGCCTCACCTCCATCCCTGGGAAACTGATGGAACCACTTATCCTTGGTGCTATTTCAAGCCGTATCAGGGATAAGAGGGTCATGTTTAAAGCCATCCATAATTTACCATATTGTGACTGTAAGATAAGATGTTGGTGCTATCATTAAAGAAAGGATACATCAGTTTTCTGTGCCACATTAGCAAAACGGAAGCTAGAGAATGCTGTTAAATTACTTGTTGAGTTTATTTGCTTTACC
Source organism: Nesoenas mayeri (assembly GCF_963082525.1). Lineage (NCBI taxonomy): Eukaryota > Metazoa > Chordata > Aves > Columbiformes > Columbidae > Nesoenas > Nesoenas mayeri. The sequence goes on along the minus strand of NC_137569.1, from coordinate 7,319,837 downwards.
TTCCCCCCCTGCCGCCACTGGATGTTTAGCATTTATCATTTTCATTAATCTGTAAAAATGAACAAAAACATTTAGTAACCAAAGTGTCTGTTTTAAATTTCTTGCAGAACTAGGTAGTAAAGCAGACTTGCCTCCTTTGAAAGTCACATCAGTTCTGAATTCCCCTCTGTGGAAACCCGTTTTCAGGCATCAGATGTGTCCCGAGGCGCTCCCGGGAGCCAGCCAAGGCAGTCGGCTGCACCAAGATAAAAAAGAGGTACTTGCACCACTACCTTTATTTCATTAGCATGAAATCCCCGTGTATCACAGTTTCGTTTAGACTTAATGAGCTGATATGCCCTTAAGCATATGCCGTTATAATAAAGCTAATTGTTAATTCAAGTATCAAGGAGGAAAGAAACTGTTGTTCTGTGCCTTTATTGGTTTCTGTTTTCATAGAATAATAGAGTGGTTGGGAGGGACCTTCAGAGATCATCAAATTCATCCTCTGCCTTGGGCAGGGACATTGTCATTAACTCAGGTTGCTCAGCTGCAGTAGATACACTGCAAGCTGACTTAACTGTAGAAATGCACTGCACTAATTTTTCAGATAATACTAAAGTAAATGTTTTCTATACATTCTTTCCAGGCTAGGAGCTCTCACCAAGATGACTGCCGTAACTTTCTTATCGACTTTGCAAAATCAGATCCTGCCCAGGACTTCAGTGGGCAAAAATCTGAACTTTTCAAAGGACTTACACAGGCATGTAAAAAACAGACCCCAAAGACAGATATAGTTGCTGGTTCTACTGTTGATCAAGCTGTGAACTCAACATTTGCTGCTTTGGTGTATCTCACTCCAGATTTATATGAGAAGCTTCAAAAATATGGTAACTCTAATATTAGACTATCTTAATAAGGTTGTAATAAGTTTGTAAAAGGCTATCTTAAGTTTATAAGCTTTGAAAAATGAGCTTAGTGTGGCAACTTTTGAAAATATATTCTGTATAAAGAAGTCATCATTTAGGTAGACTAGTAGACTAGGTAAGGCTTATCTCTAGAATGTTGATTTTTATTTATTCTTTTATCTTCAGAGCACTGTCCAAATATTAATAACCATCTCAAGCTACTGACTAAGCCATGTAATATACCAAGAGAGTGGTGTTGTTCTCTGGGGTTTTAATTCAGAACAATGTGGCTCCCAGTGACTAGAGGTTCTTATGTCACTTTCCACTCTCATTGTATCTTTTCTAAAAGGCGACCATCAACTTTTATATGTTTTTAAATGTTGGGGTTGTAGGAGATGTGAATTACCTCCCAGTATGCTATACTGTGGAAACTAACCTTGGCATCCTCAAAAAATTTATCTTTTATTTAAATAAAAGATAATGGTTTGCTTTTAACTTGTATAATGTCTATTTTCAGTAGGTAAAATGGACAGCTTTTAAACTTACACCATCCTTCCGTTAGGCTGATAATTTTGATGTACAGGATAATAAGGTGTTACTTGGTTTTGAAGGTTTTCCTTTTAGGCTTTCACTTTCTGTCACAATTTTGAAGCTAAACATGTTACATTTTGAGCTATAAAGTTATGGGTAAGAATGATTGACACAAAGACTGACTTGACAACTAGAGTGTTTATTGTCTTCAGTCATTTTGCCTGTGTCTGACAATTGATTGCTGAGTAAGACTGAAAACTGTGGTAGCTCATGAAAATATTAACGAGTAGCTAAGATATCCATCCTACTATTACATTAATAGCTTCATCTGTCAGTCTTGCTGGGGCAGACTAATTTCAGGACCTGCGTTCACTTATGCCACGTGAAGTTTGTACAAGTGGGCCTGAAAAGAACAATTAAAAAAATAATGGGAGAGGGAATATCCTCAATAGGAAGGAACCTGTTTTGTCAGGTCTCTAATTTTTGTAAATTGATCTTGAAAGTCCATTCCAGAATGTCATAGTATAAAACAAAAGGGGGAAAAATATTATAACTAAATGCGTCTATAGATTACATTAGTGATATTTGCATGTGGAGGGAGCAGTTTTTATCTTCCCTGACTGCAGGCATCACTTTTGGGAAGAGACAAGAAAGATATTAATAATTTAACTTTGTAAATAACTCTGTCAAGGTACAGTTTTGGTGTTTAAGGCACATGAAAGCTGGTGGGTTTTATTCCCTATTTTTCTTACAGGCATAATTCCAAGTATTGACTAAGAGATGAAGGGAAAGCTGTAGCATAATTGTAGTTAAATAGTCAAGTTGTGTGAAAATGGAGCTGTAAATAAACAGTACTCTCTCTCATTTCCAGTCAACAGTGGAGGGAAGGTGCCTTTGAGCGATGAGTTTGCACAAGTATATTCCCTGGCTGATTCCATTAGAATATGGATGGTAAGATCACTCAGGAAGATATCTGTTAATGTCATTTATCTTAATATTTTGCAATGCAATGTTAAGGAGTAGCATGGAACCATGTTTCCCTTCAGTGACTCTAGGTCAACTGTTTTTATTCAATGAGAACATATATTCACTTCTAAATTTTGAGCTTAAACGTTTAAATGCATTCTCATACCCCTTTCCTTCCCTCAGCCCCAGATGTGTCATGAGTATTTAGAACTGAATTTGACTCAAAATCAGTTAATTTGTGTTGCTTTACAGCCAAAAAAGTGTGTTGTTAATTAGGAAGTTTCTCACATAGCAGTTGGAGTTCTTTTGAGCTATATCATAGAAAGGAATCTGTCTTAATCATCATTCTCACAGTAATGCAGTGCTAAAAGAAAAGGAAATAATTGCTTCTTTGACAAGCAAGTTAACTGGCTTCAGTTCAGAGTTTTTTGCATGTAATTTTCCTTGAAACATAAGCTGTATGTCAAGAGCTGGTGTCATCAGCTCACAACCTGGTGAGAGGTGTCTGCATCATCACCTGCAGCTGCAGGGAGCCAAAATTCAGTGAGATTTCACTGGTCTGCAGGAGATTCTAGATGTTAGTAACTATGTGGCCTTTAACTTCCAGTCCATAGCCCATTTTTCTGCTGCTGCCGTGAGCCCTTCAGTTGTGGGCCGGCCAAATGAACTGGTTTGGTACCGTGTGACCTCTTCCCTCCTCTTTCCTGTCTGATAGGAAATTTAATCTGAGATATAATCTAATTTAATCTGAGATTAAATTCCATTAATGCTAGGTAGTTTTCATACTGCCCTGCTTGATGGATATACAGGGGGAGTAATATTTTAACTGTTTTAACATTCTGTCTACAGTTGGAAATGAAACAAAAATCCCTGATGAGTCGGGGAAATGATATTGAAGAGAAGCAGAACACAGAAGCAAGTGAGGTGAACCCAGAAACTCTTGGTGAGTGTTGCCTTTCCAAATATAAATGCATTCCAGGTAATTTAGTAAAACAATGACTTGTAAGTCTTAGACGTTTTTGCTGTAAAAGCCAAGTTAGCAACCAAGGCTACTCTTTAATACCTTAATAGAGGAACTAGTGTACATTACGTGAACTATCTTGGATTGTGTTCTGCTGTTCTTTGTAGAAAGTAGTACGGGAGAAAATTCTACAGGGAATGACCTCTCACTTGGGTCACCTGCTTCTGAGCTTATGTTCATCTATTTTTGTAGATACTTGTGACCACAATTAACTGAAATTAGAGTAGTGGCTGATTGTTATTAGAATCAAATGTGTTCTTGTTCACTACTGTCTGCGTTGTGTGGTTCAATGTGATTATTCAGATTTAGCACTTGGAAATCTAGAGTTAAGTAACTGATAGCGTAATGATTAATACAATAGGATAAACGGTGTTTTCTAGCTGTCTTGGCTCAGAAGAGAAAATATAAATCACTTTCTACCTAAGCAGAAGACAGCAAGTCTGGTGTTCTGTTGTCATGATTTTAACTCTTCCATTTTTTTTATGCTGCAGCAAAACTTTGTATTCAGAAGAGCCTTTTGCTACTGAATTTTTTGCCTGTAAGAGCAAAGACGAAAGATTCTGCTTCAGACAGTTTGGAAGCCCAGGATATTGATGATATCCAACAGTATGCCAGTGATAAATGCCAAAGAAAAGCTTCTGTTGTGGACACAGACTTCCAGGCAACACACTCATTGTCTTCCAATGTAGTAACTCATCCTGTTTCAAAAGAGGGGGGCCAAATGACAAAATCTGACACAAAGATTAAACAAGCTCCAGAACCCCTTCAAACAGAAGAAGCATCTGCATTTCATAGTAAGCCTGTCGAAAATACAGTTTCGCAGCAAGAAGACACATCATCACCTCCTTCTACTCCTACACGAAAATCTCAGTTCAGCCGTGGAAGACTAAGGCTCCTGTCTTTCAGATCAATGGAAGAGCCCAGAGCTGTGCCTACTGTGAAAGAGAAATATCCCATATTGAAAAACATATTAAACTTTATTAAGGATCAATCACTTTCACATGAAAGGTAAGCAAATTGAAAATGTTGCCAATTATAAAATACAGAGACTTGTCTTCTGACCTCTTCACGTGGAATGAAACATCTTTTAGCTGAAACATAGAACTGAAAATCATTTTTTACATAAATAGTTGTCAGATTTCTGTATCGGAGTTCAGCATTCACAACTATGTAGGGGCTTACAGAGAGTTTTATTTCCTTTGGTTCACTTCTATCATGTAGAACTTCAGAATGTGAGAACGATTACTTGGCTGTTTCTTGTCTCACTTCCTGAGACCTGTTTGCAGTGGCATTTTGCTTTTTATCTACAAACAGCCATCCATCTCAAGGCATATCAGGGATAAGAGGGTCATTAGGGTCAGTCAGCATGGCTTCACCAAGGGGAAGGCGTGCTTGACCAACCTCATTGACTTTCATGAGGACATAACAAGGTGGATGGATGATGGCAGAGCAGTGGACGTGATCTACCTTGACTTGAGTAAGGCATTTGACACAGTCTCCCACAGCATCCTCACAGCTGAACTGAGGGAGTGCGGTCTGGATGAGCGGGCAGTGGGGTGGACTGAGAACTGGCTGAAGGGAAGAAGCCAGAGAGTCGTGGTCAATGGGGCAGAGTCCAGTTGGAGGCCTGGATCTAGTGCAGTGCCTCAGGGGGCAATGCTGGGGCCTGTATTATTCAATATATTCATCAATGATTTGCACGAGGGAATAGAGTGACTATCAGCAAGTTTGCTGATGACACCAAGCTGGGAGGAGTGGCTGACATGCCAGAAGGCTGTGCTGCCATCCAGAGACCTGGACAGGCTGGAGAGTTGGGCAGGGAAAAATGTAATGAAATATAACAAGGGCAAGTGTAGAGTCTTGAATCTGGGTAGGAACAACCCCAGGTTCCAGTATAATTTGGGGAATGAGCTATTAGAGAGCAGCATCGGGGAAAGGGACCTGGGGGTCCTGGTGGACAGCAGGATGACCATGAGCCAGCACTGGGCCCTTGTGGCCAGGAAGGCCAATGGTACCTGGGGTGGATTAGAAGGGGGTGGTCAGTAGGTCAGAGAGGTTCTCCTGCCCCTCTGCTCTGCCCTGGTGAGACCACACCTGGAATATTGTGTCCAGTTGTGGCCCCTCAGTTCCAGCAGGACAGGGAACTGCTGGAGAGAGTCCAACGCAGGACAACAAAGATGCTGAAGGGAGTGGAGCATCTCCCGTGTGAGGAAAGGCTGAGGGAGCTGGGGCTCTTGAGCTTGGAGGAGACTGAGGGGTGACCTCATTAATGTTTACAGATATCTGAAGGGTGAGTGTCAGGAGGATGGAGCCAGGCTCTTCTCGGTGACAACCAATGATAGGACAAGGGGTAATGGGTTCAAACTGGAACACAAAAGGTTCCACTTAAATTTGAGAAGAAACTTCTTCTCAGTAAAGGTGACAGACACTGGCCCAGGCTGCCCAGGGAGGTTGTGGAGTCTCCTACTCTGGAGACATTCCAACCCGCCTGGACACCTTCCTGTGTAACCTCATCTGGGTGTTCCTGGTCTGGCGGGGGGATTGGACTGGATGATCTTTCAAGGTCCCTTCCAATCCCTGACATTCTGTGATTCTGTGATATGGTACAGCAGTACTAGTAACCCTTGATACCAAATGTAGAGTAGTTGCATCTTTTATTGAATTACCTGGTCTCCTGAAAATGTAAATCAAAAGACAGATTTCCAAGTCTTAGCTTGTCTCTCAAATGTGGACTGGTGGAGGAAGTGCTGGATTCTGGTTGAAAGTTTATCACCCACTCCAACTGCAATACAGCACTGCTAAAATACACCAGAAAATTTAAATACCAAACTCATGTTTAACTAGTCAAGTAATTCTTGGTTGTGATTTATGTGTGTTACTTTAAGCACAATGTTTTGAAGTCCTCATAGATGTTTTTTGCTCTTCTTAGTGTTTTAAAGGTTCTTGCTTTGAGGAGATCTCAAGGGCAGGCTATTCTGGAAGTGCTCAAGACAGTCCGGCGGTGCCTAAGCTCCCTTGGACAGCCACACTGTTTTCTTCCACCGTGTGTACTTTTCCTCTTAGAACTTCTAGCCTGTCAGAAAGATTTTACTAAGTAAGTAATTATTTATACAAGTCTCAGCCATGTGTCTTAGTCCCTGTGTTCTCCCAGTCATGTAAACTGAAAATGGTAGAAAGTTACTGCTTTTTAATTCACATGGATGATAAAAATATGACATGACGATTAGTTTTTAGGCTACTATGTGTATCTTGGATGCTTCATTAAAAAAAAAAATCAATGATTGTTTTCAAGTGGGACTTAGTTTCACAGTTATTCATCCCAGTAGTTACCACGTGGTTGGATCACAGTCTGGACACCTAGAAACATCTTTACAGTTCCAACCAGATCACAACAAACTCAAAAACATTGTAGGGTCTTCAGTTATTGCTTTAGTTGAAATTCCTATCTAATTCTAGATTGGTTTCTTTCTCATCCTGTAAAGCTGTTGTGATCTAACCCATTTAGCTTGTAATTAGTTATGTAGCATTGTATCTTTAGAATTGTTGTAAATTAACATAATACCTATCTGGCAGATGAATTAACTTCCAAGAATGGTGCATGTTAGATCTTGTTAGTCAGCTATTTGCATGTTCATGAATTTTCCCAACTTTGGATGTGATACAAGATAAATTTTAGGGTGGGGTGGTGTATTTCACTTGTGTGCCAGGGGCTAAAGTGATGGACGTGCCAGTCAGGGTCTGCAGTGCTGTGAGCTACGTACCAGTTACAGGGCGTGCATGTACACACATTAAAGAGACAAAAAAGTCATATCAGCTGTGTGTATGTGCAGTTGTTCTAAGTAAGGTAAGATAATTTGAAGGGGTCTTTTTTCCAAATATTAGTTGCAACTAGAAAGCGCTATCTCAAAGCAGGAGCTAACACTGCCGTTCTGGTTCATGAACTTCAGTGGGATTTCTGTTGTGTTTGTGGACAGTGTTGGAACTCTGTCGGCTGGTTTCTCACTTGTCAAGAGCCTTTTGTGCTCATCTTGCAGCACACTGATTTCCTTTAAGATCTTGGTTAGATTTTTGTAAAGCACCTTTTTAATTTGAAGGAAGGTTCTATTGTTAGTGCCACGAGCACGCTACCTTAAATGTAACAATGAATTCTAGGCTACTAAACTGACTCTTCAATTTCTAGCTACTTTGGAAACTTGGAAGGCTGTGGTGCTGAGCTACACAAAGAGATTCGTGAGTCCTACTATCAGCTTGTTTTGTTCCTGGTGAATTCTGTGAAGGGATTTAGTACTATTAATGACAGGTACAGTACGTCGATTGTATTACTTGAGTTTGTTTTTTTTTTTCCTGTTCTTCATCTCCTCCCTTCTCATTTGTTATTTATTGTTTACTGCCTCAATCAAGTTTAACTGTACTTTGCAGAACTAAATAAGGAGCCTTGATCTTGTGATCAAAAATGCCATGTTGGCTTTTTATTACTACTATGCAGGAATGCACAATAAATTTCTCAGTGTTAAAACCTTGACTTATTGCCTAAGCTCTGTCTCAACGGGATCCATAAAGGACACCATCTTTACTTCAAATTGTGTTGGCTCTTCTTCTTGCTAAATTGTGTAAGCTTATGCCACAGTAAACCTGAATTTCTGCCACATAGTTAATTTAATGCAGAGTAAAGCCTGGAAGCCAGTGTATAGTGGTTGTTTTACATTTACTCTCCAAACAGACTACTTCAGTTTGAGGTTAGAGCTGTCATGTTTTGTTGTCTTGTGTTTTTATTTAGATCGTTGCTTCCTGCCTTATCGTGTGTGCAGACAACTCTCCTTCACTTTTTGGATATGAGTTGGGAGCCGAGCGATCTTTCCTTCTTTGTTGAGATTCAGTTACCACAGCTTCTTATGACTACATCACAAGAAAACATAAGTGTCCATGACAGTGTCATTTGGTGAGTCAGGAATAACACAACTTTCATGTGACACTAACTATTGATACCAGTTTTTTTCAAGCAAGGCTCCTGCCCTTTGTGCTGAAACAAGCAGTAAAAGTACTATTAACAAGCGTGGTATCATTTTGGCCAGTATACAAGGGCTTAACTAGCATTGCTAGTTCAAAAACTTAAAATTTTATCTTTAACCTAATTAGTGCTGGAACACCTCACCTGTTTAGCAATGTAGGAGGAGGGAGATAATGCTGTTTCGTGTCTTGATAAATACCAAATGTTTTTAACACCTGAATGTTGCAGTTTCATAGTGGTTGTACTTCTTGCAGATGAGCAAATGTGAGGGCCAAAAAGCTTTTAAAATGTTTCAGCTGATCTGCCAGCATTAGCAAAAGCAGTTTGGGTTTTCTGGTTTTGCACTATGGCTCCCCATATATATTTATGGACTTGTCACAGAGTTAAGAAGCAGGTGTCTGTGTGCTCATTTATTAACCAAGTGAACTGGAGTTCTCACAATTCTGTTTTTATTAGCATGTTATACCGCTTTGTTCTTTAAAAAAAAAAATATATATATATATATCCCTACTTATATTAGAGGGAAGCCTGGCTGCATTCAAACGTGATTTTGCGCTTGCTTTTCTTTTAGTCAGTGGAGTGAAGAAGATGAAATTGCAGACTACAAGCAGAACTGCGAGTGGATGGATGAATGTCAGGATGTGATGTTTGAGGCCTGGTACGAAAAAATAGCTCAAGCTGACCCAGAGAAGCAGAGAAAGGTGACCTCATGATTTGCTTATTTATCTGCCAAAGGGGCAAACAGGAGACTTTTAAAAGCCTAACGGGGAGAAAAGAATCTGGCTTAAACTGGTTATTCATGAGCTGGATCCCTGGCTCCCTGTAGGCCTTCAAAAGTCTAATATGATGAAAAGATCCCCTTCCTTTTTTTGGAATGGAAAGCATTCTTCTTTCTGTCTAAAAAGAGCTTTCTCAAAGTTGGAAGATAATTCTCAAGTAAATTGTGTCCATTTATTGCTCTAGATGCACATGTTTGTTGCTCGTTACTGCGACCTGTTGAACGTGGACATATCCTGCGATGGCTGTGATGAAATTGCACCGTGGCATCGCTACCGTTGTCTGCAGTGCAATGACATGGATCTGTGTAAAACTTGTTTTCTTGGTAAGAATCATTTAAAAAAAACACTAAAAACCCTATACTCAAAGGTAAAATAGCATCTGCTGAATTATACATAAAATAAAGGGAAAGACTTTTCTTCTGGAAATTTTACAAATGTTTAGCTTTTCCTAATCTGAATGTGAACTTGACATCAAGAAAGATCCTTTATCAAAAAGGATTTACAGGGAAATCCTAAAATATTTCTTTACAGGTGGAGTTAAACCCAAAGGTCATGAGGATGACCATGAAATGGTTAACATGGAGTACGCCTGTGATCACTGCCAAGGAGTTATCATAGGTCGGAGAATGAACTGCAACGTGTGTGACGACTTTGACCTTTGCTATGGATGCTATTCTGCAAAGAAATATTCCGACAGGTATTCAAGATGTCATTTTTGTTTCCCCTGCTTCACTTGGCAGAAAAGCAATAGTTAGCAACCAAGTCCAATCTGTCGTTCTTGTGTTACTTTCTACAAAGTTGCGCCCCACATCAGAACATCTAGTTGATGTCCTTTGGAGAAACGTAGCAAATATAGGACCAGTTCAGCAAAAATTTCTGTGGTTTGGAAACCTACCCCAACCTCTGAAGTAATTTAGTAGCAATTGTTTTCTAGCCATGGCTGTGAGAGTTGCAGAAGGAGAGTTATCAGCCCCGAATGGCAGAAGAAGTGGATGGTGCTGTGGTTGGGCAACGTCAGTTTTGGTGTTTGACATGAAAGATCTTAAAAAAATTGCATTTCTAGATCAGGAGCTCTTGTGAAAGTCCAAGTTCTTTTAAACAAGCACTGCTGAAGTCAGTGAGGCTCTGATAGTTTACAGTACTTGAAGATCTACATTTTCAACTTCTGAAATGTGTTATTTTTTTCATAGTTTTTTGTAAAGCTGTCATGTTTTACTAACTGCATTGGTTAGCGAGAAAGCAGCTGCATTTCAATATGAAATTCCTTCTTCTTTCAGCCACTTGCCCACTCACAGCATCACCGTGTATCCCATGGTGACTATTCGCATCAGTGACCGACAGAGGCTCATCCAACCCTACGTCCACAACTATTCCTGGCTGTTGTTTGCAGCTTTGACTCTCTACAGCGCGGATCTGGCAAATGGGGAGGAGGTGGAAGGAGAGAAATTAGATTCGCAGGTCCTCGGTCATGCCAGAGTCCTGCAGCATCAGTGCATCCAGCTCATCGGAGACTGCTTGCTGAAAGCTCAGCACGGAAAAGGTGAGTCAGCTCCTCTTTCACCGAGACAATGCTGCCCAGCAAGTGTCCAAAAAGTCTGTGATTACTCACTTGGAAGTTTCCAAAGGAAAGGGGAAGCTACTGTGTACTTCACTGAGAATAACTGTTTATGTAGAAAGCAAATGTAGAAACAAGTGTCGTTTAGCGTCGGTGGAACATGGAAAATAGGGTGTTGGAGACAATTTATTTTATGCTTACGTAAATACTGAAGACAGCTTGGCAACTCTTTGGTTGTATTTTTTTTCCTTTTTTCCTTCTTGGATGTTGCAAAGGGGCCGGTCAATATAACTTTGTGTCCTGTTACTAACACGTCACTGACACCTGAAGGACTTGAAAGAAAGCAAATAACTTGTTGGAAGATGTTTTTTGTTCTGCACCTCTTGGCAAGAGCTTTTGAACCTTATTTGAGGTGTGAGATAAGTTTCTGGGAATGATGTCTGTTTGTCTGGAAATGAGGATTTCTGTGAACTTGGATCTACTACAGAAAATTGGGTGATACAATAGAGACCAGTGTTGAATACATGAAAAATTCTAGACTCAAATTCAAATAAGTTTACTGGTGCTCTTTTTGAGTAGCTCCAATACAGCTGAAATACCACTCCCACCAAACACTTATGTGTACTCATGATTTAAACTGCTTGTTTTTAATATACAGGTATAAATATTTAAGTGGTCAGAGGATTAAAAGCTAAGACAAACTTCATTTACCTTTCATAATTTACACTGTTGGGAGGTATCTCTAACGCTTTCTTGCATTAATTAATACTCCTACCCTGATGGTGTCTTCTTGAAGTTGAAAATGTCACTGCCTATTCTTCACAATATTATTTAATGAAACTACATAATTAAGTGAACATGATGGGGAACATCTTTGATGGAGTTGACATTCAAAAGACGTTTGCAGTTGTCTTTCAAAATGCTTCAGTTCTGCTTGTTGCCCTTCTTGCCACTCAACAGCTGAAGAGCTTTTATAACTTTCTTGCTTTCAGGTCTGAAAAATTTAGCTCTCCTCTGCATGTTACCAGAAGGTGAATCCTTCTCAGAGAACGACACTGTCTCAGTCAGCCCTCCCACAGATGATGCTCCGAAAAGTCATGCTGGTGATAACACAGGGAAGGGAGGAGATGAGAAACCACGCACAGGCGCTTTTATGCATTATAATGTAAGTACTGTTATTTACAGAATCCCTTATATCAATTAGTTGTGTGTTCTTCAGGAGCTTAAACGTCCTATTCTGACCATGCAACTGGAATAACAGATGGTAATGATTTCATTTGTAGGGAAAATTTGAGGGGCAAGGGGACTGCAGTTGGTTGCTTCATTTGTTTTGGGTCCAGCTGATGAAAAGCAAAGGTCTCACCTCATGGTCTGACAGGCAACTGATTCACAAAAGCGTTGGAGGGAAGGGCCAAAGGACGTTCTTTCTGAAAGGGTTGTCATTCCCCTAGTTGTTTGCGCTGTTAAGTCAGAACAAGCTTTCTACAGTATTATAGGGTGTATAAAACCATTACGGTGTGATAACTTTTGCATAGAGATACAAGCAAAACAGAAATGTATTTTCACTGCATGGAAGCTTAAGATATGTTTATATCAAGAAATTCTTAAACAATAAAAGGTTTTGATGTTCAGGGAAAAAATATGTTCAAATGCAGATGACTGAGGGTTTCTCTCCATGGTTGTTTCTGCAGGTGTTAAACTTTTAGTGCCTTTGTTTTAATTTTAGGGGAAAGAAGATGTTTGCAATGCAATCCAGTCTCCTGTGGAAGATAAAGTAGGACAACAAGGAAGTGAAAGCAAAGCTGTCTTCACGAAGAAAGCTGTTGTGAGACAAGAGTCAGACTTGTCTGGGGATGATAATGTTTCTCCAACAGGTAAAAGATTATGAAATATAACAAGGGCAAGTGTAGAGTCTTGAATCTGGGCAGGAACAAGCCCAGGTTCCAGTATAAGTTGGGGAATGACCTATTAGAGAGCAGTGTAGGAGAAAGGGACCTGGGGGTCCTGGGGACAGCAGGATGACCATGAGCCAGCACTGGGCCCTAGTGGCCAGGAAGGCCAATGGTACCTGGGGTGGGTTAGAAGGGGGTGGTCAGTAGGTCAGAGAGGTTCTCCTGCCCCTCTACTCTGCCCTGGGGAGACCACATCTGGAATATTGTGTCCAGTTGTGGCCCCTCAGTTCCAGCAGGACAGGGAACTGCTGGAGAGAGTCCAGTGCAGGGCAACAAAGATGCTGAAGGGAGTGGAGCATCTCCCGTGTGAGGAAAGGCTGAGGGAGCTGGGGCTCTGGAGCTGGACAAGAGGACACTGAGGGGGGACCTCATTCATGTTTACAGATATCTAAAGGGTGAGTGTCAGGAGGATGGAGCCAGGCTCTTCTCGGTGACAACCAATGATAGGACAAGGGGCAATGGGTTCAAACTGGCACACAAAAGGTTCCACTTAAATTTGAGAAGAAACTTCTTCTCAGTGAGGGTGGCAGAGCCTGGCCCAGGCTGCCCAGGGGGGTTGTGAAGTCTCCTTCTCTGCAGACATTCCAACCCGCCTGGACACCTTCCTGTGTAACCTCATCTGGGTGTTCCTGCTCCATGGGGGGATTGCACTGGATGAGCTTTTGAGGTCCCTTCCAATCCCTGACATTCTGTGATTTTTTGATTCTCTGTTCTTATGGGCTTGGAACCAGATGTGTCTTATTCTATTAACAACTAGTATTAAAATTACAGTAGTAAAATGGCCTGTCCGTAGTACTGTCCTTTATGTTTTAATAGATGGTATAAATCTTTTTACCTGCTATCTTTTGTACGCTTCTATAAAGACTTACTTTTCAAATTCTAACAATTTTTTTTTTTTTGTGCTTAGGTTGTAATTTTAAAAATGAATCTGTTGCTCATTTGTTTTCTTTTTAATGTCATTTTGGGGATTTTCTTCTTTTGTTTTAATTTAAAAAGCAGATGACTACCTCTCAGAAGATTCAGCCCAGAAGCAAGCAGAGAAGGTTATAATACCTAGCCAGGAACAAGTTTTTGCTGAATGCTCTCAGAAGAGGATTCTAGGACTGCTGGCGGCTATGTTACCACCTTTCAAATCAGTCAGTTCTTTTTACTTTCAGTCTGCTTATTTTTCTTGGTGTCACCAGGAACATGAATAAAATTTATAGCGAATTAATTGTGGGAGATGGGCTCTTTTTGCTTACATGATATAAAATGTGAATCAGAATGTCTTAAAACATTTCACATTATTAAGGAATGGCGAGGGTTTGTTCCTGGGTGGGAGGAGTGGGAAGGGAATTTTCATTTATCTGTAAATCAGTCTGTCTTAACTCTCTGACAGCTGCAATGCTTAAACCATCAACTTACGTTTATGCGTCAGGTCAGCTTAACTGGTCAACAACAGAAACAGGAACCTGGTTTCTCATTTCCTTTTGTCCCATTTGAAAGAACACTAGAACAGAAGCTTTTTATATGTGCTGTGACTTTGGCTAAAAGTTTTGTTTTCTTTCCCTTCCTTACTGAGATTTTTCTTTTTCCATAGGGCTCCACAATGTCTTTGATTAACCTGGAGCAGATCCTTCCGCTGATGTTTCAAGTTGTAATCTCAAACGCTGGCCACCTAAATGAAACTTACCATTTAACACTGGGACTTCTGGGCCAGTTAATCCTGAGGCTTATGCCTGCAGAAGTGGACGCTGCGGTGGCCAAAGTTTTGTCAGCCAAACACAATTTGTTTGCAGCGGGAGACGGGTCTGCAATGCCAGACGGCTGGAAGACAACTCATCTTCTCTTCAGTCTTGGAGCTGTGTGTTTAGACAGGTGCTTTTTAATTTCAAACTATTTAATATTCAAACTACTCCCTGACTAATACTCTTTTTCTTTTGTGTGTACCTCTTGCATAGAGCCTTTTTAACAGAAAGTCAATTAAACCTGCACCCTGATTGTGGGAAAGGCTTAGCATCTGCAGCCCTTGTTGCAGTGCGAATCACTTGATTTCCTTCCAAAAGAAAGCAGTCTGTTGAACAGTGGCCTAATTTCCTGTGCTCTAGCTATGTAGCATGTTATGGTGAAAAAAGTAACCTTTGGAAAATGGAAACTTTGACGAAAAACAAAATACAGTCCTATTATTTAAATTTTCTTTGATATGATGTTAATTCTCTCCTATTCAGTTGCATATCTCTTGTGTGACTTGGGAAAGGTGCAGAGTGTGTCATGTGGTAACCATCACCAGTGCTGAGTTCTGGATCTGGCCCTTTTATGTAAGAGTATTGAGATTTTTGTGTAGTAAAATTGCACTGAAAGCAGCAAGGAGGGGCAGGGCAGATGTTCCATTTTGGAGATCTTGAGAAAGCTCTTAAGCACTCTAATGTCATGCCTGTTAAATATGAAAGTGTTATTTTTGATTGTAGCTATGTTTTACAGGGAATGTTCATAAACTAATAGAAAAACGTATGAAATTTAAAGGCAGGGGATCAGCTGAAGGAAAGGAGTTTCTCAAAGATTAACTTTAGAGCAAGGAGAACAGTCTCTAGATTATTTTTGTAGTCCACAGAGGGGGAGCAGGTAGTCACGTATGTAGGAAATAAACCACTTGCTGTTGTGCATAAAACTTCTGAACTCTGAATTAACATTAAGAATTAGAGGCGACAGTGTTCAGGCTCACCTTGATTTGGGACTGCAAACCCTTTAAGAAAACAGAGTATTACTTATGCTCTCATGACGAAAACAAAACCGAATTCATGTGTCAGCTGGCATGAAAGCTTCAAATTTTTGGAAAAACAGTTGTATAATGATGTGAAAGCTGTAGCTGTGACAGACTAATGGTGATATGCTGTCTTAAGGAAAAATGATTTCAGGTAAGTCTGAGGTCAGCACTCCTAATACCGACTGCTCTTGCTTTCCAGTCGTGTAGGTCTGGACTGGGCAAGCTCCATGGCAGATATTCTTCGATCTTTGAACTCCTCTGCGCAGTGGCACAATGTGATCTCTGCTTTCACTGACCATTGCATTAAGCAGCTCCCCTTCCAGCTAAAGCACACCAATATCTTCACTTTATTGGTGCTGGTTGGGTTTCCTGAGGTAAGTGGCCTATTGATACTAAAGGAAGTGAAATTGGTTAGAGCTTTTAGGTTTATATTTCTAAACGCTACAGATTTCATCCATTTGGGACAGCCATTATAAACTGTCACAACATGGTGTATGTCAGAGTTCACATCTTTCCACTTGCGCATGATTAATGTTTATTTAACAAAGAATAATGTAGCTGGTTTTGCCTTGTATTTCTTGAAGTGCTTCTTGTAACTACCGTGACAAAACCAGCTTAGTATGAGTATTGAAAAGGGCTTTTTATACAAGCAAAATAAACCAGTGTCACTCATAATAGTCATAACTCTGATATATTGCCTAGGTAGCATTAAGTTGTTCGTTGTAGGCATTTCTTTTATAGAAAGGAACTGCTATTTCCTAAAGATCAGCAAACACCTGGCAGTGAGCAGATTTTCCAGCTAAAAAGTACAATATAAAGTATAAGTAAACGTAGGCAACATAAGAGAGAACTGTGTATTTACAAATAAGTATTGCAAAGCATAACTGAAAGTTTGCTGCGATTTCAGGTGCTGTGTATGGGGACTCGTTCTGTGTACATGGATAATGCTAACGAGCTGCACAACGTGATCATCCTGAAGCATTTCACGGAGAAAAACAGGGCAGTTATAGTAGACATCAAAACCCGAAAGAGAAAAACAGGTTCTGTGACATTTTTATTTTATCAAAGAATTGCAGAGTATTTCCTTACAGTTTCTTATGGATACCCAAAACCATATCAATTTCAGGTCAGAATTTTCCCCATTTTAACTGTAAAAGACAACATGGACTGCTTGGTATGCTGTACTGTTTATGTGCAAATATGTGCAGACAGTCAGGTGTTGCCAGAAGTTACTTAGGGGCTTTTTTAACTTGCATTGAAACATGAAATAGTTTCTTGACTGTTCAATGAATCTGAGATAATTTTAGTACAAGACCATTATTAGAATGTACTTCACATATGGATCATCTTCATGTCTCAGCTGACTCGTATCTACTGGTAAGAGATGATTCTGCATTTTAAATGACCTTAGTGGGTTATGTTTTCTCTCTCTTGCAGTGAAGGATTATCAGTTGATTCAGAAATGTGGCCAGGAGGGCAGTGATTCCCAGACCCAGCTCAGGCAGTACCTCCAGCACTTTGTTCTGATATCCACCCACCTTCTGCAAACCAGCATGGACAGCAGCTATGCTGAGGCCGTGGAAGCAACTTGGGTCTTGTCGCTTGCTCTGAAGGGTCTTTACAGAACACTTAAGGTATCTTTTGCCTGACACGTAGAATATAATAAATAGAAGTTCATATTCTGCCTTGTGCTACAGGAACTTGGGTATTGACTAAGCACATTGGGGCACTAACACAAGGTCATTTCTGTCACATCTGGCTCCTCTTATCCCCTCTCTGCAGCAGGTTGAAAATGTTGCTGGGCTTTAAACATTTGTGAGTCTGAGGTGAAAGTTGGGTCACTTTTCCTCTGTGGGGGATGATTATGAAAGCTGAAGAAGAAATTTGTAGGGATAACACTTTATGGACTGGAGCTCACATGCCTCTTTTCTTACTCTTGAAGTATCTGAAGCAGGGATCTGTATTTTTTTGGACTGTCAGATCAAAGCGGATATCCAGTTACTACTGTGTGTCATAGATGATACTCTTAAGGTATTTGAAGTGGGGATTTGTATTTTAAGGGTTTTTAGGGAAACGAAAGAAAAAAGATTCTCAGCGTAGTTCATCTGGGCAGGAAGTTTATCTGAGGCTGCGTGATAAGGCCTTGCAAGCTTGGTGATGCATTGTGCCCTTTTTACTTATTCAATTGTGTGTCTGTGTTTGTAGATTCATGGATTTAAGGAGATCCAAGCTGCCTTTCTTCAGTCTGGTTTACTCAAGCTTCTAGTGAAGAAATGCAGCAAAGGAACTGGCTTCAGCAAGACCTGGCTTCTCAGAGACTTGGAGGTAAGAAAAGTTACGTGGGAAATGGTGGGTTTGTGTTTTGGGATTTTCTTCATTTTTTTTAGGTGCTGTTTCTTTTTAGAATAACATGTTAAGCAGTGTCCAAGTCTTATAGTGTTCTTATAAAATGCTAGTTGCAGATACCCTAATAATATCTACAGCTGTCACACCATATGCTACCTTTTTTCTCTGTAGATTTTGTCAATAATGCTGTATTCCTCAAAGAAAGAGATCAGTTCCCTGGCTGAACGTGAAGATTCTGAACTGGAAGAAAGGGAACAAGATCAAGATGTGGAGCAAACTGTTGTTGGTCCTGTTGATGTAGAGCAGAACAAACTTGATCCTCTGGAGGGTTTGGATGAAGCCACTAAAATATGCTTCTTGGTACTTAAACTTAATTTTACCTCCATCAAAGTTACTATGAATTTGCTAGTTGCATATAATAGTTAGTAGTTTATATAGCAGTTATTCTTTTAAATTTAATGAATATGGGTCTGTGATTTCCATGTCGCAGAATCACAGCATGTCAGGGGTTGGAAGGGACCTGGAAAGCTCATCCAGTGCAATCCCCTCATGGAGCAGGAACACCCAGATGAGGTTACACAGGAAGGTGTCCAGGCGGGTTGGAATGTCTGCACAGAAGGAGACTCCACAACCTCCCTGGGCAGCCTGGGCCAGGCTCTGACACCCTCACCGAGAAGAAGTTTCTTCTCAAATTTAAGTGGAACCTTTTGTGTTCCAGTTTGAACCCATTACCCCTTGTCCTATCACTGGTTGTCACCGAGAAGAGCCTGGCTCCATCCTCCTGACGCTCACCCTTTAGACATCTGTAAACATGAATGAGGTCACCCCTCAGTGTCCTCTTGTCCAGCTCCAGAGCCCCAGCTCCCTCAGCCTTTCCTCACACGGGAGATGCTCCACTCCCTTCAGCATCTTTGTTGCCCTGCGCTGGACTCTCTCCAGCAGTTCCCTGTCCTGCTGGAACTGAGGGGCCACAACTGGACACAATATTCCAGATGTGGTCTCACCAGGGCAGAGCAGAGGGGCAGGAGAACCTCTCTGACCTACTGACCACCCCCTTCTAATCCACTCCAGGATGCCATTGGCCTTCCTGGCCACAAGGGCCCAGTGCTGGCTCATGGTCATCCTGCTGTCCCCCAGGATCCCCAGGTCCCTTTCCCCTACGCTGCTCTCTAATAGGTCATTCCCCAGCTTATACTGGAACCTGGGGTTGTTCCTACCCAGATTCAAGACTCTACACTTGCCCTTGTTATATTTCATTACATTTTTCCATGCCCAGTGTATTGTTACCTAAAGGAAATAAACTAGAACTACAGTAGTGAACACTACAAAATCGCTGTAAAGCTTTTTTGCTAAATTACTTCTCATTTTTACAAATGCAGATATTAGGTTCATATGTTCTCTACTTCTGCGATAGGTGGGAAAATAATGCCTAGCTCATCCTGAAAGAAACTCATCTTTCATTTTCACTTGCAATGTCTTTATTTTAATTTATGTTTTTTTAATTCTTCTTCTTCAGATGACACATGATGCACTTAATGCACCTCTCCATATTCTTCGAGCCATGTATGAGTTGCAAATGAAAAGAACAGATTCTTTTTTCCTGGAAGTTCAAAAGAGGTATGTGAAAGACTGGGTCCAGCAGGAAAACAACGTTACTAGATGTGGGTGGTAACCTAAAATCTAATACGTGCCAAATAGAAATTGTTCCAAGGATACGATTTGGTTTTCGTGTGTGAAAAAGTAAGGAAATAAACTCCCACTAAGTTGTATTTATGGATACAAGTCACCATCTTCTGAAACACATTGCACGTTCTTTTCAATACGATAACTCCCATATGAAGATCTACTATTGGAGAGCTTACATGTGGCTTCTAGTATCACAACATGTTGTAGAGCCGCCAGTTTTACAACATTTAGAACTAGTTAATACTATTTGATAAAAGTAGGTAGAGTTTAATGAACCTTTCTAAAACAGGTGGAAAGGTTTAATTTGCATTTAATTGCACTAATTTAGTTTGCATTATTTTCCGTACACATTGTTTTATTCTTTTGCCTCTTTTAAGGTTTGATGGAGATGTAATTACAACAGATGAGAGGATCCGAACGCTGGCTCAGAAATGGCAACCCAGCAAGCGCTTGAGGTTGGAGGAGCAGAGTTCAAAAGCAGTAGATACAGATATGATCATCTTACCCTGTTTGGTACGTACATCTCCACAAAAAGGAGCAGTTGTGAAATAATCAATTTAGGCCTTGAGTAACTCCAGTTTTGTTTAGTAACTTCAAACCTGAGGCATTTTTTTTAACATCTCAAGTAATCTGTTAATGTTTTATGTCAAAACAAATGAGCAGATACAAGAAGCAAGTATTTCTTCCTTGTAATTTCTTCCTTAAGGAAGTAAGAGAACTTGATTCTCAGCTCAGGAAAACAAATTGTGATTGCAAACTGTAATTTCCTCTCCTTATACAAGAGAGATTGTATCTAATTACTGTAAGCTTATGCCATAAGTGTTTCTGGTTTAGCATATTATTGTTATCTTACAGTAATTTCAGCAGAACAAGGGAGCAATTAATTTGTCTTTTAAAGTAGATGCTACACCTGGAAGCTTGAGGCTTCACATTCCATAGCATGGTCCCAGAGCTCTCTGCTTTATTTTGGGTGCAGATTCCTGACCGTGTGGTATCACCACCACAGTTGTCTATCAGTTGCATAGCAAACAGGATCAAGAGCTTCCTGAAGTAGTTTTACACCACTGTAAGAAAAAAAAATTAGACCTTACAACAGCTCATACAGAGGCTGTGAAACATCCACCCGTGGAAATTCTCCAAACTTAACTGGACAAAGCCTTGAGGAACCTCATGTCGTTTTCAACGTGGCTCAGCTTTAAGTTGAATTTGGACCAAATGGTCTCCAAAAGTCCCTCCCAACTTGCCTCATTCTATGCTTGTATTCCAAAGTCACAAATAGCGTGGCACTTTGTTGCTTTACCTCTGTAGTTCAGCTTAAATGAACACTTCAGGTTATAATTCTACTTGCTGTTTCTCCTCATATGTGCAGTCATGAGTGTATCTGTGTATAGTGAAGTCTGTTGACATAAACGGTCTTTTTGGGGAATTGTGTCCCTATAGGTATGTGAGAGATCAGACTTTTGTGTTCTTCGCTGCATCTGATTTTCCATATGTAAAAGCCAAATTAATTTGTAAATTCAGCTTGCAGTCTGATTGACTGGCCAGATATCCAAACAGAAGGAAGTAAATTGTTGAGAGCCTATTTTCAAACTTACATCTCCTTTTTTGCAGTCAAAACCTGTTCTCTGTGATAAAGCGACAGAAGAAACCAATCCGGTCGCCCAAAAACTGATAACCAACACGGAGAGTGACCTACAGCTCAGCTACGCCAAGCAGCGTCGCACCAAGAGTTCAATACTCTTGCACAAGGAGCTGGACTCTAGAAGTAAAAAGTCCGTGAGGGATTACCTGTATCGCGTCAATGAGGCAACAGCTGTTCTTTATGCCAGACACGTGCTGGCGTCGTTGTTAGCCGAGTGGCCAGATGATGTGGCAATAAATGAGGAAATCCTCGATCTTAGTGGCCCGGCCCACATGACATACATCCTGGACATGCTCATGCAGCTGGAAGAAAAGCAGTTGTGGGAAAAAGTAAGTGGATTTCACTGATGCGTGTGAACAAGCCCCGTGTCTACACGCCATGAGACTCTGACTAACGAAAATACTTGCTGTTCCTTTTTTTAAACTAAATTGAAACTCCAACATTTAAATTTGTTCTGAAGAAGCAGTTGGAATCTGTCAGTGTCTTAATGTACAGATTTTGTTAACAGAACATGGGAAAGCTAACTCTGTTCAGTTCTGAAAGAGCTCCATGGGAAAACAAATCTTATAGAGAAAGCGGTAAAATAGGCAGTCTGTTTTGAAAGCTGCTTTTTGTTAGATCGAAATGTGTATGTTATGGAAGTGATCTTGGAATTATAATAGGATGTTGTAATGAAAATGTCAGCTCAATGCTTCGCAGCAGTTGAAGCAAATCAAGTGCTGGGGATCTTCAAAGAAGAAATTAAAAATAAAGCAGAAGGCATTGGCGTGCCACTGAACCAGCAGTGTGCTCTCTTCTGGACTGCAGCCTGTGATCTGACTCCCCATCTCATTTAGAAAACAGAAGGATGCAGTACAACTGGAAGAGGTCTGGAGAAGAGTGGGATTATTATGGCCATGGAATAACTTTAGTGTGAGGAACCAGCTAGTGTTCTTTATCCTGGATCTTTGCCCTGTAGGAGCGTTGAGGGAGAGGGAGTAATTTAAAAGCCTGTTCCTGTTTCTCTGTAATTTTAAACCACTAAGCAGCATACAAAAGTTAACAGCAAGTATTATTCATTGACCCTCCCAGTAAGAAAACAAAGGAGTGTCAGATTAAGGTAATGAGTGGCAGGTCCAAAACAAACTGAAAGAAACTGGGGCTTGACAGAGTATGTCATTGAAATTGTTGCCACGGGGTGTTTATATAGGTTAAGAAAACAACAGGATGAACTGATAGAATAAATATCTGTCAAGGTGTATTAAATACAAAAGCACAGCCTTTGTCTTTAGGCTATTCTGCAAGTGCGTGGAGGCAAAGGACGCGTTCAGGGAACTATACTGCATACTGCCTTGGCTTTTTAAACTCCTTTTCCCCAAGAAATCCACTTCTGGCTGATTTGGAGATGAATCTTCTGGTCTGAACTAGTATTAAGTTTTATATGAGTTAGAAAACTGCAGGTGAAGACATGTAGTAGGTTGCTGTAACGACCTGGAAAGGGCCTCAAGTAGCAGGACTCCTCATTAAGAGCCTTTGTGCGCTTTTGAAAAATAAGAAAAAGTGGAGACTAAGATGGTTTTTGAATTGTCATTTCGTGCGTCCTGATAGACTAAATGCTGGTTTTTTGCGTTTTTAGACACACAGCTCTTGCATCTAGTGTTGTTCCTTTTTATACATGGAGTTGTATGTTTTGAAGACTAAAACATGACACATCCTGTTCAAATCAAAACCAGTAGGAATAGAAGGTAGAGGTGTCTGTTTAGGATGTTAACAAAGTTGTTTATAGGTTTAGTTTACTGTTAATTATTTTATGGATTAGTCTCAATTCTAGCATTTGTGGAAACAGATCTAGGTAATAGGTCTCGTGTTTTTATCCAATAAAGGCTGAAAGATCTGGAACAGAGGACAGAGTAAAATCTTCTGCACTTATGGAGAGGATGTTTGTAGACATTATATGTGAATTTGTCTTGTTTCTTGGTAGTAGCTTGATTCTCTCTTCCAAAACGTTGCGTGGCTAGAAATGAGTCTTGTGTCAGTCATCAGCGTGTTTGTAAATATAGTTTTGATAGCAAATTGTGTTTACATCACATGTTGCTTCTCCCCAGATTCTACAGAAAGTGCTGCATGGGTGCAGTGAGAACATGCTGGGAACGATGGCGCTGACGGCGTGCCAGTTCATGGAGGAGCCCGGAATGGCAGTCCAGATGCGCGAATCCAAACATCCTTATAACAACAATACTAATTTTGAGGTAAATCGTACGTGTATCGCAGTGCGGTGGATTTGCAGGACTTGAGGACTCACTGAAAACCATCAAGGTGGTTGGAGCAGAAGTCTCACCGTGTTCCATGTGTGTAGCCATGGGACTTCTGTGCCTGGAGCACCTGTGAAATACCTGTTCAGTCTTGCTTTTGAGGCTGATGCCAGATGACTGATGCCTTGCCCTGTGAAGAAACGTGTTCAATAAGGCACTTTAATGTAGTCCTAGTTCAATCATGTGAAAAGTGCGTTACTTAAACATTTTTACTATGCATGTATTTGAAGTCTTAATTTGTCCCTTTTGATCCAAAGGGCTGTTCCATTTGGCCTATTACTTCCTTGTGCTGTTAGACAAAAGCTAGGAGTGGAGTCTTTCTCTCTTGTATTTCTCATTTTAGACTATTTTCTCCTGACACAAACCGTTTCTGATTATCTGTTCTTGGTATTGTTGGAAAATATTTTTTCTAATACAGTTTGGTAAGCAATTGGGAGTCTTAGGAGGTTTTTTTCCTGCAGTTCTGACTCTTTAGATTTTTATTTTTAAGACATTTAGGTTCTGGCAATGAGCTCAACATGAGCAGTGATTACCACTTCTAAAAACCAAAGCTTTGCTAGCAATTAATTTTTACACTTTTAACAGCTAATGCAAACAATAGGCCATGCTTTACTTTTGTTAAATTAGTTTCCCATAAAAACAGCAAAGAATTCTTTGTTCCACATGGAGATGCTGCAATATTTGTTGTATCTCCCTTGTTTGTATGGTGAAAGTTAAGTAGCTTCTTGGTGATATGTGTTTATTTCTCAGGATAAAGTTCACATTCCCGGTGCTATCTACCTCTCAATCAAGTTCGACTCTCAGTGTAATACAGAAGAAGGCTGCGATGAGTTGCTCATGTCCAGCAGCAGTGATTTCCAGCAGGATCGGCACAGCTTCAGCGGGTCCCCGCAGAAATGGAATGATTTTGAGCTTCCAGGTGAATACACAGTGTTTCAACATACAAATGTATAGGATATCGCTGGTATCTAGGACTCTTGGGAGAAACTACAGAAGGATGACAATAAAATGCAGATGTTCCTGAAATGTATGGGGAAAAAATTCTCCTTTTCTTGTCCCAGTCTGTTTGCTCTGACACGCTGCTCTTGCATTTGTTTCTTAAAAGTAGGCTTATCTGTTGTTCTGTCACTTGACCTTTTTTTTCCACGCCTCAGTCAAAGCATGCACTTAGCTACTGGAAACAAATTTTGATCTTGATTCTATTCCAAAAACAGTCCTTGCTCTGCATGATACTCGTATTGTTTCTGCCTTGTCTTACTTTCCACAGGAAGCACATTCTTTTTTTTTTTTTAAAGGAAAAACCAAACAGATAGTCTTATCTCCGGTCTCTGTGCTGTGCAAGTGCTCAGAGCACATGAAGTGTGTGCCAATGCCTTGTCTCCAGTTGTTGCCACAGAGCATAGCTGAAAAATAATCAGTCATTTGACTGGCAGCTTCAGGCTGTATTCTCTAAGCAGGTTTTGATAGCACAGTAGCTGAAGGTCTCCATGGTCCCTGCTTCTCCTCTTCAATTGTTTTAACCCACTGAGCACTGTAGCATTGCAGGAAGCTTTTGACTTCAAGTGCTGTCAGTAGCTGTAAATAGATTTAGGAACTTCCTTAGCAAAAGCTGTCTGGGTTACAAGGTGCTGGTTAGAAACAAATGTATGCTCTGTAGAAACATTTTGGATTTTTATGAACTTCTTCCTGTCCTCCTTTTCCTCACAAATAATTGCAGAGGTTTGCCAGGAAACTGAACTTTGAGGCCCATTGTTTTAGAGCAGCCTTGGCTGTGAAACTTGAGTTACACCTTGTGAAACTTCAGTTGCAGCCAAGGCTGTCTGGATGAAGGCTCTGGATTTCACTGGGCAGGCTGTAGCTGAAACCAGACATTTGAAGGATTCTGGGCTTTTCATTTGGTGGATTTCTCAAGACTCACATAATCACAGAATGTCAGGGATTGGAAGGGACCTCAAAAGCTCATCCAGTCCAACCCCCCTGCTGGAGCAGGAACACCCAGATGAGGTTACGCAGGAAGGTGTCCAGGCGGGTTGGAATGTCTCCAGAGTAGGAGACTCCACAACCTCCCTGGGCAGCCTGGGCCAGGCTCTGCCACCCTCACTGAGAAGAAGTTTCTTCTCAAATTTAAGTGGAACTTCTTGTGTGCCAGTTTGAACCCATTACCCCTTGTCCTATCACTGGTTGTCACCGAGAAGAGCCTGGCTCCATCCTCCTGACACTCCCCCTTTAGATATCTGTAAACATGAATGAGGTCACCCCTCAGTCTCCTCTTGTCCAGCTCCAGAGCCCCAGCTCCCTCAGCCTTTCCTCACACGGGAGATGCTCCACTCCCTTCAGCATCGTTCCATCAGTACTCCTCAGAGTAGGAGAGAGCAGTGACTCCATTTCATTATTATAAGGGGAACAGGGTTTTAAATTTATTTTTTTTTTTAATCCTAAAAAATGTTTTCAAAATTTTTCATCTTCTTGTAACTTTGGAAATTGTGGTTCCTGATGAAAGCTAGCATGCTTGTCCCAGGGTGATAGGATTTTTCATGGAACAGAAGGGAATTGTCAGTATTAACCAGATCTAATATTACAGAGCACCATAGGTAAGGATGTGTTTTGTTTAGCATTACAGCTAATTCCCCGTGTTCGTGAAGCTGTAGATGCTACAATGACAAGAACTTTGTGAATGTTCCACTGCCTGATGGTAAAATGATTGAGCCTTTTGATAGTTCTTCTGCTTTTAGGTAGTTAAGTTTAACAAAGTAATGTGGATTTTCTTCCTTCCCTTGTACACAGGAGACACACTCTATTATCGATTTACTTCTGACATGAGCAACACTGAGTGGGGTTATAAGTTTACGGTGACAGCAGGTCATCTGGGAAGGTTTCAGACAGGTAAGTGTTGTGGTTCAACCCCAGCTGGCAATAAACCTCACGCAGCCACTCGCTCATTCCCCCCGCAGTGAGATGGGGGAGAGAATCAGAAGAGTAAAATTGAGAAAACTTGTGGGTTGAGATAGAGACAGTTCAATACGTAAAGCAAAAGCCACACACACAAGCAAAGGAAAACAAGGAAATCATTCACCGCTTGCTATAGCAGCTATTAGGAAGAAAAATAACTTGATCCCAGCTGAAACCAGGACAGTACGTGGTGTTCAGAATGTATCTGAAAGGACTTTTTTGGAGTTATTTTGCTGAGCTTTGACAGACTTGTGGTTATCCCTTTTTTTTTTTTTGACTTAAAATTTGCTTTCTCCAGTGTTTTGGAAATAATCCGGTTAGCTTTGTTCAACTTGAAACTTGACTAATGTCTTTTATTTGCTGTGACTTTATGCTAGAAATACCAAATCTTCACAGAGGCTTGGAGATAACAATTATAATAATGTTATTTGTATTCAGAGTCTTATTATATGGTGGTAATTACACGCAGGATTTAGTAAACACTCCAAGGTGCTGTAACTGAAAACAAATAATTATAATTGTGTTTTTGAAAAGCAGTTATCCATTAGAATAGGCTGCTCCTGGATCTAATTTCTCAATATGGCATGAAGGGTTTTATTAGTTCATTTCAGAGCTTAAATATTTTTAATGAAATTGAAACTGGTGAATGATTCACAATGAGCAAAACTCTACTGCACATCACACAATAGTGAGGAGTTGTGTTGTGTCTGCCTTATTTGGGCAAAACCTTTTATTTCAGGTAGGATTCTTTCGAAGCTTTTTGCCCCAGAAGAGACTTGTGATGTCATGATGTAGTCTAGAATGATCTCAGATTTATTTTGCTTTGTAATTTGTGTGATATTTGTGTGATATTTGTTATTTACCAAAGCAATACTTTAGTATACAAAGCAAACTGAGCAGGATGGGTCCCTACAAAAGTAACACCTGTTTGAATTCTTCTTTTTCTTCCAGGGTTTGAAATTCTAAAGCAGATGCTGTCTGAGGAAAGGGTGGTTCCTCACCTCCCCCTGGCCAAGATCTGGGAATGGCAGGTGGGGGTGGCGTGCCGGCAGACCGGGCACCAGCGCCTCAAGGCCATCCACCTGCTCCTCAAGATCGTGCAGTGCAGCGCCCAGAGGTAAGGGCGCTCCTGCAGTGTGCGCTAAAAAGCAAAGGGACTAAAAAGAAAAAGGGACTAAGCTGGTCAAATTTTGAAGCCAGAAAGCCATGATTTGAAGTAGAAGTTCTTAATTTGCCTTTGGGATGCAATTCATAGTCCCTTGATGGCAGAAACTTACTATAAGGTGGTTTTTTTGAAAAGATTTTTTTCTCCGTTCTTGGCTTTTAAAAGAAGTCAAATGAATTTGGGTTTTGTTGTAAAGAAAAATGAATCACCCTGAAACAGGCCAAAAAGATTTCAATTAATTTTCTAGAAATTGAATCTCTTGGTGTGAGTAGTACTTCAGAATTAAGGTGAGGATGGAATAATCATAGGATCATTTCAGTTGGAAGAGACCCTCAGGATCATCAAGTCCAACCATAGCCTAACTTCAGCACTAACCCATGTCCCTAAGAACCTCGTCTAAACGCCTTTTACACCCCTCCAGGGATGGTGACTCCAGCACTGTCCTGGGCAGCCTGTTCCAATGCCTGACAACTCTTTCTGGGAAGAATATTTTCCTAGTATCCAATCTAAACCTCCCGTGGTGCAACTTGAGGCCATTTCCTCTTGTCCTATCACTTACTAGTAAACTGGTGAAATGATGATCTGATTCTCTATAAAGCACATACCTTTTAAATTATTATTTTTAGTTGTACCACTAAGCCTGTAACTGAGTTTCAGAAGGCATAGGTGTGCTAATGCTTAAGTATGCATGGCATGGCTATTTCTTATGAAAATATACAATCAAAAAAGCATTGAGCTTTTATATCATCTTGCAAATGTGTAGAGTCACGATAACTCAGTAGCAATGCTGGAAAGACAGACAACTGTGCTGGAATGCTGAAACTTATCTCGGTTATGTCCTTCCAGTTCAGAACAAGCAAAATCATGAAAATAACAGCATCCTACTAAATTACTTTGATAAAGAGAAGTCAAAAAGTACATTCACATGTAGGAATAGAACCGGACAATTACATAGAACTTACATTGTAAGAACTTAACATTTGTAAGTTTTAGAGCAACCCACATCCAAGCCTGAAAAAGTGATTTGGGTATCACTCATAATCACTGATTTATTATACTTTCATGTTCCTTTAGTGTTTTTTCATCAGAGAATGTCTGCTTTGTCCTGCGGACAACAAATTTAATTGCTAAAAGATCAGGTGTCCGTTGTGCTTATAGTATTTAATATTTTCCTTCTGTTAATCTGATGATAGATTCTGAAATTGAGTTTCCCCCCGTTGAATTATATTTGTCATCCTATCTGTAGGAGTGACATTTGGACTCGGTAGCTTTAACTTGAGTAGGAAGGAGACAGGGTTGGAATTGTTTGTAAAGCTATAAATCAGATTTTGTCTCTCTGCCCCATACAAGGGCATCACCTGCCCAGTGCTGTAGTTCAGTATTGTAGAATTTCAAGCAGTGGAGCCAGAGCATTTAGCAAAGTGATGTATACAGGGTTTTATTCAAGCCCTCATTTCAGGAGGCCACTCAGTTTTAGAGAAGTCACTTAGACATATTCATGGATATGAGGTTTTCTCCACTTCACTGGTTCAGAATGAAATTTGTTGTGCTGAAGCACCTGATCGAATTTAGATTTGAAAATGCTTCTTGTGTTTCATCCTTCATTTATACGTCTGTCAAAACTGTGTGGTATTATTCTCTTATGTTTTTTTCCCAGAAACCAGCCTAAGATGATGGTTACTTGTTATTTCATCTGTTTCATTTAAATTCCTTTTTTTCAGGGACTGTGACCTCACCTTGTTGAAGCCACTTTGGCAGCTTTTCACCCATATGGAAAACAACTTGTGTCATGACATGGCCAAGCCTGGTATTCTCCTTCCTCTCCATCGTGCACTTGCAGAACTCTTCTTCGTTACGGAAAACAGAGTTACTGTAAGCAGCTCCTGCTTTTTTATCCCTCCTCTCCTCAGTGGTGGGAATGATATGTAGTTCAGTGTTAAATTAAATGCAGTTTTGCTTTATCTTGACCAAGTTCATCAGAGCTTTGGAAACATTAAATGCTTCAGAAACATTAACAGCTTTATCTTATGGAGTCTGGTAGCAAATTCTGATAGAGAGAGGTCCTGTTGCCTCATGAGACCTTTAGTTAATAGTTGTGACTTCCTCGTGCGATTAAAGCAGTAGGCCCTAAAGCCACGCTTCATTCTGAGAGGAATGCA
Source organism: Nesoenas mayeri (assembly GCF_963082525.1). Lineage (NCBI taxonomy): Eukaryota > Metazoa > Chordata > Aves > Columbiformes > Columbidae > Nesoenas > Nesoenas mayeri. The sequence goes on along the minus strand of NC_137569.1, from coordinate 7,290,157 downwards.
GATTTAATAATTAATTGAAAGGTATTTGAATGTGGTTCTCCTTGAGTTGATTCTGAACATTACATATGAACAGTCTGTAATGAACTGATTTCTGTGGTCACAAACTGTGTCCGGGAGAGTCTCGTGTGTGGTTCTGGTACTTTGGATTCTTGTGGACTGTTCTAATGATCAGTATTTGAATGTTAATTAGTAGGGCGATATCTTGGGTAGAAACATCGGTGTTCATTGAATCCTTTCTGGCTGCAGGAGCTTGGATCTCTACAGGAGTATTTGCTTGCCTTAAATACTGAAGATCATCTTCATCGCTGCACAGCACAGGTACAAATATTGCACAACCCCAGAGATGTGTGGTTCTGTGATATTTTTCTGGTAGATGGAGATAACGAACGATTTCTGATTGCCCAGTTTTATAAAATAGATGTACTTGGGCTTTACAATGGGTGACAGGCCTCTGCAATTTGTGAGGGAACTACGCAGAAGTGCTGTTCTCCATTAACAGTTGGATTATGTGCCACAAACTGGATATTCAGTGTAATCTGGTATATCTCAACAGGATGGTTATTTATCTATTTATCTACTTCTGTTTAATTTCGTAGAAGGATTTCTTTACAGTTTTGGACTGGGAAGAATCTCTGGCGTGACTTTGTTTCTCTTCTCTCTCCTAGGCCCTGAAAAACATTGCTGCTATCAGCCTTGCCATTAACTATCCAAACAAATCAACAAGTTTCTGGAATGTTTAATACTGGCTCAGGCCGGAGTGCATGGGATATAGAGTAGTTTGTCCATAAGAACCTTGGAACAAACATCTTAACTTCGTTCAGGAAAAGTTCCTTCAGCTTCAGTGTATGAGCACTCTGCAGCCTTCCTTCCTTCCACCTCGATGTAGAATTTGTAAAAGTAAAAGCGCACTTCAATGAGAAAGCACATCTTGAAGTAACTCACGCGTCGCCTACAGTTATGTATTCACATATTGTAGCATGTTAGAGTAAACAGAACAATATACTTTTTTTTTTATTCAGAGGAAGTAAACGAAAGGAGGTAGATGAAGTTTGAGAATGGGAGGCCCCTGTCTTCGTATCATCTGCTCCCAGGAAAACTTGTTGATGGAACATGTCAACTTGGAAAATATCGCTGAACTCGGAGAGATGCCATCAGCAGCATCTATTATAAATCATTGAAGTGAAACAGGCAAACCAGAATCTGGTGGGCTGATGCAGAAATGGTCCACACTTGAGGCCCGTCGTGTTTGCTTTTGCTTTGAAGGCAACTACCCAAGGCAAAGAACCTTAATCCTCACTAAGCTGCAGGTTGTAAAACAAATTCTGGGTGATTCGCATAGCAGTTAAAAGTTTCACAGCAGTTTCACAGCATCTCCTGCAAGAGGTTAATGTTTCTCCTGTTCTTTGATTCAATCAGCTGGATCATCTGTTCTTACCTTAATTTATCTCCGATGTGTTATTCTAAATAGTACATTATTCTAGTGCAGAGAGCAGAGACTGGTGCCATTCACAAAGCAGTAATGATATGAAGAACTGAGGAACTCACTTTTTGTCGAAGATCACATCTTTACAAGAAATTATTAATGAGGTTTTTTTCTTTCATTATTTTGACACTAGTGGCTCAGGAGGTCCGTCTGTCTTGGCAATGTTGGGAACCCCAACTCCCAGCACTCAGGGTGGGGGTTAATGATCAATCCAGTCTCATAGAGCAATAACTGCATTACTCTTAGTGAACACGGAATGAATCGCAGACCTTCTATGCTGAAATAAATTGGCTTTCTTCCTACTCAGTTACGCTGGTTATTCCCTTTCCAAAGAGTTTAAAAGAACAGAGAAGGATTTGGGGGTGTATTTTGTGTACCATCATGCAGTGTGTAGAGCTGACCTTGTCAAGTATGAATTCAGAGAGCTTTTTATGCTAATTCTTCTTCCCTTTCTCACCTCAACATTAGAATGGGAAAAAAAAGGCAACCAAAAGCGTCAGTGGTAACTGGCTGCCAGTGGTGTAAAGGCAGTGGCTCTGTCAGGAGGGAATATGCTTATTGACCTTCTTGTCCAAAAGGTGAGCGGTACCTAAATAATAACATGCAGCCTGCACAGGAGCACCAGTTTGGGGCCTGACCTCCGAGTTGATGGTCTTATCAGCTGAGGCTGGAATTTCAAGGGTGGTCTAAACTCCCTCTGAGAGGGAAATGTGCAGTAATCCATCCCCTTTTTTTGGACGGCCCCTAGTGCTGCAGTTAAAGATGTTTTGACTTCTGCTCAGCCAGGTGAGTGCAAAGCAAATGCTTCTTGAGGGGATGATGTTGAACCAGAATGTGATTATTCCGCTTGAAATACTTAAAACTGAAGCCCAAGAAGCACTGCGCTGAGACCATTGCCCTCAGGAATGGAGTAGCCATTTGAGTAAACAAGAACAGCAGAATTCAGGAAAAAAGTACTATTTATCAAAGAGATACTGCTCTGCAACCCCTCCTCAAGTATCCTGTGGTTGAAGATTAAAGCCCTCCTACTTTCCAGCATGATAGCACGATGGGAAGGGAATTAGCAAAGTTGTGGCGTATCTAACACGGATCATTTTGTTCCCACATCCAAGTAACGTATTTGAGTTTGTGATCTCGCTGCAGCGGATCTGAGAGATCCCTGAGACACCAACTGCTCCTGACAGTGCAAAGAGATTCGGAGAACAGGGAGTTGCTCCACCAAAACCAGCCATTCTCACGTCTGCTTTAGGGAGCCGTATCAATGGGACAGGTGAGCATCTGGAACTTACTCTCCTGGAGCAGCAGGACTTTCCATTCGCCCTGTGAATCCACGGCGGAGCAGTCGAGGAGCCACCGTGGGCTGGTTTGCTGAGGATGGAGCCGCTGGCATCTACCTGCTGTGCTCAAAGGAGGCTTTTTTGGTCATTTTTACATCAGGGATGGAAACTGTAAATAAACCATTCACAGAACCTGCCGTGGCTCTATCGCATTCACATTTTTTTTCCGTCAAACTGCTTTTTTTGCTTTGTGTATGAAGACGTGAGGCTGCAAGGATGACACAGGAGTGGCCAATGCTCTTACCAGGTGTCCCCATCCTTCCTCTACCAGCAGAAACTGGCCTCGAGTTGTTTCTCTTGTCCTGAAGGGACCGTCTAGGATCAGTGTCCACTACATATAATTTCTACCCACTAGATGGAACTGAAGGACCGTGACCTGAGTTGACACTGGATCTGTTGCTGCCTTACAACTCAATCATTCATTAAGGATTTTTTAAGAGACAACACTGATTATTTTTTGTTTTCCTTCTGATAACTTTAAAGGAGGAGCAAGAGAATTCCAATAATGAATAGTCACAATCAATCACGTTTCGAAAATCCTGCAGCAGTTTCGAGTGGATGCAGATGATACTATTGAATAGTATAAAACTGTCTGGAAAACAGGTATGCTGAAAAAAATGTGCCTAATATAAAAAAAATCAACAAACCCAAGTTGTCCTGCCTGAATCACCTACAATGTGTTTAAAAACAAACCATATTGTTCCTAATGATACATTTGACTTGCTTTCATTAAACACTTACAAAAGAGAGTTTTATAATTTCTTTTCTTACGGGTTTACTACTTTGCAATTTTTATCAGTTGTTTAAGATATATCAGACCTTTATTCCAGTTCAGTTCAACATGTAAAAAGAAAGCTACAGATGTAGGTAAAATATGCAAATGAAGAGAAATATATTGTAAAAATTCTATAAAAACAAAGAAGTACAACGTGGTGTCTGGTTTTTTGTTTGCTTTTTCTTCTTTCCTCACTGACTGTTTAAAGCTTGAATTTGCAGTGAGATCAGGGGGTTTCCTGCAGATCTTCGTTTCCAGTGCCTGTGAGCAAACCTGCTTTTCCTGGTGGGGTCAGTATATATCTGATATTGTATAGACCTATGTAGGGTACGTAGTTCGGGAGTCCTCTCTTAAATTCCAGCCCTGCTGTTCACGTTCCAGTGGCCTTATCAGAAAAGCCAAGTTTTCCCTTGGATATCTATTGGTTTTGGTGCCCGCGTTTATTCACTTTCAGACCTGCAACGCACATCTGGGGCCCCAGGTGTCTCATGTAAAGCTGAGATTTGTCTTGACATCTCTTGATCTCATTAGTGGTGTTTATCAGCGAAGGAACCTGGTCCAATGGGTTTAGTTTAAAAGCTTTTTAACCTTGGGTTTGGCTCCAGGAAGGGCTTGTTCAGGGAACCATGAGCGTGTTGACATCCTTCTGTCTTTACCTAAAGCCCTAAGTTGTTTCCACTGGTTCTACACACTCAGAGAATAATCTAATTAGGTAATTTTATTAAATATAAATAAATAGGATGATTGTGAAATTGGGGGAGCGTGGGGAGCATTCCTGAGACAACCGGGCTTGAGGTTTCAGCCAGTGTAAGTGAGGTGATAAACATAACAAATTCAGTTTAATCTGCTGTTAAATGTAATGTGTTGCCAGACACTGGAATGTAAGAGAGGTCACAACCGTAAGGTTTAGGAGCCGCTGTTTTTTGCATCAAGTTAATTAAGACTGTTTTTCCTCCAAGAGGTCGAAATGAAGCTGCAAGCTAACTGGGAAGTGGGTGATCTTTTTAAACCTGCTTTTAGGAGAAGGCTCTGCTGTGTTTAGAACAGAACTGGCCCAAACACCCTAAGTTTTCACAACCAGTTCCAGTGGGTCTTGTATCTTCGCAGACATAAATCAAGCCCTGCCCTTTTATAGCATTTTGAATTTGGAGTGACTGCAAATCCGTGAAGGGTCACCCTGCTACACACTCTGGGCACGTGGGAGCAGAGCAAGGCCAAATAATCTGATTTGCTGCTTTCCATTTCTAATGATGAACGTGGTTTATTGCAACCAGACATGAGCCACGTTAGGTATCTGCTGGGGAAGCCACCAGCACAAGCATCGGACTTTGTTTTCATGGGGCAAACACAACCACAACCACAGGAGCCTATGAAAAGCACGACCTGGCCTTTAGGTAAAGCTACTAGAATGTTGGAAAACGGATGAATATATATAAAGAAAACGCTTTTCAACACTCCACCAGTTAATCTGTAGGAGGTTGGGCTGGATAATAACGGCAACAAAGAATTGGTAAAATGGCCTGGAAAAACAGGAACTGTGCTGCAGGGAAACAGAAATTTGGCCAAGCTCTGAATTTGAAAAAGTCCATTCTGATTGAAGTGAATAAGAGAGAAATCCACTGTGAATAGGGAAGGAATTAAGTAAGAGGTGAAGGAAGTAAGATTAAAGCTCATTCTTTCCATGACGGTCAGGTCCAGTGTAATCAGTAATCTTTCCTGATTTTTACCTAAGAAAGCACAAATCAAAGAGCTGGTACCCGGCTCAAGCCCAGGCTGCGGTGTTGTGGTGGGGCTCACAATGCCTGTGCAGTCTCGGGAGGAATAAATACTTGAATTGTACGGCTTTCTCTTGCAAAATCTGCAAAGGCGGAAAATCAAAAGATGAATTCTTGAGTCAGGAGAACTGTTGAGTCAAAAGCCCTTTCGTCTCATCATCTTGCTTGCGCATAAGTCATGTCTGCGTTTCTTACCCTTCTCCTTTACATAAACCACCCACTGAAAGCTCATTAATCAAAAATGTCAATGGTTTCACAGAAATCCCCCCCACTCACACCTTGGGTTTTATGTTCCCTGGAGTAGCAGGTTGAGCTTTTTTCTTCCCACCAATTGTCTTCTTTTTATATTTTTGTTCCTTCATACTGCGCGTGCTAATATAAAAGAGCATTTCATCCTCCATAGGGTCAATTTTGCGTACGCTGCTGCATTTCAAATGACATCACTTTGCCTTCAATAATTGTCCCCTCTTACGCTGCTCTGAAAAATTACATTTCCCTCCACTCATTCACCAGTTTCAAAATACACCGTGATGCGTTTGATCTTTTGGCACCTTATTTTTCTGCAGCAGCTGTCTCAGCTTCTTCAAAGCTGGTGGCGTTTCGGAGGGTGCTGCTCTTTGCTCGCCGCCCTCCCCAGTGCCGCTCGCTGCTGCGGCTTCTGCTGCTGCGTTCGGTCGAGGGAGGAAAACCCCCCGCGGAGGCAGGACCCGGCGAGCTCAAAATAGTTGCTTTATTTACCAGAAACTCAAAGGCTCCCCAAGAGTAAAGCAAATCCCTCTTGAATTTTGCACTGACAGCGCTTCAAACCAACAGAACCTGCTGCTGGGAGGTTGCAGCTTTGCTTGAATTCCGTCTGCACGAAGGTGAGGAGGGGGATCCACGGATGAGAAGCACAGACCGATGTCCAGGAGGTCTCACTGCCTGGCGCCGTGTTTGCCAGACACTGCAGGAATTAGAGATGCTGCTCTGCTCCATAAGTTCTCGCAGCCAAAATCGGTGTTGCAAGGGCATGAGAAAGGTCCCTCCAGTTCCTTGGGGCGTTCGGTCTGCTTGCTTTTTGTTGCTCCATGTTCCTTTGTGCCCCCTGGGCCAGCAGAAGCTGCATGATGGCTGCACACAGTGTAAAAGTGGTCGCAGACCACTGAGTCTCACCTGATTCAGCAACACTCCAGCTGGGCTCGAGCTGCCGGAGAGCAGCCATTGCTTCGCTCGCACAGGCACAAGCTGCAGGTGACCGTCTTAACTTGCCTCCTGGCTTCTGATTTTGACACAAAGCTGTTGGGAGGTTCCCAGGGGAAGAAGGCAGATCCCTGCTGCACCCATAGAGCTGCCTGTGGGCTCCTATTTTGGGGACTGGTTCCCACAACATTCCTGTGGTTGCCCATGTAGCATCTTCTCCTGGTTGCAGGAGCCGCTGTGCTCCGAGCAGGCCCCTGGCTGCCAGACCCCGCAGGGAGAGGCATCACCGCTTGCTTGTTTTCTCAAGTATCCCTCAGCCTCGCACACTGTCCCTGAAATAGAAAATGTGCTTCCTGGTGAGGTCTGGGATCCCGTTATCCCAGGCTGCTGTGAGCTCCAGGCACGTTCATGTGGTGCTGAGCGGCTGTGTGCAGAGTCACGCAGTTGTCAGTGCTGATCCATGGCTTTAATTACAGACTGGTCTTTTGGTAAGCCTAAGATAAGTCAAAATAGACAATGGCAGCTCAGGCCCAGCTTGGGAGCAGTCTGGTTTAGTATGCAGGAGCCCATAGCTGCAGCAAAACTTGACCAGAGTGTGACTTTCTCTGGGCAAAGGCTGGGTTTTGTGTCCCACCACCCATCCCCCGGCAGCAAACCGGTGGCTCCCCAGCCTTGTTCTGCCCTCACAGTGGGGCAGCTTGGCCTCCGATCTGATCTTCTGCTGGCACAGCCCAGCTCCTGGCTCACAGGTACCTCCTTGAGCTGTGTCAGGTGTGCCAGGAGGTTTTTGCGGAGCCAGAGCCCCCTGTTTCTGCAGGGAATGCAGGAGGAGGGAGGCAAGACAGGGCCTGTGGCTGTTTGGAGATGCTGCACCCCCAGACGCAGCGTGATGCCTCGTGTTGAGTTGACTGGCTGCTGGTCATGGTTGTGCTTTGGGCAAGGCCATCGGGGCTTGCAGAACAGCTGCACAGCCCCACAGCAGCATTTTTTGTGTCTCCCATTGCAGGTGCCTCAATGGGAGCAAGGGCAGCTTGGGGGTGGCATCCAGCTCAGCACCAGGCACTGCACCATCACCCAAAGCCTGGAGACCTCCCCAAGCCAGCAAGCACGAGCCCCAGACTGCGACGGCAAATGGGGGCGCTGGAAGAGCAGCATCCTGGCAAGTGGGGCTGGGGGATCCCCAAAAGAAACCGTCCCCTTGGGGTGCCTGCTGCAGAGCCAGGAGTAATGGAGCAGCCCCATGCACAACCCCCCGTTTCCATCCCACCCCAGCCCAGGCCCTGGGTGATGCTGGAGACGGCAGCTTTGTGCCCAAAGCAAGTTCACCCCATCCTGCTTTTTCAGCTACAGCCCCGGCGCCTTCCCGGGGAGCCCTGCCAGCTAATAAACCACTTTCAATCTCTAAAGAAGGTCCTTTGTGCAGCCTTTTGTCAACAGGGCCTGTCCCATTGCTATAGCTACGGCCCCTTCCCTGCCGGCCACACCTGTTTGTTTTTCCAGCTCCTTTCTGTTGCCATCGGATTTCTCTGCCACCTAAATTAAAATGCTGAGAAAAGCCCAGCCCTTGTCCTGCGCCCTTGTCGCTCTTCCCCATTAAGGAAACTCCTTGCTCTCCGGGGACCAATTTCTGCAGGCGATGGCCTCAAACCAGCCTGCTCGGCTTGGGCCCCTCGGCACAGCTTTGTTTTCTGGCTTTTATCCTTAAATGTATTGCTTGTGGTGGAGCGGGGCTGGCGCGGTTTGCAGCGAGGTCCCTGGGTGAAGGAGACTCCTTGGGAAAGGCTGGCGATGGTGATGTCCCATGGCCCGTCAGCAGGAGTTTTGCAGATACACCACAGGGATTCCTCACTGAATGCTTTTTCTCTGCATGCATAAAGCCCCCCCAAAATTAGCGCTTTTGGGTATGGATCTTGTGCGCCTGCCCAAGCAGCAGGACCTGGCCCAGCTCCTGGGTGGGCATGAGGGCTGCAGCACAGCGTGGGGCAGGATTTTCCCCCACAGGACCTTGGCCCTCTGCTGTCCCCAGGACCAGGAGCCTTCCTGAGGGCTTGTGTTGCCCTTTAGGGACATTAAAGAAGGAAAATATACCATCCTCATGAGCTATGGCTGCTGTGTACCCAGAAAAAGACACCCAGAGGTGGGAAGGATCCTAGGGGAATTTCCCTTCGTTTGCAAACCTTGTCCCTGCACAGGGTGTTTCGCCCACACCACCTTCGGGAATATGATTGCACACAGATATCAAAAGCATTTCCATGAGCAAAGAGGGCTTATCTTGATCTTTATTGGGGCAACCTGACCACAAGGATCCTGCTTTTCTCTTCCCGCGTTTCATTTCTTCCCCTGCCAGCTGCAGCTGAGGTTTGTCCCCGGCACAGTGGACCTGCCGTGCCGGTGTTTGCTTTCCCTGCTCCGTGCGCCGAACCCGCTGCGGTTGAGTCACGCTCTCCGCTGCCGGCTGACTCACCGCTGCGCCGAGATCGCCGGGAAACCTCCGGAACCAGGCAGAGAATTCCACCCCCGGGCTGCGAGGTTGAATCCTGCAGTGCCGCAGCTCCAGCCCTTCCTGCTGGGACACGGAGTGATGCTGGAAAGGAGCGGGGAGACACCTCCGGGGACACAACCCTGGCCAGGTGTGACAGTCCCGGTGACAAGGATGGGCTGGAGGCAAGGAGCAGGTTTCCAGGATTTGGCCTTACTTTTGCCACAGGCTGGCGATGAAATAATCAAACAAACCCGCCTCCTTATTTCACCTGAATGTTATTACTATTTATTGTCCTGCAGTTTTGGCGCTGCTTCTTCATATTTAATGTGATGGAAAGTGTATTTTTAATTAGCACGTAGTATTTGGTGCGTGGTCAGTGTGTAACCATTTGTAAAAAAATAATAATAATAATAATTCAATGCATGTCATGAAACCAGGCTGGGTTTAGCGATACCGCTGAGGTCTCGCATCTCATCCAGCCCCATGCTGGCCATGCACGTGCTGACCCCAAGTGCTGTGTTATGGCTGTCAAAGCGTGCCTGAAATTCAAGCTATTTAGGATCTGCTATAAAACAAGCCATATCACCGATGCCAGCGCTGCAGGGACACACACGAGCGCTGCGATGGCTTCGCAGCAGCGCTGCACATCTGGAGCACAGGCACATCTGGGCAGCTGCTCCAGGAGGGATGGAGCCATTTCGGGGTGAGCAGGGGGAACAGCTGGGGTGGTTTAGCAATGTCCGGCTCTCCCGTTGCTCATCACCCCACAGTCAGACAAAACCAAGCTGTTGTTGGGTGGAAAACAAGGTTTCCAGGAGAAATCGGTCACGCTCGGTTGAACGTTTCTGTAAACGAAGAGGCTGCGGGGAGCGCGGCGTGGCCGCGGCCACCGACCTGCCCCACAGCTGGATTTGTCTGTTAGAAAAACATCCAGTTTTGATATTAAAGATTTCCAGCAATGGAAAATTCACAGCAGCCACGGGGCCGGGGAGCCAGGCGCTAATTGGCGGAACTTGTAGCAAAAGCGTCCCTCCAGCTCTTTTCCATTGGAAAATCCAAACGCTTTCTCCAACTGTTGATTTCTCACAAAAACTAAAGCAAAACATGCTGGGCGGGGGAGCAGGGGCGAGGGAAGGTCTTGACAATATTGGAACAGCCCTTTTCACTCCATCAGGACAAATATTTACATTCTCTCATTTTCAAGTTACTTTTGTTGGGAAATCATTTGTTTTATATCGCACTCTGTTACCACGCTTCGAAAAATCACAAAGAAAACAAAATGATTTTGCAGAAATCTGATGCTTTGGCCAAAGCAGAATGAATTTTTTTCTCTTTCTCCAAATTTTCCCTGGTAACACGGACACTTCAGGGCCTTTTCCAACTCAGCAATTTTAGAGCGATGTCTCCTTCCTGTTTGTCCAGCTACAGCATAGAACAATAATTCTCAAAGGGTTAATAATAAATCTCTTAATAGGTTTTTAGTCAGTTCTCAGCATCCATCCGGCACTTGCGTTGTCTGGTTCTCGGGACTGGAACCATCTGCGACGCTTCCGACCGCCGCGCTCAAACCCACCCGCAGCATCTGCTGCTCCTCTCGGTGCCATCGCTGTCATCTAGTAAATCCGCTATAAATCATCAATAAACGAGCGCTGCAGGTAGCACCTATAGATCTTATAAGTAGCATTTGAAAGGAAAATCTTCTCCTATAGCGAAATTATCTCAGGCTGGGCAAGCGCGGGTGCGTTTTCGTCCGAGTTGGAAGCTGTGATCTCCTTCCAGATGTGTGAATCGCTGCGGTTATTTTCCCTGTGTTGGAGAGGGTTGGACTGATTTGGGTAATTAGTGCTGAGACTATGACCAGAACTAATGGGGTCAGGCAAGGGCTGGGTGGCCGCATTCCTGCCCACGGTGGGAATATGCTCTTTATTTCTCATGGAGCAATAGGTGAGGGATGAAGGATGCTTCTGGAAAGCCTGCAGACTCAGGAATGGCCCTTAATCATAGAATCACAGGATGGTTTGGGTTAAAGGGCCCTTCCCAGCTCCCCCAGTGCCACCGCTGCCATGAGCAGGGACATCTGCACCAGCTCAGGTTGCTCAGAGCCCCGTCCAGTCTGGCCTGGGATGTCTCCAGGGATGGTTCATCCACCACCTCTCTGGCCAACCTGGGACAGGCTCTCACCACCCTCGGTGTAAAAAATTCAGCCTGAATCTCCCCTCTTTTAGTTTAAAACCATGACATCACACCAGCTCTCCTGCTGCTTACAGAAGGTCCAGCATCGCCTCCCACTGCACACCTCCCGCTCCAGCCCTCCCGGTGAGCAGGTTTTTCCAGACCTTTGGTCCTTTGTGCAGTTTTTGGGATGCTGCCCCAGGCTGAGGCCTCCAGATGGGGACCCTGCTGAGCTTCTGGGGGGACAGTGCGTGAACAGGGGCTCCTGTTGTGCCCCCCACATTGCTGTGCGGCACCCTTGTGTCCTGGCCCTGTCACATGAGCTGGGCCATGGTCACCCGCTCCAGCACCATTTTTTGGGATGCTCCAGGGAAGAGGTTCAGCAAATCCCAAGGGAGGCTGGTGGGGGCACTGGGGTGTCCTGGCGGTGCTGGGGGGGTCTCAGCTCATGTGGGACCATGTGCTGCTGCCTGTCTCTTCCCCTCTGACACATCCCCGCGCTCGAGCGCTTCCTTCCTCCCGGCCCGTTTTTCCAGCGATGCTTCTCCTCCACCGCTGTCTCCTGTCCCAGCAGCTGTTTTGTAGCACCAGCTATTTTGACTGCTTGGTTAACTATTTATCCAGATGGAGCGAGTCTGTTGTCGTGCGCCTGGCATGTTTTTTCCATACACAAATTCTGCGCTGAAGCGGACAGGATGAAGCCCAACGAGCTCTGCAAGTTGTCCCGAGCGCTGGGTGTGCTTGCTTTGGATGCCGTTCAGCCTCCCTAAGTCCCAACCCCTGCCCTCGCCCCTTTGTACATCAAATTCAGGGGGTTTATCCTCCTTGGCCCCACTCTTTCCCTTGCACTGTCAGACCTCACCCCGGCCCAGCTGCAATAAGGAACTGGCGTGCCTTTATTTTCCTAGCACTTAATTTTAATCAAATGCAAATCCCAAATGCTTTGCAAACGCAGCGATCCGTTCGATGTTAATTGCTGGGGCTGGGGATGCTGTTTGCTGCCCTGGGAAGGGGCAGGATGGGACACCTGTCCCCATAGGGGGTGACAGGGCAGTGTGACCCTGCAGCTGTTCTTGGCGCTGCCCAAAATCCAGGTCCCCAGCCTCCAGCAAGAGAGCTCAGGGGGGATTTTGGGACCTGTGCACCTTCCCAGGGGCCTTGGTGCTGATTCTCCTATTAGGTGACAAACCCACTGCAGAGCTCAGCTCCCAAATTTGCTGCTTTTTCATCCATTTTTGCTGTTAGATAAAGACTCTTGGCTAAAAGCTGCCTTCACCTGCAATCGCCTCTCCAACCCTCAGAGCTCCCCGTCTCTGTTAGGGACAAGAAATGGCATCTCCAGAGCATCTCCCTGAGCAAATTGCTCAGATGATCTTTGCTCCATCCCAGCAGGACGGAGGGTTTTCCCTCAGCACCCCCCCGGCTGGTGACAGAGCCCAGGGTGCCCTGACACCCACTGTCCCCTGGGCTACAGCAGGGCCCAGGTTTGGCTGCTCAGCAGCATTTGCATTGAAAATCTCAACTTTGAAATGCAAAAAGTGCCCAGCTGCGCTGGGAGACACTGCACCAGGGAGTTTATAGCAAAGCCTAAATATTTATGCAGAAACTTTGTGTTTTCCCTCTGCCCTTGAGTTTCATGGTATTTATTTCCTTTGCTCCCTTCTGAGACGGGGACGAGCAGGGGCAGCCGGTGGCTCCGTCACGCTGGATGGGACATTTCTCACCATCTCACAGCAAAACCAGCTGAAATTCAGAAAAACACACCAAACCCCCCCCCTTCAGCAGAATTCTTTTTCTTTCCAGCTTTTTTCACTGAGAGCGCCTCAAGTTTCCAAGTACACTTGTCGCTCAGTGCATGAAAGGAAAGTTGGCAGCTCCCCGGGCTATTGTCGAAACCCCTTACGAAACTAAAGGATTTCGGCTCCGTTTCCTACCCGCCGACCTTATCAAGGTTTTGCATGTTCTTGGCATTTCTTCATGGCACCGGGGCGGTTGCACGGTGCAAAATGCTGGTGGCACCGGGGCTTTCAGCACTGCAGCCCCTCACCCCAGCGCCTTGTAGGGGTGCATCCCCTGGGTGTGGGTATTTTAATGGAGATAAGTGACTCCAGCACAATTTACTTAGCAAAATCCCTGCTATTTCTGTTTGTGAGTTGTGAGCTGAGGTTTGCCAAGCAGCCTGTGCTCATTTGTGGCTTATGGCTGGTTGCTGAAGGCTTTTGCAGTAGCTGTGTCACTAACACGCTCTGGGGACCTCCCATGTCAGATGGCACCCACAGAGCGCAGCGTTTGCCTTCACCATGTCTCCTCCTGACATTTTTGGGCCCAGGCTGGACATTTATGGCAGGGAAGTGGTTTCTTTGCCAGGAGAGCAAGCCTCACTGTTCAGGGGCTTGGTACGCAGTCAATGCAGAGCCCATCTGTGTGTTACAGCAAGTGCTGCAGGTATGTGTGCCGTGAGCTGCACCAGGTTTGGGTCACACTGCTGGACCTTCACAAAGTGGGTTGTGGAGCCCATTAGTGAGGGATGAGGGACACAATGTGGGCTTGGTCACCTTCTCCCCTTTGAGAGCTGTCCTGCAGGAGCAAAGCCATGTGCAGGAGGGAGCTGGTGCATCAGCAAAAGGTTTAATGCCTGGGGGGTGTCTGGGGCTTCATGTGTGATGGTGTCTCTGGGGACCCCACTGACCCCCAGAACACACCAGTGGCAACTTGTACTTGGTCTGCACCTCAGAATGTGTTTTCCAAAGGCTTTTCCCAGGGGAGCGTCAGGATCTGCGCGGCCGGGATTGCCAGGTGCACAGCGAGGATGTGTCTACATGGATTTGGATGATGTAAAAGTGAGATCAGGCCACAAATATTGATCTTTGGTCTGCGCGCTCACGGGGGCAGCCCCAGGATGCTGCCGACCAAACCCCGAGGTCCATGCCCGCAGCGGGAGCGCCTGTCCCTGCCGTGTTTGTGTGAAGCACAAGTGCACCCCTGGCCGGCAGCCATCGAGCGACGGCACGAGGGTGTTGGGCTTCCTCGCGGCCGCCTGGCCATGGAGATAAGCGCTGGGGCAGGAAGCGGCTTGGGCCGCGCTGGGCTGGAGCGAGTGTGGCTCCTCAGCACGGGGGGGCTGGGGCTGCCATGGGGCAGCACCCCAGCTCCTCGCCTGCGGGACGGTGGTGTTGGGGACATCCCTTGGGCTTGCCTCCTGCTTTCCTGTGGGGTCCCCTCCTGGGGATGGTCCTAACATGGGTACGGTGGGGCTAGGGGGTGCAGGAGGAGGAGGCAGAGCAGCAGAGGGACCAGGAGCACCAGCCAGCATCCCCATCCCATGGCCATGTAACTGTTCCATCTGCAGCCCTGCAGGTGAAACATCAACGCCATGGTATAAGCACCCTCAGTTTGTGCCATGCTCACTGTCACAGCACCCCAGCGAGACAAGTCCCCCTATTTCACAGGGGTGTTTCATAGAATAGAATCATTTCAGTTGGAAGAGACTCTCAGGATCGAGTCCAACCATAACCTAACCTCTAGCATTAAACCATGTCCCTAAGAACCTCATCTGAACATCTTTTAAACCCCCCGGGGGACGGTGACTCCACCACTGTCCTGGGCAGCCTGTTCCAATGCCTGACAACTCTTTCCATGAAGCACTTTTTCCTAATATCCAATCTGAACCTCCCAGTTTGGGCATCAATCTGATAAGCTACAGAATCAAAGATATCTCCATGCGTTTGGCATCCACAGCATCGCTGCTAACAGCCGGTCTGCCTGGGGAAAGGGAGGTTTTTGCACACTTTGCACAGGGTTTGAGTGATTTCCTGGTGCCCAGTGCTTGCTGCGGCACAGAGGATCCTCCTGCCCTAGCTGGCCACAGTGCCAATGGCAGAACCAGCCCTTGCAACCTTGCTTTTGCAGCCAGGAGCTGCCATCACTGTGCTTTGCGCCGGCCTGTGTTTTGCCAACAGCATTTAGTAAACAGCCCCCTGTGCGATGCACAAGAGAGATCCAAATTAGCCTTAAGAAAAGCAAACCAGTCCAAAGTTATCTGTGCAAGCCGAGTCTGCAAATGCACAAAGAATTCCTGCACCTTCTGCAAAACAGCGTCTGCCCTCCTCCTCCTCACCGGAGATAATTGCTCTGTCTACCAGCAAGCTGCTCCTGGCAGCGCTTGGCCAGGACGTGGTGTCCCAGGGACCGGCTGCTTTCCATGGGCCATTAATGCCATCGCAGCCACCCAGACATTTGCTCGCTGCTGTCTCGGAGGTGGGATTCACTTTGAGAGGGGAGCGAGATGAAATGGTCGCTGTGGCTGGAGGCTGCGGGAGGGTTTGCAAAACAACTGCGCTTGTTAAGAGACCTCAGATGTGAGGGCCTGATTTTCCCTAAAGGGCTTTTGCACGCAAGATTTCCTGGAGGAAAAAACAAGAAAAAAATAATTGGAGTAAAAAATTAAATTAATTGGAGTAGTAAACCAGGGGTGCACACAGGGCTGAGCACCAGCTAAGCCCAGCACATGGCATGCCCTGGACAATAGCTGCTTATCTTCATTTTTTTAGTACAGGTAGGAGAGAGCAATGGTTTGGCTCAGTGGGGCCAGAATTAGCCCGACTGTGCCTGGGGTCAGATCTGCGGTGAGTCGAGCCCAGGGACCTGACTCACACAGTCACTAGCAGATCGTTTAGGGATTTTATTTCTTTATTAGTGATTAATGGCAGCTTTTTGTTTCTAATGGAAGGAAATAGGGAGGAAATGGTTTCTTGCCTTCATTTGTCAGGGGTTTGTTTAAATGGGCGCTCGTGTTTGCTGGAAATAGGTCAGGGTTGTGTATTTTCATGGACGAGAAGCTGGTTGGGCTGGGCTGTGTGTCAGATGTTTGGCTGGTGAAACCCTCGCAGGTTTTCCTGTGCGGGGCCGTTCCCCTTCACCTTCCCTGGCCCCCCAGCCCCGCGCCAGGGACACCCGTGTCCCACTGCCCATGCACACGGAGAGATGGTTTGCAGTTCCTCCAATGCTTATTCCCAGGCTGCATAATTAGGAGGAAATTAATGTTCCTGGCATCTCTGCCATGGGCAGCGTGGGGTGTGCAAGGAGGGTGTGTTGCCTCTGGAAGGTGTGTGTCCCCCGGATGGTTTTGGAGCTGAGAGCCTTTGGGCACAGGGCTTTTAAAAGAGAAATCCCGGGTTGGAGTGGAGTGATGGTGTTGTGCACAACTCCCCCTGCAAAACAGGGACTGGAAAGAGTCAGGTTCAGGCTCCAGAAGTCCCAGATCTCCCATGGATCCTCTGCAGGTGCTTTGCATGTGTAAGGATGGAGCACCAGGAGCATAAGGCTGTTTAAATAGCCCTGATATGTCTGGATTTGGATGACATGAGGGAAATGCATTGTTTTTTGGAGCAGAATAGTCAATTTATTTTGCTGTAGGTGCACTTGCCTGTGAGTGGAGGTGAGAGCCCATGGCTGAGCCTGCACAGACACCCCAGGGCCAGCTCCTGCTGTGCAAAGGACACCGGGCTGAGGGACAAGGTGACAGCAAAGCCACTGTCCCGTGTCCTTACCAGGGCGGCAGCAGCAGAGCTGAGACAGCGTCACCGCAGCTGCAGTGTTTGCCTGGTGCCGGATTCTGAGCACCAGCCACACGTGGGGAGACATGGGGGGCTTAAGGGGACCTCACCCCTTATTGCCACCATGACGTTGTGGTCAATCTGATGCTGAGGAAGTGTTTCAGGCATAAATAGGGATGCCTGGTGTTCTATAAATACTGACTTCTGGTCATTTTGTGCGTTGATGTTGGGATGTTTCTGCGAGTTCAGAGCTCACGGCTGGGGCTGAGCAAGTTCAGGGCATGGGGTCAGTTGGGGTGGCTCTTGTCGTCACCCCAAAAGCCACAGCAGACCTGTGCTTTGGTGTCCCTGGGGCCCATGGGAGGCAAAATTGTTATGGATAACTGAGAACTGAGCCATTTTAAAAAGGCATTTGTGCACTGGAAGGACTCAGCCTTTGGAAAAGTTACTCATCTTCCTCTTCATCTGCAATAACACCTTTCCTCGTGGCCCTTCTGCCCCAGCATCACCACGCTCTCTCAGCCTGGCCAGGCAGCCGGAGTCCGAAAATCCTAGCAACAATGACATTGTTTGCTATATTTGCATCACTTCAGGCTGAGCAGAACCGATGACACACCATGGAGCTGGCAGTGGAGCTGGTATTGATGCCATCTGCAGAGAGCCGCCTCCTCACCGTCTTAAGATTAAATTTACTTAACTATTTGGTTTGTGCTTCTCTGGGGCTGCTGTGCAGGGTGCTCGTGGTGGGCACCACAGTGCCCAGGAGGACCCCAGGGTGGCCCCAAACTGGGGGATGCTCTTTGCATCTTGCACTGAACACAGATGCAGAGACATCACATCTCGTCCCCTTCCTTGGCACACGCTGTGCGCACAGACTCCTTCCAGACATCACGTCCTTCCCATGAGCGGTTTCCAGCAGCAAATGTTCTTGTGAGGTTTTTTTTCATTTCTTTTTATCACAGGCTGCTTCTGATGTGGGAGACGAGGGCTCAGCTCTGCCCCATCTTCAGAGAGATGCCGGCTGGGCGGCTTGCAAACCGTCTTAGTCTCTATGCACCTTTGGATGCTTATATTTCAAAAGTAAATGAGACTCCTTGTTTTTTACTTAAAGTGCACTTGGGGACTCATATTCTTGTGTGATCAGGTTGACTGAGAGGACACTTCTGGCCTCATAGGGAAGCTTGAAAATAGGCAAGTTTCATTTCACAGCTGGGAAAGCAGAAAGGAAACATCATGGCCTTTGCTTTCACATTTTGGGGGGCATTTTGTCGTTGCGACCCACAGATGCCTCTGGAGAGCAGGGCGGTGTGGCCAGTGCCAAGCAAACATCCTCCTGCTGCATCAAACGTCCCCATGGAAAATCCACCCGTGGTGCAAAAACCTCCGCCGTGCCCGTGGGGTCTCTCCCAGCCCGACTTTGTGCTGCCCCTGAGTAACATGGAGGGTGGTCGAGGTCAGGTTCCCGGCGATGCCTCGGAGATGCGGGAACTTCCCACACAGCCGATGTTTGGGAGATGAAGGAAGCCAAGTCCTACAGCTGCATCCCACCCGCAACAGGAGATGCTCTGTGCGGTCCTTCCTGCAGAGCCATGACTTTGGGTGTTAGAGCAATGAATTTAAAGAAAGAAAAAATAAAAGCTGGATTCTAAATGCAGCAATTCTGCGTTTTGCATTTGGAGAGCACTCACTGCATGCTTACAGCTTGAAACCTGGAGTGTAAAAGTGATGTGAAAGCCAAGATTGGTGTGAGAGACTCCCAGGAGAACAGGCACCACGCAGCACACCACGGCTTGCACCAAACCACTCATGCCCTGCACAGGGGACCCAGCACAGCCCCAAAACACCATCAGGGCTGCAGGATGCACATGGGGATCCCACAGCACCAGGCACGGCATGGGGGGAGATGCATAAAGCGGCGAAAGTAGGGAAATGTGACAGCGCACCCCTCTGCCTGCTCGGCCTTGGAGGGAGCATGGGAGCAGAAACAGGACAGCAAAATTACAGGTGGGGAATGTAAATGGAATGGTAATGGGATGAGGATAGGTCTGTCTCCATTTAATCGCTGGGGTTGCGGTCAGTAGCAACGTTGCCATCAGCAAAAGGTGGACATTGAAATCACTGACAGCCTCTCACTGCCCTGAAGGGGAGATGAGCCAGTCAAGAGTTTATTTCCTTACCTGTTCTGGGCTACGTTTGCTTCATAAATAATGAAGACTTAGTAAAAACACCAAAAATAATAATAGAAAGCACTAAAAATAATACTAGAAAACACTAAAAATAATACTAAAAATACTAAAAATTATCAAGGTAAACCCAAAACATCCTGTCCCCAATGGTCCCATGAGCAGACAGGTCTGCAGCCCCAAAGGAGCCCATTTTCCTTTAACACTATTTTTCCAGTTCCTCGGTGTGAGACCGATGCTTTTCACATTGTTGACTCACTTTTACTTTCTGCAGATTTGCAGAGGACTAAAAGAAGCGGCTTTGGGAGATGACTTATCCCATGGATCTCATCTTTTTCCCTTGAGCTGTGGGTTTTATTTTCTTCCATGTGATGCATCCTGCTGAGCACTGAGCCCAGACCGGGGCTGATGGGGAGCGTCTCCCATGGCCATCGCCAAAACCAGAGCCCGTCCCATGGCAGCAGCGCTCTGGATGGGTGGCATTTGAAGTATTGTTGGGTTTGGCTTTCCCACCCCACGGGTCCTGCCTGCAGCTGCCTTTGCCTCATGTACCTGGGCTCAGCATCCTCAGCCCTCTCCATCGCTCTGGGGCACCACAAGGACCTCACGGTTTGGGGTTCAGCAGCATCCTGGGGTGATGGGGAGTGTTTTCTTGGTGGTGGATGCTTTTGCGTGAGAGAGTGCCGCCAGCTCTGTTTTAATTGGCAGTAGTTGATGAGCCCCGTGAGCACTGGACTTGATTATCGCTACCGGCGTTTACGAGAGGGTACGTTTTCCACTCTCGCGGCGAGGGCAGGAGCCAGGAGAAGCCTCCGCGGCTGTGCCAGGGCTGAGTCACCCGGGTTCGGAGGAAAGGAGTGTGTGTAGGGGGGGAATTAAACAGTCAATCATGCTTTCAGCAAGCCTGAAATCATGTGTGATATTTTTGTTTTCAGATTCCCGGCTTCGATTTTTGTGGCAAGGTTGTTCCCGACATCCCGACCGCAGTGACGCCACGCCGAGGGCAGACTCCGTCGCGCCGGTGCCGGAGAGCGAAGCTCTGGCTCCATCCCACTACCATCCTGGAGCCCCCAGGGGCTGCGGGGGCATTTTGGCAGCTAATTTGCTTTGCAACCCCTTGATCACCAGGTGAGCAAGAGCGGGAGTGCGAAGCAAGCCATGCCTTCATAAAAATATATATATAAAATATAAAAGCAAGCAGAACTGGCCCATGGCCTGAGGAGCTGAGATGTGATGTTTCCCATTGGCAAAGCCACAATGGGCTTGGGATTTGCAGAAAAGCTGTGGGATAGCAGAAGCGATGCCCACGGTGGTGGCCCTGGCTGGGGACCCAGGCGGGACCTGCACAAACATGGCTAAGACGTGGCTTGTAGGTTCTCCCGATTTCTCCAGGGTCATCCCAGCTGGGCTCTGGGTGCTGAAACAACACCAGGGCCATTGCTCATGACTTCACTGTGCATCACAGGAACGAGTTTGCTCCCAAAGCCTTGATCCTTGGAGCCAGGTAAAGAGGAGAATTTCACAGTGTTGGCTTTTTTGTGCTGTTTCCTTAATTTTTGCCTCCTTAGCCCCCATTTTCTGGGCACAGGCACAGCCTGAACCCACTCAGTCCAAGCCCAGTGAGAAGATAAGAACAACTGAAACAACTTGATTTGAAGGGATGCTCAGACATGATGTCTGAGCCAGGAAACCATCACCAATTCCTCAAAAAAAAACCACAGGCAAAATATGGTGCGGAAAAAGCTTTACATCTCCCACAAAGGCCTTCGACATGAGCAGCCATCAGCGTTTCTGGGCTTGACATCCAAATCGAAACGAACTGAGCAATCCCACGTGTTCTTCCTCTGCGGAGCCAAAAGCTGTTCCTGTCATGCTATAGATTTACTCTCTGATTAACATAGAATCTGTTTCTTTTTTTCAGGGAAGAGAATCAGAGAAATCGACAGCAGCGTGTTAAGTATTTGGCAAACAATTCCTTTTATGTTGCATGTAGGTAGCGCTTGATATATTTGCGAGCTATATATAGCTAAATACATATATATCTCACTCCACATAATGTTTGAATTTTTTTTGCAGACTATCTGCAAAACACAGTCACGGTCAGAACCTGGAGCTTCTACACCAGCGACTGACAACCAATTCTCTAAAGACTTTTTGATGCAAAACGTTTTTGTGTTTTCCAGGGAAAGACAAAGGGATTCGGTCCCGTCTTGCCCATCTTGTGGTGCTCGCGTTTTGGAGTATCAATGCGCTCAGATTAACAAGGTGTCCTGGAGCTCTAGGTGTATGTTGGCATTTAATGGCAAATTTTCAGATGTTTGAGACGTTTTCTTGGTGTGGGCATTAAATTGGGCTGGTGGTGGCTTGGCTTCTCCTTTCCAGACAAAAACCAAAGTAAAAATGTTGGGAAAGGGAGCTTCAACAAATGAAAGCTTTCACTTTTGTTGTTTTGGATTCCTCCCCTTCTTAGATAGAGCTAAACATGTGTCACTTTAAAGGGGAAATAAATCCCTTTTTATTTATTGCTCAGGAAGTGTTGGAACAAGATCCTGAGACATTTGGAAAAAATAATGTTGCTGCTTTTTATTTTTCCCTTGTTCCTTCCAGCTTGACCCCCAACCAGTGAAAAAAGTATTAGTGAAGTCACTGCCATATTTTCCTGGTTTGCAGAGAAATTCGCAGACTAAACGTCCATCCCAACACTGTACAGAAATGTGCTGAGTTACTTCTTATTTTTTTTCCCTCGTGGGCTTCCCTGCCTCGAAGTGGAGGGTTTGTGAAGGTTTCTCTGGTTTTCCTTTGTTCAGCGCTCACGAAAGAGAAAGAGGAAGGAAACCCGCCATCGTTCAGCCTGATACTCAGTTAAAAATAGCCGGGCTGGCTGGGCTGGGGTTCCCATCCTCGCTAAAGGTCACTTCCTCAAGCCCTGCTGCTGAAAATATGTCACCAAATGTCCCATTTTGGCACATTTCTCATGGTTTAAAAGCAGCGGAGAGCTCGGAGGAAGGCGAGATGCTCACTGCCCTGCAGAGCTTGGCTCCGGGCTCTGCATGGGGTTTGTTTTCCATCCCATGGAGCCACATCCAGGGCCCCCTCCTTGGGGCTGGGTTGTGATGCCCACACTTTCATTTCCCAGCTGAACCTGGCATGTCCTGGCTCCCTTTGCCAGAGGGAGGGCATCCCACTGGCTGGTGTTCAAGCCCTGAACCCCCAGTGTTTGGGGCTTTTTCCCCCATTATTTTTCCTACTGTTTTTCCCCCATTTTGATTTTTCCCTGTGCAGCTGGGCTGTTCCCTGTGGTCAGGACAGTCCCGGGGCTCAGCAGCATGGCCTCGGGAGCTGGCGCAGGGCAGGGGACCAGCTTCAATCCCGCCTTCAGCATCACCCAACACGGGCAGCCCATCGCCCAGGAAACCGCAGGAAGGACTCGGTGCAGACACGAAATCCCCAGTTTCCCCATTTCCCACTATCCAGACCTGGGAACCAGCCTTGAAAAGAAATTGCGCTGTGGAAAAAAATAAACACAGCTCCATCAAATCATCCTGCACAGCATGTCGGGTGCCGATGCCCCTGTTGCTTCTGGAAAGGCAACTTGACGCTGGCACGGGCACCCTCCTCCTGTGCCCACAGAACCCTCCATGGGGCCCGGATGCAGGAGGGATGAGGACATCCCTTTGGGCAGCACCATGGCTACTTTGCATCCCTCTGGCTGGAGGGGCCACCTCCCGTGGGTGTTTTTGAAGCCACCATGATGTGTTTGTCCACTACTGAGGGAGATCTGTGCTTGAAGGCACTGTGATATTGAGCGATTCCTGCTTGGTAGGAGAGAGGAAAGGTGCTGTAGATGTGAAAAAAATGAGGTGAAACCCCCCCCCGACGCTGGTTCAGCGCCAGCCCTTACCCTCAGTGAACGTCGCATCTCCATGGAGAGCCGGAATCGTTCATTCTGCCTAGTTAAAACCAGACATTTTTCCATTTTTGGCTTGTGCATTTGCTGGAGGGAAGTGTGGAGGGAAATTTTGCCCGTAGCGAGAGCGCTGAACTAACCACCTCAAACATCAGCCCAGCCCCAGGTATGTGCAGGGCTCTGGGCTCGCTGGGCGCTGCCTTGGAGCCTCCGGTTGTGTTATTTGCTTTCGCTGTTTCCTGAACTCCAGCAAAACCCCTGGGAATGACAAGCCACAAAGGCAGGTTTTTTTTTTTTTCCAGGAGATATTTTGCATAAGGGAAAAACCCATCTGAGCGTCAGAGTGACTGTCACCGTGTTCCCCCTTTGATGGATATAAATGTATTTTCCTACCTTTGAAAGGGATTGGAATACAGTCTTTCAAAAAAATTGCTCAATATAGGTCTGGATTCATAAACAGACAATTCTAAGTGTTGCTGCTGGCTGCAGGGAGTTCAGAACCGCTGTGGGATCCTCGCTCAAATCCTGCCCAGCAGAGCTTGGGCGATCATTCCAGAAATGCCCCAGTGGGGGTATTAGACTCAGGAAAGCCCCATTTTAGCGTAATTACAGACATAGCCACGGAAAGAAAGGAAACCTCAATGCGTATGCTTTATAGCTGCCACTGCCAATACTGCCTGACAGTGGGAATCCTGTTCCTCGTAGCCGTTTGTGGTAGGAGCAGAGCTGGAAAAGAGGGCAACAGCCTCCCAACAGAACAGCCTTGTCCGTACGGACTGTTCCTCGTTGTTTTTGCCCGGATGTAACCTCCTGTTTGCCTCGAAATCCTGTGCTGGCCAGGTGTTTCCAGCATCTCTGGCTCTCTGAAGCCCCAACCCTGAGCACCGATTGATGTTTCAGCGCTCTCTGGATCCAGCCCTCGGGGAACAGGATTGACCTGCAGCTGCTGGGAGTCCTGGCCGGGGGATTAAAAATAAACCGCTAAGCCTGGCTCCAAAAAGGTCGGCTGGTGTGTAACATTTAGAAGAGGCTCAAACTGTTATTTCAAGGAGTATTATTTTTTTTTCTCCATAGGAAAAGCAAATATCAAACCGCCATGGAAAAAAACAAAAAAGCCATTCCTGACTCTCCCTGTGGATGGGAATTCGCTGCACGTGAACTGTGGGGATGTGGTGGGAGAAAGCCCTGGCGGGGAATAGCAAATTGCAGTGGCATTGTCATCTTGAATTAATTAATGCCGCTGTGTGTGACAGCCCCAGAGCCAGGGGATGGAGCTGGAGCAGTTCATGGGGCAGCTGCACATAACCCCAAGTTGTTTTGTGAAGGTGAGAGCTGTTGACAGAAGAGATTTACACCTCCTTGTGTAGCATTAGCTTCTCTGTTTGCGGCAGTTAAGCCTGAATTTGTTCATTTTTAGGCTCACAGCTCCTTTCCTGGGAGCAACCCATGGGGGAATACAAGTGTGCAGCTGCAGGTGAGCTCAGGGGTTGCAGTGGGATCCGGAAAATAGTGTTAAATGCACATGCTGAGGGCTGGCTCCTGCACCCATCACCCACCCGTAACTGTCTTCTGAACAAAGACGAACTTAACCTGAGCCAGGAGTCCAGATGTGGACCCTGAACCACATTTCTGCAGAAACAAAGAGGGTGAAAGACAGTCAGCTGAAAATCCTGTACATTTTCTCCTATCTGCAAGCCACGGTTGCCGCTGAGAGTCCTTAAACGCACTATTAGCCTGTGCTTAGGCTCATCGAGCGTCTGTTGTCCATCGCTCTTCACACGCTGGAGCCCAGGGGCTGGTTCCCAGCACACAAGCTGCTCTCTCAGCCTTTCCAGCAAACATAATTTTTTCCCCATCTCCGAGGAACAAAGTGGAGACAAAAGATTAATCTTCCATGGATTGTAAAATCCTTGGGGCGAGGAGCGTGGCGTCGGTTCAGCGCTACTGGCAGCTGTTCCGCCGGCTGTGACGGGCTCTGGAGCGGCTCCGGCCGTCCCGTTCCCCTCGCCCCCGGCCCGGGAGCACAGCAGTGCAAATCCACAGCTTTCGGGAGAATTATTCCAAATTTCCTTTTGTAGAAACAAGAACAAAATCAAAACCGGCTGTCAACTCCCATGCCTTGAACAGCACTCGGTCAGGAGCTGGGCCCTCCTGCACCGCAGCCTAAAAAAACCTCCTCAGAAACCTGGAAGGTGTTTAACTCACCACTTTTTTCTTTTTATCACCCTCTTAAGATTGTCCACCTCCAAAAATAATTACTGTGGGGAAGGCCAAGATAAATAAGGAGGTTTGGTTTTCTTTTCAGGGCTGACATGCTGTGGAAGGGAATCCCCCAACTCGGGGGCTACCAGGGATGGAGGGAGCTCCACTCCCCCCAGCCCAGCTTGCTCCAGTGGCCAAAGGCTCTTCACTTAGAATACTGAGGGTGTTTCCACTCCAGACCATTTTCCCCTCACCGGTCATTGTTGGACTGACTACTGCTCCACGTCACTAATAGTTTTCATGGATTACTTAATTATAGGTGGGGTCGATGGTGCTGCCCATTACTAGGGCTGCCAGATGTTCCCTGTGTAACTCTGTTCTCGGTCGCTCCCAACTTTGTCAAACTTTAACTTCTGGAGCTGGGACATGGTCTTCGCGCTTTCTTCCAGTACAAGGATGAGCATCATCTGATGAAACTGGGAGGAGCAGGAACAAGTGGAGTAGGTCTTCATGTGGTGCCAAGCAGAGCCCTGGTGTGCCCAGCCTGTGGGCATGGTGTGGGCAGGAGGTGGCATGTCCCCAAGGGTGCAGAGACAAGGGCTTGGAGGAGAGATCATTGGGGGTTACTGAATAAAATGGTCAAATGCTGGAAGGGTCCTGGTGGAAAACACTGTAGGTGCCTGCCTGCGACTTGCTGGACTCGTGGGGGGTGGTCACTATTGGGCTGGAGGGACCCACTGAGGTTGTGGAATAGGATAAAGAGGTCAGGAGGTGCTGGAGAAAGAAATGAGTGTCTCCTGGTTGCACAGACGTGGCCACACAGCACAGCCTCGGTGTGTCTTGCCTCTGTTCTTCATCTGCACCGT
This sequence comes from Nesoenas mayeri, assembly GCF_963082525.1. Lineage (NCBI taxonomy): Eukaryota > Metazoa > Chordata > Aves > Columbiformes > Columbidae > Nesoenas > Nesoenas mayeri. The sequence continues at coordinate 7,264,241 of NC_137569.1, read as the reverse complement.
GAGCATTGAATCAGACCCTCATGGTCCCGGGTGCAGGTGAAGGCAGCCAGGCAGGCTGTGGGGTTGGGGCTTCCCCACATCACACCCAGGAGCACAGGAAGAACCATCTTTCAAAAACCCTTGCTCTAGGGGCAGCACATGTGCCCTGGAGCAGGGTGACAAGGACCAAGCTGGACTGCAGGCTGAGTGACACAGGAATCCAGTCCAGCCTGCAGCTAAAGTGTCTGCTTTGAGGGCAGTTCCTGAGTTTTGAGGATGATCTATCGCATTCATTCCTCTGTACACCTTGTCAAAAGCATGTTATATGTTAATAATGCCAGATGGCATTAGTTCTCCCCAGGGACCTGGTGGAACTGCTCATCCCCATGATCTGGAGAGCCCTGGGGCAGCACCCAGCTAAACAACACTATTGCCTAGGGGGCTCAGCAGCAGAAATGTCACTTTTCCCCCTAAAATGGTGACGGGTGGCAGATGAATACAACAGCAGAGGTTGAAGCGAGGCCAGACCACAGGGCTGGGAGCTGTGCTTCCTGCAGCAGGGCCCGCGGCACCGCTCGGGGGGTGCAGCTCAGGAAGAGCACCCCTCTGCCTCCCGCACCGTCAGCTGCCGTGAATCGAAACAAATGAGTTTAACAAAGTAAAAGCAAATGAACCTACGTTTCCTTCAGGACCTCCGCTCCAGTGGGAGCTGCAAAACACTTTCTATAAATGAATCTACACAGAAATAAATAAGCTGGAGCTCCTCCCTGAGATGTCTACTGCCACTTCCTCACCCTCGCCGCCGTCTCTGGGCTCTGCTTTGGGTACGTTTCTGCTGAAGTTGGGTTCTTCTTGCCTCTGGGCCCGTTCCCGCTCCCTGTGGCTGGAGGGTGGCACAAATTGCTATCAGCTTCTTGCAGTGCACTGGGAAAACTGGAAGTACCTGAAAAGTCAGAAGCTGATGTTCCTGTGGGGACAGTCCCCGGGAGCAGGTTTTGGCCAGGTCACAGAAATACTGCTCGTGTGAAGAGCTCGGTTAGGTGCGCTGTGGAATAGTCCTGCAGAAGGGGGGGAAGTGTTGTTTACACCCATGGATTTTCGGGGCAATCCTCCTATTCCAGGTCAGGGTAACTCCTCATGTTGCTGTTGCTGGTCTCTGCTGCATGGGGCATCTGTGACAAAGAGTCATTTTGCTGCTAGAAACAGTCATTTAAGTAGTCCATTGCGAGCAAGTGTTGCAAAATAGTGATGTAAAGCACTTGCATTGTGTAACCAGGTGCTGGACCCTCCTGAGCCAAGAAAGAAGGGGACAGGGGACCTGGTTGAATAGGGTGACAAAGAGGGGTCAAGGCCAGCCCCACTGTACTGAATTTCTGCAAAAGCATGAGAGCTCCAGAATGAGCCCATTCACTCTAATAGGGATGCTCTGCCTTCTGTCCTGGGGATGAGGAGCACTAAGCAGTGGGAAGCATGATGCCCCAGGATGTCTAGGACATGCACAATGACACTGATGCCCATGTTTTACCATGCATGAGGCCTCTTTGTTCCTTCCTGTGTCTCCCTGCCTTGACATTTCATGTTTCAAAAGATGAAGGCAGTGCAGCACAGCTGCCTCGCTCAAGCTGCATCAATGGGGACAGTGTTGGTGGCAGTTTTACCAAGTGTCAGGCAGCGATTCCTGCTTCCAGGGCTCCCGCTGCCATCAGCCACTGCCCCTGATCTCGCAGAGGTGCATGGACAGGACCTGGTCTGCAGGTTTGGGGCTGGATGGACGGGTGATGGGGGAAGCACACAGGCCCTGCTTTGCCTGGGCAGGGGCTAAGAGACCCTTTCCCTTATCTCCCAGCACCTCAACGAGCACCCAGCACTCCGGGATGCCTCACTTTGATGGGAGGGTTTCCGTGGCCGCCAGCATCACTTCCGAGAAGTTTGTCAATAATTTAAAAACAAAAAAGTAAATAATAAAGGCGAGGGGACAGGGGCAGGTGTGGAGGGGTCACATTGGGCTGCAACGCGGCGGCAGCCGGAGCCCGGGGGTGACCGTGCTCCTTTCCCCCGCCTCCCCGGTGCGGTCCCCGGGGCTGCCCTGCGGGGGGCGGCGCTGGGCGCGTTGTCCCCGGGGGAGGCGGGGATCGGCGGGGCGGGGCGGCGGCGGGAGGCGGGTTCGGCGGCGGGAGCCCCTTCCCGCGGCGGGCGGAGAGGTGCCGAGGCAGCGCCGTGCGAGCGGCGGCCCGTGTGCCCTCCGTGCTCCCCCCACCGAGCATCCCCCATCCCCTCCCCGGCCCGGGTCGCCGCCGGGGCATGGAGGCGGCGCACAGCCTCCCGGTGCTCGACGTCCTCCGCCGCTTCGGTGTCACCGAGAGCTGCGGGCTCAGCCCGGAGCAGGTCCGCCGCAACCGGGAGAAGTACGGTCCCAATGGTTAGTGCGGCGGGACGGGACCGGGGGGCGGAACGGGAGAGGCCGGGGAACCCGCCGGTGGTGGGGACAGGGATGGGGCAGCCCGGATGGGGCACCGGACCCTTCGTCGGGACCCTCCCCGCCGGGACCGGGAGGGTCGGGGTGCTGCCCTGGGGTCACCCGGAGCATCCCGTCCCCGCCCCGGGGCTGCGGAGGAGCCGTTGAGGCTTGCCGCGGGACACCTGTTGATTAGGGGAGTATTTGCCGGCTTTGATTAAGGGGTAATTACTGGGGGTACGGGCGGGCAGCGCTGGCAATTAGCGTGGGTATTAATTCCTCTGGTGGAGTGTCTGAAAGGGGGAAACGAGGTGGATATGTCGCCAGGAAAGAGAGGGGGAAGTTACCCCATTACATGTGGGTGAAAGAGGGAAGCCCCAAAATGGGAGCGAGGGGTGTTGTGACAGGGGGACCCCGTTCCCGGCTGGGCCGTGGGTGTTGCTGCGGAAAGGGAAGGGGCGGCAGGGGAGATAGGGCGAGGAGATGTTCTCCGGCTTTGCTGCCTGACCTGGGGAAGCCTCCTTGAGCAGCTGGGGATCCTCTTGGCTTTGATAAAGGGGATTTTTAAACTCGTGTTTTCTAAGCGCTGAGTGTGCATGGGAGGGACTTGCTGAGGTGTCTGAACCTACCCAAGTAAATAGTGATTTTGATTGTTCAGGCCGTGGCTTAGGTAGGTCATTAACTCTGCATACGGAAACAAGAGGGTTTTAGGGTGAGTTTGCTCCAGTGCTTTGGAGTAGCAAGTCCTTTCCTGAAGTTGTGCAAAGGACATTAAGTGTGCAAACTCTCTCCTGCTTTGGAGCTTGTTGCATCTGCTTTCCACTTGATCCTCATGGTTGAGGCTAAGGAAAAGCCTGAGTAGATGCTGGCAGCATTGCTGTCTGCAGCTCTGTGCACTGGGAGGGCTGTGCTAGGGGGATCAGAGGGATGTCCCTCCTCTGGACAAGCCCTGCAAGCATCAGTCCGGTGTGCTGGGCTGTGCTCGGGGTCCCTCATCCTGCCGGTGCCCCCTGTACTGGGCAGCTTGTGCTCTGTTCAGAGTCAGTGTGGTCAGGGCTGGATCAGGAGCTCTTGCCGTGGAGCACTCTGCACGAGGTGTGAGCAGTGGAGCATCACACCTGTCCTGGGCTGACCTGATTTTGGAGGAGGGCAGCTGGAGACCTGTATTGTTAGCTGGGAGGGGAGTGATGCCTTTACATTGGTGGCTGAGTACAAAATACATCCTTGACAAATAGATAATTGGTGTGATTTCAGGATATAATTGCTCCAAACACTTATGCACTATCCCTCAGCCCCCCAGGAACGTGGGGATGATGGGTGGTCTGTGCTGTGCAGCGGTGTGTCACCTGCAGGCATCGCCGTCACAGGGATCACGGTGGCTTCGTCCTCCTGTTTGCCCAAGTGAATCATCGCCTCTGAGTCAGGCACGTTGGCTGCTCGGTGGCACCGGCTCTCTGCCTTGAAAAAAGGATCTTGAACACATGACGTAGGTGCAAAGCAAAGGGTTAGCTGTGGCAATTAGTGTGTCTTATTTTTTTCTTCTTCCTTCCCTCTCTTGCAAGCGATGGCTCTGTGCTCACAGTTCTCTGCAGTTTTGCTTCCCACACAGTCCAGAGTTGGGTTTCTTGCAGGCTGCTGATTTGCAGGAACTTCTGACTTTCGGATGTCCCATGGCTTTCATCTCCAAAGCAGATCTCTGCATCTCCTGTACAACACAGCTCAGAGCGATGTGCACAGGCATCAGGAGCTGTAGTGTGGGCAGTACAACCATCAGTGAAAATGTGGTCAAAGACTTTTAAGAATTCTGAATTTTTGTGCAGTATTTATATTTTTCTCACGGCGCGGATGAGTGGCGAACAGATCAGCACAATTTAGAATCGTGCAGAATGGGACTCTGCGTGGTTTGTTTGGTTTAAAACCTCAGTGTGAAGCACATCGCCTTTTTCCCAGCATGGCGAGAACTTGCAGGTTGTGTGGTGGCAGCAGGAGCCGACCTCCCTGACTGCGCTGGGGCACCCTTGGGTGCACACTTGGGAGAGCTGATGCAGATGAGGATGCTGCGGGGAGCAGCGTGCGATGGCGAGCTGGGCTAGCACCAGAGCACTGGTCTTGACAATGGCCGGTATTAAATTGCATTTTAATTTAGGCTTAAATTAAACTCGGGCAGCGGAAGTACAGGGCCGTTCGGTGACTCGCTTGAGCTCGTGCAGGAGGAGGAAGAAAATTCAAATCTTGCATGGCTTGAAATGCAGAGCAGACCCTCAGCTCCAGCCTGCTTCATTTTTGCACCCTCCTGTCTCACATTCATTCATTTCCTTCTCTACCTGAAATCAAACTGCCAGTGTGGTTGTGAATCACAATTTAAAATACATCATCTTTCTTAAAAACTGCCTCTCAATGTACTTCAGAGAGCTGCTGTCTGCTTTTTTTATTGTGTTGGTGCATTTAAAAAATATGAGCTGCAACGAGCTCCAATGTTAAGTGAGAAGCAGTAGCCATTGGCATATTTTACATTAAAAAAAGAGTTGTTTATTTGTTTGTTTTGAGGGGATATTGTTTTGGAGCCTAAAATTACTGTTTCAGTTTCAGCACTCACATTTTTGTTTGCAGGAGGAAACAGAGAGTAGTACTGATTATTTAATATCTCTAGTTCGTGGCTTAGCAGCCAGGCAGTGAGATACAGATTACTGGACTGGAAGAAGATATTTCTCCATTAGGAAGAGCTCGTGTTCTAGTTTCAGATCTGTCATCGGCGCTGTCAGCATGGCCAGTTCATTTGCCAGGGAAACTGGAGAAGCTGCAGAACGTTTAGGTCTCACCATGACGATTCTTAAAAGGCTCCTGAATCTCCAAAGTTAATTTTCACTAATAAATTCTTTGGATGCTCTGTGGGTGGGTGCTTCCCTGTACCTCCTCCCACCCACCAGCACCAAGCTCCACAGGTGACTTTTAGACCAAAACACTTAAAAAGTACAAGAGCAAAAAAAGAGTGCATCTCTCATTTTATAATAGACTAAGCAGGAGGATGCAGGGGCACAAACATTTTTCTTTCTAAATTTTAAACCGGGGCACAATCTACCCTGAAATTATTTCAGTTTTGCCAAGGAATGACAGATGTAAACGGGAGTTGCCCTGTGGACAGTCAAGTGATTTTTCTGTTTTAAATATAGCTCTGATTTCCCTCTTCTAAATGGATTTCCATGTGTAAATGAGCATACATTTCAGGCAGGATATTGCCGGCGTTAATGCATATGCATAATTTTATTTGCTTCATCGGTAACCTAAATGGACTGTGAATGTCAGCGGAGTCAAGTGCTCGGCTCTTTGTGGCATAGGGGCGTTTATCTCTTCTTGCATTTCGTCTCTTGTGACTCTGTAGCAAAGAACTCGCTCCTGTCTGTGGCTGGAAATGCCACTGGGCAGGATGAGACCCGTCACCCTCCTTGCTGTCTCACCCATCCCCTCCTTGACCCTCCCTACCCCTGGGGCTGACCCCAGCATGGTACCCAATGCTCTTCCAAACCTCCCGATGCTCTTCCCAGCCTCTGCTTTGCTCAAAGCAGCAGCAAAAAAGCACTCATATATTATGTATTTCCATCCTTTTCCAAGCCTATATGCAGGGCTGTGTGCGTGCGGATGTACGTCTGTCAGCACAAGCGTGCGGATGTACGTCTGTCGGCACACGTGTGTGCGCGCACCCCTGCGTGTACTCTAATTGTGCTGCGTTATTTAATGTCAGAGTAGCTGCCGGTGGTTGCTAACCAGCCAAGGTTACGCTCCAACTCTCTCTTGACAATAAAAAAAAGAACTAAAATTTGTATTTCATGCTGAAATATTTGAGCTGCCGGTGAGGAGAGGAAAAGCAGCGTTTTCTGACTCATCTAACTCTGCTCTCTGTTCCTCTGCGCATCGCCCACCTCTTCCACCCCCGAAACACACGCTTAACAGTCTGATTCATAAACAGGCTATGGGGTTTGTTATTTTATTTTATTTTTTCTTTTCCTCCTTATCCAACTCCTTTTCCTTGGGAGAAATGCTGAGGCATTAAAACCTTGCGAGCGCCTTCAAATTTGGGGAGAGGCTACACAAGATTTTCCTAATTGGACAAGAGGAAACTCAGGATTTACGTCCCTGCGCCATCCTCTGAGGTTACGTGTTTTCACCCCACCTTTAAAAAAATACCTGTGAATAAAAAGCAACGTTCAGGAATAATTTCTGCTCTTAAAATGCTGTGGGAAGCAGAGAGGGAAGATTTCCTGGGGGAGGGGAGGCTGTGCTGGTGGGGAAGGGATTTTTGTGTGCAGCTCCTGTGTGTACCTTGGGCTTGGCCTCCCCATTGCACATTGTTATTTCATTAATATTTTTATTTTGTTGCCAGTTTTAAAGCTGGGGGTGGTGGAGCTGGTGCTGCAAAACACTGATTTAGACACATTTAGCTGCACTGTGGATGCCTGGATGCTTGTTTGGGATGCGCTGCTTCCAGAAAGGGACTGGAGCGGGTCCTCCAAACCCACCATTAGGAGGAAGATACCCCCTCCCACAGGCTAATCCCCTGTCCCTGTATTTCAGATGCTTATTTTGACTTCCCTCCTGGAGCTGAGTGTTTCTGGCCCACCTGGCGCAGCCCCTGCCATCCCCACGCAGCTTTGCCATTTTAGCAGCTTTGGTCTTTCTGTGTGTTTTAAGCCTTCTCCAATCACCAGATCAAATTTTTATCTATTGAGTTGCATTTCTATGGTCATCTCCCTCCAGATTAAATATCTGAAAAATACTATTAATATTTTTATTGCAAGTATGTTGTTATTTTCCTTTTTCAAGCTTCCCCTCCAAAGCTCTTTTTTTGAGTGAAAAGCATCACCCAACGCCTGGTGTTGCTCTTGCTTTCTTCCTACCAAGGAGAATTTGAATTTTTGAGAAGCATCCAAGTCGCTGCCTTTTCACTCTGCGTTTGCTCTTCTGCAAAGGGGATGGTGTGGAAGCAGGAGGCTTCTGGCTGCTGCTCAGTCCCCCTGGCATGGGCTCCCATGGGACATCCTTACCAGATGCCCAACATTGCAAGTACTGGTGTGAAGAAGGGCTGAGAGAGTCCAACTTCGGGCAATTTAAAGCAGATGGTTGTTATTTTATGACGACAGCCACCCTGTGCAGCACTCAGGTGCACAAAATCTTCCTTGAGAGCACGTTCCCATTGCGTCCTGCATCCAAACTGGTTATCCACAGGCATCAAAACCCTCACAGGGCTGCACCTGACCCCGAGGTACTTTCATTTTCACTGTCCTGGAAAATTAGGTTGTTCGATGCTTTTCCATACGTTTAAACCTCTGGAGGAGCCAGCTTTGCGTTTCTCCAACGTGCAGCTTTGGCAGTGTTGGTTGGGATGCCGATGCCCCCCAAAATGTTGTTTGGTTGGTTTTTTTAGGGTTATTCTTTGTGCGCCATGAGGCAGATGTTGGGTGTTTGCACCCTGTGCTGCTTGCCCAGCTGGTCCAGCCCTGCTCCTGGGGAAGGGGCTCATTGCTGTGTCCAGACCAGCCACAAGATCCTTCAAAACATACTGAGCTCACCTGGTGGGTCAGGGGATGCTCCATCCCCATTAATGTCTTCAGGGCTGTTAAAAGGAACATGAGCTACACCTGAGCTGTACTCCATGTGAAGTTAGGGCAGTAGAAGCAGAATGGCAAACCTCTCTCAGCAGGTGAGCCTGGGTGCTGACATTGCGCAAGGATGCTTCAAAACTGTTATTTAAACTACTCTTTTTTCCTTTTTTTCCCAAAAAGCCCATAAGGGCGCCTGGGCAGCTCTGACACTTCTCCCTTTCCCCTGGTTCTCACATAGCATTCATGACCTTTCATTGCATCTCAGATGGGTTGAAGGTAACAAAGGCAACCCCCCCAGTCAGTCGGTACACTTTGGGCAGGAAAAACAGCTGATACTGGGGAGACTGGGAGAACTGGGAAAGGTGGGAGTGATGGAGGAGAAGGGCTCATGGCAGCTGTCTGGGTCTCACTGCAATGTTAATACCCAACAAAACTCAGAAAGCACCAACCCTGCATCCCACCTCCATTTATTATTGTGCATCTGATATATATATATTTTTTGCCAGTATTGTGACTCATGATCTTTTTTTATACCTTAGTGTTCATAGTATTGGAGGTAGAAACTCTAACAGTAACCTATATTGAAAAAAAACCCAACAAAACCAACGGCTGTGTGGAGCTGCTGTCTGTACCAATTACCTCGCGGGAAAACAGGTAGCAGAGATCTGGGCTGCAAGTACAGAAATGTTGAAGAACCGGAGCCAAAAAGCAATAGAGAAAATTGTGGTTACTTGAGTATTTCCATGACGTGAGCGTGCGCCGGAGGCTCCTCCGTGGGCGGTTAACCCCTGGCAGGCAGGGCTGCAGGCAGCGACAGCCGCGCGGATGGGGACGAGCAACGCTCGTTATTCCTGCCAGGATTAACGCAATTAATGGTAGTGGGTCTTTTCCAAGCCACGGCTTGGTGGGTCACTTGCTTGAGTTGAGCCAGTTGTTTCACAAAAGAAAAGTTGGATTTGAGTCCAAAGTGTTGCTTGTTTGAAGAGATTTTTAAATTAATCCTTGCCAGCAATTAACCTCGTGTCTTTAACTAGTATTTGCTGGCCTTATGTGGGAACCTCCCAGTTTTTGGGGTTTGGCTGCTCGTTATCACTCTATAAAAGCCTTTTCTCTTTCTCACCTCCAGAGGTGCCAAGTTCAAGGTCAGGCTGTGGTTTGGCAGTGACCCCATTGACCTCCCAGAATGTGGTCCCTGCCCATGGTCCAACACATCCCCAGGCATCAGGCAGCTTCAGGGCATGTGGTGACATCTCTTTGTGACCCATGGTGGCTCAAATCTGAAATGTTGTACCTCTTTTTGAAGTCTAGACCTATAGTATCCCTAAGTGCAGGTGTCTTCACTTTGGAGATCAAAATTGTCCTGAAATTGAAATGGTCAGCAACCTGCTGGATGTGCCAGTGCAGGTCCTGGCTTTGTCACCTGTGCTCTCACTTGAACCCATTTGAGATGTATAGAGAGACAGAGATATACATTAAAAAATAGGAAATATTTTATATACTATGTAGTATAATATATAATTTTAATATATTAAACATATTACATTTTATATATTTTTATATTTATATATAATTTTTTTACCCCCACGCTAACATTTACAAGTCACTGTGGGACACCTTTGGATAATGAAATATCCCTTTACGGAGGCAAAATAAACCACAGACAATAAACCGCTATTTTTTTCCTCTAGCGAGAGCTAACAGACCCAAGCCCACCTCCGGCTCTGAAGGGTGATGGCACTCGAGGACGGGTGACATCGCACTGGTGGCCTGGCCCAGCCGTGCGACAGGGTCACCGTCACCATCAGAGGTGCGATGTTTTGGGGAGGAAATCCGCCTCTTGCTCTTGTGTGTCCCCTGTGCCCCTGGGTTCCTGTCCGCGGTATTTTTGCTTCGGGTGTTTCCTGCTATTTAGCCATGATGTGTATTTTAAACCAGCGTGCGGGGGGAGGCGGGGAAGGGATGTGACCGAACGGCCGGGTTGTGCTGGGTGTCCTTGTCCGGGGGACACGGTGCCGGGGCAGCCCCAGAGCTGGTGGGTTTTGCTCCATCCCAGTGAAACCACAAACCACCTCCAGCGCATCCGTGTGGTCCCAAAGCCACCAGCTGTGGCCATAGCACTCCCAGGAGCTGGGTGACAAAGCTGTCCCTTGTGCTGGGACCAGCCCGTGTCCTTCTGGGGAAATGGATGGTCACAATGCCTTTTAAATTGTTTTTTTCTTTCCCGCCTCTCCATCTTATTGTAGAAAATACCCGGAGACTTTGTGGTGCCACCTCTGAGCAAATACAAGGGCTGTGTTTTGTGTGTTATGTATTTGCTTTATTATACATGCTTTGTTTTGCGTTTTCTTCTTCTGGTTTGGAGACAGTTTTTCTTGCATTTGTCGCTGATAAGAATCAGTTATGTTTTTGGGAGGGGTGCGTGGGTGGGGGAGATTCTCTCTTCTGCTTCCTCCGCCGTGAGGAGTGAAAGCACAGAGATCTCGAGGAGGAACTCGATTAGCTGAGCAGCGACTCCGGCCGCCGGCGATGGCCGAATCTCCCGGGATTTGCCCTGAAAAGCGCCGGCTCAGCTGGGTTTTGCTGAGCAGGCAGCGCCCGTCCCCGGGAGACGGGCAGCCGGGGTCGGGATAACCCTCCTTTTACCTGCCTGTTTGCACTTTTCTTTTTCCACTTTGCAACCTCTAAGTCAACAGAAGGTCTAAAATAAGGAAAATGTGGTGGGCGAGCGGAAAAATAAAAATAAAACGGGCCAGCTCAGCGGTGCAGGGTGGGAGAGGGGAGGCGATGGAGTTGTGTCCCTTCCGCTCTGGCCGCTGCAGAGGATTCCCTTTGGGGCATTGGTGTTTTTGCAGGTTTTTCTTGGGTTTTGCATGCTTTGGAGGTCAGGGACCTGTTGCCTGCAGGTAAATGGAAACCCCATTGGAGGAGCAGTGGTGTTTTGATCCACTCCCCTCCAGTGGGGAGTCCTGGGAGGAGCTGGGGCAGCTCTGCGGTGCTGACTTGGGCTGTTTGGGGGCTCCACTCAAGCCTAATTCAAATTACTCTTCCCTTTCTCACCCCTTTTTGACAGAAATGTATCTAGGTGTCTATATATATACAAATCTATAAAAAAGATTTTATCCTTATATACAAATGTATATAGATATCTGTGTGTATATATATGTATAATATTTCATCCTTACAGATGCTCACACAGATATTATACATAGTTGGAAGGAGATTATGGAAAAAGCCTAGATGGGACTCATATTTCCAGGGATCTCCAAGTATCTTGCTCCAGGAAGGGAAGTGTTTTAACTACACAGAGATGTGTGATCCCCAGAGAGTTCATCCATGAAAAGTATTAATTGTCCAACTCGCCCCTTTTTCCCATCCAGAAGAACAGATCTTTTCTCTCCTACAGAAATTTTTCTCTTCTGATATAATCTAAACTAAGGGCAGCGTAGACTTCATTTTCCATGAAAACCCATCCAAGAGGATTGCTGAAAATAGACCGTGCTCTGAGAACAGATACCAGAAAAAACAAGAGTGTGAGGGAGCCAGGTCAGCCGGGGCAAACAGTTCTGCATTAAAAATTAATAATAATAATCTCAGTTTGGGTTAATTGAGTTGAAAAGCAGCTCATCAGCGCCCATGTGGGTCGGGGTTAGAGGACACGCCACCTTGCTGGTACATTGGAAGTGTTTTATCAGACTGATTTTTATTTACTAGCAGATGGGCGATGGGTTGAGATGCCATATTCAAACTTTCAAGTTTCAAAGGTTTGCTGTGGTGGAGGCATTTTCTCCAGAAATCACACAAATGGAAAAAAAAACCAAACAAATTCCAACCTCTTCCAGCCCTCTGTGCTTTTAGGATGGAGCCTGTTCCCTTTGGCCATGAGGTTGGGGCAGGGTCTCCTTCCAAAAGTCAGATTTTCCTGACCCATAAGTGCCCAGCCCAGCTCCTGTACAGTGGCTCAGCTACAGGTGGCAGCAGGATTGGTAGAAATATCAATTGAAATATCAGCTTTTGGAGCAGAGAGAGCGAGCAGCGTCTTTATCTTGGCAGGGAAGGGGAGAAAATGCTGCTTGGATTTAGAAGTGATATCTTGTAGTTGGTTGGTTTTTGTGTGTTTGTTTGTTTGTTTTCTTTCTTAATTGAGGTTCCTGTTTTGGGGCTCTGCTTTTGGGGGGTTTCATCTTGCAAAACCCCATGTGTTGGCTCCAACAGGTGTCCCAGGTGTTGGGTCTGCACCGGTTGCAATTCAATCCAAAACCTGCCATGCGCAAGATGTCGAGCAAAAAAGTGGCCAAACAAATTAATGGCTGTTCTGTGCCACAAGTGCTGCAGAGTGAGCCCCTTTTTGGGGGGAAAAGAAGGGAGTTTTATGTTGTTTTGTGTCATCTTAGCAGGGATGCTGCCAGCGGGATGCACCCACGCAGCTCGGCCACCGCTGGATGCGGCAACCAGGAGCCCCCCGCGCTTTCCACAGCGCTTGGCTAGTGGAATACTTTAGTTACATTTATTATTACAATTTATAATTTATAATTTTTTTTTCAATAGTTTTATTTTGCATTCCATGCCAGTGTGATATCCTCAGTGGTTGCTTACAGCCTCATCGAAGATGCTCGGCTCAGTGTCAACTCTCACCAGATTCTTAGGGTGCCAGTTTTGGGGATGCTGTTCCCCTCACTGAGCCGCAGCGGCCCTTTGCTGCAGCTGTGCAGCATCTCTCCTCCAGGAGCAAAAGCATCCTATTTTGAGAATGTGTCCTAGTCTCATTTTCTTACCTGCCTTTTCAGCCCAAATATCCTTCTTTTTTTTCTTTTTCTATTTTTTTTAGGAAAAAACCCTTAAAACCAGTTCCACCTTGCTGTTCCCCAAGTCTTGCAGAATTCAGCTGAAAGGCACAGCCCAAGTTTTGGTGCTGAAATTCCTCCCCTGGCGCATTTGAAGCCTCCCGGTGCCTGACAAGGATGGGAGGGCATCGCCGGTGCTGCTGGCACCGCCACCTCTGTGTGTTCGGTTTCCTAAACTCTTCCCCAGCGCTGCCAGGAAAATGTTATTAAAGTTTCTGTCGCCAGGTGCTGGACTTGCTGCGAGTGGCCTATTTGTGGTGATGTGTTGTGGTCCATCGTGCTCAGAGGGGTTATGAATTTGCTGTAGCATTTTATCCTGGTCTGGCTGGTGCTTTTCTGCTGCTGTGCTGGGTTGTGGGGGTTTTGGTTCCAGGTGGCATCTGGGCATCTCGTTTGTGATGTGGGGAGCAGCCAAGAGCTGAGCAGAGCCCAGAAAGGGTGAAAAAATATTTCTAGGCAAAAATCCCCAGTTTACTTAATGCTTACCACTTATCAATGGGAAGTGAGCTGAAAAAATGGCTTTAGTGCAATAAAGGAGGAAATAAAACGGTATCTGTAGGGTGCAAGTGGAGGATGTACTGAAATTGCAGCCTGCCCAGTGGTTGGGGTTGTGGCGGTTCTGGCCGAAGGTTCCCAAATGTGGCAGAGTTGCTCTCTTGCCTTTCCCTGAGGTTACAGAAAGAGTCAACTTGAAGCAGAAATAAGGAGAAGCTAAAAAACCCCAACACAACCCCCAAACTGAAAAAGAACAACCACCCAAGCTTAATCTTTATTTTGTTCAAGCTCCTGTAGTGGGTTTATTTATTTTTTTTCTTCCTTTTTCCAAAACCCGTTACTATTTAAATGCAAATTTTTAGCTTTTCCACCCGGGAGCCGGAGTTGGAAATTCTTTCCACTGCGTTGGTGCAGGAGGGAACAAACCGCTGCTTTTAGTTTGCTCAAATAATCCATCCCAGGCTGAGCCGCGTGTTTCCTCCGTCCCGCTCCCTCCCACTCCCAAAACGATCCCGGGATCTGCTGCGGGTACCAACGTGGACGGGGAAATGGGGGCACAAGGCCACCCCTCGCAGCCCCGTTTCCCCAGGGTTTTTCCCCTGAATTGCCCCAAGACTTTATTCTTGTAAATGCAACGTGGGCACTGGACCTGCTGGGCACCTTTGCACCGTGGCAAGGGGAAGCTCGTGCCTTCCACTGTTTTGGGGATGAGCCATTTCCAAGAATAAAGAAAGTTTGGGGTGGGTTGGGCAAAGTTTTCCTTATTTATTTCAGGCAGCTCCTTGGACCATCGGTCCGATGCAACGCTCCCACCTTCATCCCCATTTCTCTCTGCCTGAACAGTGGGACGAGGTGATGGTGGCTTTTCCTTCAGTTCAGGGATGTGCTGATTTTCTGGGGAAAAGGAGATGCCATGGGGCTGGATTTTAGTGGTGCTTTGCTGCTGTTGAGGGGCATGTCCAGGATAACTGCGTTTCCTATTCTTTGACCTGCTGAGATGAGCTTGGCTGGCCAGAAGAGGAGCAAATGAACCTTTCACCTTCTCCCTTCTGATCCCAGTGGTGGGGCTGTGGGTGCCCAAGGTACCTATTGTCCCCTGGGGCCCTGTCACCATCCTGGAGGGACCGATGGTGCTGGGCTGGGTTCAGTGGTGGTGGGTTTGGAAGATCAGCGTGAGGGCAGGTCCAGAGCTCTGTCTGCCGTGGGAAGCCTGTGACCCAAACCAGAAACTTTTTGGGCTGATGTTGTTGCAAGTCATTCACAGCATCCTGGTGCCAGCCAGAAAATCAGTGGGATCATTTAATCCTAAAGCATCACCTGCGAAATAATAAGGACATTTCTGCTCCTTCAAGCTCTGCTAACCATCCTCACGAGCTGCCCCAGGCTGCTGCCATCCCCAGCACTTCCTCTGGCCCCAAATTTGCTTATTTTTGGGAGCACTGGGCTTTTGCAAAGCCCAAGCAGGCTGTGTGCTGGGGAGTTACCGGAACAGCAAACCACCAGTGTTTGCCATGGGAATGGGGGGTTGTATCTCGTTCCTTTTATCTTCCCGCTGCCTTTTGGAGCAGCCCCGCAGCGAGCGGCTGATGTGATCAGCCGGCGTAACCAAAACTCACTCGGTGCGCAGGAAAGAGCAGCTGCGAGGCAGTAAGCAAATGAGGTGCTGGGGGCCAGAGGTGCTGTCCCCACCTGCTTAACACCCAAGGCCACCACTGCCTTTACTGGGGAGGGCAGGACACAGGAGGAAAATCACTGGTGGCTTTGAGACCAGCTCCTTGGGGGGTGATGGAGGACACGGGGAAGCGATGGATACTCCGGGAGTGGCTCGTGATGTAAAGCAGGGGTTGGCACAAGGGTCCCTGGGCAGGTACAGAGTGACACCTCGGCCAAAGCTTGGCTTGTTCTGCAGAAGCAACCTTGGAAAGTCCCTTTCCCTGCACCCTCAAGGTCCCGCTCTTCCCAAGTGCAGCCGTATCCTGTCCTGGTGTGTGGTGGGAGCCTCACAGGGACGTGAGCTGCAAGGATGGTCCCCAGGGATGTCGCAGCTCCCAGGAACCTCAGGCGTGAAGCAAAGCTGTATACAGACGAGGCATTTAAATAACTGCGCTTTGCCCTTTGTGAACACCGGGTAGCATTAGCACCGTTAGCCTTGGAGTGTTTGTCATCCCAGATAATGCTAAAACACCTGGGATTAGTTTGCAAACGCTGTTTTTTTTCCACACTTCTGCAGCTCAAGCGCAGCCTTGCGAGGTGATGAGCAGCTTCACATCTCCATCCCCCGGCGGGGTTTACACCGAGCAGGTGATGGGCTGCTCCAGCTTTCAAACAACCCGGCCAAGCCTTTCCCAGTTGTGCAAGCCGTCAGGTTTGCGGAGCAGGGAATGCGCGGCGGTGCCGGCTGTCACCGCGGTGATGGAGAGCAGGCGTCCCTCGGGATGGGATCCATCCAGCGCAGCCGGCCCTGGGAAAGGCAGCCAGTTAAAATAACAATTTATTCTGCCTGGTGTCTTGCGGGACAGTGGACGGATCCCAGAGCAGCCCTGCCTGGGTTCCTGCTTTATATCATGGGACGGGGTCTGCTGTCCCAGCTGGGGATATTTTAGGGTTTTTCTTACTCTTTTCACTGCTTGCTTGAGCCCTTTTTCCTGCCTGTTGGCAGGGCTCAAGAGTCGGATGTGTCCCTTGTTTTACGCATCCATTTCCCCTTCCCTGCCTATGGAAAAAGAAATTAAAGGTGGAGGGGGGAAAAAAACCAAGCAACAATAAAATGAATTTACAACATAGAAATACAGCAGTGATTTGGAGCAGAGAGCTGGGCCCAGGTGTGATGCTCACTGTTATCCCCAACATTGAGCACTGTCCTGTTACTCTTCCTGCATCACTTGGCGGCAGGAGTGTTTCCCATAAGGGACATCTGGTTTTTATCCTAGCAAAGCTTCTGAAATGGTAGGGAAAATGGTATTTCAATGTTTGCTTTGCAATTTGTTTGCTGTTGTGGGTCGCACACCAGGTCTGAGCACGCACCGGGGTTTGCTTTGCCATGCGCTGGCAAAGAAAACGTCGCCTTGTGCCTCAGTTTCCCCAAAAGCCAAGCGAGATGTGATACCCAAATGCACAACGACATGCTGGCTGCTGTAGGGCTGTGCAGCTCCAGGGATTTTTTTGATCCTGTTACAGCAGGAGAAACTCCAACATTTCCTTAAAGTGACCCCAGTGCCACCCTGTTGCCTTTTATTTATTTCCTTTGGCCCGGAAAGCGGGGCAGGGGCTCCCGGGGCGGCCGCCTTCACCCGCAATGCCTCACTCTTGGGTGGCACCCGTGTTTATTTACCTTTTCATCACCTGATTACCCTGCCCTGCCATGTTGCAGGCGCCAGCCCGCAGGGCTGCCAGCCCTGTTTGAGTTGGCAGGAGCTGGAGATTAAACCTCCGGCTAAAATAGCCCGATGCCAGCACTGCGTCTCCCCAGGGTGTGTTGCATCCCCTTAGAGCATCTCCTATTGATGTTTTGTGGTCGATAACACAGAGGAGAGCATGCTCTGCTGCTGGTGGGAATGGTCCTGTCACCTACAGGTGTTGCCACCAGCATCTGTCACCCTCTGCTTTCTTGACTTTGCTCTCCAAAGCCGTGATGCAGAGGAGCAGAAGAGAAATTGCAAATACGCACCCGCAAGCTGCAGGTCCCACACTGGGACTGCTCAGTTTGGGAAGCTGAAAATTGATGGTGCAAGTGGGTGGCTGTGATTTGGGGTCCTCTGAGCAATCTTCATCACTTTCTACCTTTGGTGGGGTTATTGCGTTTGTCTCGTGGCTGTATTGGGGAGCTTGGGCACTGAGCAGGATCTCTGTGCTGAGCTCTGAGCCACCGAACAAAGAAAGGGGCTATTGAGGTGCGGCCAGGAGTTTCCATTCCAGCCTGTCTGTGCTTGCCATGCTGTCCCCAGGAGGCTGCAGATTTGGGATTTAGCTGGGTCCCTGCCTGTGGCGGGTTTCCTGGCCCGGTGGGACACGCGGAGCGGTGCCAGCTCTGCCACCCTGCCTAGTGCCATGGGGCTGCCTCATGTAAAACTTGGGTTTTGGCAAGCGGCAAACCCTCATATTTCCAGTGAGACATTAGCAGTGAGATGGGGGGGCATCAACCCCAAACATTCCTGTTTTCTGGTGGGTTTTGAGTGATTAAGATCCACAAATGTGACCTTCTTCTCCATGTATTTGGTGCAAAATGGGTGCTGAGCTGCCATATAAAGGGTGCTGAAAGAAGTTGCTGGTGCAGGGGAGGTGCCTGGTTCTCAGTATAGTCAAAATTGGGGTTTTTTTGGGAGGTACCTGCAGCAGCACTGCTAATGTTTGGGGTTTGGTGACAGCGATGGCAGCGTCGCTCTGCCACCAGTGGTATTTCAGCTGCTGGCCCCACTGCACGAGTTTCCTCCCGAGCTCACAGAAACCTGTTTTCATGCTTTAATTGAGAGCTCATGCAAAGTCCCTGCTCTGCAAACGCCGCGGCTGTTCATGCAAACACCGCGCGGGAGAAGAACCGAGAGGACCACGGCGTTTCGGGTGGGTGCGCGGGGTGGAAAGTCACCCCTGGGAGCCCCAGCCGTGTCCCTCGGGGCTCCCCGCCTGTCCCCAGCCCTGTCCCCTCGCACGTTCACACCCTTAAAATGGTGCTGGGATGGAAATAGCAGCAGCAGATCTCTACTACTTTTAATTTTGGTGGCTCTCTGGGCCGGGGAGAGGAAGCCGGGGGTGGAGAGGAGCTGGCTGCAAAAGGGAGAAAAGCCACTTTTCTGACATGCTCTGCAGAGTGATTCGAAATGTTGAAGCTGCTCCAAGAATATATATATATATTTTATTATAAGAATAATTATAAGCGTTACGTGCTGGTCTGTCTGTTCCTCATGACGGCAGGAGTATCCTTATCTAGGAGGGATGTGGGCTTAAAAAAACCTCATAGTAATTCCCTCTGTGAGCACTGAGGAGCTTGTGCAGTTTAAAGCGTAAAGGCTTAATGTTTTCACTGGTTTGTTCAGTTAAGGTGTGCTTGGTTTTGGCTTTTTTTTCCCTTATTTCTCTGAATGGCAAATGGCAATAGCTGATGGAAAACAGCCAAGCAGGTTTTGCCTCCTGCTGCTGCTCAGGGCTCCGTGCTGGGGGTTCTTGGATGGGGCATCAGGCATGTCTCCCTTGGGCAATTCCTATTCAACTTCAGCCTGTTCCTTATTTCCTCTCAGAAACGCAAGGAATTGGAGGAACATCTTGTTTTATTATCACCCCATGTGGCACAGGAATAGGCAGCAGACAGTGGAGGCTTTGAGGTGGCTCTTTGAGATGTTTCTGCCTGAATTTTTTCCCACTGGGAGGTTTGGGGTTGGGATTTTCTGTCCATCCTCTCCCAGCCCAGAGCACCAAATGATGGAGGGAGCGTGTACTGTGCAGCCATGTCACATCAGTGCTGGCACCCGCTGTCCCTTGCAGTGCTGTGCAATGCCTTAGAGCCCCCAGCGCAGCCCTCCTGAGGAGCTGCTGGTGCATGGCTCTGGCTTGGGTTCCTCCATCTTCAGCGAGCTCTGCTGTGCTCAGCAAACCCTGGGTTTCCTTTTCCATCAGGCAGTGGTAATGTCCACACTTGCTTGGGCATCTGATGAGGGTTTTGGTCCAGCTGCCAGCTCCCCTGGGTGCTGCTTTGCCCAAAGATTCATCCAGCATGCAGGAACAACGGGTGCAAAAAGAGACACCCACCTGTGCCAGCACCCATCAGCAGCTAAAATCGGGTTGGGGGTGTCCTGAGCCCTTCCTGGGTGCAGGACCCTCCAGTTCTCAGCCAAACCTTGCCCGTGGCAGGGCCAGCACATTGGTTAGTGCCTGGGTGAGGAGGCAGGAGTGATGCCCTTGGTGGTACCAAGGTTTGTGCCCTGCCCAGCAGCCGTGGGACCATTTGGTACATACGGCATGTGAAGGTAATGACCATCCTGATGGGACGTGGAACTCCTTGGGGGACCATGGCAGGTGCTCGGGAGCCCTTGGGGTTTTCTCAGGTTGTGCAGATGACGGGGCTCAGGTTTGGCTGGGAGCAGTGTGGATATAGGCTCTGTGCCCACTGGGGCGGATTTGGGAGCATGGCTTGGACCTGCTGAGCATAGGTCTTGGGTTTTTTTCCTAGAGCATTGCAGGCTGAAAAGTACAACTGAGTAATAGGAAATATGGTCTGAAAGTTACAGTCTCCTGCAGGTCTGTGTTGGGTTTATGACAGGGCATTTTATGGGATAGTTGGACCTCTGTGTCCTGGATTTGGAGCGGGCAGCTCGTGAGGATGCTCAGCTCTTCAGAGGGTGAGTATTTTTTAGGCAGGGTAAGCACAGGAATAAATGCTGCTGGAGCTGCTTGCAGCAGGGAAATGATGTTTCCCTGGTGTGAGGAGCATCCAGTGGTGCTTGCTTGGTGTCAGACCATGAAATTTGAGGACAAGCTGTCTCAATGCAGGAATATGTGCAGAACAAGTTGCATTTTGGGGTACTGAATGGACTGCTAGGGTCTAAGGGAAGGAATTGCTAGTCTGGGCCCAAATCACTAATTAATCTTTTTATTTTTATATTTTTTTGCTTTGTTACACTTGCTGGGCTGCCAATGGAAATGCACAGAGCTCCCTGCAGAAGAAGGTGAGTCTTGGGCCAGAGGCGATGGTGGGTGCGTGCCTTGGGTCAGGGTGGGGAGTGCTGGGGCTGAGGCTGCCAAAGGACAGGGGAGTCTATGAGGTCTTTTAATCTTGGTTTTAATCCCAGAAAGAGCTGGACTGACAGCAGAGCTTTCCTCTGGCGCTAAGGCTACCAGCTGTGAATAGAAACACAGAGGATTTGGTTTCTGTAGGTAAAAACAGATGTAGTAAAACCAGGCCAATGCCAGAAATGAAAGTGATTATTATTAGAGAGAAAACTCCCTGTGGCAGCAGTGAGTGCCCCAGCAGGTGCTGTTGGGCACCAGAGCAGCTCTGCTGCAGGCGGGGGAAGGGGTTTTGTTGGTCTTAGTGGTCTAAATCACCTGTCTTCTGGGTTTTTTTTAAGCACTAACTGTGCTTGGCTTTGTGTTTTCCCACCAGGAAAGTCCCTCTGGGAGTTGGTGCTGGAGCAGTTTGAAGATCTCCTCGTCCGCATCCTTTTGATGGCAGCTTTCCTGTCGTTTGTAAGTACCGCAGGCTCGGTTTGGGGGGAGCACCCTGCATGGGCAGGATCAGCAAGGGGGCAGTGAGGCAGCGGTGGTGGGGAGCACCGTGCCACCCCCCAGAGCCATCCTCCCCATTTTCTGGGATTAAAACAAAGATTAAAAGAGCCCAAAGACTCCCTTTTTGGTCCTCCTTCTAAAAATGTTGGTACTCATTGTTTCAGCCACATTGTAGTGCTGCTTTTCTCTTGCCTACCAGATCCTGGCCTGGTTTGAAGAAGAAGAGGAGACCACGACAGCGTTTGTGGAGCCCATTGTCATTATCATGATCCTGATCGCCAATGCTGTGGTAGGCGTGTGGCAGGTAGGTCACAGTTCCCCTCGCCAGCCCTGAATGTCTCTACATGGCTGAGATACTTCATTTGAAGGTCTGGTTGCTTCTTGCAGTTGGAAACTCATTTTTCAAAGGTTCAGTTTTCCTGTTGGCCGTGTTGGCTCGTGGAGATGATCAGTCCTTGGCCGCCTCCTGGCTCGTTCCTTTGGCAACTTCTGCAGTTTGGAGTTTAGGATCTTGCACTTATTTGCCATCCAGGCAAACGCTACTTGTCTCCTGGCTGTGGCCAAATGTGTTTTCCAGGGGAAGCTTTTTGCCCCATCCACCAGAAAGCCATGGTGGCTGCTGTCCCTCTCCTCGCTGCATCCTGCCTGGAGGATGAGCAAATGCTTTAGCCAATGATGCTCCTCTTTTGTACATTCAATTAAAGGCCATTTATTTACCTATCCATAGCTTGATCTGAGGTGAGGTTACTGAATGATGAAAAGTACATCTGGGTGGGAGGTGCTGCTTCCCAAACCAAGAATGAGAAAATCAAGCCAAAGGACTGTTTCAGAGCAGCTGAAGAAGATGCGGCACTTGCCCCATCCACGGCGCAAATGGACACCAACGTCAGGGCTGGAGTTTGGGTGCTCCCGTCTTTGCAGCGGGTGGGGAAGGAGCCGACTGGCACGAGCAACCCCAGCACCAGGAGCTCTGCCTTTCCTCTGCTTGCAGGAGAGAAATGCCGAGAGCGCCATCGAAGCCTTGAAGGAGTACGAGCCCGAGATGGGGAAGGTGATCCGCGCCGACCGCAGCGGGGTGCAGCGGATCCGCGCCCGAGACATCGTCCCTGGGGACATCGTGGAGGTGGCAGGTAGGGTGGCACCACCCCAGGGCACGGGGTAGGGAGGTGCTGCTGGCCAAGGGGCTTCAGTGACGGGCGCCCCGTGGTCCTGGTGGTGGGCGGGTGGCATCCAGGTACGTCTCCTCCAAGGCACAGCCACTGAGTCATCTCAGTTTTGCACACCTGAGACATCAGTTTCTTGTGGCAAGACCAGAGAGGCGAAATGATCTGGGCCAAAGCTGGTGCTCATCAGCAAGTGGAGGCTTCACCCCAAGTGTAGGATGGTAGAGAGCAGGAGGAAAGAAAAAAAAGTTTATATTTCTGGCACAGGTTTTGTGTCTTTTGAGGGTTTCCCCATTTTCTGGAAGAGCGTTTAATTTTCAACCAAGATTCCCTGTCTCTGGAAGCAGCTCTTGCCTGTGCGTCCCTGGACCAGGGAGGAGAAGGGCTGGTGCTGGGTGTCACCAACAGTGCCAGGCGAGTGCCACCACCAGCTCAGGGGCTTCAATGCCACAGGCCTTTTATGTTCAGGAAAGGATGTGGGGGGTCTGCTGCCTGCCCCACCAGAGTTAAGGAGGATACATTTCATTTATCCAGTTTTGTGTGTTCGTTAAACAATGCTGTAAACCCCCAGAGCCGCAAAACCGATCCTTTCCTTTCCTCCTCGTGGCCCTGCTGGTGGAAACATGCTGCAATCCCTCCGGACCCCAGCCAGCTCGCTGGTATTTATGTCTTCCAGTTGGGCTTCAGCTGGAAGATGAACAGAAAAACAATGCAGGGAGGATCAAGCGGAGGAGTGTGGCCAGGTCCTCAGCTGGGCAAGCTGGCAGTGCTCCCAAGCCATCTCCAGCAATGCACTCCAGCTGCTGACCTGGCCTTTAATTAAATTAATTAATTATCAATTAATTAAATTCTGGCACCTTTCCCCAAATCAGGCACTTACTGCTTGCCCATCAGTGGCTGAATATTACTTTTTAATGGCACAATCAGCATCATGTCTTGGAGGGAAAGAGCTGAGTTTTCCTCTGGAGGGATTTGCAAATTAGTGGCAAGTTAATTAGCAAAGTGTGGGTTTAGGAGGTTATAAGCGAGTAGTGAGGATGTTGTCAGGCTGCCCGATAGAAAAATGGACCAGGAGCAATAACTTTGAACATGCAGAGGACATTCAGGTGACGTCCCAGGAACAGCGCAGGCAGGAGGGACAGGCTGCTGTTTGCATGTACAAATGCAATAAATTTGGCGGCAGGGAGCAGAAAACCTGCTACACTGAGACAACGGGAATGATGGTTGCAAGTTGGCAGCCGTTTAAATTCTGCCGAGTTTTGCCCTTTTGTAACAAGATGATGGAGGCAAGTCCTTGTGCGGGCAGAGTTGTCCCCATTTTCCTCGGCTTTCAGCACAGGGCAGACTTGCAGTGCTGGGGTGATTGACGCGTGTTTAATATCTGGCTTAGGGCAGCTGCTGGGTCCGTATGTCTGCCCCGCACCGTGCGAGTCTCTGGGGATGCCATCGCATGTCTGCCCTTGGGTCGATGCCACCCACGTGGCACCAGGGCTTGGTGCTGTCTCCAGATGCTGGCACCAGATTTTTCCTCTGCAGGTTGAGCTGATGTTTGCAAACCCTCCTCACCTTTCCCAGGGCGAGAAGAGTTGCTCTTTGCTCCTTTCCAGGTGCTCTGTCTCCCTCGAGCAGCTGCAAAGTCCGAGGAAAACATTTGAGGGGGTTCGTGAGTCTCTGTGCTTGGAACCCCCAGCTCAGCCCCACAAAAGCGGGTGCGATGTGGAGTGGAGCAGCTCTGGCCATCCGGCAGATGTTGCATCCCGCATCCAAGAACATCTGCAGCTGGAATAAACGGCTGGGCGGTGGAGCGGTGCCAGCTCCCCGTCCCGCTGTGTTCGGGGGGGTTTACGAGCCCTGGGAGGAAGCGTTCGTTAAAGTCTGGGATTGGAGACGATGGTTAACGGCCAAGCCGGCCGTGTTGTGTAACGTGATGTGCGGCGCTGGGAGCCAGGGCTCGCTCTGCCGCAGTGTTTCCGAAGTGCCGGCGCGCGGTTGCGTCCAGGCGATAAGGGAGCAGGAGGAAGAGCCGCTCCTTGCCAAGGAGCTGGGAGGAGGAAATCCAGCAGGAAAAACAGCTTTAAATGGGGTTTTTAAGGACATGCATACGCCTCAGTGGGCAGTGGCCCATGGCTGTCAGTCAGTGGGGCTGCTTTCACCCATAACCATCACGCTGTTGCAAAAGACCCATGGATGACTGTTTGTCTCCGCCGTGAAAGGTCTTTCAGTGTCAACAGTGTCCAGTCAGCCCATGGGAGAGGGTGGAGGGCACTTGGCACAGCACGAGTAACCCCTCCCGCTCTGTGCTGCTGCCCGCTCTCTGGGCTGGCTGCTTTTGTGCAAGATAATTCCCTCAAATTAGAAATCTTTCAAGGTCCCATCACTGGACTGCCCAATTTCAACTGACAGTGCCTCTTCCCAGCTTTCTTTTTTTTGCCATTGAGATTTTACAAAATAAGTTTTAAATGCAGTAAGGAGGTGTCCCAGGGCAGGACCCTGGTTTACCACAAGCTGTACTCCTTGTTGCAGCTGGCTGGATGCTGCCGTGCGCCTGCGCCATAGAATCACAGAATCATTTCAGTAGAAGAGACCGTCAGGATTATCGAGTCCAACCATAACCTAACCTAACTCTAGCAATAAACCATGTTCCTAAGAGCCTTGTCTAAACACCTCGAGGGATGGTGACTCCACCACTGCCCTGGACAGTGTGCAGGGACACAGTGATTCACAGAGCTCAGCAAAAGCCAGGCCCTGCCCTGGAGACAGGAGAAATAGCAAATGATGGGGGACAGCAGGAACCAATGTGCGAAGTGTTGGCCTCAAGTCTTTGGGCTTCGCTGGCACCTTTGGGGTTTGCTGCCCCCCTGCCCTGGGTGGTGGGTGCTGCTGGTCCCACCTGACTGAGCTGCTCTGCTCTTGTCCTTGTAGTTGGTGACAAGGTGCCGGCGGACATCCGGATCATCGAAATCCGGTCCACAACCCTGCGGGTTGACCAGTCCATCCTCACAGGTGCGTGCAGGTGCGATGGGGCAGAGGTGGCTGCTTCCCTCTGCCATTCACCCCGAGACAAATTTTGGGGGTGACACTGGGCTAAGCGCTTTGCTGGGGTGGGAAATGGGTGGGAGAATGAGACTGAGGTGCTGGGGAGGTCCTAGCATCACCTAGAAGTCGTGATATAGGCAAGAATAATGTGCCCGGTGTTTGGGCACCCCTCCTGTAAAACACAAACTGTCCCATGCGACACATGGGGTTTCACGAGGGGCCACTCGGTCTCTCTCTGCTAACGGGGAAGGCTGGTGAATGATCAGATGACAAAAAAGTCTTCCAGTATTTCATCTCTCTTGTGTGATTTTTGTAAGGCGTTGAGTTAGGAGATGGCAGCGGGGCAGGAAAAGCAATCGGAATAAAAAAATGTTAAAAACACAGGGAAAGGAGCCATCTCCTTCCAAAGTGGCTTTGCATTAACTTAGTTCTCCAAGGGTAAAAGGAGATGCAACAAAAGGGCAAATCTGCAAAGACCAACATATAAACCTTCATCAGAATGGCTTTGGGCACCTTTTCCTGTTGTGCTGCCCTACAAACCCCATCTGACTGTGCAAACCAGTGGCTTCCTGGCACAGGGGTTTGGCCCCATCCCATATGTCTATGGGAGCTCATGGCCACTCGTGATCTGCACGAGTCGCTTTTCTGCAGCCCTCATCTTCAGAGCACCTTCACCCGCCTCTGACATCCTTGTGATGGATGTTTTGATGGCAACGTGTTGCTTTAAAAAGCTGCAGGGTTGTGATGCAGGCTCGTGACAGCGTTGAAGGGAGGCTGGAGAGCAAACACAGGTGGTTCATCTCCCCACCTTGTCTTGGCAGGGGAGTCCGTGTCGGTGATCAAACATGCTGACCCCATCCCCGACCCCCGGGCTGTCAACCAGGACAAGAAGAACATGCTTTTCTCCGTAAGTCCCTTACACCTGTCCCCACCTCTCCTCTGGTTTTGCAAAGAACCACCATTGAAGGGGTCAATGGACACAGAAGGTCTCTGAGCAGTGAAAGAGAGTGCATGCATGAGAGAGACCTGAATCTGTAAAAAGAGCCCCAAGTCCATAAAAATGAAGACCTGCTTCCATGGGATTTTGTTTGGGCTTTGACACATGATGCCCTTAAATACCTTGGGTGATCTCAGTGGGTTTTCCATCACGTAGGATGGTTTACAGACAGGGTTTGTGACTGAGCCTGGGGTTTTGGTTCCTTCATTGCTCATGCTCCTCTCGGACAGAAGCCGAGTCCTTGAGGGCTGAGAAAGCTCTCAGGAGGGGTCTCTTGCTTCTTCAGGGTGGGTTTATATAAAATCCCAAGATGTCTCATTTTCCCCTTAACCAAGATCTCACGTTCTGCTTTCACAACAAACAACCCATTTCCCTGCTCAGACCAAGAGGTTTCATGTCCACACACCCACTTTGGCCCTTTTCTTCCCTTCCAGGGCACCAACATCGCAGCTGGGAAGGCCGTAGGGGTTGTCATTGCAACAGGGGTCTACACCGAGATCGGGAAGATCCGAAACCAGATGGTGGAGACCGAGCCCGAGAAGACCCCCTTGCAGCAGAAGCTGGACGAGTTCAGCCAGCAGCTCTCCAAAGTCATCTTCCTGGTGTGCATCGCTGTCTGGGTCATCAATGTCAGCCACTTCAGCGATCCCGTCCACGGGGGCTCCTGGTTTCGGGGAGCCATCTACTATTTCAAGATTTCGGTAGCGCTGGCGGTGGCCGCCATTCCCGAGGGCCTCCCGGCCGTCATCACCACCTGTCTGGCGCTAGGCACGCGCCGCATGGCCAAGAAGAACGCCATCGTGCGGAGCCTGCCCTCGGTGGAGACCCTGGGCTGCACCTCCGTCATCTGCTCCGACAAGACCGGCACCCTCACCACCAACCAGATGTCCGTATGCCGGGTGAGTGCCGGGGTGTTTTGTATTTTGGGGTGTTAGGGGGGATGCTCTGTAACCCCCTGTGCACCCTCAACCTCTCCATCCCCGTCTTGGGTTGATGGGCTTTGCTGTCCTCACCAGAGCTGTTGCACATTAGGAATTTGAAGCTGAGCATGGAAGATGGTTTGTTGGAAGCTCTGAGCTTCCTCTCTGCCTGACTCCGTAAAGTTTGTGGCTTTTCTTGGCATGGTTGTAATGAGAAAACTCGCTTTCATGAGCAAAACAGTTTGGAGGTGCTGGGGTGCAAATTTATTTCAGGGCTCCCTCTCCAGAGGATGTTTCTTCCTGCTGGGATGTGGCAGAGACAGAGCTCCTGGAGACACCAATGCAATCAGCCTCCTCTGCTCTCTTGCCCATTTTCCCCTTGTTTTTAACCAAACCAGCAAGGAGTCCTGGACAATGCAAAATTACAAAGTCTTGGACCTGTGAGGCCAAAGCTTGGAGGGTAGGTGCAACATGTGGTTCCAGCTGTTTGTGACGAGCTCATGCAGAAATCCAGAGGTTAAGAGAAAATGCCTGTGACCTGATGAAATGGTGCTTGGTTGCCTGTCCTCACATAGCAGAAGTTCTGTTGTTCACAGTTGTGTGCTGCTGGGCTCAGACTGAAAAGCTCTTCTGATGGAGAGAACCCTGGGGTGGTTTGCTGAAGAGTTTGAAGGCTCCTGGTCGGTCCACCAAAGAACTTTGCTTGCCTGGCCATGTGGGGAGGTGACTTGTTAGGAAAGCCTGGAGCCCCCGAGCACTTCTCAGTTTCCCCATTAATCCTCAAGTCTCAGGAAAGCTTTTTTTAATTTTTTTTCATGGCTTTGGTGCATGGTTTTATAAGAGAACCTTGGAAAATGTGTTGCTGTGGGGAAAAATGGACCTGGCCACTGTCCCTCCCCTCTGACACTGGGGTAGCGTGGTGGGAAGCTGTGGCCACACTACAAACTGGCCCTGGGCTTTGGCCACTGGTTTGCTAAGCACAAGCTATAGATGACGGGAAACATCTGATATTTTTGCCCTGTAAATGGTTTAAAATGAGGCATCACTGGAATGAGGCAGTGACCACGCTGCCCTCGTCTCGCACGGGGAGGTTCCCACCAGCCCGTTTTCTGCCCCAGTGATGCAGGGAAGTAAAGGGCCACCCCAGCATTTGGGGTCTATTTAGCTCTGCAGAAGGAGAGGTGGGATGTGACTGTTCCCCAAACCAGTTCCTACTGGAGGATCTGCTCCTTGAACTTGGGCAGAAGTGCCTTTGTCTCCCACGGTGTGGCACGATCAGAAGAGGCAGGATGAATGATGCTGAGACAGAGGGGGCAGGAGGGGACAGAGTGGGGCAGTGGCACAAGAAAGGGGTTTTGCATCAGTCATAATTTGCAGAATGAACTCAATGACTTCGCAAAAAAAAGAAAAAAAAAAGGCAATTCAGAATTCAGTGTATCCTTCCCCATCGCCCCACAACCCCTTTCCGATACCTGTGTTATTCACTTGGCTGAATCCTGACTCTCAGGGCACAATACTGAGGGCTGGGCTGGCCTCAGGACACACGGACAGGGCTGTTAATGTTTAATGGACAGGGATTCCCACATTGACGCAGGCAGGATGGAGGTTGCCGGCAGCTCTGCTGAGCGGTGGGTGGGTAAATATTTGCCCTGGGTGGCGTGTCCTGGATGTGTCTCCTGCATTGAGTGGCTGGCTCAGCCGTGGGGGAAGAAAAAGCCGTGAAAGCCTATCAATAACCTGGAAAAATGTGTTAATCCAGTGCAATTTAATTAATTCACACATTTAATTTGGGTGAGTGCAGCTGCTGGGCCACAGAGCACGCAGTGCTTGCCCTTGATGTCTCGCTGCCAGCGTCGGGTCTGTAGAGCTGAAGTCACTCCTGAAAGGCTTCAAGTCTGGTTTAAACCCTTGGCTGGTTTTAAGGGCTGCGCCGCCAGCTCCAGGTCCCACTTGGTGCTTGGGTCTTGCCGCAGTGCTGTGAGAGATGCAGGATGCATATGGATGCCATACGGTCAGCACAGGCAAAGCGATGTCCCCAGATACAATAAATGGTCACTGAAGGGCTTTATGCTGAGGGTCTTGTTCATCTAGGGTAGCTGAGACTTCGGTTCTTTTGCTCTGGCCTCGAGTCCACCAGAGGCTGCAGCTCTGTAGGAAAGCAGGAAAGCCATAAACTCTCTCAGTAAATCAGATTAAACCTGTGATTTGTGTCAACTTGCAGTTTCTGAGACCACTATCTCGCGGAGCAAACAGGGACCACCTCCTCCCAAACATTAAATAACTGTCTGGCAGGGAGAGAAGGGGACAGAGAGGCATTGCAGCTCTGCCCTTGCACTTTTAAATCAGTCTCCTAAAAGTTGCAGCACCCTTTTATACACCCTAATTAATTTTCTGGGAGCACAAGGTTGGTGTCTTTAAGTCAGGACCCAAAGCAGAGGTGCAAGCAGGGCTGTGCTGGTGTGTAGGGCAGAGCAGGATGGGGCTAGAGGGGGACATGCTGGTACCCCGTGTCCAGGAGAGGGAGGTGGCAGGTGACATTTGACTGTCTCTGACATGGCTGGTGTTTTGGGGAACAAGAGCAGAAAGAGGTTTATTTTCAATAAACCTTGCAGCAGAACCTGGCTGTGCAAACTCCCATCACCAATGAGGCCACCTGGGAGCTGTGCGGGCACTCTTTGCTTTTTAATCTCCAGGACTTTATGCCTTGGTTTGGTGGTTTTGTCTGTCTAAATCAGTCACTAATTAATGGGAGACCTTGCTGGGGGCTTCCCAGGTGCTGTGACAGTTGTCGGTGGGTCCCTGTCAGCCAGAGCTGCTTCCAGCACAGCAGGAAAATGATGCTGATCCCCAGGCTGATTGATGATTACAGCTTCTTACTATTCTAGACAGTGATCTTGTCTTGTCTGCTTTTTGATAAGTAATTCTTTTAAAGATACTGCAGAAAATATAGAAATGTGGAGCCATATCCTTCGCATCTCTTCCCCGAGAGCCTGCAGCCAGATGCCACGTGCTGCTCTGGGGATGGTGCAGCCGTGGGTGCCCTTTGCTTTCCAAAAATACATCTGGCAACATCTGGCTGTGTGACACAGCACCGGAGACATGTGAGATCTGCAGGGCAGGAGGAGCGGGGTGCGCTCTTCATAAGCACGTAGCAACGATCTCCATTCCATCTCACCATTGCATTAGAACCCTGAATTGCTGGTGTTGTTTCAGAAGGCTCAGGGATGCAGGCTGGGTTCCCCTGGCTGGGTGCTGGAGCTGGGGTTCACTGTGGTGCTGCAAGAGGTCGGGCAGCCCCTGTGCCAGCATCTCCCCAAGCTGCCCAGCTGAGCTGCGGTGCACAGCTTTGCCACCTCCTTCTATTGCTCCTGTTATTAGTTATCTTATTTTTGCGATGTGGAACCTTACCTGTCCTCTTCACAGATTAAGACACAGCTATTTCCTCTGGCCTGTTTCCACTGCCTGCAAACCTGTTCCCTTTTCAGCCTAGCGATCTGCTGAAACACTGCGCCAAAAACCTGCAGACACCTTTGCCATCGCCCGGCCGCCCCCTCGCTCTGCCGGTCACGCAAGCCGGGAGCAGGCAGGAAATTTGATATAACCTCTGGTTGCTGTGGGTTACGCAGCACCTTTTTAAATAGGCATGGAAAAATAAAGGGCCTGGAGTGATTTTTGGTTTTTTCTTTTCCTTTTTTCATAAGAAAGTTGCTATTGTGAAAGTAGCAGTTGTTTTGTAGCCATGAGCGTTTGAAAACAAACAGGCCTGTATCAAGCAGAACCACCAGTGGCTCTGGTGGCTGGGGTGGTTGCTTTTTAATAAAAAATACTCCAGTTGGCATTTATTAGTGCAGGAGTCTATTTTTTCAAGAGATCAGGAGATTTTGGCTCTCTGGAGGGCTAGTGGTGTTGGACACATCAAAAAGAAATGAAGGATGCTCACCCTTCAAAGGTCCTTTTTGGTGTTGCAGAAGCCTTCGCTTTGGGAAATTTCAGCCGCACTTCGTCCCATTCCTGGAGTCCATCATCATGGGGGAATTCAGCTACCAAAGACGACATGATGTGTTTTGGCTCTTTTAATTGAAGTCTTTCATACACCAGTGTTTGCAGCTCCTGCCAGAGGAGCTCAGTGCCTCAGCAGAGGCCCTGGGATGTCCCGAGTCTCTTCTGCAACCCTTTGGTTTGTGATTTTCTCTGAAACCCTTCAGGGATGCTGAGGAACCCTGAGGATGGGCTCTGGGAAAGGACCTGAGGGCAATACCCCAGCAAATGGGGTATCTGCAGATAACTGAGGGGCTATGGGGAGGTTGCTTTGGACTCAGAAATATTTACATAGGAGACATACGCTTTGATTTGCCCAAACCTGTAAAATACAGAGGTGAGAAAACCCACCAAGGCGTCCCAGTGCTAAACCTGCTGTAAATGTGCTTCCCCAAGCTTGACCTTTTTTCCTTGTTTTGGCCCTAAGCTTGCAGTGGGGATGTCGGGTTGCATGGGCAGGTCTCACACCCACCAACCAATGTGGCTACACTGGTGGGGTATCCTTGAATTATTAACAATAATTAATAACAATAGTAAATTAACCCTTGCTAGTTGCCGAAGGAAGCGTTGGAGGAGAGTTAAGTGGATGGTACCCAGAACCGTTGCGTCTCATTGGTTGCGATGCCTCCCAATTTCTTCCAGGGAACATCTCAGATGAACAAAGGAAAATAAAAAGGGAAAATAAATTATTTGAGACAGGGTGGAAAGTGACAGTTGTCCCTGCACCCACTTGCTGGAGCTGTTGAGCCAGTCTGTAAGGCTGAGGGCATCACTTTCCTGCGGCTGTCATGCCTCCTGGCTGCTCCCAGCAGGCAATTGAAGCCAGGGAAACGCATTCGTCAAACAAATTTTATTTATTATGTTACTTTTTGGCTTCAGCATGGGTCATAAATAATGATTAAGCAGAAAGGAGCATCACCGAGCTGTCACCCCAGCTGGGGTCGGGTCCTGCTCTTGCTGCTGCTGGAGATGTCCCAAAGGGTGGGCTGTGCAGGACTGGAAGAGCGTGGGGAGAGGGGGGATTTTTATTGCATTTTTTGTTTTCTTTTGTTGCTCTCAGTACAGCAGCAAGAGAGAAACTGGAAGGGGTTTGAAAGGCAAAAATCACTAAAAATAGAACGTGTGGGACTTTTACAGCTCCCTGGGGCTGGTTAGCCACATTGCCAGTGCCCAGAGTCGAGCTGCAATCCCAGTAAGGCGCAGGAGAGCTGGCTGGAAAAGGGTGACAAGGACAGCCCCTTCCCAAGGCTCCTGGCTGGTTGGATCCTGCCCTGCTGGGGCTTTCCAGGGCAGCTGGGGCAGGAGTGGAAACCTGGACCTGGCTCCTTCTCTGCTCCAAGAAAAACACAGGCACCTTCTTAGGAACTGGCTCAGCATCGCTTCTCTCCAATGGAAAAAAAGAGCTGGAGGAGGCAAACATGAAAAAGGCTGTGGAGAGCTGGAAGGATCTGGGAACAGCCAGGGGTGATGGGTGACCATGGAGGGGGCTGAACCTGGTGCCAGTGGGGCCGTTGCTGGGATGGTACCAGCTGGTGGGTCTTCAGGCTGGGCACTTGGGCTGCACCAAAAAATCACTACTTAAAGCTCTGTTTCTATCTTTCCCCCTTGCAGATGTTCATTATGGAGAAGGTGGAGGGCGCCCAGTGCAGCCTGCACGAGTTCAGCATCACTGGCTCCACATACGCCCCCGAGGGACAGATGTGAGTGCGGGTCTCCTCTGCTTGGTGGGTGACATGGGGTGGCCCAGGGCCAGCAGTGCAGTCAGGGGGAGGTGGGAGGGTCGAGCTTGTAGCCACAGCTAGAGGACCCCAGGCTTACCCCCCTATGTTCTCCACATGGGTTTGCAGCCCTGCTGAACCTTGCCTATGGAGATACCTGCTGGGTGCTGGATTTTGATCACACTGGGCTCGCAAGCATTGGGTGGCTGCTCTTTGATTTTGGTGGGAGCTGGGGCAAATCGTTTCGCTGTCCCTCATTGCCAGCTCCTACCCAACATGATGTGGGGGGCCTGTGCCCTGGCTCTGCCTGCCCCACTCCCGCTGCTCAGCAAAGGGGCTCCTGCACACTTAGCTCTCCCTTCCTTAGCAATAAACCCACTTTTAAACCAGAGAGGGCAGCAAATATGAGAACAGCAAAGAATGAGGTTTTCCACAATACGTGCTCATTCTCCAAATTTCTGAAGCCTGCGCATTTTTCGGTATTGGCCGGTGACCATCACCCTGACCCAGGCAGGATCTGGGGCCAGAAGCTCATCCCACAGCCTCATTGCTGGTGATGTGCAGAGGGACTTGCAAATCCCGGCAGCAGAGCGTTACCCAAGCCCCATGTCCTCGGCAGGAATGGCCAAAATAGCTGCTGTGCCTGGGACACGATCCCACCGGTGTCAGGACATGTTTTGGGGGGAGACATGGCCTTTGCTGAGCTCGGGCAGGGGCAGGGAGAGGAAGCCAGGGGCTTATCTCTGCTGCATTATTATACTTGAGGGTTTTCTGCTGTTGCGTTTGTTTGTTCCCCCTCCTTTAAAGGGGGGTGATGCTCCCCAGCATGGGGAGGGTCTGGGAAGGAGACGCAAAGCTCAGCCGGTGGCTGGAACATCTCCACTTCCCTTCACTTCGCTGTGTGATCCTGTGCACATTCTTCACCATGGTCCCTTCTGCTCATCTGTGGAGTGACTATAATTCATTGCAACCTCAGACTTAATTTCATGAATATTTATAGAGCAAATTTGATCCCTGGCTAGAAATGTCCATTAAAAAGTGAGCCAGGTCATAAGCTGGTATCAATCAGTGTGTTTCAATTAAGTGAGGAGGACTGAGGCGCTGAACTCGTGTCTATAACCTCTGAAGCTGCAACGTCCCCTCTTGTTCGGGGACTGCCTGCCACGAGGCTCTGTGTTGGTCTGCAGCAATTTGTGTTGCTTTTGAGCTTTGCTTCAGCCCTGTGCTTGCCTTTGCACATCAAGGAGGATGAGAAGGCTTGTTTAGGTGTCACGGAGAGAAACCCGCAGTTCCCCTGTGGCTGGTGGAGCTGAAGTGCTTGTTTTGCTTTAGCCTGGCCTTGGCATGGGGACTATTATATGCTTGAGCTTGGGTTTGGTTGCATCCCTGTGCAGCACCCAGGGTCTCACCCTGCTTTGTGCAGGGACAAGTGATGATGGGGACATATCCCCTTATCTCAGAAGTATCCAGGGGATCACATGCCACAAAAGCCACCTCTGGTATTTCCACCTTCCCAAACATCAAAACCCAGCTCAGAGTCCCACAGGCTCCCTCCTCCACCTCCGGGCTGGGCAGGAGGCAGTGGCTGTCCCCTGCCCGCTGTCCCCTGCCCGCTGTCCCCTGCCCACACTCAGCCCAGAGCGGCTTCTTGTCCCTCAGCAAACAGATTTTTCAGATTTTCTTGGCCGCTCCCTGTTTTCCGCTCCTGAGCTGTAACAAGGGCTCCAAAATGTTCTTTCCATTGGGAACCAGCAGTGGAATAAACTGATCCTAATAAATGCCTGACAAATTATTTTTCCAGCGAGCAGATGACCGGCTGGGTTTATACCGCTCTAACCTGCAGTTACCTCTCCTGGAGTTGGGGTAATTTCTTATTTCCCCTGAAAACCACCACTGCTGTCTTTGCCACTGTGCAAGAAGCAGTGTCCAGCTCCACTGAGGTGTTGAGGGCTGCTCCTTCCCAACGTTTGTGCTCCTTTATGGAGTGAAAAGCTGCTATTTAGGAAGAAAAGGCCACAGTTTGCTGCTTGCTTAGGAACAGCCACAGCAATGCAGTTGTTAAATTCGGCTGACACTCTCAAATGATCCCTTGGGTGCCCTTTTGCTCTCTGGAGCGTGAAGTAGCATCACAGGGAAGAGAAGGGACTTGTTGCTGGTTCTATAGCTCCTCTGGATCCCCATCAACTGGAAACCCTTGATGGACTGAACATTAACTGGCATTTCTTTGTCCCTTTTCTCATCCATCCTCTTCAACATC
This sequence comes from Nesoenas mayeri, assembly GCF_963082525.1. Lineage (NCBI taxonomy): Eukaryota > Metazoa > Chordata > Aves > Columbiformes > Columbidae > Nesoenas > Nesoenas mayeri. The sequence goes on along the minus strand of NC_137569.1, from coordinate 7,229,530 downwards.
AGCCTTTCAACAGCCCCTGCTTTCAGGTCCAATGCTCTTTAGAGCTCCTCTACAGCCCCCTTTATTCTGGGGCACTTCCAGAGTTTGCCTCCTGGAATATTTTATTTGCAACTAGTCCTGCCCCGTTTGGTAAAGCACAAAATACGAACCCAAGCTTTTATTGCCAAGCCCAGGGCTTTAACCGGGCTCTTTCTCCCTCTTTTCAGAAACTTTTACAAGGGATATATAGGAGAAGCTAAGTATTATTTGAAGGTGTAAGGCTCTGGGGGTTGTTTTCTCCCGCAGCCTGAAGGACGAGCAGCCGGTGCGGTGTGGGCAGTACGACGGGCTGGTGGAGCTGGCCACCATCTGCGCCCTCTGCAACGACTCCTCGCTGGACTACAACGAGGTGCGGGGAGCCCCGGGATGGTGGGGGCACTGGCGATGCTTTTCCCTTTGCTGCGGACCCCTTTGCAGCAGAGGCTTGTCTCTTGGGATCCCCTGCCCTGGCTTCAACCCATCCTGGAGCATCCTCTGGGAGCCCTGGGATGGTGCCATGGGCAACAGCATCCTTGGCTAGAGCAGTAGGCAGGGATGTGCTCTAAAACTTAAGCTGTTTTTTTTTTCCTGCCCTGTAGTCCAAGAAAGTCTATGAGAAGGTGGGAGAAGCCACTGAAACAGCCCTGACGTGCCTTGTGGAGAAGATGAATGTCTTCGACACCGACACCAGCAAACTGTCCAAAGTGGAGCGAGCCAACGCCTGCAATTCGGTGAGTGGGGAGAGGCCCCTGCAACCTCAGGGGACGGGAGGGAGGGAAAGGCTTTGGGACAGCTGCTCTTTGAGCAATAACCACTTGCGATGAGCTAAGGGACCGGTCTGCCACAAGGATGCAATTTCCTGGCTTGCAGGGCACTGAGCTGTTTTCGGAGCAGATCGTGCAATGGCCCTGGAGGGGCTGATGCCGCAGGGCCCAAACTGGGTCTGTGTGATGCTTTGGAGCAGGTGATCACCAATTCTCAAAGTCAGCCTCCGCAGTCATTGCCAGAGCTCTAGCTCCAGATGAGAAGGTTTGGATTTTTGTTGCTCTGCAGCAAATCTTTAGGTGTCTGGTTTGCCCTGAGCAGCCGTACCCCATAGCACGACCAAACCCCACTCCCCAGAGCCATGCCTGCCTGATCAAGGCTTGCTCATTGGAAACATCTATTTTTAGTGTGAAAATATCCCATGCTGGCTATTCCCCCCTCCAACTCTGCCTCCCAGTGTCTCACCCCTCACCAGGAGGGGTAAAAATACACTTTATTTCATGTCTAGGTTTACTCAGCTTTGGTATCGTGCCATTAGATCTTTTAACGTCTTTCCTTGTTCGAAGGAAGGGCTCTCTGTTCCGGCATTTCTTCCTCAGATAGGTCTGAGTGAGTCGTAATAGATCTCTCAGCTCCTTACTGATAAGGGAGATGGAATTTCCCAGCCACCCATCAGTCTGACAGCTGCTGCGTTGCCCGTGCCCACTGGTTGCAATGGTAGAGCCTGATTTGTGGTGGGGTTTTGGGGGGTGTTGCGATGCAGGAGCCCATCTGTGGGCACAGCACATGGGCTGGTGTGTGCCATGGGCTTGGGCAGCAATGGTGTAGTTGAGGGGTTAAAATTCTCCTGAAAAATTGCTAAGGGAAAACTTCTTTTGCTTTTTGCACTGTCCCATCCCTCCTGGCTCCTGTGTTTGCCTTTCTCCTCCCATCACTGGTGCTGTGCTGGCTTGGCAGGGCTGCTAGCCAAGGTGGAGAACAGCAGGTGCTGTGTCCCCAGCATGTCCCAGGTCAGCCTCGTGCTGCACACAGCACATCCCAGCTCAGCCTCTTTGTCCCCACAGGTGATCAAGCAGCTGATGAAGAAGGAGTGCACCCTGGAGTTCTCCCGTGACCGCAAGTCCATGTCAGTGTACTGCACGCCCACCGGCCCCAGCCAGAATTCCACTGGCAGCAAAATGTTCGTCAAGGTAGGGGAGAAGTTCCGCAGCACCCTGTGGGATCCCCGTGCTCACCCTGGCAGCATCTGGCCATTCCTGCAGTGGGCAGTGATGCTTTGCAGTTTGTCTCTCTGTCTGGGGGTCCGGGAGCAGCAGATAGACTGGTGTGGTCAGGGAGGAGGTGAGTCTTTGCAGGATTGATAGATAAAAAAAGGAGGTAAAATGATTTAAAGGGGTGAAAAGGTGCTGAGTGTGCTGGTGCTGGGGCCAGAGGGAGCAACCCCTGTCCAAAACTTGGGCACTTGTCTTTATTAAAGGCTTGGACCCTCCAGGCACCAGTAATGCCCAAAGGGGGATGCTGAGCTTTCCACTGTAACCAGAAATAAAGTAGTGTTTTATAGGGCATTTTCTTCCCAAGAAAAGAGATGCAGCAGGAATTTCCCCCCGCTGACTCCAAGAAAATTTGTATATTGTTGTTCCCACTGGGAGATCTGGGTGGGTGAACTCTGTGCTCCCCGTTGGGTCAGAACCGTCTGAAGCCACCACATCTGTAGCCCGGCAGTCCTGGGTGAGCCATTTGAAGAGGAGCAATAGAGAGTTTACAAGTTTTATATTAAAAAGCAATGTCAGGAGTCCTTTGTAAGGTCAGAAGGGACATGGTGAGATGCTGTGATGCTGAAGTACATGTTTTCCTGAACTGCAAAGGCATCATGAGCATCCACTGAGCATTCCACATTTTTTTAGGGGAGACTCACAGCCTGAATCCCCTCTGGGTCTGAGAGGGGATCTGTGGTGTGGGAGAATCCCACGCAGACGTGTGGGTTTTGCAGGAGTCAGATCCCCTGCAGAGCAGATCCTGCTGCCTGGTGACCTGATGCCAGTTCATCCTTCCCCGCCGCGATCCCTGTGCGCTCAGTGGTAGGCTGCCATCTAGTGCGCTGAGCCCTCGTGCCAGGATGTGCATGCTGGAGTTTTGGGGAGATTTCCTTCTCCTTTGCCCAAACTTGATTCCTTCCCTCCCTCTGGCACTTCCTTCAGCGCTGGCAAGAGATGCTCATCCTCCAGGTTCACTCCAGCCCCTAAAGCCCCCCCTGCTCCTCCCCAGGGCGCCCCGGAAAGCGTGATCGAGCGCTGCACCCACGTCCGCGTGGGCACTGCCAGGGTCCCGCTGACGGCCCCCGTGAGGGAGAAGATCCTGAGCCGGATCCGGGACTGGGGCATGGGCATCGACACGCTGCGCTGCCTGGCCCTGGCCACCCAGGACGCACCCGTGCCCAGGGAGAGCATGCAGCTGCACGACTCCACCGCCTTCGTCCACTACGAGGTACAGCACCGGAGGCTTTCTCCAGGAGCTTTTTTGCCTTATTCCCAAAGTTTTCCCACTCACTTCCAGCTGCCTCAGCAGTATTTTCTCTCTGAGCAGCAGGCAGTGACACAGCTCAGGTCCTCCTCTGCAAACCCTGGTGCAGAGCTACATACAGTGGGAATGGCCCTAAGGGCAACAGCCCCATCCCACTGGGCATCCATCCCTGTGGGGTGACCTCCCAGAGGCGTCCAGAGACCACCAGGAGGAGGGAAGCAAAGTGGAAAGGTGTGAGGAGCATCAGAAGGGACAGGAACATCCCATTGCATTGGGGCTACAGGGTGCATCCGTGGGGCTGTTGGTAGAAAATCTCCTAAAAGTTTTCTCCTGGGGAAATCCCCATACCCAGGGTGGTTTCACAGCAGGGAGGGAAGCATCTGTATCCTCGGGGGTTAATGTAGGTCTGGGGCTGTCCCCTCACAGAATAACCTGACCTTTGTGGGCTGCGTGGGGATGCTGGACCCTCCCCGCAAAGAGGTCACCTCCTCCATCGAGATGTGCCGCAAGGCCGGCATCCGTGTCATCATGATCACGGGGGACAACAAGGGCACGGCAGTGGCCATCTGCCGCAGGATCGGCATCTTCTCGGAGAGCGAGGACGTGGCCGGCAAAGCCTACACGGGCCGGGAGTTCGACGAGCTGCCCCCCGAGGCACAGCGGCAGGCGTGCCGGCATGCCCGATGCTTCGCCCGCGTGGAGCCGGCACACAAGTCCCGCATTGTCGAGTACCTCCAGTCCTTCCACGAGATCACCGCCATGGTGAGTCCCTGGCCATGCTCCACCACCCCCTGGTCCCCTCCTCTCTGCCCAGCCCAGTCCCTTGCACCCCCTTAATCACACCTTTGTGCAGACAGGTGATGGCGTCAACGATGCCCCAGCCCTGAAGAAAGCTGAGATTGGCATTGCCATGGGGTCGGGCACAGCGGTCGCCAAGTCGGCTGCTGAGATGGTGCTCTCCGATGACAACTTCTCCACCATCGTGTCAGCCGTTGAGGAGGGCAGAGCTATTTACAACAACATGAAGCAGTTCATCCGCTATCTCATCTCCTCCAACGTCGGGGAGGTCGTTTGGTGAGAGGCCCCCACACCAGGCACCACATTACGGGGAGCAGCAGTGAGGACATGTCCCCTGGGGCAGGTGACCTGCAGTCCTGTCCATGTCCCCTGCCCCTGGCAGCATGTGGTCCCCACAATTGTAACCCTGGGCACCAACTGGAGCAGCTATGCCTTGTCTTGTTCCCCTGGGGCAGGGGGATTTTCCTTTTGTAGTTTCATAATCAGGCCACCCCCCAGGAGGTGTTTTGGTAACGTGTTGCCTGTTTAAGCCCATGGCAGCGTCTAAGGCTGGTGCAGGTATCTGTGCACAGGCTATTGTCACCAGGTCACACCGATGCACTTTGCATCAGGTCCTGGGCAGCTGCTCTTGTCCCTGCCCGTCCCTCCCAGTAAATCAGCCCCATCCTCAGCAACGTGGGCACAGCCTTTAGGCCAGACATGAGGAAGAAATTGTTGCCCCTGAGGATGATGAGAGCCTGGCCCAGGTTGGCCAGAGAGGTGGTGGATGAACCATCCCTGGAGACATCCCAGGCCAGGCTGGACGGGGCTCTGAGCACCCTGAGCTGGTGAAGATGTCCCTGCTCATGGCAGGGGGACACTGGGGGAGCTTTGAGTGTCCTTCCAACCCAAATTGTTCTGTGATCACTTGGGCATCCTTTGCCCATGCATTTCAGCCAGGGAGTTTGTGCTGGGATCAGGAACCCGTGTGGCTGTGTGGAGGTCAGTGGTTGGGTTTCAACTGCAAAGCAAATTTTAATGGCAACAGGAACAAATTTTAGTGGCAAAATTAAGTCTTGGACTTCACCTTCCTGACTCAGGACTTTAAGTGGATTCAGTTTAGGGTATTTGGATCCAGGGTGCCTCTTCACTCTCCCCTTGCACAACACAGACACTTTCTCTGGCTGCACAGAGTTCACCTAATTTGGCATCTCTGGGTTTTTCCCTGCAGTATCTTCCTGACAGCCATCCTGGGCTTGCCCGAGGCCCTCATCCCTGTGCAGCTGCTGTGGGTGAACCTGGTGACAGACGGGCTGCCGGCCACTGCACTGGGCTTCAACCCCCCCGACCTGGACATCATGGACAAGCTGCCCCGAAACCCCAGGGAGCCCCTCATCAGCGGGTGGCTCTTCTTCCGCTACCTGGCCATCGGAGGTGAGCCCTCGTGGGTGCCAGTGGGCAGAGGATGAGGATGGACAGGGGGTGCCATGGGGCGGGGGGCTCTTTGCCGGGTGCTGGGGGTCAGGATGTCTCTCTCGGCTGCAGTGTACGTGGGCCTGGCCACGGTGGGCGCAGCGACATGGTGGTTCCTGTATGACGCCGAGGGACCGCAGGTCTCCTTCCATCAGCTGGTGAGTCGGGAGGGGAGCAGGTTGAAACGTTGAGCAGATGGATGTGGGGGTGGATTCAGGGGTGGATTCGGGCACTGGGGTCTTTGCTCTACCTTTCTGCTGTGGTTCTTGTAGTGTTCCCAAATTCCTGGTGGAGAGGACGAGAATTTAAAATAAAAGCAAATTCTCTCCCTCAGGCTTTTGTTTCCAGCCTTGCTTCTGCCAGTGACCAGCATGGCAGGGGAAACTTAATCCAAAAAAGCTGGAAGTAGCTCCTGTGCCTGATCCCACATTGAAAGGGATCTATTTTTATCTTACTGTAGGTCTGAACAAGGTGGTAGGAAAGCAGGTGCCATTGCACTCCAACGTCATACACATTTAAGATGTATTTTTGATGGAGATGTGTGTGTGCTCAAACACCTTACTAACTGCACATCAAAATCTCTAAGCCACTCTCTAGCCATAACGCCAAAGCCCCAGCCACAGCAGAATCTGGGTGACTTTAGACAGCTTTATCAGTTGCTCTGTACTGTGGGATATTTAACAGCACGCCTAAAAATCAAGGTTCACCATGTACCCCCCAACCAGTGGACCTCTTCCTCCTCTTTCCTGCCTTTTCTACACTGCTCCTCTGCCACGTATTTACCAGCAGTTTCCTGTGCTGACAGAGGAACTTCATGAGGTGCACCAAGGACAACCCCATCTTTGAAGGAATCGACTGTGAGATCTTCGAGTCCCGATATCCAACCACAATGGCTTTATCCGTGCTGGTGACAATCGAAATGTGCAACGCTCTGAACAGGTAGGGTGGCCACAAGGTCTCTTTGGATGCTCCACACGTGAACTGATTTTGTGTATGGTCTCTTTGAGCATCTGTTGGTGGGCTGAGGGCTTTGGTTTGACTCAGCTCTGGGCAATCTGGGCCAGTGTTTCACCACCCTCGCTGTAAAAAAATTCTTCCTCATGTCTGGCCTGAAGAAGAATATTTTTATAGTGGTGGAGGAAGGGATGGATGTAAATCCATTAGCAGTTGGCCTGTTAATGACCAGTCTTAATCCATGCATGGCCAGTTGCATTGAGATGGATGTCCAGATTTAAATCGTGGCAAAGCCTGAAACAAAACCATCTGGAAGAGAAGGGCTATAGCAAACAGCCCTGTAACTTAGAGAAGAGTGGGAACCCTTGGCTTGGGCAGGCGTGGGGAACAGGATGTTATTGGGGCTAATATTGTCCCCTCGCTTTCACAGTGTCTCTGAGAACCAATCGCTGCTGCGGATGCCACCGTGGCTCAACATCTGGCTGCTGGGGGCCATCATTATGTCCATGGCTCTGCATTTCCTCATCCTCTATGTCAAGCCCATGCCGGTGAGTGCCCTGTGCCACCTCCACATGCAGCCCAGAGGGCTCCTCCTGTGGGTAAGGACATCCCTGGAGCAATCTTTGGGTCTGGAAGCTTCTGGAATGGTTGTCTCCAGCATGTGCCCCCAGGACCACATCACGTGACTCAAAACAACATGGGGATTGGGAGACACTCTGTCTCAATGAGTCTTTACTGAAGTCAGAAGCTTTCCTTATAGGCAATGCAAGGGGTATGGATGTCTCAGCTCCTTTTGGAGACATCACCTCCCTTTGCAGTCCAAGGCTGGTGATGCTTCGGTTGACACCAAAGGGTGCTTAAGATCAAGCAGGTTGCTGTGCCCAGGAGGTTATATTGTCCTTTGTCCCCTGCTAGGCACCTGTGAGCACATACAGTCCTAGCCTGTGCCTCAGTTTCCCCATCTGAAGGAGAGATGTAGGACATCAGTTTTAACTGATCTTGACCAAGAGCCACCTTGGGATCATGACAGACCTTGAAGAAATCCTGTTCTTTGGGCTGTCTGGATCCTCCTCCTCGTACCTGGGATGACCCTTTCTCAACCTGTGCCGTACAACAACCTGACCTTTAAAACAAACAAAACAATCCCACCTCCTTCCCTGTTGACATCTCCAATCCTTTCCATCTTGCAGCTCATCTTCCAGGTGACCCCGCTGAACTGGCCTCAGTGGGTGGTTGTGATGAAGATCTCGCTGCCCGTCATCCTGCTGGACGAAGGACTCAAGTACCTTTCCCGCAACCACCTGGACGGTGAGCATGGTCTGCACAGCCCTGGGTTGTGTTTGTTCCGTGCTCCTTTGCTTGGGGTTCGTGGTGGCTTCACTCGTGTGGTGTCTGCACTTGCATGTTCATCCACCTTTGCTGTGAAAAAGGGACTTCTTCCTCTTACCCCTTCCTTGCCGGGTGCCATGCCAGGCAGTTTTCTGCTTGAAATATTCTCTTAGGAGCTGGAGCACCAGATAAGTCTGACATGTCTGTATGTCCAGCTTCTCATAAACCCCTGGGAACTGGATCCTTTCTCTTACCAAGCAAAACAAATCAAACACTGGTTTGTAACAGGAATCCTTCATTTTTTTTTCCCCTCAGTTTTCCATCCCTCTGTGGCCATCCTTATCTTGTATTTGCTTCCTCTATTTTAAGTTCAAATAAGAGTTGAATGAATTATAAACTGGCTTTAAATGGGGTTGCCCAAGCAGAGGAGAAGCAGCTCCTGTGACACTGGGGCAGGGGTTCCTGTCTGCTCCTGGGCTGTGTGCTGTAAATCACAGCGTGTGCTTAGGCAGCCCTCCAAAGAGATGATATCAGCTTTTCTTCTGTTTCTTGCAAAAGTTGTTGCTGTGGGTGATATCTGCGTTGAGTTAAACCCACACATTTTCCTGGCTGTGGCTGCCAAGTGGTGCTGCACCTGCCGTGGGACTGGTCAACCAGCATCCTGGGGATTTGGGGCATCCTAAGAGCCTTGTTTGGTTTCTCAGGGAGCAGAACCATGCAGAAAGCTGCAAATAAAGGATGGGGAATTATTGCAAGCAGGAAACCATTACAAACTGGTTGTGCTCCCCATTGCCAGGTCCCAGCACGCTGGAGGTGCTCGGGTCAGCTTTGCTATCTGCAGTGAGCTGACACTTAACCACAGCAATTGCAGTGAAGCCTCTGCTGAGAAACAGAGGTGCAGGGACTCCTGCTTTTACAGACCAGATAGAAATTGTTTCTAGCTTATTTTTGTTTAATTGTTTCATCTCTTATCAGACTGGTAGGTGCTTTGCATCACCCAGGCTTGTTTATTCATACAACTACAAGCCTGTTGCAACAATTGATGGCACGGCACTGGGCTGGGGCGTAGGAGAGCTGGTTAAATTCCTGGCTGCTGCATCCCATGCATGCCCTCGGTCTGCACTTCACCATCTGTGATCTGGAGATGAGCCTTGCTTTCTCCCACACTTTGCATTTCTCTATAAAAACTCAGCGCTGTTGGAGGAAAGGCTTTTCTTTGGCTCTGCCGGCACAGCTCTGAGCACAGCAGGCTTTCTGGCAGACCTACAATGCTTTTAAGTCCCATCGTACCAGTTCAGACTGTTTCCACTACCCATGTCACGCTCCCAACATGTCGTGGTCCCCTGAGCTGCCCTCATGCCCATGGTCACGGTGCCGCTGATGCTCACGGGTCGCTCTGTGTCTCATCCAGCAAGGGTTTCTCATGCAGCTATTCAATCACAGCTACGGGGCAAAATCACGCTTAAATCATCACATTTGAAACAAATAATTGAAATCCTGCATCTTCCTAATTCCTCTGGGTGTTGAAAAGCAACCCAAAAATACTCAAAAAGCCACTGTTAAATGTGGTATTGTGGTTTTTTTACCAGGCATTCTCAGGACAGTAAGACACACGTGGAGCAGGGAGCACCAGTTGAAAACCTGCAGGACTCCAGAGCAAGGGTTGGCTTTCCTATGTGTCTCATCCCCGAATGCCTTATTCCTGTGTTTCCTCCAAAGTCTTGCTTGTGTTTGGTGGGGACCTGCTTGGACTGTGTCTGGGTGAACATTGGTTGGAAAATCAACTGACAACAGAGCCCAGGGACCCTGTACCCAGACAGGGTCTCCTTTCCCACACTGGCCTCTGTGTTCCTCTGTGTTTTGCTTCAAAATAAGGTTTAAAAAGCCCATGAAGCACCTGTTTGCGTAGCAGTTCTGGCCAGGGGGCCAGGCCACCACTTGGCCTCTGCCAGGCAATGCTTGAGGGTCATTTCTAGCGTGATACCTTTTGAACCAAAAAATCTGAGGGGTGGCCAAGGGCATTCAGTTGTGGGATGCAAATGTCTAGGTGTGAGTTCTGCTGATTCAGGTTTTGCATGGATGATTTTCTCCTTTGATCAGATTTAGATAAATTGTGTTTCCATTACATTGGATTTTAACTTGTCCTTGAAGCAGCAGAAAGACAAGACACTTCAGTTTTCACAGTGGTCTCAGTGTTTGACATTCCTGTCCCCATTACTTCCAGCCTCTCATCTTGCATGCCTTCCATGTATTGCTGCCTTCATCCGTCTCTGGCCCCTCTGAGGTTTCTGCCCTCTCAGTTTTGGGAGGCGATGTGAGTGTGAGACTGCAAGCAAAAGTGCTCGGCTGAGCGACGTTGGCTTGGTGTGACCTGCAGATGTTATGGTCATGAATGTGGAGATGGTCTCCAAGATTCTCTGAGGTGTCTGGCACACAGATACACGCCGGCAGGCTCACAAGGGGTGACCAGCCTCAAAGCCTTCTTGCCCTAGTATTTTAATATTTACCATACTCTATGCAATTGAGTGTGTTGCTTTTTTTGGCATGCAGGAGGAAGGTTTCCAGGAATTTTTCACCTGTGCCATGGTAAAAGCAGGAGCAAGTCAAGAAGCGGGTGCTTTCTGCAACCCAGCTGTGCAGCTGCCCCAACAGTGGCAGCGTCACTGAAAATCAGAACGTTTGAGGCACAAGAATTGTCTTTGTGTTTTGTGGCAGCTTAGTATTTATGCAGCTGTTTGTCCTTATGCTGCCCCTGGGTGATTTTGCAGGAGCTGCAAGGTAGTGGCCACACTTCTGGGTACCTGTCCCCACCAGGTACCGGTCCCCTCCCTGGCAGGCAGCACAGTGACCTGCAGTCTCTGGCCACTGCAGATGCTATGGAAGTGAGATTGCACCCTTTCTACCGCCGAGGGATATTTGGCCTCTTATCTGCAAAGCTGGTGTCGTCTTTGTGCTTCAACATCCTCGCACAGGAGAGCAGCTGGCAGAGGTGGCTGCACAGTGACAAGTGCGTCACCCACCCTGCCCAGGCCAGTCGGGGCTCCACATCCCTCTAAGACAGCCTAAAATCTGCATGGGCCAAAATCTCTGCATCCCATCACAAAAAAAACCTCCAGTGCGTAGCAAGGAGCTGCTCACCCTCATCTCCCCCGTGCACCCGCACCTGGGGATGAGGACAAGCCCCCAAATCCTCTTGGGAGTGCAGGGGCTGCTGCAGCCGCCTGTTTTCCCTGCAGAGATTCCCGGCAGAGAGGCGGGAGCGGGCGGCCGTGGCTGACCTTGTAGGGAAATCTCTGCATGGAGCTACCTTGGCTGGGCGCTGGCGCCACGGGAGGAATGTGTCCCCATGGGCCAAGTCGTTCGCTTGAGCTGTGGGATGCTCTGAAGGAGAGCAGTGCTGCACCTTTCAGTGCCGGAATCTCTCCAGATGGGATTTTACAGCTGTGCTCCCTTGCTTTTTAATTCTTATTTTCCCCCTCTCATTCTTCTTTCTATGTGTGCTGTGCTTTAGAAGTGGAAGAGCAGAGGGAAGCTCTCGGTGCTGCTGCCCTGGTATTGCAAAGCAATGGGAGGAGGGTTTCCCATTCGTTTTTTCCAGGGTCTCCGCTGAAGCTCCCAGTGCTGTTGTGCAATGGGGGAGAAGTGCAATTTTCCAAACTATGAGGTCTGCAGCATTTCTCTCGGTGGAGGGAGTGATCTGTGCCTTCAGCATCACCTTTTACGGGAACCCCTTAAGGGAAAAGTCAACAGCGTAAGGAAGAACCTCCTACAGAGCCTCAGCTGTCCCGGTGGGGAACAGATCTTCTAGATGAACTCGCATTGGTCACAGGTTTGCAAGAGATGCCCCTGAGAAATCTGGTGTGAGGCAGGATCCAGATGGATCATGACCACCCCATCATTCCTGCAAACAGATCCCCACATCCCCCTTGCTCCTGTCACCAGAGTGTGGAGAGGAGAGCCAGACGCCAGCATTTAGGGACCGGCATCCTGCTAAAGCAAAGTGGGAGCTGTACCCTCAACTGTGTGTTACCCAGCAGTGACTGTTCAGCTGCCAGAGCTGCTGAAGAGACACCCCTGCATCGTGGAGGAGATGAATTTTGATTATCGCAGTGAGATTTAATACAACGCGGTCACCAGCATCCCTGCTTTGCTCTGAAGCCTGCGATGCGGAGGTCATCCAGAGGGATGCTGCTTTTGCAGCAATCAATTTTGTTTCAGGACACAAGGGCCAGCGCTGGAACAAAATTTTGGCAGAAGTTGCAAAAAAGTTCTTGTTTTTACTCCTCTCTCTCCTGTTATTTATTAATTCCCCTGGAAGCTTGTTGGCACCAGCGCTGGCAGCAGGCGCTGAGCCTGGCTGGTGGCCCCAGGCAGGACCCCGATTTATCAAGAGCACAGCAACAGCGGTTCTTCTGCGAGATGCGTTTGGTGATGTGTGCAGCGATGAAAGAGAGAGAAATACGGCTGAAAGATTCACAGAAGTGATTTTTCTAACCCTTCTCAGAAATTGCTGCCTTGGGGGTATTTTTTTTAAGAAAAAATAACTATTCTGGGCAGGCCGACCTGCCAGCAGGGTCTCTCCCAGCCCCAGGCTGAAGAGTAGCTGCTGCCTTGGGGGGCTACTTGATTGAAATTAGGGGTCTGGTTGGTGTGAGTGGAGTTCTGGCAGGGATTTCAAGGCTGCTCACACCAAGTTCAAGCTGAACACCATAGCTTTCCTTCAAGCCATGTATTGCCTGTTACCTTCCATGTCCAACTCCATCCGTCAGCAGAGCGGGAGGAGGGCAGTGCTGGGGCTGGGACAGCCACTGCAATGGGTAGATTGGTCTTTGCTGGTTGTTCTGGAGGTATATGTGAGTGTAAATGTATATATAGTGTGTGTAAGTGGTGTCAGCCCGTGGAGCAGTATTGGGCTGGGCAGTGGGATGCAGGGAGCTTCTTCCTGCACCTCTGCCTTTCCCTGGGTGTTGTGCTCGTTAGGAGCAATAACGAGGGTTCCCTGCCAGCTCGTCTCCCTGCTGTTCCTACCTGCATGACTGACTCTTCCCTTTTCCTACGTGCTGCAGGCTGAGTGTGCTGAGCCCTTCCTCACCTGGGGACCAGCATCCTCCTCCTCATGCAGCCTGAGCTGCTCTGGCTGCGGTTGGGCCAGGGATCCCAGGTCAGCCCTGGAGCAACCCCTCTTTATAACAAAAACAGGGAGCTGCTTCGCTTTTGAAGCCTGACCAATCCTTTTTCTTCTCTTTTTTTTTTTCCTTTGTTTCAGGAGAAGAGGACAAGAAATGAATGACATTAAGGAAACACTCCTACCTAAAGGATCCCTAACTTGTAACTCGGACTGAAGTCTTGCATGCATGACCATCGCTAGAAGCCAGCAGGACATGCATGTGTCCGACTATCAGACAAATGCGGGTGAATCGTCGAAAAGAAAAATACTGATTTTGTTTTGTTACGTAGCTTTTTTTTCCTGTACATAACAGTGCAATTACTGGACAGCTGGCGTAGGGTTTGGGGATGGAGCTGTGCGGACCTGGGTCATCATAACGTGGTTCCTTGGGGATTTATTCCTGCAAAATTTGAGACCTTCTTTCCAATTTTCACTCTGATGGGGTGAGCTCAGACAAGGTGTCCTTCACCGGAGATCAACGGGGGAGTCGGGGTTTTAGGCAATATGCTGAGCGTGGTCAAGATGCTGCATCCCCCAGCAGGGTGGGATGTACAAGGGCAGCTCATGGGGCTGGGAAGGGCTTGGGGAGACTGGCGAGGGGACCGTGGGTTGGGGTCACCAGCCCCTGATGATGTCTGTGGTGTTGGTGAGTGCATCGCTAGTGTGCTCTGCTCCGGTGGCTGTGGTGTCCACGGGCTGCGGCAAATAGCTTCACGGTGTGAACACCATGGTGTGGAGCTCACAGATGTCTGTTTGTACGTCCAGGTTGGGTACGTGTGGTGGAAGGTGAAGTTCTCCCTGTTTATCACACTGTCCTGTTTGATCCCCATGTTGCAGCAAGCCCTGCACCTTCTCAGGCTCATCCAACACCAAAGCGCGATGTCGTCTTGTCTGCTCTCCGTCCGATGTCTTGTTAGATCGCATCTGCTCTATCTAAGCTGTAGCCACCTTCCTTGTAGAGACAACCATTTAAATCAAAGCATGGGGATGGCCGAGCTTGCATTCCTCATGTCTACTGTTCCATCCTGGTCACACTTTCTGTAGTCGGTTGATTTCCCTAGCAGGAGCAGACATTAAGTTGTTAGGAGCATATGCATGAGTTCGTGTCCTCTGTTCTGGAGGACGTTGCTTTCTTGCACAGGGAATCCTTGACACCGGTGATCCACCTTTGAGACGGGAATGAATGTATGTTTGTACATAACAGAGTCCTTCTCCGTGCGCGGTGTTTGTTGTGGCATCACTTTCTGTAAGGCATCAACTTTATTTTATCCTCTTGGGATTTTTCTGCGGCAGGAGTGACACAGGCTGCAGTGGGAGCGTGTGGATCAGGAGTGGATTTTGGGATCCAGTAAACTGATCTTTCTCCACTGAGCTGCATCAGCTGTGGAGCTGATAGCAGGTGATTTCTTCTCCAGCTCTCAAAATCCGCCCTCCTGTTTTCCTCATGTTCCCCTATGATCTGTCTTGATGATGTTCAGTTAGCCAGACCTTATATCTTTCCTTTCTCTTTAATTCCAGCAACAGCACTAGAGCCAGGGTTTTGAATAGCATTTTGCTCCTTTGCTGTTGGGTTTTTTCTTTTAATTTTTGCCTCCTAAAAGCTTCCAGTTCTTTTCTGTTTCTCTTTCACCTGGGCGAGAGCTACTCTCCCTCTGTACAGTAGGTGCCAAATACCATCCTTCCTTTCTTTTCTCCATCACCAGCATTGAAGATGAGCAGAGCCCCCAGACCAATGGGAATGTACAGAATTGTTATACTACTGAGCTGATTTAATTGTACAGAAAACCTTGCATGAAATGTTGTTATTGTATTTAATATATAATGTATTCAAGGAATTTTAATATGGAGCTCTTTAAAAAGATCTTTATAGATACTCTGTGGTTAGAAGATCGTTGCTGATTTTTTTTTTTTTTTAACATTATTATACTTTGTCTTGAAGTTCTATTTTTCAAATGTGTTATGTCTAATTGATTTGTGTTCCCATGGGGCCACCAGTTCCCCTGTAAAGATTCTCACTATGGATGAGACTCACCCTGGCACAGAGGAACAGGGCATGACCCAGGTACTGCTCAAGCCTTCAAAATAAGGCTTCAGTAAGACCCATGCCATCAGTATATGCTTTGCCCTACCCCAAGAGGGTGGATCTCACCCAGTTTTAGTATAAATCATCTCCAGCTCTCTGTGTTGGGAAAGAACCAGCAGGAATTTAATCCAGTACCAGCTCGGTGACTTCAGAGGAAATTGCATCGGTGTTTCCCTGAGGCTGAAAACCAGTTTGGCAGATGCTGGACCAGGCTCAGAGCATCTCAACCCCATTTGCTGGGTCCAGTGGGGCTTTCAGCTACCTGGTGGCATCTCCCTGGGACATGGTGGCCTTGGGCCATCACTGCTGCAGGGACCTGCTTGGTCCATCCACTCTGTATTGCACCACCCAAGCTAAACTGGTTTCCCTGGGTTTAATGGTTGGTGTAGGATTATGAGTTTTACCCAAATATGTATGTATGTGGAGGAGTTTCTTTTGTAAAGGTCCCACTAACAAGTACTGAATAATGGATGGGAGTCTTTAATATAAAGAAACCCAAAAGGGGAAAAGAAAAATGAACTAGGTGTCAGAGCAGAGATGAAATAATGACATTTTAACTCACTATTTAATTCCTGCGGGTAATTTTTGCTTAGTCTCACCTGACAGTAGAGAGCTGGGTGGGGTGGTACCAGGCATCCTGAACCTGCTGATAGAAAGGCCCTTTGAAGAGATGTTGAGTTTGTTATTTTATTGTTGATAAAGATGCCAAGTTTCTGTTATTTTATCGTTGCTGGAGATGCCACGCTGCTGCAAGCCTGGGCAATGTGGATCTGTTTGTCCCGTCACTGGGTTGCAATTGTGAGTTACCAAAACCCAAGCCATCATGGGCAAGAAACCAGAGCCATGTCCCAGCCACAGGCTTGTTCTCTCCAGCAGCAGTAAGTTACATTTGCTTTTTTATTGCAAGCCTCTAGATCTACCTAGAAAATAGTGCAGGAAACCTGCACTTAGGCTACCTGGAGGAGGCACCTCCCATGCTAGGAGGGACCATTTTGACACATCCCCATTTCCTCTTCTGAATATTTCCCCCCCTTTCCATCCTCTAATTATTTGTCCCCTCGGTGGTCAGAAACACAGGTTGCACTCCCTGCTTTTCAATTACAGAACTTATAGTTCAGATATTTTAATGAAGTTGAAAAATATCTGCAGATCTAATTATTTTTCCTTTATGCTTCGGTGAAGGGTCAGGATAAATCACAGAGTAGTTATTTATTGTGTATATGCCACCAGCAGTGTGCTGGGCACTTTTGCAGGCTGGAGCATGTTCTTGTGCAAACTGGGAGATCCCAGAGCTGAGGCCATCACTTCGGGATCGGGTCTTGTGTCTTACCAAGGCATCCGACTGTGCAATACAAAGGAGACGGGCACTGGGTGGCTGTTTTGCCCAAGAACTTGTTAAAAAAGGCAGCTGAGGGGCAAAGCCTCTGGGATTCTTGCTTTTTTAACAACAAGAGTTTAGGATTTATTTCCTTTTTAGTTTTATTGTGATGGTGCTGCCTGGCATATTCAGAGTTTTAAAATAAAACTCAGGTCTTTCCAGCAAGACCTTTAGCATCCGTGGGCTGCTGTGGCAGACACTCCATGCATGGGGCAGCAGCAATGCAAGGTGCCTGGCGGAGGATGTACCAGGATGGCAGTGCAGGGATGTCCATGAGCACTTTATTCTCCTCTCTCAGGGCCAGGCACCGCACTGGGTCACAGCCAGGGAGGGGAGTGAGGGTCCCTGGAGTGACCACCCACGGGGGACAGCTTTGGGCAGCAGCTGTGACAAGTCTTCTGTGCTGTTTTTGGGGTGTTGTGTCGTTGTGGCCAGTTGCTGGATGAGCTCTTTCCCCTGCCGCGTGTGATCCTGTCGGGAGGCACACTGGAAAAGGAGGAAGAGAGATGCTCTTCAAGCAAAGAAGTGCTGCATCTGATGTTTTATTTCTGTCGTGTGGCTGCTGTATGGCTTGGGGTTTGGCTGAGGTTTTTGATCTGCGTGTTTGACACTGTGGCACTGTGAAGATGTCGTACGTGTGTTTCTGATGCTCTGCTCAGCCAAGGCTGGGTGGTACCACCAGGCACTGGAGAAGTCAGGAGTAGGAGGGACGGGCTTTACTGAAGGGGCTGGGAGACTTAAATCCTTTAACAGCATCAAATCTGGGATTGAACCGGAGTCTCTGCTCACGGTGTGCATGGTAGAAGTAGCCAGAGGAACATTAGGACAACTCGGCAGCAGTTTATATGAGATACATGAACAGCCAAATCTAAAAATCTCTGAGTTTGTGCTTCATAGCGAAAGGTAAATCATTATATCTTGGGGGGGTGGGAGGGTGTTATCTGAGGGGTAGAATTGAAAGAAACAAGGTTTCCTATTTTATTATATGAGAGATATTTTTCCACTAAATTACTGCTTCCTAAATCATGTCCTTTGTCCGAGTGTAAATAGCCAGATGTGCCGTGAAGACGTGAGAAGGCTCCTCGTGGTCACATCCATACAATCCACTCTGTTCACACAATATTGGGCTGATTTGTTTTATACTTATGAAATTACAGAAATAAAAGCAATTTTACTGGATGACTCTGAGGGTTTTGTTGTTGTTGTTGGAGGTTTTTTTATGATTTTTTTTTTTTTTTTTGGCTTTTCTTACCATGTTTATGGCCGATATGGGGGACATTTGGGAGCCCATGGAGCTGTACCGGAGTGCCTGAGGGCATTCTTCAGCCGTAAAAGGAGTTGTGCTCGCCAGATCAGGATTTCTTGTGGGTTTTCAGAGCAGCCAAACTAGAAATGGAGCTGAGCTTGTCTGGCATGGGATGACAAAGGCGAAATGAAAGGAGTGGCATGATATGACTGTTGGGAATTTTCTAAAGTACCAGCTAATTCGCTCTTGGGGCACAATGATACAAATAACGCTGCTAATTTTGACTGTATCCAGAATAGTCCTCACCTTATCTCCCCCAGCTGAGAAAGGAGGTTTAAATAAGCCCTGCAATGACCTCCAGAAGAAATAATTATTAAAGAAATAATAATTAAATAACTTGACCTCCTCTGGATGATGGCACAGGTCCTCGGGGCCATGCGTTTCCATCTCCACATTGCCCGAAGCTCTGCCCACGGTCACGTTTTGAGCGGAAAATCCCGCTGCAGCAATGAGCCATGTTTTGGAGCAAATCTGGGTTCATGGCAACGTGTGTCCATGGTGTGTTTTTGCTGGGATGTGACCCCATGTGCCCCTTCCCAATGCTACAGGCAGGAGAAAGGTGCTACACAGGTTATCCCAAAACCTTTGTAACCCAAAGAGGGATGTGGACACCCAGGAAAATGCTGATATTTTGGAATGGTCCACTGCTTGGCCTCCTCTTTCCAAATGCAGAGCTGGTCTCCAGCACTGGCATGGGAGAACCACCACTGCCACGGCTGGATGTGACCCTCAAGCCAGTCGCTGTGCCAGCTGCTTCTGGGGATGCAGCACTATCTCAGCACATAGCAGTGAAGGCAAAAACCCCACAAATCCCCCACCTGATGTTTCATCAATCCCTGGACCACTGGGACCCATCACCGCTGGGGCCATGCATGTCTTTAGGAGGCAGGATTCAGAAAACAGGTGTAACGCTCCCTAAAAAAAATCCCAAGGGTTCTTGTACCCCATGGCGAGTGTTCAGCTGCCCCATGGGACATCATGCCATGCTCCCAGCAGTGGTGATGGACACAGAGCCGCTGACACCCTTTGGTCCTCCCAGCATCCCGGGGTCATGTGTTTGCTTTGGCGTTGGCTGGGCCACCACCGAGGTTTTTCCAGGGCGATGTGTTGCCGCAGCAACCGGGGATGGAAATGCTGCTTCTGTGGGGTGAGTACCACCAAAAACATCTGTCTGCGCCAGGGCATTGCAGTGCAGAAGGGGCACAGAGCGGAGCCAGCCCTGCTGGGAAGGAGCGAAGAGAGGTCAAGGACAAGTTAAAATTGGAAAGAAAACTGAACATGCCGTTTCGTAGGATCTTGCTTGCTCTCATCTGCCAATTTTTTTTCCACCCCCTCCCGCTTCCTATGGCCAGTGGGGCGGTACGAGCATCTCCTCTGGCTGGTGGGGGCAAGGAGGTCTGTGGCAGCCAAAATTTCTGGGAAGAGCCACCAACTTGCAGAGGCTCTTCCTGGCAACATCGGCCACTGCAGGTCCCCTTTGCACCCACCGTCATATTTTAAATTTACTTGCCGCTGTGTTATTCCTCCCCATCTCCGGATTTTCAGCGTGCTGCACATTTTTGTGTTGAAATTCAGAGCTCCATGCTGGAAGCTGCCAAGCGTGAGTCTGGATTGTGTAATGAGTTTCATCTATTATATTTTTTTCTTCCTCCCCCTCCCCGAAGTTTTTAGAAAAGCAATGTCTGAGAGCTCTGAAAGATCTGATAGCTTTTATGTCTAGCAAAGCTTTGCTTTCCTGGGTGCGGGTAGGCTTGAGCCCCATGCAGAGACTTCCAGAGCCCCCCTCTTTGTGTTCCAGCAGCTCCTCCATCTTCTGGGTCCATGTCCCAGCTTGAACCAAGGATGAACTCCTGTTTCCGAATGTCTCCCTTAAAAACACCGTCTTTTGCATTTTTGTCTCTTGACAGCCCCAAGCAGAGGTTGAGTTTGTTTAATGGATAGGGGGAAGGAATTGCTTTCACAACCGTGGACTGACTCCTGTGCTAAGCCTCTGGAAGCACTGCTGGGGATGCCCTTGGTGGGTCACCACATCTCAGTTTCTGACCCAGCTGGAGCTGAAGGAGATGCTGGATAAGGCCAAACCCAGTGCTAGAGAGCGTTTGGACAATCTGGTCCCCTCTGTGTCCCCACATTGTGCTGCTCCAGCCCCATTTAGTCCCACATTTGCACGCTGCTGGGGTCAAGTCCAGCTCAGATCTTTCTGTGTCTGGGACAAATTTGGCTGCTTAAGCTGCTTGAAAGTGGCTGAGAGATGTGAAAGTTGTTTGGGGGAAATGGCTGTGAGCGTACTGACAGCACTGTACAGGTTTGTGTCTGCAGGAACCCAAGGTAAAAGCATCTCCACGGTCACAGTGGGCACCACTCTGGGATGCACCTGACACAGTATGCTTATAAAACCCTTTTCCACTAATTCTTCTTTAATCTTTATTTTTAATTTAGGCATTACAGTAATATATTTATCATCACAGCAGATCATTGCAAACAGAAAGCACGCCCTGACCTCGCATCAGCTCCTGACTGCAACAGAAAGCATCACGGCCCCATGAACTCAGCATTCCACGGCAGGTGGATGCCCTGTCCAGGCAAGTAATTTAAGTTTAACAGCCCAAGAGGAGCACTTCCCCACGATAACCACCTGGCAGAGGCGGGAGGTGTGGTGGGAGCTCACACAGGTTATCACCCGGAGAAAAGCCACGGCAAACAGGGCTTTGCAGGCACGCCGGCCAGCTGGCACCGCTCACACACACACACATCACTGTTGTGGGGCCAGGTAGCTTAGCAATGCCAGCGCAGCGCCATTCATTTCCCTGTTGTAAAGTAATTTAAGGAATGGCAAACCCAGGGATGGCGTGAGAGAGGTGCGTGACAGTGGGTGCGAGCCCACGAGGGTTTAGGCTATGATTTTTTTCAAGTGTTTTGTGCCGTGGCCAGGAAGGTGCCCATGCTGGGTGCTGGTAGCAGCCCAAGAGAAGACCCAGGACCCGGGGTTGCTGCTGTACGAGGGTCCCCAACTCCTGCATCTCCCAGGCCATGTCCATGGGTTCCAGGCCTACTGGCCAGCTGCAATGTGGCTCCAAGAGATGCTAAAATGGGAGATGCATGTTATCTCCCAATGGAAAGTATTTTAGCTTAAATCCATGCTATAACCATTTTATTGACTCCAAGTACCAGGGAGAAGGTTAGAAGTGACTCTTTTACAAGTCATTTTGCTGTTAAATTTAGCTGTCCTATTTTCATTATCCCCATGGCTTTGGCAAGGGTGAGCAGCCTTCCCTAAAAGGCCTCGTTTCATACAGTAAGTTATTTGCCTCTCTCCTGACAGATATCTAAGCTTATAAGGTTTGTCTGCTCCACTCAATAGTGGTATCAGCCTTCAATCTTACATGATTAGCATCAGCATTTTGTATTTGTTTTTGGCTCCCTGTCTGACAGCTTCCCATGTTGCTGAGGACTGGGGCATTGGGATGGTGTCACGTGTAACGTGGGATCATCTGATTTTGATTCCCAGGCTTCATGGTACGCCCAAAAGATTTGTATAATTGGCTCATCTGCTTTTTCCTCCCATTTTCCCTATTGCCCAGCAAAGATAATTGATTCGTTCCATTCATTTTGTGGTTGTCAGGTCTGCAAGATATTGACTCGATAGGTCAGTGTGATGTCAAGTGACGGGCAATTGAACATAAGAGGTGATTAGGTTAAAATAAATGTTTCGGAAAGGAAATATTTACCCCAGCAGGTTAAATTTCTCAGAATTTCCAAAACCATTTCCCCCTGCAGAGAGGAGACCTTTGAGGTCCCGGGAGGCAGCAGATGAACCGGGGCTCATGGGATGTAGTCTCTCCTTGCGGGGAGTGCTGAAGCTGCCGAGCTCTGAGCTTTTTGGGGGAAATACCCTCTTTTTCCCCCAGAAAAAGCCTTCCTCAGTCCCAGAGCTCCCCAGCAACAAGCTCTACCCCCTGGGGCTGTGCCCTCAAGGCTGCCCCATGGAATGCGATATGGGTACAGGGTCACCCAGCCATGAACCAAACCCCACCAAAGCTTCTCTCCATGACAAGGTTGTCCCCCAAATTTTGGTCTGGTATGTGCAAATCCAGCCCCTTTCTCAGTGATATTCACTCAAAGCTGTGCCTGCACCACCCTGCTGAGCATCCCTTGCTGTGACCCAGGCTGGCCCGGTCCCACTCATGGCTGTGCCTTTCAGGAAATGCTGGAAATGCTGAAAATGCTTCAAAAAGTGCCCAGCCTGGCCTGGGAACCAGCCAAGCCCCAGCTGGGCAGCCTCACCGCAGGAGGGGGCCAAGCGCCTGGCTGCCCCGTGGGTTGGCTCTGATTTGCTGGGCTGGGGTTTCTGCGCCCCCACCCTCCCCTGTCTTGACCCTTTTCACAGGGCAGACTTTGAGGGACACCACAGGACATGGGTTAGGGACATGAATGAGAGACCCACAGCCCCAGGTGGCTGCTGAGGCAGGAAAGATGCGACCCCAACCCCAGTTCCTAAAATCCTTTTCCAGGACCCCCACCATCTCCCCCATCTCAATGTCACCCCCAGGGATGGCTCGTGGTCCCTGCTTGTCCCCAGCCCTGCCTGCAGCCCCTGTGTCCCCAGGGAGGGCTCCTGCCCAGGCAAGGGTGCATCCCCGTGGGCAGGCGGCTCCGTCCCGCTGGCACGTGGGCTGGGCAGCGGGGTGGCCCTGCACCCTCCCGCACCCCGTCCCACCCCCGCACCATGTAGGGCACCGGCTGCTCCCAGCCCGGAGCTTATAGGAAGAGGAAACCCTGTCCTCTCACAGAGAAGGAAACCCGACAGCCCAGATGTGCACAGAGCAACGCCGATAGCGTTGTTATTATATTTTTTATTATTTTTTTTCCCCTCCTCTCTGCAAACAGAGGAGCTGCAGGAGCGGCAGCGGGCACGGCCCGACCCACGGCACAGCCATGGGGCAGAAGTGCATGGAGAAGGTGTCCTCCTTCCTCTTCGAGTATGACACCCCCAGGATGGTGCTGGTGAGGAACAAGAAGGTAGGACTGACCTTCCGGCTGATCCAGCTCATCGTCCTGACGTACATCATTGGGTAAGGCTCCCTGGCGCCTGCGTTCCCCTGAATTAATGCTTTGCCAAGACGTTATAAAGCAATGGAGACAAAGAGGCTCCTATACCCCTTATATCCTGATGTGGAGGGGTTTATTGCTGATGGCATTGCATCCCCCTGGCCACGGACACTGCCATGCAGTTCGGTGTCCCACCATGGGTCTTCCAGATGGCCACTTGGTCCCCATGTCCTCCCCAGAAGCTGCTGCATGTGCGGGCTGGAGGCTCATCCCTGCCCAGCCCCGCTCTGTGTGCCGGGGCCCCGTCTCCTTGCTGAGCCACATCCAAATCCTGCTTGAGCTGCTGGATGGTGGCCTGAGAATCTGTTGTTATTTTTATTTTCATTTATATTAACTAGGAGGCAGCTGGGGCCAGAACAGTGATTTGTGAGACCCAAGCGGCTCAAGACAGGACCATAAATCTTCCCGTTCACCACCCCGCCAGGGAGGCAGAGCCAGCCCAGCGGCTGGGGCCGGGATGGAGCCACGCTCCAAATCTCTGGTTTGCTTTGCTTGTGAGAGGCAGCCATGGTGCAAGAGCAACTGCTTAAAAAAGGCAGCGAGTGGAGCAGGCAGGCTCAGAGCCCTGCAAGGATGCGTGTCCTCGGGTGCCCCAGAGCTGCTGTCCCTGCCACAGCGATTCGGTCCCTGTCGCCTTGGCGTGGGATGATGCGCTGTGCTACGGGATGCGATGGTTGATAAAAATCTTTGCTGTGCCCCCATGGCTGCTGTGGGGTCAGCCCATGAGAGAGATCAGCACCCTTCCATCAGGAAGGGGCCCACAGCAGGGAGAAGGGGTGTCCGGCTATGAGCTGGAAAAAATGGGTATTTAGGAGCAGCAGTGCCCATCCCGGCTTTTAGCCCCGATCCCCTGGAAAGGAGGAAAAGCTTCCCAAGGGGTCACTGGGGGATCCCACATTGCTCTCACCAATGCTTTGGCTCACAAGGGTGATCCTCAGCCCAAACTGCTGCCAAGCCAAAGTCCCAAGGATGCTCCATTGTGAAGGGCTTTGCATTGGCCCTAGACTGGTGTTACTGGGAGTGCTGCTGGGTCACAAGGGCTGAGCCCATGAAGCCCCAGGGCTTCAGCAAACACAGATGGGGGCAGCCGCTCCTGCAGATGGGGAACCTGCAGACGGTTGCTCGAACTGACTTCCTGAGGAAATGTGGCTTATGCAACCCAACTAACATGGGACAGGCAGCCAGGAGGGAGCAAAAAGAGAACAGGGCCAGTGAGGAGGAGGTTGGCATAAAGTTGCTTTAATTCCCAAAGTTTTGCTTCTTTGGTGGGGTCAGGCTCTGCTAGAGAGGGGCTGCCTGTGAGTGCAGCTGCCCATAGTCCCACTGGCCTCTGGCATCCCCTCCCTGCCCACAGCACTGCGTCCCATTCCCTGCTCACACTGAGCCACGACGCTTCAGATTTTCTATTCTTTGAAGGCAAGTTGGGCAGGCGGATATTTATTTACAATTACCCCAGCTTTGGTCCCTACAGGCAGCAGGCATGGGATGCTCGTGGGGATGCATGCCAATGCGTGGCTGTGCTGGGGGACGTGTGGCAGTGCCACCAGTCCAGAGGAGGGACATGGGGCTGACCCCACCAAGAGACGCGACATTACCCTTGGGGAGCAGCTCTGTCCTCTGCCTGCTCTTCTTTCTGCCGATACACTGAGCTAAGGCAGTATCACTGCTGGCCAGGTGATGCCATCACTTCCCAGCTGCATATCGCTTTCTGGCTTTCCTTTCCCAAAAATTTCTCATGCGAGGAGGCTGAGCTGCAGGATGAGGCTTGGTGACTCTGCCACATTGGGGAGTGACACCAGGGGACTTGCAGCATTTACAGCATGATGGGAAAATGACACCTTGTTTGCCATGACCACAGCTCAGCGATAGGGCAGGAGCCACATCCTGCCCTGCCATGGGGAGGCTGTGTCACAAGGGGGTGGCCAGCCCTGTGTGCCCGCTGTCACCTCTGCCAGAGAGAGATGAAGTGCCAGCAGCAGAGACTGCACTGCAAGCAGATTTAGGGGAAAACTCCACTGTGGCGACGTCCATTGTAACCAGTATAACCCAGCATGGCCCTGTGCCTTGGAGGAGCTTGGAGGTGGGCATCCCAGCTGAATGCCATCCTTGAGTTCCCCTCACCTCCTGTCCTGGGATGCCAATGGGGCTGCAAGCCAAAAAGCACCATCTCTAAGAGGACCCACAGGGCAGAGCTCTGGGCAGCACCCAGGGTTCCCCCATTCTCTCTGATGCCTGTCGGTCAGGTGCCCAAGGACAGGCTGACACGCCAGACTGGTGTCACAGACTGTCCCATGGGCAACACGCTGCCTCTGTCATGGCCAGCGGGACCAGTGCCCGCGGCAGCGGCGACAAAAACCAGATCTCTCCTTTTTTAGCACCAGGAACGCTCCGCGCTGCCGGGAGCGCTACCCGAAATGGTCGCTCACCCGTGTTTATAGTCTTCCTGAGTCAGAGATAATCCAGCAGCAGCGTGTTTATGCTATAGGTTAAATAGTGTCAGGAGCCGGCCTAAATGATGGGCTGGGAAATGCAGGGAGAGCCCCATGCCAGCCACAGCAGTGTCCCCAACCTGCTCCTGCAGCCCTCTTGGAGCCAGGGCCACGGCTCCGTGGTTCCCTTTGCTGGATGGGAAACAGTGGCCCTGGACAAGAGCTATGTCCAGACTTACCCCTGTCCTGCCCCTGCAGACACTGTTTTTTGGAGAGTGCCTGTGAAATGGATCAGCAGAGTCCTGGTGGGTAACTGAGCCCAGCAAGCTGCAAACCCCCCATAGGCTTTAATCCCAAATGGCTGATGGCCACCTTGCTCCACCTGCCTTCACACATCCACAAAATGTGTCCCAGTCCCCCAGATAAATCATCCCACCATGGAAGTCAGGTCCTGCAGCTACCATGTGCCTCAGACAAAGGGTGGGAGAGCTCAGCATACATCCCTCAACTGGCTGGAGGAGATTTGGCAAATAAAAGCCCAGATGAGATTTGGTAGGAGAAGCCTCAGTCCAAAGTGTTGTGCTGGGACATGGGGCTTCTGCAGATAAATGCTGGTGGCTGTGCTCACCCCAATGCTTTTCCCTACCCAGGTGGGTTTTCCTCTACGAGAAGGGCTACCAGTCTCAGGACAGCATTGTCAGCTCGGTCTCGGTGAAGCTGAAAGGCCTGACATTGACCAACGAGAGTATCATGGGCCCTCACATCTGGGACGTGGTGGATTATGTTTTCCCACCCCAGGTAAGCAGGCAGGGTGGGTGGGTTGGAGAGGTTGCTTTTGTCCTGATGGCTGCTCTTCCCCATGTGCTGGGTGCAGATGGGCTCCTTAGGGTAGGCTGTCTATGGGGCTAACGATGACAGGGTGTGCCTGTGGTGGAAAGCAAGTTGCTCCTGCCACAAACCTCTGCCAGGTATCACCCCTGGGGAGCACTCGGTGCTTGAGACCTGCCGTGGTTGATGTGGCACATTTGAGGCTGCCTCCAAGGAGATCAAAGTTTCTCAAGTGCCTCCAGATGAGCATCTTGGGCAGGAAGGACAATCCTCCACTGTCCCTGGGGCTGGTGGCACTGCAGTTGCATGGAGCCACCACCACCTTCCCATCCTGCAGTGGAGGAGATGGAGGACCCAAAGTTAGGGAGAAAGGTGCCACCTGCCTGGAAGTGCCCCGGTGGTTTGGGTGCCCCAGTCCTTGTCCCAGGGAGAGGCTCCTCACAGAGACTCCATCAGAAAACACTGTGCCAGCTGTGAGCTCCTTGGCTGTGTTTCCACAGGGGGACAGCTCGTTTGTGGTGATGACCAACTTCATCGTCACTCCCGGACAGAAACAAGAAACCTGCCCAGAGGTAAAGGCACTGGCTTCCTTCAGCAGCCTCTGCTTCTATAATTTTGGGGGTTGTGGTGGAGACATTTTCCTGGCATTGAGAGGTTTAGTAAAAGCCTGAGTCTGGCCCCATGTTACCGTTCCTGACTTGTGAATGCTATGTGAAGGCTTTTATTCTGCTGAAGAATGACCAGAATCCATTTAAGTTTTCTTCCTGTTGACGGGATCAAGCAGAGGAGCCTTGAGGCTTAAATAAAAGCATCTGCTTGGGGTTTAAAAAAGAAATCCCCTCTTTTTCCTCCTTAATCTGGAGATCCCTTGTTGGGAAGCAGTATATGGACACAACTCTGGCTGCAGCCAAACAGTGTTTCCCCCAAGGCAGACACTGCCTGGTGAGGCAGGAGGGACAGAGGGACCAAAACCGCAGGATGCTGAGAGGTGGTCACCTGCTTTCTCCAAACAGCTGCCGGACGATGGGTTCTGCATGCAGGACAGCGACTGCAGCAAAGGGAAATACAGCCGGCAGGGACAAGGTACGGCACGGGGCTCCAAGGCTCTGGCACCGGCGTTTCTGGTGAGATGTGCTGAGCACAGCACGCTCTGGCAAAGCTGCAGGGCTGGCATGTTGGGGGGGTGACATTTGGGCCAGTGATGGGGTTTGGGAAAAGCCTTTGATATCTCATGTGAGGGTCCTACCTGGGCCAGTCCTGCTTTTCTCTTCAAAAAGATAGCTGAGCTGTAAAACACCCTCCCAGCAAAAGGCTAAACATGTCCCCAGAGTGCTATCTTTCTAACAGACAGACATTTTCTGAGGTGTATTTAGCAAGAAAAACGTCCTGTTGCTATCTTGTCCGATAACGCAAGAGGAACCCGAGGCCGAGAGGCTGCATTTAATTACCCTTTTTGCGAAGTGGGGCCAAAGCCCTGAGTATTCTGTGCCTGGGATGCCTGTGGCAGGGCTGAAGCTCCAGCCAGATCCCATGCATCCCAATATCCAGGGGTGTAAGCAGCCCTCTCTTCCCCACAGGCCTCATGACGGGCAAGTGTGTGAATTTTAACAGCTCTGTGAAGACCTGCGAGATCTTTGGCTGGTGCCCTGTTGAAGTTGATTACCACATTCCCAAGTAAGGAATGATTTTGTTGCCCCATCTTCCACCCCTGTCCCACCCCAGCTGCACCAGCAGCACTCACTGTAGGGCAGAGCAAGCCGGGGCTCTGCGGTCGCTGGGTGGGTGCAGACCCCATTGGCTGTACATGCTGCCCAGTGTCCTCAGGGGCTTTGTACCTCTCCAGGCATGGTTTGCTCCCCACCTTGCTGGCAGCTCACCCTGTCTTTACTGGGTACTCTGTGCATTGGCCAGCAGCCCCATCTATGCTGTTTGCCTTCAGAGTAAATTTGTGCTCTGCCCATGGGAGGTTCTCCAGCTCCTGCCACCACGGACTGCTGGGAAACACCTCCTGGTAGATGCTCCTCTCCTCACAGAGGGGCCCCAGGGACATCCCTGGGTCTGACAAGGAGCTCAGGGAAGCATGCAGGGCCTTGAGCTCTCTTCCAGCCACCTCAATGTTTTTTGGGGGTTTCCTAACTGAAATCCCAGCACTTAACTCCCTCTCTGTCCCCTAACAGGCATTTTCATACTTCCTTGGGGCTTTTCTGAACCTTGTGAGCATCTTTCACTTAGAAAGTCCAGGGACAAGATCACAAGTTCTTCTGGGTCCTACTTGTCCCTGTTTGGATGAATCTCCAGCAAATGGAGCTTTCACTGGAGACCAGAGAGCCAAGTGATGGATGCATGGGAACATTTGTGTTTTTCAGACCTGCCCTATTGTCAGAAGCGGAGAAATTCACTTTGTTCATCAAGAACAGCATCACCTTCCCCAGGTTCAAGGTGTCCAGGTAAGGAAGGGTTTGGGGGGACAGCTTCTGCTTGGTTCCCCCAGCCATGTCCTTAAGAGGAAACCACGGGTGTAGTTGGATGCCCAATGTGGAGGATGCTCATCAACAAGCCCAGGTCTACTCACACTGCTGCACTGATTGCCAGATTAGCTGATAGAAACTGAGACATTTCCCTCCCAAATCTGTCCCACCTCAGCTGGCAGCTCTGGTTACAGGGAAGAAGTTTTCTTGAGTTAATGTCGCAAGTTACCCTCATATGATGCACATTAAAATATAGTTGCTCTGATTCTTCATTTTTCTTCTCCCTTTTCCTCCACAAAGATAACAGTAAATTACTAAATGCCTCAGTGGCATGTGAGCAGTCAGGACGAGCTTTCTGCTGAAAAATGAGCAGAGGCCCCTCTTACTGTCACGGTTCCCAGCTGTTTGTGCAGTGGGTTGTAGGGTCAGCTCCTTTCAGGCAGCACTGGAAACGGTGCCACTGGCTGAAAACATGCACATGAGTGGATATGTGATGACACCGATTATATATCTGATTTGGAACAAATTAACAGAAGCTATTTGTGCTGAAGAGAGCAGATTCCTAAGTCAATCGCGTCTGCGCTGCAGCCAAGGTTAAATGCCTTGGCAGCCAACATGCTTGGCAAAGTCTTGAGCTGCACCCCGAGAGGTGGCTGGGAGAAGGGATCCCACACCAGCAGCAAGGAGAGGTGACAACCTGAGCAGGACAAGTGGACACGATGGGGAGTAGCACATCGTGGGAGGTGGGGGCAGCTGGGCTGGCTGCTGTTGCAGGGGCTGAGCCAGAGCCAGTTGGGGTCATGGGGAAACTTCCTGCCTTTGATCACAATGGCTAATTAACTGCTGAGCATAAACGATGGGACGGGGTTGAGCAGGGAACAAGGCTTACAAAGCCATCTGGTTCAGGGAGGCTTCACAGAAAGACTATTTTTAGGCAAAAGAGCAGGGTGGAAGGCAAGACATTGACCTTCCCTTTCCACCCTTTCTGGAGGAGATGGTAAAATCCAGCTAAATGTAAAAGCTGTGGGATATGCGATCCATGAGCTGTCCTAGATGAAAGCTGTTGGTGCACAGAGCATTGCCTGGCAGAACCCATGGATGAGCTGGCATGCGAATGGGAGAAGCAGCTGGGACAGTGGAGGCCACGGAGGGTTTGCAAAGCTGAGTAACATGAGAAGTGGTTGCCAGAAGAGGTCAGGCAGGGCTGGAGGAAAGGACCCAGTCTCCACATGCAGGGTCTGCTGAGCACATGGGGGAGGAAGACAAAGCCCTGAGCTTTGAAGTTACCTGGCCTTGAGCAATGGGTTGGACCAGGGACTTCCAGAGGTCCTTTCCCAGCCAAATTATTGGGTTATTCAGACTTTCTCACTGTCTTTTCCTTCACAGACGCAACTTGGTTGAGGGCGTTACCAAGCAGTACCTGAAGAAATGCACCTATCACAAAGTCACCGATACCTTATGCCCCGTGTTTGACGTGGGATACATAGTGAAGGAATCGGGTCAGAATTTTACAACCCTGGCTGTTAAGGTACTTCCATTTCAAATTATATTTCTTGTCCTCCCAGGACACCAACAGAGCAATCGTCCCTGAGCTGTTAAGGTGTGAGGGTTCTGTTTTCTCAAGGACTTGCAAGGCAGTGTCAGAATTAGTTCTTAAAGTTAATTAATTTCCTTGGACATGGCCTAATATTTAAGTCTTTCTTGGAAACTCTCCTGTAAGACTGACAAGATTTGACCCACTGGCAATAAGTCTAGAGTTCCGTTTGTTTTAATTTCTGCGAGGAATAACTAGAGCTGGATGGCCAAATCCCATCCAACTGAGCTCGGAAGCCTCAGCTGGATGGTCAAATACTGGTCATCCCACAATGCAAACTGCAGTCTCTCCCTAGGCTTGGAGATGCAGCTTTGCCCAACACTTCCCAGGCTGTTATGCAAGAGTATTTGCTGTTTGTGCACTGCAGAGTCTTAAACTAACTTTGCCAGGCATTACATAGAATCAGAGGCTTGCATATATTAAAGGTACAAAAAGACAAGCCTCTGGGGCACAGCTAGGCACAAGCTGGACCAAGCTCAGGAGGGACTGCTGCATTTCCTAGCAGAAAACCTTCCTAGAGGAGGTTTTCTTCTTATTTCCATGGGCTCATTTTACTCTGCTCTATGACCCTTAATTTACTTGTGTATCCAGCATTTAGGGCAGAAGCAGGCTAGGTCCAGGGAGGTTGGGCCAAATGGGGCAACCTTGTGACTCCTCTCTTGGCTGCAGGGTGGAGTGGTGGGAATCACCATAGACTGGAACTGTGACCTCGACTGGCCCATTCGGTATTGTAAACCCATTTACCAGTTCCACGGCCTTTACAATGATGATGGAAATGTTTCACCAGGCTTTAACTTCAGGTAAGGAGACCCCTGTTAACTCTTCAGTCAGAATTCAGAGGTGACATCTTTCAGGATCCCAGAGCATGCAAGGGATGGTAGAAGATCAGGGGCTGTTCTCCAAAATACTCACCTACTTTGCAGTGCCAGAGAGCTGTGCTTTCTTTAGAATGGCATGAGAACAGAGATAACCTGTTCCTTGGCCTCATAATTACCCTGTTGCCTTTCCCCATACATTTCCTCTCCCTTGCATTCTCTCCTGCTCAGCTGAGCTCTTGGGAAGCCCTTTAAAGATGGGAGATGGTGCAAGGTCACCTCTCATGTTCCCACACTTCAAAGCATGCAGCCACAGGGTGACATTTAGGGAATGGGAAGCTGCCACTAGCACTGCACTAATACCTGCTGTCACGTAGCGCTTGTGGTCACCGAGTATCAGCTCAAGCATGAGTTTTAGCTCCAACTTGCAAGCAGGGAAACTGAGGCACAGAGGGGACAGCTGCCAAAAGCTCAGCTCCTTCCAGGGGGATTAAGGAGAAGGTCAGGAACCGATCCATGATCATGCAACTCCAGACTCCTCTCCTGCTCCTGTCAAAATCCCGATGCTATTGGGTTGCAGGGGGCTGTTAGGCACCCTGGCAGGCCACTAATGCTCACCTCCAATTGGACAGGTATGCCAAATACTACAAAGAAAATGGGACGGAAAAGAGGACGCTCTTCAAGGTGTTTGGGATCCGATTCGACATTTTGGTGAATGGCAAGGTAAGGGTGGCCAGGCACTGGGTTCTCCCAGTGCCGTGTCCCCAGGCAGGTACCAGCTCTGTGACACAGCACCACGGTCTCATGGGATCAAGAAAAACAATATGAGTGGTTTCCTAGGTTAGTGGTTTTGTCCCAAAAAGCATCACAATGAGTTGCATGGGAACTGGAAAGTCAAAACCCTTCACTAATATTTCCAAGAGCTGAACATTTGCATTTTTCTATTTTGTCTTTTTTCTTCCCTGGCTTTCCTCATTGTGTTCCCACGGGGAATATATAAAAGGTATGCTTTTTAAAATTAAAGATACAGGAAGCAAAGTCATTTCAATTTGTGTGAGCCTAAACCCAGCCTACCATATTTTCCTGTTTGACCAGTAAGCTTTAAACCAGCTCTTACCCAGATCCTGCTTCTGTGCTGTGGTATCAGTTTGGGTTGCTCTAAGGCTCTTTGGCTGAGCCTCACAGCTATGGCACCCTTTTTTCCCTTTTTTTTAATTTCCCTGGTGGTGTTGTAACATATCACCTCTTTTCTCTGATTTTGTTCAGGCAGGCAAATTTGACATCATCCCAACCATGACCACAATCGGCTCTGGGATTGGTATTTTTGGAGTGGTAAGTTCAAATATTTCCAGCCTCTATATGGAGACTCTCAAATTATTCTCCTTCCTTATGACATTTGTGGGGAAGTGTCCCTGAGCAGCAGTGAAATTCTGGTTCCCATTCAGGCAAAAGGCAGAAAAGAGCCACTCTCCTGCCTCACTAGCTCAAGAAAATAGATTTCTGCTGGCTGATGTGAGTTCTGCTGGCGGGAGCTGCTGCCCTGATGAGTGAGGTGACACAGGTTTTTGTGGTGGAGCCATGTCTTTGTATCTTGATAGTTTCAATTTAGAGCCAGTACTGAGTGAGTTTTGAAGGTGATGGGCAATATTTCACACATGACAGAAAACAAATATCCTCTTTGGTTATGGTAATTAAAGGCTTTGGTGTGACCCAAAGGGTGCTGTGCTCTCCATACACCTAAAGTGGAAGCACTTCTGTTGACTTAAATTGCCCAGTATTGAACCCATCACACCTCACTGCTGTCCTAAATGGACACTCAGGGGCTGTACGATCTTTATCAGCTGCCACATTGTGGGCTGAAGTAGAAGGGACCATAATTGTGGGGCAAACTGGAAGAAGCTGGAAGTACAAGGTGGCACAGGTGAGCTGGGAGGGCAGCCCTAACCCTAACTGCACTTTGATTTAAGGCCTCTGTCCTCTGTGATGTGCTCCTGCTGCATTTTCTCCAAGGACGGGACTATTACAAGCAGAAGAAATTCAAATATGCGGAACAGGAGCCTGTAAGTAACAGGATGTCCCTCCCTTGTAAAGGCTCTGGTGGTTGTGAGTGTGGATGTGTGCATGGGCAATGATGCTGTAACAGAAACAACATTTATAAAATATGTTCAGGTGCCTCTCTGAGCTAGTGAGAATCCTGAGCCCTTGGGACTGTCAGAGATCAGGATTCATTAATATCTTCTCCAAAATTACAGAGATATTCTGTGTGACTTCCTTAATAACTTCATTCCCTTCCTTCATCCCCAGACATTCCTGTATCTGGTAACACTTGCATTGCTTTAATGGAAGCAGAGGCAGACCAGTGCTTTAGCAAACTGGAAAATGTCCCCCTTTCTGCTTTCTGAGAACATCTTCATGACTGTGGGATATTTCATGGCCTTTCATGGGACACAAAAACAGCTCCCTGCAAATTCATCTGAAAATACGCTTATACACTGAGCTCTGGAAGTTGCTGTTCAACCACATTTTTCCCTGGCATTAGAAAGGGGTAGGTCTGTCAAAGAATCATTGTTTTCTTTTATTTAACCCCCAGTCGAAGTCACATAAGAAGCAAAAGGAGCTGGACAACGTGCAGTGAGAGGTGAGTGGTGTTTCCCCAGCCCTGCTATGTCTGGCTGGCAGGGGTCAGGGCTGTGGGTTTCGGGGCTCTCTCAAAGCTCCTGGGAGGGCAGCAGGGCTCCAGGAGGAGATCTGAGCCCTGGGCTGTTAAGCCTAACCTAGGGTCAGCATTTCCCAGGGCAGCACTGGGTGTAGATGTGGGACTGACATCGCATCTTCGATGGCAGCATCACTTGAAGAGGGGCAGCGGAGGGCAAGACACCAGAAATCACCATGCACCTCTCTTTCTTGGTAGAATCCACACTGACTGATGAACCTGCACCCTATTTCTCCTCCTCCTCCTCTTCTAGAACACAATCATCATCCTTTGTCACCAGCCTGCATTAGCCAGCCGATGGCAGGACATGCTGCGATGCTGCGGGTGGGTTAAACTTGTGTTGGGCATCAGGGAGCCACGAAGGCACTCTCGGGACCCCCCACCATCCCTGCTGCAGGGCACTGGGCTCTGCTGCCTTTGCAGGTGCTCCCAAAGGGCTCCTGCTGTGCTGGGGCCGTGCCAGGGCATCCCGCACCTTGTAGCCCCTGGAGAGAGCATCGCTGCCTCTCCTTCCCCAGCAGCACCCTTGGGCAGCTCCAAATGAGGAGAAGGGGAGGGCAGGAGAGCTGGCAAAACCCATGCCCAGACCCTCAGCATGGGAGAAAAATGGTTATTTTGTAAGGATGTATTTTATTAAAAAAAAAATAAACCTTTAGTTTTTCTACTACATCCCTTTGTGGTGCCCATGATTGGTCCAGGGCGTGGGGTATGCAGTGCTTTTCGGCACTGGGGGTTTGTGTGTGCACAAAGCAATCCTGTAAATTGGGCAGGAGCCTGGGGCCCCATGATGGGCTCAGTGCAGGCTCTGCCTTCCCATGCAGGGCCCCTGGGCCTCTGGCCACGAGCAGGGGCTGTTATCAGGGTTGTCACTTGAGTTTCCTCCTCAGACGTGCTGGCTGGCGGAGAGCACTGGCCCGCTGCCGGCCATGGAGAGTGACTGCCCACTCCGGTCAGTATTAGCTGGTCAGAATTGAGCTTCTCGGCAGTAGCCTCACAAATCAGCTCTTTGCACCCAGGAGCAAAACTTCCCCCCTCTGCTAGAAGATTTGCACTGCTCAGCGTGTGCGGTTGGACACCATGAACTACCCCCATGCCTCACATCACTATGAGCAGCCCCTACCCTGTGCCGCTGGCTCCATTCGGTTCTCCAGGATGCATCATCACTGACTTTCTTCACAGTCTCACTCCAAACATCGTTTTGCACCCCCTGGAGGAAATATTGCTTTGGTCGCTTCAAAACTGCATCCCAGCTGCTGTGGGAAAGTCAGTAAAGGAGCTTTAGGGGTTGCTCTGCCTGTGGCTTTGCAGCTGACTGCGGTGGGGAGCACAAGCTACCAGCCTACAGGAGGGACACACCACAGGGCTCATAGGAACACGTGCCACAGACAGTTGCGGGTGATATTTGATCGCAAAGTCAACAAACATTTCAAGCCATACATTCCCCGTGGGGAGATTATTTGCTCTCAAAAGGGTGCCTCAATTTTCCCAGGCGAGGTGGAGGTATAATATTACCCATTTGCCTAAGTTTTTCACCCATCCTTGCAATGCTGTCCTGTAAGAGAGGTGCCAGGTGCTTCTACTAAACATGCAGAGATGAAGGTGAGGGAAAGCTCCCTGGTGTCTGGAGAGTTTGGTGTCTCCTTAGCGGAGCCAGTGCATCCCCATGCAGCGTGTGCTCTCCTGCAGCGCCCATTGAGGTGCAGCACTGCACGGTGCAACGGTGCAGCTCCCCAGCAAGCTGCAGCCAGCAGAGGGGACTGGAAGACCGTTTCACACAAACACGGTTAGGGAAAATTGAGTTGCCGAAGATGAGAAGCAGTGAAGCGAAAGTGCTCAGGTAACCTTTTGCACCCACTTAAACTGGGTCAGTCTCCAGTCATAGCTTAAAATAACCAGCGCCAGGCTGCAGGTAGAGCAGGGGGTTGTTTCTGCCTCTGTAATCTTTCAAGCCGATTGTAATGCAAAGCCCCTATTCTTTCTGAGGAAGTATTAAAAGGCAGAATAGGAAATTAGGAAAAATGCTACTTGTAAATGATCCCCTGTGGTTGCTAGTCAAACCCAAAAGTCCCAAGACTGCTTTGAAAAGCATGGGCGTTTATTTTCCTCTCCTTGCTTGCTTTTTAAAATATACAATCTTCGGGGATCCTTTTATTTGCTTTTCATTCATCAACAATTTCTGCAGCCAGCAGAATGAGATATTGTAATTTTAATTATTCTGCCACAACAAGCTCTTCCTCTAAGCCAGGGCCAGTGGCTTTCAGATGGGTACTGTGCAAAGCGATAGCTGGCTGGGGAAAACCGAGCAAGGGGATAATTTTAACATATGCTGGTCCTACATGCAGTATGAAAAGGCAGGGAGTGCCCACGGTGATTGTTTTGGTCCCTCATTTTGCCAGGGAGGCTGGAGCACGTGCTTAGGGGTGCAAGGAGTGCTCAGCTCAATGTCCTTCAGGTTAGGTCCCAAGTGGAGGTGTGGGTGCCAGCTGGACCATGCTTCTCACCTCTTGGTTTGACCTCATCTTGCTCTTAGGGTCCTGTGCTTGGCATCAGTTGTGGCCAGAAAGTGACTGTATTTGAAGTTGTAAAAATGTGGCCAGTGTATCCTGCTGCTCTCCAGCCCCCAAGTAGAGACCCAAAGTGTCAGCTGAAGACAGTTCAATGTCAGTTTGCTGTGTTGCTTCCTGTTTATGCTGTGACAATTGGGGGTTGGGTTGTTTGCTTTTTTAAAAACTCCTTGTTTAATTGCATTTTGGTTTTTACACAGTTATTTAGCTAATAGAAAAATACTAATAGAAAGGGATCTTTAGCAAATCCAGGCACACAAGAAAGAATATGTGTTATCCAGCTAATCCCTAATAATTACAAAGAGCACTACCTAGCGCTTGTATGTGATGCTGTCAGTGCTCTAAGGGTCTAACAGAGGACTCCTGCACCGATCAAAGGCGTCAGATGAAGAGCACGATCCATGAGTGCAGTGTTCCTGTTCCCATTTTACAGAAAGAGGAGCCAAGACACAAGCAAATCATTTCTGAATGTGTGTGCGAATGTGGTGAGCAGATTCTGCCTCTAAACAGTTATTATTATCGTGAAGGTTACCATGTTGGACCTGGTACAAATATATCTTTTCATCCCCTCAGGCATGGTTACTCTGGAAGAAATCAAACAGCACAGATATTCCAGAAGAGCAATTGCAGAAAAACTTATTCAACAATAATTATGCTGGTTAGTGATGCTGCAGAGATGAGGAGTTATATTTCAACCTCAGCAGAGCTGGCAACATTTAATCATTATGTTTACGCACAATTCCCAGCACAATGAGGCCTTGATTTCCACCTGGTGCTTCCAGACACTATAACAATGCAAATTAAAAATGAATAACACTAAAGACACAGACAGCTCCTTCCCTGTGCAATCTCTCCTGTCTATTAGCCCACTCATTCTTTCTCTGGCACAGCAGACTCCCTTTTCTTTTTAACCCAGTCCTCCTTTCAGGACATTCTGGGATATTTTTCCCTAAAGATGTACCTGCCTTGCGGGTTACACTAATTCCTTTCCTCTTTTGATGGGGGAGCACATTCTCAGTCGGATAAATCCTCTGGCTGACACACAGTGAAGAACTGACGGGAACATTTATGTCCTCCCAGCTCTAAATGATGCTTTTATTTCCTTCTGTCTCAAAGACACACATTCTCAGGCCAGGTTGTGCTGGGTGGCGAAAGGACCGTTTCTGCCATTACAGCACCAGACATCTGCAGCTCAGCCTGTAATCCTGCTCCTGGTGACAGTACGGCTGTTACAGCTCATTTTTGCTGCTGCCAGCTCTTTATTAATTATGCCACGCTATTTTCTTTCGCTTTCTTTGGTAAAGTGCTCTCTCCTTCTCTTATCTATTTCTAATTGCTTTATTGCCTTATTGTAGAAAGTGTAACAGTCAAAGGTGTCCAAATGGATTTTGAATATAGCAATGGTGAAGGCGACTGATGGGCTCTTTTGCAGGGTGAATTGGGATCGCTCCCATTAACTGGTACCAAGTGTGGATTCTGTTCAGCTTTATGGCACCACAAAGAGATTTTGCTCAAGCTGTTCTTAAATGATGGCTTGAGCTCCTTTTCAATCTAAAAGCACCTGTGAAACACCTGGAGAAATGTGAAGTCCCCCTCTCATGACTGTAATTCAAGGACCAGGTTAAACACCCTGCCAGCCCTTGCACCAAAAAAACTCATCGGAAATAACAGTTACCAACCAACTACTATTGAACAGAAATACCAAAGTCATATTTTAATGTTGTCACAGCCACCACAGACTAAATATCAGAGAGACATTATTTGAGACTCTTTTTGCACTGGTCATTATGGCTTTGCATTGCAATCACTTGTGTGTAATGAAAAGGGAAATGGAGGTACATGAGTTGATTTTTTGTTTTCTGGAAGAAATAGTAGTGTGTGACTGAGACCAGCAAACCAGGTTGTTTCATTAGGTCAGGTGCTATTGGTCTTTGTCAGAAGTGACGGTTTCAAACCCTACTGCTGGTGCTAGAACTGTGCTTCAGGTGTCACTTGTGATCTAAACTGCCTGATGCTAAAGCAGACAGGTCTCTAGGGGACAATCCTCAACACTTTCCAAACATCTCAAAGCCAAAAGTGAATCAGCCTAAATGACTTCAGAAACCCTTGAAAGTGCTTCTCAGCAGTAGTTATGGCACGAGGAGCAGGAGGCTGAAAGTTTTACCCATTGCTCAGGAGAAGCTAAGTTGTTCCTATCTCTGTCAGAAGGGCTTTTTGCATGGAAAAAGAAATTTGAAAGTATTTCCAGCTGCCAGTGGTTTGTCCAAGGGTGGAGAAATGCCATCCCAACCATCGTCCTTCAGAAACCATGGGCCCTCAATGCATCACTTTTATTTATTATTTCGGTTTCTCTGCTCTGTATAAAAAGCTGCAGGACAGAATTGTGTAAACCTGAAGTACAAAACTGGACTGAATGATTTTTAAGGACCTGAAACCACAGAAACACTCAAAATTACAAAAAAAAAACCAAAAAACAAAAAAAAACCCCACAACCAAAAACAAACAAAAAAACCCCAAACAACATCAAAAGGGACTGATAAATTGCCAATAATAAAAATTAGAAAACACATTTGTTGGTCATGCTAAAATACGGCAGGCTCTGCTACCCTCCTGCTGGTTCCTGTCACCAGCTGTTTCCCTTCTCTGCCCCCGGGTTTCCTGTTCATGGAGGATCTTTGCTGGATTTTCTCTTTGATGAGCTGAAAGAGCACAGAGTATACTGTGGTCATAAAATTGGATCTATTATTTTATTAGCCAATGTAAAGATTAACTATAGGCAAATAAGGTCTCTAAGTTTTCAAGCAAAATTCAAAACATTTCAGTGTGAAGTATTTTTGACTGAAAACTGTCAAACACAAGAGGCAAATATTTTAGGTGGAAGTGAAAGGGCATTAGCCCTGGGTAAACCTGTTGATCTGTAGTGAGCTGCTCAGCAGCCTACAAACAGCCAGGGTGACAAAGCACATTTCTGCAGGAAATATAGACTTGAGTGCAGGTGGTAAATTGCAGGAGGGCATGTCTGACTATAAGACTCATACCCACAGAGTGAGTAAGTAAAAAAGTTCCTGGTCTTTGCAAGGCTTACAAGATGACTTCACTGTTTTAGTGATTGGTGTCTTACTTCTATAAACACAGTGACAAGCTGAGCAGGGTTTTTTGGGATGAGAAACAAAGTTAGTAGTAAACCACAAGCTGCGTTATTAACATGTTGTTTTGAGGTATGAACCCCACATTAAGAAATGAATTTGTTCCCAAAGCAGAGGATTATTTGAGACCCACTGGAAGCAGGCACAGGCATTCCTATCCACTTGATGTCACAGTGGGGAGGAGCAGCAGTCAGGGTTGAGTCAGGATGTGGATTTAATCCAATTCTTGCTCACCAGCTAAAGCCAAGATCTCCCGATGGGGACCCTGACCACGAGTGGGGTCACAGCAGAGCCAAACTTGCCCGGCCACGAGTCATCACAAAACCAACATCCTCAGGAATCCCACAGGAAACACTTCACAGCTGAGAGCAGGGCTGCAGTGGGAACCCCTCGACCCAGGGGCACAGTCAGCTATGAGCCAAGCAGGCAAAGAGAGCAGGGGGAAAAAAAGAAAAGCAAAAAATATGATTTGTGAAAACATTTGGTATTTGGTTGTAGGAAATTAAACAAACAAATAAAGAAAGAAAAAAAAACAGGGTATTTGCTTGTAGGAATTCCTTGTGTGATAGCAGTGGAATTAGTTGCTCCATCACCCTCTCTATGAAGAAGTTTCCTCTCATATTTAAGTGGAACCTCCTGTGTTCCATTTTGTACCCATCGACCCTCGTCCTGTCACTGGTTGTCACCGAGAAGAGCCTGGCTCCGTCCTCCTGACACTCACTCTTTAGATATTGACAACCAGGAATGAGGTCTCCTCTTGTCCAGCTCCAGAGCCCCAGCTCCCTCAGCCTTTCCTCACACGGGAGATGCTCCACTCCCTTCAGCATCTTGGTGGCTGCGCTGGACTCTCTCCAGCAGTTCCCTGTCCTGCTGGAACTGAGAGGCCCAGAACCGGACACAACATTCCAGATGCGGTCTCAAGAGCCTGCCTGCAGCCCAGCTGTGCCTCAGGTTGGAGACCCCACGGCCACACGCCCCGGAAACACGAGGGTTTTCCTGCACCCCAGCTGTGCCCGGCCCGGCCGCCTCACCCCCAACACACACACGGCGCGGCCGCCACCAACGGCCGCCGCGCGAGCCCCGGGGAGGTGCGGCCGCCGCTAGCCAATGGGAGCGGGCGCGCGGGCGGGTATTTACACCCGGCGGGCGGGGGGCTCTAGGACCCAGCGCGGCCAATGGCGGGGGGGCAGGCTGGCGCGGGGGCGGCGCTGATAGAGCGCGCGGAGCCCGGGGAGTTTCTTCGCCGGGCGCTGCAAAATCGGCGGCGGCTTCGGAGCTCGGGCGGCGCCGGGCGCAGGTGAGCGCGGGGCGGCGGGTGCGTGTGTGCCCGGGGCGGACTTCGCTCCGCTCCCCTCCGCGGGGCCGTCGACTCCGCCAGCCGAGCGCACCGGCTCGGCTTAGGCCGCGCTGCCCGCCCCGCGGGTCGCCCGCCTGCAGCCCTGCCCGTGGCGGCGGCGCCTGCCGGGCCGAGGACAGGTGCGGCGCGGCGGGGGACGCACGCGCGCGGGTTGTCTCCGCGGGCAGGTGGAGCGCTCCGGGTGTCGCGGGTGCGGGTGCGCTCGGCCGGGCATCCCCGGGGCTGCGCTCGGCCGTGCGGGGCTGAGCCGGGGCTGTGCCGCGGTGCCGGGGCTGTGCCGCGGTGCCGGGCGGCAGCAGCGCCAGCGCTCTCACCGAGCCCAGAAATTAATGAAAACAAAAAAATCTCTAAAAACTGGGGTTTTGAGCAGTTTACCCATCAAACCAGTCATTTCTCACCCTCTTTTTCGAGGTTTAGAGAGGGCAGAGGAGAAGGAGTGTGGTGAGCTTCTCGAAGGTTTGTCACTGCATCCTGATCCTTCTTGCTGCCCTCGGGGGTCAGGCTGAGCGCCTGGGAGTTTGGATTTTCTCTCGGGTCGGTGCTCAGGCTGTCGCTGTCTGAGCTGCTCTGTCCTGAGCACACACACCTTGCAGCCAGGCTGGCCTGAAGAGCAGCTTATTTTCCCCTCTCTGCTCACCTTGGCTCTGAAGGAAAACAAGCTGCAGCTCTCAACGGCCTGTATGCTGTGAACAAGGGAAACTGCTGATCCTGCAGGGATATCACGTTCTTCAGCTGTTCTGATGAAGGTAAAATTACCTTGTTGTTGTAGCTTAATGGAAAAGGTTTTGTTTGATATGAAACTGTTGCTTTTTTGTTTACAGTAGTCTATGGTTCCCAGTTAAGCTTACAGTGCTACTTCCCATAACGTGTTAATTTCCTCCCTGTGAGGCATCTCTGGCAGCTTCAATTTGTTCTGGCGTTTGACATGGGATGACTTTGAAGTGTTGCTTTTAAAACTGGATAAGGCAAGCAGAGAGCTGTTATCTCGGTTGCTTGAAGAGAAAAACCAAAGCGAGCATGGAGGGGCCACGCTCCGACATGTCCCTGCGCATGGCGCAGCTTGCTGCGCGGCACCCTGTGCTCGGGCCGGGGTGTGTGGTGTGAACAGGATTAATCGCCAGGCACAGCAATAAATCACTTTCCCGGGCTTGCTCCCTGAGCTCGTGCCTGGAGAAGGCCAGATCTTAGCAACCAGGAGCGTAAGCACCAGCCTCTTATCATTCCAGCCAGGAGTTCAGGCATGTTATTGTTTGATATGGCGTGAGGCTGGGCTTTAAGTCACAGTAGGTGCTGAGCCACTGGGTCCTGGTGGTTTTCCTTTTTGAGGCAAGCTGCATTCGCTGGCATGAAGTGCCTTCAATCTAGAATTACCTCTGGCTATTTCTTCTCCTTGCTTTTGGGATGTGTCTTGCAGGTCGGAGTGGGATATGTGCGGGTGCTAATTCTCCCTGGGCAGCTCCTCAGAGCTGCTGATCCAGGCTCTGCTGAAGCTGTGCTGCAAGGGGACCTCGGCTGTCCCAGTATTGTCCCAGAGAACAGTGAGGTGCCCCTGTTTGCTTCACACAGCCTGTTGCTGCTTTACTTCTGCCAGGGCTTTCAAAACCTGTGCAGCTGGGGGCACAGATGCCTGGTGCCCCCTAATTAGTGTTCATTAAGCCCTAAGTGTCTTTGCCTGATACAATTAATTATCTTTGCACTAACGAGACTTTCAAGGCACAGCTTCTGCTGGGAGCGGTTTGGGGGATTTCTCTGCCCATATGGGCTCTTGTGGGATGGCTGCAAGTGAGAATCTCATCGGTGTCTGTGGCAGAGGAGGTATTTGGAAGGGCAGTGCAGCAGTGCTCTGTTTACTGGAGGAAGAAGCACTGTTTGGGTAGCAGTCACCACAAGTACTGATGTGGTTTAGTCCTTGGCTGGGTTTGAAAAGGTGGCACTATGCTGAGCATGTTGCTCTGTACTTCAGCCACGGGTCTGCCTGCCAGAGCACAGCATCTCTTCTTGCTGGTGTTCATTCCCAGAAGGAACTGAAGGGTGTATTAACCCAGTCATTTGTGCCAGCTGCTCTCAAACTGTGGAAAAAACAGCCTGTGTGAAAGCTGAGTCTTCTGTGCAGTGTCAGTGCTGACCTTAGAAGAGCCTTTATAGGGTTATTGCTACCCAGCAGCAGGGGAAGGAGAAATGTCTTTTATAAGAGGCATCAGGAAAAGGCTGAGAATGCTGAGTGGCTTCTGGGGCCTGTTAGCAGGGTGGTTTGAGTCTCCAGATGATGTTATCTGCCTGGTTGAGGGGCAAAGAGGATAAATCCGATGCAAATTGGGGCCAAGCTCATGGAGGGTAAGGGATGCGTGTTGGTGGGGAGCTCAGTGTGAGGATGGTGTCTGTGCTGGAGTGGTGGAAGGCAGTTGTTTTGATAACATGCAATCAGTACGTGCAATTAACTCTGCCTGGGGAAGATGCCTGGAGAAGGCACACCCACTACTGCCCTGAAGAGCAGGTGGATGCTGGGCAGGTGGAATGTCTGTGGGTCTGCTCAGCAGCTCAAAGCACCGAGAAGCACGGGGTTTGGGGGAGGCAGGCTCGGCTGATGCAGGAGATTGCAGTTGGCTGCAGGGCTCGGTGTGGATGCTGTACACAGTGTAATGCAGCGCAGGGTTGGGAGGGAAAGCAGTTTGTGTGGGGTCAGCAGCAGGGTCCAGCTTTGGGCAGCATCGGGATGTGGTAGGAGCTCTCCTGACAGCTGAGTTGGAAGGAGGGTGGGTAAACAAGGCTTTGGGTGCGTTTTTAGCCCCCTCTTTTCCCCACACAGCCCCTGGCAGATGTTTGCTGCTGCTCAGCCCTGCCACTGCTCCCCAGGTTGGCCAGTTGGT
This sequence comes from Nesoenas mayeri, assembly GCF_963082525.1. Lineage (NCBI taxonomy): Eukaryota > Metazoa > Chordata > Aves > Columbiformes > Columbidae > Nesoenas > Nesoenas mayeri. The sequence goes on along the minus strand of NC_137569.1, from coordinate 7,185,870 downwards.
GATGACAAAGCTGAGCCTGTCCCTTTGCTGAGAACCAGTGAGGAGGCACATTTCCCCTTTGTCTTGTGGACAAAAGCAAGGCCTGAGCTCTCAGTATAGAAGCCAAGCATAAATCTGGTATGAGAAAATGTTGTTTGTGCCTTAAAAGGTAGGAAAACAGACACAGCTGGGGAAAACTAGGTATACAGTAACTCTTACCAAGATTCTTCCTTTTATGTCTTTGTGGTATATTTTCCTATGATCTTCAGTGCTTTGTTTTTTTGGTACTTGTGTTGAGAAGCAGGTGTCCAACATGCAGGGAGGTGACCCAGTCATCAGAGAATATATGGCTGAATAAATAGTTGGGTAGTTGGCTGTAAAAATGGTAGGGGATGACTGAAGTGTACAGAAGCAATTGTTGATGTAGCACAGCCATTGTGGCAGATCTGGAGGTTAGTGATTGTGATAGATAAAGCATCAAAGCATTGGGTGCAGCACATGAATAAGTGGTTTCAAATAATGTCATGTAGTCAAGAATGTTGTTTTAATTAATACAGTGGTTAAGTTTAGCGTGGTTGGAGAAAAATGTCTGAAATTTTCTGAAGAGAAGAAATCTTGATAAATTGGGATAGGATACTAATCTGAAAGATAATGGTGGGAAGAAGCTGCAGTGACTTCTTGGATGTGTGGGAGTGTGGCTGCTGATGTGTGGTGCTGGGTGAGGTATAAGTGTACATGTGTGTTTCCAGCTCTTTAGAAACTCAGATGTTTCTCAGGCTTGTGCAGGTTGCCACAGGTGGTGGCTTTAATGGTCGGGTCCTTCATCACAAACACATGCTCATCAGGGCTATCAAAAATCCATCTGGAAATGTGACTCAGCTTTTCCTATTTTCCAGCTACTGTATTGCTTTCCAGTCTGTTTTTTTTCCCTGCACCATATACAAATACAGACACTTTATAGATTTCATCATTAATGATGGGGTGCAGTCAAGCACTGCATAAGTTGCAGTTCTAACTTGCTTGGGAATTTCCAGTCTGGATTTGTTGATCATTTTTCCTACAGGGTTAAGACTTCAGAAACACTTTCCTGTTCCGTTGCAGTCTTCACTTTTATTTTTGGCATAAGTGATATGGACAGAAACAGAGGGTGTAAGTGTCAAGTACATGACATTGGAGAATGATTTTGTTGCTTTCATGTGCTGGTGTCCCTGGATGGGCAAGTTCTTCTGGAAGGTCAAAACCTTTTGAGGACACGGCTTCTCAGTGGGCTGAGGTTTGCAGCTGAAAGGGAAGACTCTCCCATGGCAGCCGGGAGCTTCTTAGCCCCAAAAGATGCTGTTTTAGGGAGTGAACCTGGCAGAAAATGAACCCTTGTATTTTATGTCTCGGTGGCATCCAGCACATGAGCTGAGTCATGCCTTGTGGATAAAGGTGTGTGGTTAAGGACTTGTTTCCTTTGGGTTGCTGCCCTGGACAGGCATTATTTTAGGGTGAGTACCTCTGAAATAGTTGTTCTTTTTTTCCAGAAGCTATGTGGGATTAATCCAGCCTGTCTGTCTCTGGGGTGGTTTCAGTGTTTCTGCAGATTGGTGGCTATGTTCAGGGGAGGCTCTGAAATGTTGTGATTAATTCTTCAGTCGTGTTAAAAGGGTTTATGGGGAAGTCATTAGCTAGTTAACAGTGACTGCTCTAATTATTCTGGTGTGAGTGAAAACAGTGAGGCTGTGATCTGCTGCAACAGCACTTGAATGTGTGTCTTTCAGAGACAGAGGCATCATTCCCTTTTTCCTGTTCCCGTGCTAAATTCTCTGCAGAGCAGCCATGTGTGTGTCTTAGACCAGCAGGAAAGCCATGGAAATCCAGTGTTCCTTTCTGCTGACACTGGTGAGTGGCAAATGCTCCCATGAGGTCAGTGGAGCCAGATTCTTTACCTATTTTTTTTTTTTAACCTTCTGCATTCCCTGTCTCCAGTAGTTTCCACTCACACCAGTATAAGTGGGGAGGACCATGTTCCATCTGTTTCAGCTGGCAGCAGAGCCTGGGGTTTTGATGGGAGCCCTTTCTGCAGGGCAGAGGGGTCTGTGTGAAGCTATGAGGAGCAGAGCGCTGTGTGCTGAGGAACAGGGCAGCTCCCTGAACCCTGCAGCTCCTGTGCAATACCCCATGAATATTTCTGGAGCGTGCTGATTGTTTTTCCTCAGCCAAGTGGCTCCACAATTTTGTGACCTTGTGAGGACAAAGCATTAATGACACATTTTGGTTGGATGCTAGGTCCATCTTCCCGTGGGGGAGCTGTGCAGTGCAAGAGTCCTGACTGTGCACAGCTGTGCAGATAGCATGTTCCTCAATTTCAGAGGAAAAAAAGATCTTGTCTCTGGTATTCTCACTTTACATAAAATTTTATTATGGCTGTTGAACTGTAAGTGTTCTGTGTAGAAGCAAGTCCTGCAGACCCACAAGGCTTTCAACTGGAGAAGGATGATTTGGTAGGTAGGATGTTAAATTAACACAAAGAAGACTCATTCAGTTGTTTCCTCTGCTACAGATTTCCTGGGTAACCTGGAGCTCCAGTTCACAGACAGACCCAAACATTGAGTGCTTAGCTTGGATGTTAAACTAGGAACAGACATGAGGGGCTCAGCTGGGGTGGGAAAAGGAGGAATGAAGAAGTGCAGTAGAAGCCTAGGCTGAATAACACCTTCTGAGGATGTGTTAGCATTGGATTTGTGACTGTGGTGAAGGTGTGAATCAGTTGACCGAGGGGTGTGAGATCATCATGCTCTAGTGAGCTGGACCTTAGTGTCTGCATTTGGCAGGTTGGTGCTCTGCGGTCAGATGCTGCTGTTCTCCTTCTGGGGCTTGTGTTTCTCAGCTGTCCCTGTGCTGCAGAGATTATTCACAATTTTATCTTGCAGTCTTGTGAGTGCAGCAGAGCTTGGACCAGCCACCTCATGGTTTATCCGGGTTTTGCCCTGCTTTTGCATGGTCTGCACGTTAACTCAGACTACTTTGCTGTTCAGCCCTTGTAGTCATAAGTTACTTTATCATGGGTATCTGTGTCTTCTTCCCCCATCCCATTCTAGCCAGTATTTCAGGTTTCTATTCTGTAGAATAGCAGTGAGTCCTAAAACAAGAGTGGCAAGGATAGGACTTTTTTATCTATACAGGTAGTATTGGCACAGCCTCATGAAGTTGCAGGCTGTCACATCTACGGTAGATAAAGCTGAAGGAATTGGGCAGCAGCAGGAAAATAATGTGCCAGCACAGCTTTGCAGAGTACTGTGTGCATGCCTGCCTACCTGAGCCTGGCTCTAATTACCAGCACCCATGCTGTTCTGCCACCACATCCAGCTCTGTGAAGTTAGTCCCAACTAGCTCCGGCCTTTCTGCTTCCTCACCATGGCACTGGCAACATGCAGGCATCACTGGAGCCTTTCTCCTGCCTCTGGACCTCCTAGTGTGCTGGATGCAGCTGGTGGTCTTAGTCTGATCTGTTGCTCTGATGTGAGCTACTGGAGAGAAATTGGGGACCTCAAAGGGACCCCTACTAGAAGAAGATCTGTAGCTGTTGCTTCATGCTGGGTGTCTGCTACCAGACCCTCCCTTCCCCTCATATAACCCAGCACCTGGGGCCTGGTGGACAAGAAGCTGGAAGATGTGTGAGCTGCCTCCTCATTAGGAGCCTGGGAGGGGTGTGATGTGAGGATGAATCACAGTTCCATTGGGGAAGGCAGCTTCCGTGCTGCAGCGTGTGGAAAGTGATTGATGGCATTGTGAAAGAAAAAGGATGGATTTGCCCCTCAAGGGAGCTTAGTGCTGCCTTGGAAAAGTATATTCTCCTTCTTCAGAGCTTCCTTACTTGTCTTTTTTGTGAATGGTTACAAATCAGTGTGGAAAAACTGTGAAGAAAGAGCTGGGTTTGGATAGTGGTGATGTAGAAAGCAGTAGCCCCCTGCCAAAAAGATGAAGATGCTTGAAAGGTAGGAGAACCTGGTGTGGTGTTCCTGTGACAAAAATTATTACAGTGCACATGCCACATGCATAATGCAACCGCTTAGACAAGTCAAGTCTTGAGGGGTTTTTTTTGGCACTTCTGAACACCTGCTGCTGGTAATGCTGTCTTGGTAGTGGTGCTCTGTGATATTTGTGCTGGATCTAAGGATTTGGGTCAAGAGAGAGTGTAAGGACAGAAGATGCATCCACTGACCTCTTCCTGATGCAATGTTTTGATGCTCAAGTCCCAACTGAGCATTTTATAGCTGTCAGGTAGCCTTAGTGACAAAGATTAATCACATCTGAGGTTCCCAGCTCTGCAAGGCAGAGTGTAAAACAGGGTGGAGATGAGGGGTTTTTTTGCCTTGCTGTGTCAGCACCTTGTCCCCAGGCTGACAGATGGGGCTGGAGAAGTGAAGATCTGATAGCAGCTCATCAGGCCAACCCTTGCTGGGCGCAGGGGGAACAGAAACGTCATGGGGTTACTCTGTGTGCAGAGTGTGCTGCGGTGGAGTGGTGAGAACAAGGTCCTCTTGCACAGCGCTGGGGAGGTGTGAACATCTGGGGAGAGAGACAGAAGAAAGGGTTTTATAGAAATTTGAGAGGGTTTTGTAGCTTTCTGTACAGCACTGTTGGGTCAGTCCAGACCACTCAAAGTTGTGGTGTGGGCTTTGCTGCCTTTGTTCATGAACTTCAGTGCTCTCTCCTGGCAAATCAGGCCACGTTACTGTGCACTTACATGTTAAAGAGATCGGGCATCTCTGCCAGCATGTTTCCATGCTCTAATCAGGCTTCTGCATTTTCCCTTCTCATACAGTATTGATGTGAACTGTGCTTGTGATTTGCCTTGAAGCCATAGTAAGAAGGCATGGTTTATTCATAGCAACCGCTGGGAGTCCATTCCTTAATGCCAAATAGATTGATTAAGTCAGACTGCAGAACGGAACTGGCCTTTTTTGTAAGTTTTCAGAGTTTGCTGTTTCCAAGGAGCCATAAAGTGGCTATGCTCCACTCAAATGCTACTGTATCTACCTGTCATCCGGAATGATTATCACGGATGCAAAAAAGGTGATATAAGATTATGCCCCACCTGTGGGAATCAGTTCTTCTGCGGTGTGTTGTTCCAGCCACTAAATGAATGAGCAAAACCAGAACTGCTTTCCCTGTATTCTTCTGAACATCTATCTGCTTGATCTGTTGTTCCTTGTGCTAAGAGCCTAAACTTCCCAGCATGGACCAGTGTTTTCTCTGTACAGCAGCAGGCACAGGTGATAACTGAGTCTGAAATGCTGCAACAATGGAAAATAAGCCGATGCTTTGGGGGATGCAAGGCCAAAGGGCTGTCTGTTGGCTAACATATCCTGGGTTTGAATCCAGAGTAACATGTTGGTGCCTGCCCATCTTCCCTGGGGAAGAGAGGTCCCAGTCCCTTGCTGTGCTCAGGGCTGAGCCTGCTCACCCTTGCTGCTTGCAATGAGTGCGCCAACATTCTGCTAATGGCATGGTGCAATGCCAAGGTATTTTTGAGTTTTTGCTTTTTGCTGGATAAAAACACCTGGATTCGTTGAGGGCGTGTTGTGGTTGCTGCAAAGCACTGAGAATTTAATTCCATTAAGGTCTTGCAGAGGAAAGGAAATGTTCCAGAGTCTTTAATATTCCATGTTCTTTAGGTATGAATAAATATTTCCTTGGCCTGAAACATTCTCCTGCTGTGAAATCCATTCCAGTCTCTTTGTCTAAGACAATCAGTCTCCTTCCTTCCCTCTCGCCTCCCATGCCCCAGCTTTTATTAACCTAGAAATGTGCTGACACTTCACCATCAAACTGGTTTCTAGCGCATTAGGGAGCTCTGCAGAGTGTCTTTGCAAGTTGTCAGTGTAGCTGCATGCAAGCGAAGAGGGAGATGGCTCAGACTTGTTCATCTCCTGGGGAATTTGTTCTTCCTAGCTCATGGCTTTCTGCAAAAGTGTCTGACAGCTCTGTCCATGTGTATCTGTTCTCCTCTAAAGGAAGGCTGGGCAACTGGGAAGTCAATGGGGAAAGCCATTTCATCATTGTGCTTTAGTGCATTCATTTTGGCAGCGCTCTCTCCTGCAGAGATTCCCTGTCCCCCTCCATGCGGTTGTACTCATTTGAGCCCCTTTGAAGGTGTCTGTTCCACTGTCATGACCTGTGGATCACTCGGTGCCTCTGCAGCTCTTCTTCCACTTTCTTGGCAAGAAGCCTGTGACTCGTACTAAGCCCCTTCCTGCTTTGCTGCCCGGGAGGCTGAGCTGTCTAACACTCTCATAAAATAGGGTTTTTTGGTTCATCTGTGGGATTTCTGCAGCCCCCCAATGTGGTAGCAGCTGTGGCTCCTGTGAGGCAGGAGACCCGAGTGAAGCCGCTGTGTTTTTTAGGAGCAGGTACAGGTGTCTGTGCTGTTGAGGACGGACTGAGCTCCTGCCAGCAGCTGAAACCAGCTTGCTTATACCTTGAAGCAAAGTCATCCCTGCCATTCCTTACTTGCATAATTTCTGACAGCAACTTGGCTATTCCAAAGTCTTTAGACTTTGAACCCTTCTGCAGGCCCTGGTGTCTCCCAAGGGACAGGGAGTAAAACACCTGTCTGTCATGGCAAAGACCTATATGGCCTTGGGAATACACATCTTCCTTGCCTTGTTCCTGTGCAAAGCTGGGGCTGTTGGTGACACGATACAGCTCCTGCAGTTGTCACTGTGACCAGGTGACATTGGTGGAGGAGCGTGACATGAGGAAAATCCCAGAAGAAAATCAGGCTTCTGATTGCTGGGTCAGTTCCCATACTGAAACTGCCACAAATGGTGGACACAGTAGAAGGGGATGCCCAAAGTGTCTGTGGGCTTTGGGTCCATTTGCTTCAGTCTCCTCTGAAAACGGTGATAACACCCCCCAGGCACGGAGAGGTGATGTTGATGAAAGGACGTTCCTTGTGTTAAAACCAGAGGGGCTGCAGCTGCTCCTTTGTGTCTGAGGCTGGGAGCTGTTGGGCTTGTCATACCTCCCGCAGATGGGATTTCGGAGTATTTAGACATGTAAGAATGATGTCATTAAAATCCTTTCTTTTTCTTGTTTGAGTTCTTTAATTCCTTTGGTTTAAAGAGTGGTAGTAGCTAATTGGATTCTGGGCCAGACTTGCACTGTCAGCCAGGAGAGAAGAGACTGCAAATGAGCCTAGCCAGGAAATTGCACATTCAAATATAGTTCTCGGTAGGGTCAGCAACACACCCAAGGGACAAATTAAGAATAAAATTTCTGCTGTAATGTGTTCATTTAGCTGCAGACATCATCTTGAGGGAAACAAAAAGGAAGCTTGGGAGTGAGAGGAGTGAATTGAAGGGCAGGTGTCCCTTCTGCAGTGTATTTGGGTGCCTTAGAGACCTGCTGAAGACCTGGAACTGGGTGACTTTTACCTTGGCATTTATAAATGGCATGCAGGAAACACCTCGGGATCAGAGAGAAATGGTTAAAATTTTGAACTTGCAAGGCTCCAAACCTGGAAGAAAATGAAAGGGAGCATTAAGGAAGGAGCAAAAATGTGATTCATTTACTGAGTGGTCAGTTTGTCACAGATGAACCTTCTGAAAAATCACATCTCAAAGGACAGCTCTGTGCCACTTGATAGGGTTTTCTCAAAGCAGACCTAGTAGGCTTGTTTGTGCAAGTGCCAGTTGGGGCTGGACTTTCAAGGGAGCTCAGCACCCACTCAAATGCACTGGCCTTTTGGGGATCATTTCTTATGTTCTCTTCAATATCTGCTTTGATCATAAGCTCTGTGAGCCAAAGCTTGCCTGTCAGAGTGTCTTACAGCATCGAGCACAGTGGGGCAGTGAGCTCCACATTAATTGGTGCCGTTGCCAGGCTATTGAAAAGTTGTAATAACCTGGCCAAATTTTCAAGTGCTGATCTGGGCTGTCTGCCTGGATGTCAAAAAGAGAAAGATAATTACAGTGTGAACCAAGGAGAACAGGCTGGCCCAAAGGAAATGTCATTTGGGTTCTCCTCAGGCCCAAGGTCAGACCACACCAAATCACAGCTGCATCAACCCCTAGATTTCTTTCTCCTTCAATTAAATTGCCACTAAGTGATTTATTGCAAGTGTAACCACCTTTTATACCAAGGGAATGAATATTGGCTCTTTTCTCTAAATCCAAATAATAGAGGTTGGGATTACAGAAGCAAATAGAAGAGGACAGTTTTATCCATTGCTCTTCTTGGTCTGTAACGCTGCACTGAGCATTTGTGTTGGCTCCCTGCTGACCCTGTGTTGGGGGCTGCCCTGGGGTAATGGGTGCCCTGGGGGTTTATCCTCTCTGACACCGCATGAGATGGGTTTTTGGGGTGCCTGAACCTCCCTGTGTGGCTGGCAGGTATGGCATGAATCGTGCTTTCTGTGCAATGCTTGTCACACTGCAGAGTTCAATTCCCTACAGTGTCATGGAGGCTGGAAAAATAAATAGCGTCAAAATGGTGGTGGACAAATTCAGAGATGCTCTCTCAGGGCTCCCTGAGTGACTGCTTGAAGCTGGGATGTGCTGTCAAGAGGACAAACTCTAAACTTTTCCTGGTTATTATTATTACTATCTTTAAGCTCTTAATTTCTGCACCAGCACCCCTTCAAGCATCCACTATGGGCCCTGTTGGAGACCGAAATGAGGGCAAGATGGGTATGTGGCCTGACTCAGTATGGTTTTTCCTATAAATGGTCTGCTGACTTTTTTGTAGAAGCTCTTGACCTACATCTCAAACTTAGTGCTGGTTCAGTAAGGAACAGCAGTCACGGGTCCATATTGCATGTGAGTGCAGAGTTTAGCGTTATCTCTTGCAGCTCCTTCTCAAGATGGGACATCTTGGTGTCAGCTGGGGCCAGGAGGTGGGACTAGAACCTTGTAAATCAGAGCTTGCTATAAAAAAGGTGTATTCCATTTTGTTTTTTAAACTTAATTTCCTTGTGGAACCAGACCCTGTGTAGAAGACAAGCCATACATCTGCTGTGTCTGTCAATCCTGTCTCCTACCCTGCTACTCGTCAGCTTCTGGAGCCTTTGTCCTCCTGGACTCGAATGTCTCGCAATGGTTAATGTTTCAAAGATGTATCGTCACAAGTTTTCATGGAAGTGGATAGCTGTGTAGAGGGGGAAGATGTTCTGGTGAAGGGCTGCAGTCATTAGTTCTCCTCTCTGCAGGACAAGGTGACCTGGTGCTGCTTCTCTCAGTCTCTTTCCTGCCATCCTTCCAGTGCCATGCTTTCCCTTTGCCTGCCCACACTGCTTGCTCCTGAAGGATCCCTGTCCTGTGACCGTTCCCGAGGCTGAGCAGGGACTGCTCTGGTTCGGGGCTGGGCTGCTGCAGGGGCAGTGCAGGTCAAAGCTCGGGTCATTTTGGCGGAGCGGTGGGGCAGTGATGCTGGGATACGTGGAGCCTGAGCCTCAGAGCTGCTGCACGCTCTGTGGTGGAACAGAGAGCTTGGAGACCAGCACATGTGAGGTCCAGGGTGCAGGTGGCTTGTCCGACCACAGCTTAGTACATTCACCTTGACCCTAAGAAGCAGTCACAGCACTGCCAGAAAGGCTCACTTGTGTGATGCTGCACTGCTGCTACACCAGTTTGTGGGTGTTAGTTTTCATCCTCTAGATGATCAGAGTGATGGCACTGAGCCTTTCTGAGACCATTTTTTGCTTTAGAAGTTCATATGGAACAGAGATCTCTGAAAGATTAATCCTACAGTTTCGTGCTGGACACGGCTTCCCAGGAAACAGAATTTTTTGTGCTTTTTTTTAACACTTCATCATCCTCCAGCAGTCCCTGGGCAGGTGGTGTTGAACTCCTGTTGTGCAGAGGGAGGAAGATGCTCCCAAGGTGAACTGAACAGTGTCAGATCCAGGGATGCATTTATCTATGTGCCCTGGATCACAAACCGTTGAAGGAGTCAGTGGGATGTCTGCACATGGGTAAGGAAAGGGAAAATGCAGTTGGACTTGGGTGCTGGCTAATAAAGAGTGTAGCACAGAAAATAAAATCCTCTGAGGAGATTTAATAACTGGAGAGAATAATTGTAAAGTACTTCAGAATATTAACCAATGGCTGAATGTGTCTAATTAGCTTAATGAAGCTGGGTGGTTGGGTTCTTTTTTAATCAAACAGATGGGCAAAACATAATGCCCAAAAAATGAGATCTGAATACAATGAACGCATTTAATTAGCAAATAAAAGACAGAGAAAGGGTTTGTTTTTCAACTCGAGAAGTGAGGGATTTTTCTTCACTGAATGCTGAAAAAGAGCCTTAAATGTCAAGGCTTCTCGGAAGTCTGAGATTGTTACGACTATTATTTATCATGGCTTAGGTGTTTGAGATGGGAATCAGCCTGCAGGGAGGTGAGTGGCACCAATGCATTGCCAGCCCTGGCGTGGAGCAATCAGTGGCTGCTGTGGGTTGGATTCCCCAAGGGCATTCTCAGCACCAGTAATACCACTCAACCCCCTGCTCCAAAGCCTTTTACCCAAGTGTTTGTGTGTCATCACCTCTGTTTTGCAGGAGGGGAAAGTGAGGAAGCAGCAGCTTGAGGTTAGGCATTCAGTGTTTAACGCACGGTGTTGGTCAAGGTGCCCTCAGAACTCAGGGCACCTGTGGAGCATTTCCCTGGTGGGCTGTGCTTGTCGTCTGTACCTGGAGTTCCTGCAGCCACCTGTGTGTAAAGCTGCTGGCCCTGGTCAATGAGATCGATTCCTGCCCCTGATTTCACTGGCTGTGCCGCAGATCTGGCTCCTGTCTCTGTTGGTGCCCATTACAACACAATTTTGTAATGTATCTAACCAGTTTTGCTGTGCCATGGAAACCTGGTGCAAATCAATGCCTTATCTCTCCAGACTCCTTGCTGTCTGACCCTTGAGTGCTTATGTAGGTGTGTAACATAGATCTGTAGTATCTCTGAGTCTCGCCAAGGCTGGGAGCATCTGCTCCAGTCTAATAAGTTGAACAAGCCATTTTGATATTAAGCCTATAATAATAACACCTTGTAGCTAAAGAGTGTTTTTCCCCATTGGTGGATTACTCAGCTCTGTTCTTTCAAGGCAGTGTTTAACAAATGCAGAGACTTTCCCAGGCTATATTTAATTAAACAGAGCTGGGAGATCTCTTCCGCTTCATTTCCATGCTGTGACTGTGTTGCTCTACAGTCTTCTCTCTGGGGCAGTTAAGAAATGGAGCTTGTGCTCTGCTAGTGCACAGACCAGGCAGGTTGCTGTCCTTTTTCCAGATGTGCCCAATTATATGTTGATTTTGGAGGGGCTCATGTATGTCAGAACCCCCAGGCTCTTTAGTATGATGGGCAGTGTGGCTCTTGGGCAGCCTCTGAAGCTGAGCAGGCACTTGGCTTGAGCCATGGGGGTCATTCAAGTCACAGCTCAACCAAGATGCTTTACATTACAACTAAGATTTGGGCTCCTAATTTCTACCTGCTTCATTTTTTGTTGCTAATGTAGGTATAGGATCATTTTGGTTATCAACAGTTAGGTACAAAGTGAAGACTTTAATAAGGCTCATTGTTTTTGTTGTAGAAGGTATCTGTGAGCAGATGGTGGTATGCTCTGGTTTTGCTTATTGTTGCAGATTATTTGCCAGATAATTTTTCTGACTAATCCTTTGGCCTGTAGATTGTTTAAAATCCTGGAGTCAGGTTTCTGGTGAGAACACTTTGTTTGCAAATTCTAATATTTGTTCCTGTGCCTGCTTGCTGATGTCACTGTGTGAGCAGGAGACTTTGGGTGGCAGATGCCCTCTGCTCCTTGGGAGAGAGGCAGCTCCTAAAGCAGAACCTCTTTCCTGTGATTTATTTTGTTTTTCCTTTATCTTTTGCCACCTTTCCATTAAAAAAAACATCTCTGGTGTCTCTGAAGAGCTGGATATGTTAACTGCTTGACTGATTTATTCTAGTATTTTAACATTTACTGGATTTACATAACAGCCGAACAATCTGTTTCAAGAGTTTAATATAAACCCAACTTGAGTGAGTCACATCCATGTTAGCAATAATACTAAGAGAGGCAGCCGGGGGAGTGAGGAGGTGACTTTTTCTGGGTTTCTACATGGGAATATCTGGCTGCCTGAAATATCTCTGACACCTCATAGCCAAATGATGCTGCCAGTTCTCTTCTGCCATCAGGGATTTGTTCTGAAACTTTGGAAGAGCATCACATCAGTGCTCCCATTGCTGCTCCTGGCTGAGCTTGGTGGCCTTTCCAGAGCCACCCAGGCAGTGCCGTGTGTCCCTGGCACTCCACAGTGCGTTAGGTACCTTTACCTGCTGTGTGCATGGTTGGAATAGGAGGAGTGTAACCTCGAGAGTTGCAAGATAAAGCCCGTAGTGATTTGCTCCTTGCTTTTTATATTAAAAACCTCGTAGCCTGTTTGTGCCAGAACTTTGTGAGCTGAGTCCTCAAGGTGTGTGGATGAGCACAGCAGCAAGTGGGATGCTGCTGTGTCCCAGCATGTCCTTTGGGATCTGGTGACCCATGTGGGGAAAATCCTGAGCAAGAAACAGCAGGAATAGCTGGGTTTAGGCTTGCATTGCTGCCTGTGTTTGAGGCTGGCGGTTCAGCTAAGCAAGCACTTCTCTTGCTGCAGCTTGCTTATTTGAATTCTTGCCTTTAGAATGGAAAATAAATGCTGGCTGATGAGATCCATTATAGCACTAATTTTAGAGCATGCCAAACACTAGGAAATTTTCAGTCTCATTTCTCCTCTATTTCCCCCTTCCATTTGTGAAAACTGCCTTTGTAATTCTTCTAAATGTTCAGTGACGTCCTGCTTATTGGTATCTTATAGCATTCTCCTTCCAGCCCTCTTTTCTGATATTATTAGTTCAGCCACTTGACCCTGCTATTACAGAAGCTCTCTGGGGCTGCGGGCAGCCGTGTTGGCGTGATGCAGGCAGCATTTTGGCACAATGCAGGCAGCAAACGCTCAGCCAGCTGCTGCCAGATGCCGGCAGAGCCCCTTGCAAGGCTGTGGGGAGCAGCAGAGGCAGCATCAGGGTGGAATTTCTTATCCTCGGGTACCCAGGCCTTTCTAAGCCTTTCCAGCCCCACCCCAGCCTGCTTTCTTGGTGAGCAAGAGGGGAAAATATGAATTTTCCTCTGTTCTGCTGAAGAGTTTAGGAAGGAATCCCAAAGCTTCAGTGTTTGTCCTTGGCACTAATGAGAACCTGAGTTGTTGCTCAAGAGGATGGAGCAGGCAGTGAGTTGAGAATCAAAATACTTGATGAATGCCAACCCAAACTATTCTGTGATCCTGTGCCCAGGGGAAAAGCAGTGCACAAAATCTAGATTTTAAAACGTGATTCCTTTCTATCAGCTGGAAGCTCGCACTGGTTTGAGAAGAGCCTGAGTGTTTAGCTGGTTATCTCCCTTGAAACCTTCAGGGTGGCTGCAGACACCAGTGCTTCCTGCAGGCTGCTCCTTGCTCAGTGTTTAGCAGACTGAGCTCTAGATTAACTTTGGTGACAGAAGTCAAATGATTTCACCTCATGCAACTTCCAGAGGCTCTCTGGAATATGTGTTTTGTGGCTTTGGCAGCCAGAGGTCCCTGACAGCAGCTGCTGTGACTGTTAGCAGGCACATTGCTGAAAAACTTAGTGCCTGCCCTGAGAGGGGGACTTGGAAAATCTTACCTCTCCTGTCCCCAGCTCCTGCACCCTCTCTGACCTGGAGAGCTCAGTGTGCTGGCCGTATCCCTCAAAAAGAGCTGTCTCTTACCCTGGCAATTACTATTTCATGCCTTTCCTCATGTGCTCTGAACCCTGTGGCTGCTCGAGGTGTCAGCCTGCGGGAATTCGACAGGCAAATGTCTTCATAGTCGGCCCTTGTGAACGTGGCTGAGATAAACCCTTTACTGAACTAAATGTGGTAACAGCTAATCCCTTGGAAACAGTCACCTGGGCCCTGCGCGATGAAAAGAGGCTTTGCTGCTCCGATTAACAGCACTGGCAAGAACATTAACTCACTTTTCTTTGGAAATGAAAAGCACCTCTGCAGGAGTTTAAGGGATTAGGTGCTAGCTAGAATATGAAGGTAGGCATTTTTGCACCTTTTTTTTTAAAAAAATATACCTTAAAAGCCCAGTGAGCCCTGATGGGATGGGTGCTTGTGGCTGCGAGTCCTCACGCTGTGATAGAGAAGAGACTTGGTGCGGTGCAGTGTGATGCTGGTGTCACCTGAGGAGGACCATGGCTTTTGGCACTGGCTGCCTGCACTGGGGTATTTTGCAGGGCACAGAGGCGCTGCTGTAAATTAACCTGGCAGACTGGCCAGCCCCCACCTAAAGGGCTGAAGCTTGTTTAAGCCTTGCTAAGAGCCAAATGACACTGACCTTTTCCAGCCCCCAGCAAATGCCAAAGGCTGTGGAAAACATTCCAGCTGTTTTGACAACTCCACTCTTTTTTTTTTATTGAGAGAGAGAGATTGCATCCATTTCTTTATTCTTTTTTAACACAACACTTGATTTCAAAAGCCTGAACTAGAAACTCTATCTATATTAAAAGCAAAGCTCTTGGATTTCAGTGAAGGCTGCTTTGGGCTGTATTTTTGAGGCCAGGCTTTTATCTTGGTGCTGGTTTCCATGAGGCTGTGTCCCCAAGCTCTGCCCTGGCAAGATCACCGGGGATCCTCGCTGATGGAGGCTGTTGACCTGCAGCCTGGTGGTTGAAAGCATTAAGACAGGTGTGTAAAACTTATCTGTAAAATAATGCAAGATTGAGGAAAATAAAAATAAACATGTGTATTAAGTATTTGTTGTTCAGAGCAGTTTTGAGTGCTCAAAATACTTCCAAAATCCTGTTACCTTTCAACCTGTCTCTCTCCTACTAAATTTTCTATTTTAAGTAAATGGCACAGAGTTAGCTCAGAAGAGGAAAGAAACAAGTGTCACTGTTCAAAGCATGCTTTATTGGTTAGATATTTATGGGAGACATTTAGGAAGTGAGCAAACACTTGAAAGTATATGCATTATTTATCATTGTAGCTGATTAATTACATCTTGAAACTTTTTGGTTGGTGTTATAGCTCTGTATACTCTTCACCAAGCAATGCTCCAGCAATGTATATGCTGGCATTAGTCCCAGTTAAATATCGCAGGAACTGGAAGTGCCACAGTGGATTTATGGAAGTTGGAGCAGTGGAAGATGGCAGCTTGGCACTCGGTGCGAGCGCTGCTGCAAGTGGGGGAGATCTGCACACGGACAGGACAGGTGAGACACTTGGTGATGGCACAGTCCCCCCAGGACTGGGGTGAGGAGTTGCTGGCCCTGTTTTGGGGAGTAAGGAAGTATGACCGGAGTAAAACTTGTCTCCCAAGCATTGGTTTGCCCACAGGGACTTGGGCTCCCTGCTTCTGCAGCGGTGAGTCCTTTGCACTGGAATAGGGAAGTGCAGAGTAACTGCTTGAAAAGAGGAGGTAACTCTTACCTTCCCAGCTGTGCTACTGGTTCTGAATCCATGGTCTCACAGGGCACGTTGTGCATCAACCTGCTGGCTGCATGTCCTCCCTGGACCCATTGTTAGATGTTGCTGTATGCAAGACCATGCACCACCAACTCTTCTTGCCCAGGCTCCTGAGCCATGACTGGAAAACCAATTCATGTCAAGCCCACCCGAAGGTCACATCCCATCCAGCAGTTTTTCCCCAAGCAATATGTGCTCTTAAGCATTTGCTTAGCTTTAATAAGACCTAAGCAAGTGAAGAGTGTATTGAGGTAGTTATGTAGTTCTAATCCGCACATCTGAAAGAATAATATGATAAAATCACAGTGGGATGGGGTGGTGGGACCCCCTCTGCCTTCAGCAAAGTAAATGTGATGCTCTGTTGAAACAGGAAGAATCTCCCTTGTTGTCACTAGTGTAACTGAAGGTGGGCCCTTTCCTCAAGCATCGACCATCCCCACAGGGATATGTGTCTTTAACCCTTCTGCAAAAGAAGTTTGCAGAATGCTGCCATCAGAAAACTTCCTTAATCAAATGATTTCTGCAGGAGAGGAGTGAGAGGGCCTAGAGAGGAATGGAAGAGTCATAAGAGAGATGTAGGAAAGTGCTTTTTCTGGAATGAATAATTTTTGGTGCGGAGGTGGCAGCGTCGTATTTAATTCTAATTAGGGGATTTTTTGGGAGCGCGTGATTGACGCCCAACGAGGGGTGCAGGATGCTGTTTCTCAGCAGGCTGTCATTCCCGCGCTCCATTTACCTGTCAGCACTCCTGCGGAGACATCTCTCTTTGGGTGCCATTAACCCATTTCCCACAGCACATTCCTGCAGCCTCTCCTGGGAGCCGGCGGCACAGGAGGGGCCCTGTCCAGTCCCCGCAGCTGCGGGGAACCACTTTGGGGTTGTGCTTTGGCTTGTTTTTCTTGGCTTTACCTTTGCATGGGTGAGCAGGAGCCTTCTCACTCCAAGTCAGTCTGTGACTTGCCACTCACTAATGGGCTGATGCTCCATTGGCTCTGGGTTTGCTCCTGCCTGTATGATGTGGTTTTACCTACCTTGCCTATGGACATTCCCAGCTCTACACTCTCCCCAACATGGGTGTGATGTCCCTGGGGAAGGACCAGCTCTTGTTGTGTGGGGGACCCTGCACAGCATCGTGTCCAGGGAAGCGATGCAGGCAGTGGGGCTGCTTTCTGTCGCAGGAGAGGAAGGACTAGTACTTTTACCCTTACAAAAAGGGCCATTAAGAGTGTTGTTTTGCTACAGTATAAATTCCAGCCAAATTCTTCCTCTTGGCCCTGCCCCATTAATTAAGAGCATGTATGTTAAGTGCTGGGAGCCTGAGCAGAGTCTCGTTGCAAAGTAAACTGAGTGTGTGGGACTTGGGTGAGTCTTTTGTTACAGCTGTACAGGGCTTGTGCTAATAAAAGCAGAGATTGAACCCAATCCCTGATGAGCTTTCCAAGAGTCTGATTAATCTGTTTAACAATGGAGCAGGGTTTTTGTTTGGATCTTTTTCATGAGAGTTAAATTTTTGTGCCTTTCATAGTAGCTGTGGATCATGTAAAGCCCAGTGGTGTTGCTTTCCTGATAGGTTTCAGGTTTATCTGTATCTGTTATGTTAAGGGTTTGCAAGAGCACCCGTCACCATGGCATCAGAATGCTTCCTATGCCAAAAATGCTTGATAAAAACATACATATACATGTGCACACACTTTTTTGGTCTGTTGGAAAGTGCAAAGACATTCTGCTGAAAGATAATATTTTTGCATGATTGTATTCCCCAAATAATTAGCTTTGCAAATAGCTTTTTCTGCTCATGCTGGTATCATGGCTCTGGTCCGCATACCACTGGAGAGACATCTTTCTGATGAGCTTTGGACCAGACCCTGTACAAGCAGAATTTTGCATTTCTGCTGTTTATTGTTCATACTATGGGGATGATGGGGCAGGGTCCCTTCATGCTGGTGCTCTACGAAGACAGTCGGTGACAGACCCTGACTCAAAAACTTCTTCTCTAAAGGTCAATATATAGCAAGTGGAGGAGTTGGAGGAGAGTACAAGTTTCTAGCCAGTTAGACTGGTGTCTGCGCTGGGCAGGCCACAAATGGCTGGGTTTGACTTTCTGAAAAATACAGCAGCAGTATGGGGAAGCATGTGAAATGCAGATGTTGAAGGTAACAGAATTTAAGGGCTGTATGGTACGAAGTACAATGCAGTGTAGAGCTGGAGGAACCAGGCTACACAACGTGCACTCGGAGAAATGCTCTGCTGTTTATAGCAGAAGCTTCTTCCTCTCTTGATTTCATCTCTTCTTGAATGCACTCAGTGACTGCTTTTCATGTATGAAAGCTTGTAAAAATGGAGCTCCTGAAACAGATGGGAAGGTTTATGTGAGTTAATGACTTCAGAGGGCTCTGTTTATTTTAAAAGAGCGGGGATGAAGTTGCTGTACCTGCAGTGAGCAGTCCTGCATGGAGCAGATTGGTGCTGGCGTGGGGACAGCGCAGTGGTGGCTGCACCATCTCCATCCCTGGGGAACCTGGTCATTACTGACTCTACCAACATGCTCACAGAGGGGTGGGAAGGAGCCTTCTGGGGGTTGAGAAACCCCTGTGAAATGCTCACTCCTCTGGGATTTGTGCTGTCACAGAGCAGAGGGTGAATGAAATCTCCCCAGTGATCTCCAGTTGGAGCAGGATGAACCCTTTAGCCTGAAACCAGGGGTTGTAATGAGTGGGTCTTTATAAAATATTTTATTCTGGATGTTTTCCTGCTGCTTGTTTGTTCCACAGTCCCCTCTGAATTCAGCTACCAGGAAAGAGTTTCATCAGTGTCCCCAAGGACAGACCTGCCTTGTCTGCAGGTCGGATGCAAATAGCTGAGGGAGGATTTCCAGGGGTGAGACTGTCCTTGTGTCTCTGCAGAAGACTCCTAGAAAAAGGGATTAAGGCTAAGAGTAAGCTCCTTTCTGCCTGCCTCTCTCTTTCCCCAAGGTACAGCTGTTTGTCTGAGAGGATCTGTCGGTCTTTGGGTTTGCCAGGTGTGAGTTCACAGAGCTGCGGCAGCACGCCGGTCTGCGATCCTGCAGCTGCGAGTGCCTCGTGTGATGGCCAGGAGAGCCCGAGGTAGCTGGTGGAGTCTTATGGCTTCATCGGTGCTTGGATGCAGACAAACACACAGAGCGGTTACCCCAGCAGGGAGCAGACAGATCTCTTGATGTTGTAACCGTAGCGGAAGATCTGGTAATTATTCTTTATTTTGAAGGATGCCTTTAGTGTGGCAGAGCGGATGTGTTCACAGCAGTATGAAATGGATTTGTGGTGGAGCTGCTTGTGCCCTCTCCTTGCAGGCTGTCAGGCTTTCCTCCCTCCTGGAGACTTTGTTCGTGCATTTGATACGATTGCCATGGACAGCAATAGATGATGATGTGCTGGCGGGATCTGAGCTCTTTGTTTAAACTTGTGTGAAGGTTTAAGTGTGTATGCCATGCTGGCAGCAGCTGAGCTGTTTCTCCAAACCCTTGAGAACTGTGTGTTGACCCACCAGCAGCTTCAGTGGTGTTTGCTCTAATGATGCTGAAAACCAGCTTATCCTTTGCTAATCTTGTACCTGCACCCACAGGCAGTGGTTATGAGTCTTTGGAGACTTTTCATCCTTTTCATCCTTCCTCATCAGTGCTGGCAGCTGCTGCTTCATGGTGATTTTGGCTGAGTTACAACGTCCAGGTTTTTCTCAGCTCTTTCTTTGGATGTAAGCTTCTCCATCATCAGGCCAGCCTGCTGTCTGGGCTCTCTTCCCTTCTGTTACCCGAGAGGGGTCATTTTCCATGTTAGGCAATTATTTCAGTGGTGAAGTTGAGGATCTTGGAGGGAAGGGAGGTGTAGAAAGATGGCCAGGAGGCATGGGCAGGCAGCTTAATGTTTCAGCTGAGGAAGATCACTGACACACAGCTGGAGCCAAGGCTGACTGTCTTCATGGGATTAAGCTCCATTATCTGACCTCAGCTGGTAAGAGGTTGAGTTGTGGTCACTGGATTTAGCGCAAAGGGGTGCAGAGTTTTCCTCTGTGCCCAAGGGAGTAGTGAAGGCAAAGCAACATCAGCAGGTGGGTGTGGGTGATTCTTATAATGCCTTTAGTCCAGCACAGGCAAATTGCAGATTCAGTCCCTGGTAAGAAATCTCTATTCTTTTATATTTATGTAAAGGTAGATGCTCGCAGGACTGGCCGGCTAAGTGAAAACCCAGCTGCATTCTCCTGGGAATCTGTTGAAAGATTCAGAAAACCTAAAAACTGTGGAAATGCGGTACCAAGACATTGGTCATAGTGTGATGCCAGCAGTACGGTGCCGAACAATTTAAATCAGTTTTGTAAGGTTGTTCCACTTAAAGTGTATTTTTTTTTTGTGCTGTGCTAATTGAACATGAAGAAATTAACAACCCCATAGAAAGGCTGTGCACTGAGCTGTAACACCGATTGAGCAGACTAATCATTTCTGGAAGTTTGCAGGCTGTTGAGGTCTGTCCAGAAGTATATATGGGAATTATATCTACTTCGCACTGCTCTATTTCCCTACCCACAAATGTATTGAACAGGATGTTTCCGAAGATGAGAGCCATTTGTTTTGCAAGGTGCACGTATTCCTTCAGAATGGAGGGATATTTAAGCACCAGAAGCTGTTTCAACTTAATGCTTTTTGCGGCTTCATGTAAGAGCTTTTGCAGAGTAACAGGAGGATGTTGGGCGCGTTTGGCTGCGTTCCTGGCACCTGCCTGTGCTCGGAGCTGAGTTCTGCCCATCCTTGCTGCCAGGACCAGGGTTGTGTTTGCATTTGTGGGGTGCTGAGCCGCACAGGTGGCTGGTGCCAGCAGCTTGTATGTGCCTAACCCAAGTGTTAGCTGAGGTTGGAGGCATCTCCAAAGCTGACTTTCAGAACACTTTAAAATGCAAACTCCGTGTGATCTCTCTGCTTTTTCAGCACAGGGTTTCCTGGCAATGCTCTGAGCGTGACAAGGTCAGCAGGAATTATACAGGCGCCAGAATTGGGAGCCCCTTCCTGACCTTGGAGCGCTGCTGTGTTAACATATAAAATGGATAAGTGATTAGGTAACAAAATGGTTTGGATTTGGTCATGGATTGAATGAGACTTCTAGAGCCAACGTGCTTACTCATGAGATGACTCACGTCTTAGTCACTGCTAGAATTGTGAGTGCTTCTCTTTTTGGGTGCTTCCAGAATGGAATGGGTAGAGATGAGCTTAAAATTTCCACCTCTCCTTTGATATATATTTTTTAAAGCATCTAAAAAAAGAATGACTGTGGGAGGGAAGGGAATACAGTCAAATCAAGGCCTTTGGAAAAAACGTGATGGGATGGTTTATTGGACAGAAGGGGAAACAGCTCTACCTGGCAAATAAGGTGCATCCCAGAGCTTAGTCTGAACTCTCATGCTTTAAGCCAGACCTGTCAAGCTTTCTTCTCAGGTTACTCTAGTGAGTCCGTGTTGTGGGTAGCTGCAAGTCGGAGCCTGTTCTCACATTCCTGTGCCACCAGCAGTATATAAAGACATCCTTAGGTGGAACCTGGCCCCTGAAACATTGTTGTGCAAATAAAACCCTGCTCTTAACTTTTAGTTATATGTAATTATATTTTTTTGTTATTGAAGAAATTGACTTGAAATGTGATTATTCAGAAATGTGCATGTGTTTAAGCAAGTGTGAATGGTATATCTGAGAACCCAGGGAAACAATGAAAAATTACTTTGTGATCCACTGCCAGCTTCACCTATATAGCAAATAAACTTTTTTGTTTGTTTTTTCTTCCTAATCTTTCTCCTCATTTCTCAGTAATCCTGCAGCAAATATAATGTACGCTGTTCCTAATCTAACCAGGTTCATGATACATTGGTGAACTCAGTGATATCTCTGCTTCTTACCTGACCCGCACAGCTGGGCAGCAGCCGAGGTGGGAGAGCCTTGCGGGGAGCGACACAGGCATTGCTGCCGGCTTAGGCGCTGGCTTTGCTAAGCTGGATGTAGTTAAACTCATATCAGTGCTTCAGATGTTGAAAGTGGTGACTGTCAATAACAGATCTGTAAGCATGACTCCAGTGCAGATGTTTTTATTTTCGTCAGGAATAACGATGTAGTTTTGTTATAAAAAATGATGCTGGAATTACTCTTACAAGGGTATCTTCAGTGATAAGGAGAGAACAAAGTTAAATGAAGTGTCTCGAGGCCAGAAATCTGGGTTTCTCTTACTGAGAATTGCAGACCCATTGTGGTGGCCCTGGGCAAGAGTGTCTCTTCCTAACTCCTCTCCGTGTTTATTCTCTTGGCCTTTGGTGAACAGGCACCATCTGTAAAACACAGCAGGTCATGGCAGGTGACAGATGATCACGTAAATGAGAATCTCCCATTGAAATGTATTAGGCTACAATGTCAAAAACAGGAAGCTGAAGAATAGTGTTTTATTGTTAAACAGAACTGGTGAAAGGAAAGCCAAAAATAGTTTTCTTATGAATGTCCTTTGTCAGGTTCTAGAGAATAATTGACAGGCTTGTAGGTTTTAAGGTCTCTATAATTGTCTATGCCAGATCTCCTGGGTCACAAGCTTGGAGGATTTTTACCAGCAGTCCCTTTCAGAGAATTCAAGTCAAGAGGAACTTATCACTTCCTCAAGAAGTTTTCCAGTTTGTTTTGCCTCTTGTAATTGCAGAAGAAGTTTGTGTTCTCTGTTTTAAAATGTAACTAATTTGCAAGATCATTTCTAAACCTCAAAGGCAAAGGACTTATACTAATACATGATTATTATAATAATAGAGGCAAATGGTAGTGATTTGGTGTTTGTTACTGTACAGAAGACCTCCCAGGTGAGGTTAATGCAGATAAAGCTGACTCCAGGTGTTACCTCTGTGGGTTTTTGTACTTCTGCTTGGTGTTTGGTTGGTATCGGGTGTTTCTGACATCCATTTCCAAATGACTTTGTGTGTGCCTCCCAGGCATCAAGAAGCAATTAGGAAAGCACTGGACGTGACTGTCCCCCACATGCAGGTGGAAGGTAGAAAGCTGGGTAGAGGCGGATGGATTCAATGGGAATTATTTCTGATGCTCCCTTGATGTGAGCCGTGCTAGCCTAAGGAAGAGCTGTAAATACACATGTGGGAGAAAATGCTGTAGTCTTCCTCCCCTACTGGGAAAGGAGCCCTGGGACGGCTCCAGTGGAGCTGGGCAGCTCTTGTTCAGACACATGTGAAACACATTCACCCAGACACTCACATGAGTGTTTCCACATTTTCAAGGCTGAGATTTTCAATGTTGTTCACACTTCGGCACATGAATGTCGTCCCTTCTGATGTCCTGAGACCATAGTTAAAGTTCAAGTATGTGCTTAAGTGTTTTGCTGGAGTAGAGCCGGTGCTGCCATTGCAGAGGGAAGCTCGGTGGCTGCGTACAGACTAATGGTTCTGAGATGCACCCTGGAAGGTGCTGAGCACCCTGGCTGGCAGCCAGCAAGGCTTTTAAACACATGCTTTGCTTTTTTAACCCCCCACATTGTTAACAGTTTTGTTCTTTGATTTCTTTTCCCCTGGCAGCCAGAGAAGGAAACCTGAGTAGCCAGAGCAGTGTAATTCATCCTCCAGTGATATCCTGACCTGTACCGCAGGGATGTCTGGCAGGACACGGGATGGCTGATGGGAGCAGGTATTGCTACCAGCGCCTGAGTCAATTGGCTTCAGATTTTCTCTGTTGTGTTCTCCTGCTGGGCATGGGGCAGGCCAGGCTGCTTGAGCAATGCTCAAACTATGTTTTCAAACCACATCCTATCTTCCTATGCCTTTGCTTGCTATTAAGCTGCAAAGATCTATTTCTTTGCCCCCTTTCCTCTTAGACTGTATTTACCTTTCCCCTGCCTTTAAAATTTTGGCACCGAACTGTCAAATTCAGGTTGTGTTTGGAAGGGGCATCGTCTGCAGTGGAGCCCAGGGCAGAGAGGAGTCTAAAACCTCTCTGCGGTTGAAAATGGCATCTCCCTCAGCAGAGGCTGTTTCCTTACCAGTAGATTTACTTTCCATCCTCCTCCTGCACATTGCTGGACAAAAAAGTGCCTTTGTCTGCTCTCCCTTTGGCAGCACTGCAGAGGTAACAGAGCTGAAGGATGGTTTTGTATCATTTCTCTTGCTCCAGAAAGGGTCCAGCTGATTAAGTACAACACACAGTACTTGCCTTGAGCCGCAGAGAGCGAGGGACCTGCTTTGTTGTCCCAGGGCAGGGTGACACCTGAATTGTGACGGCTGCTCAGCCCCAGCCTTGCTGTACACAGCCAGAATTGCCAGGGTGCGACTGGGGTGCCCCAGCATAGCGTTTTCACACTTGTTTTTCCAAGTAAAGCTGCACCTGGAAACTGTTGTTGGTCTTTGGGTGCTGCAAAGCCTTTTTCATGCTCTGACAAATGCTAGATTATTATCAGCCTAAATTTCTGGAGTAGCGTTGCAGTGACTCAAAAGAACAGCTTTCTTCCCAGCAGCCTTTGCCTAGTGACTTGCTGGATAATCTCCAGTCATTGACCTTGGGGCTTTGAAAGTGCATTTTGGCTTAAAGAGCTAAAGCTTAAGGCTTCAAAGGAATTGGGAAGCCTGCTACCCTGTGAATTTCCAAGCAGCGTGTGGGTTATGTGTGCAGGGACAAGGGTAATTGTAGGGGCGGTTTTCCTGGTTCTGACTCCTATGGGATGTGTTGCTCATCTGCCCTGAGCTTGTTCCCTGCATACAAAGAGCCTTTGCTGCCACCTTTGATTCTGTGCAGGTTAACTAAGGCCACGTCTTCAAGTCCTGGGCTTTTTAAATATGTGAGGATTATCAGAAGGATGGGAGTTATCCGTGTGGAAATAGAGCAAGTACTTTTGAGCTCTGAATTTGAAGTCCATTTGTCTTGTCTTGCAGCGTTCACTGCTTCTTGTGTAGTGCTGTGCTTTGCCTCTCGCCTTGGCATATGCAGATTCGCAGAGTTGATTAAGACCTTTGGCCCATGGACACTTAGCTGGCGTCATTTCCCTGGTTAACACTCTTTGCAGAGATCACCTTGAATAGAAATCTCTGCCCATATTTGAACTGCTGAGAAGAAAGCCTGCTGTGTTCTGTGTTCTACGTTTGTATTGTAGACTGGCTGTCCTGGGACAGCTGGAAATTAATGCTTTTAAAATGCTGGAAAGACTTTTCACTTGAGCTGGCTTACAGAACGAAGCAACTTGATATATCCCCTGAAATACCTCCCGATCTCTCAAAGGCAGCTGAAAGCTTTTTTCCTTATCTGGGGGGAAGATAAACCTCCAAGACAGACATGTATAAATGTGAACTTGTTCTGCCAGGTGGCTTGTTCAGTTTGCTGTGGATGCTTCTTAAACAACACTAATTTCAATGGTGCTCTGTGCTATGAGATCTGAGGCTGGCAAAGGTATCTGATGCTGAATTACTTTGTGTTGATTATGTGTACATGTGCTTTCATAGATCCCACTTTGTTGCCCCGGAACTATAATACTTTCCATAGGCTGCTCGCTACTGCCCTGGGTCAGTTCTGATCGCACGTGTCCTGCATCACAGCACAGTCACCCCAAGGTGCTGCAGCAATTGCAGTGGTTTAGAGAGAGGTTTGATTTGAGTGCTTGGTTCTGCTCCTGTGAGATCAGAGGGGCTTTGGTGATTGCGGAGGGTCAGACCTCACCCTTGCAGACTAATGCCACTCAGCTCCTCTTGATTTTTTTTTCATTTTTGGTTTGTTCATCACTGCATCATCTTCTGTGGCAATTTTGAGGTATCATTTCAGATTGAAGCAGAAGATGGTTCATCTGAGACGAATCCCTTTCCTTTATAAGAATTGAAAACCTTTTTTGTTAAACCTGCCATTTACTTTGCCATAGTACAGACATTTGAAAAGTCGTTATTGCAATGAGGACACTAAATGTTAAAGACACCCTAATTCTGAGGGAGTTATTTTGCTCATGGGATCTGGCTACTGCCTTGCTTGTTAATATTTTACAAATAATCTAAGCCTCTCAAACTTCACGTAATCTGACATTCCCAGTTTTTTTAAGCACCCCCTCGCTGGCTGTTTAAATGCCACCTCCAGCAAGTTCTGTTCCCGGCCACTGCTGCCCCCTCTCCTGGGACTCAGTCTGCCTCTCAGCAAGTGAGTGACAGCAGCTGTGACACCTCTTCCTCCTCCTCTTCCTCCTCCCTGCTTGGATTCAGCCCCAGGAATCTGCTCCCACAGCTGCACAAATTCTGCACTGACCCCCCAAGGAACCTCTTGGTTGTATGAGTTGATGTTGCCCGTGCCCACATGTGCAGCCTCGAGCCGTAACAGCACGTATTCCTCCAGCTGGTGCTCAGAAAGCTGCTTTTCCACCACTTCATGGGCTTCAGCTTTCCCTGTGTGTGGTGCAAGTTGCGTTTGGGGTACTTCCTGCACTCTTGGTGGGTATTGGAAGAAGAGGTTGGGGTGTGGAGGCTCTGAGGTCTGGGTCAGCATCAGCCAGGTGCCAGATGGGAGCATGCACAGGAACAGCTTTGGAAACGGAGGTCTCCTGAGCTTTTGTTCTCGTCAGGCATCAAACTGAGTGATTCGGATGTTGTCTGGGCTGTGTGTGCATGTTAACAAACCCGGTTCCTTCATATTGCTGTCCCTAGGGTCACTTGGAGGTATGGCAAACCATCCGGTATGGCTGGGGACGCAGTGGGACATGCGCTGCATGGTCACGCAGCACGATGGGGTTTGGTGCTCTCTGCCCGTGCCAACCTCCCCGTTATCCATCCTTCACTGTTGTGGTGTCAGGGCTGATGTCAGGCTGGCACAGCAGCTGGGGTCATTCCCTCACAAGGCTTTTGTGTCCCTTGTCACAAGGGCAAATGGGATTTGATATAATCTGAGCTCAGGTCATCTTCAGGGATGGTGCGGACATGTGGAGTTGGGTGTTGGGATGGGCTGGGTTTGTAGTCACTACTGGGATGTTGCAGAGGTGGTGGGTGGAAGCACTTAGCATCGTTGCAAGCAAAACTTGTAGGATATGTGGGCTCAGTACCTCTCACTGACCATTCCTCATGCTTTCCTGGCTGTAACATGCAAAATAAACCACTTTCAATGTCCATACACCAGTAACAGCTTTAAAAGATTAAAGCAGAAGTGAATATAGTCCAGCATCAGGGCCTGATGCCTGCAAGTTTCACTGAACCTCCACTATAAAACACGGCAGCCAAACCTGTTGTAGAAAAGTAGTTTGTAGCCAGGGCTTGAGTACAAAGCAGCACAACGCCTCTTGGATTCATTGGTGTTGTCACCACTGGTTAAACTGTGCCGACAGAGCTGCACCCAGGCAAATACTGCTCTGGCAGGGCTCCCGTTTCACTGGTGTTATCTGGAGTGTTTAATGTTAATATTACTCTCACTTCGATAGATTTGGCAC
The DNA here is from genome assembly GCF_963082525.1 of Nesoenas mayeri. Classification (NCBI taxonomy): domain Eukaryota; kingdom Metazoa; phylum Chordata; class Aves; order Columbiformes; family Columbidae; genus Nesoenas; species Nesoenas mayeri. The sequence goes on along the minus strand of NC_137569.1, from coordinate 7,158,953 downwards.
TCCTAGGTGTTTTCTTGTTACAGGAATTTCCTTAAGTAGAAACTTTTTCTTCAGAGTAATTTTTGGTTGATTATTGCTTATATATGCAATTAGTGTAATTGCATCTGATTATGCAAATTTATTTAATAATATAATTAGAACATGGAGGGATGAAATATAATGCAGTTGGGAAGTCTTTTGTAAAACTTTCTGAGCTCAGTACTCTGTGCACAAGCTGGTTGTTATCTTTCATGCTATAGGGATTGGAGATTTTAGTTCAGCATCCTGGCTAATTTCAAAACATATTTAAAGTGTGCTGTTAATTGCTCTTAAATTTGGTTACATCGCCTTCATGGTGTGAAGGTGTATAACTAATTTTTTCACATGATAGTGTCTGTCTTGCACCTGCATCCAGATTTTACACCCATGGACAGGAAAGCATTGGTCCTGCGTTGGACCCAAACGCTGGATCCCGTCTTCAGCCGGGGTCTCTCTTGGGAAAAGAGGGAGAGCAGGACAAGCATGGAGTGATGGGTCCTCAGGATGCTCATCTGTATATCAGGGGCTGAAACCAGCCCTGAAATCCCTTTGGAAAACATCCTGCCTTGGTAAGGGCTAAGGAGGAAGAGGTAGAAATGGTGCATTTTCCAGATCGTGTTCTGGAGATGTTTGTTGTCATTCATGAAATCTGGCAGGAGCAGGGGCCTGAACCTGCTTGTCAAATTGCTCACGCAGTGCTTGAATTGCAAAAAATACTGTTCTTTGTCCTTCAGCGGTTACTTTTAAAGCTGTGCTAGGAGCTTCACAGAAGTAATCAAAGCACCTTGCTTTTATGATCTAATTTTCAGCTGTGGCACAACAGCCAGGCTTGCTGCCAAGAACTGTGGAGACAAGAGAGAAAAGGACTAGGATGATTATAGCAGGATCGAGTGATTTCTCAGCGAGACACAATTGTCTGTGCTCTGCAACAAGAGCCTCATGAGCCGCAGGATAAAGCAAGTGTATGGCATGTACGCTGAAAGCACAAACAGTATATTCTTATTTATTATTTGGGTTGCATTAATGTCGTCTTCTTCTAGTCAGGAATCAGTACCAAAAGCCATTACTCTCTTCCCAGCGAGAACACGCTCCAAATGGCTGGTCTGGTGTACATCTGTCTTGATTATCTCTGCAAGGCAGCAGGGATTTACTTGCTTTTTGGCTTCGCAGAGCGGCAACTTGTTCTTCACCGCTCAGTTTGGGCTGCCTTTTGGCCAGTGGATGTCTGAAAGTGGTTTTCGTAGATATGAAGAAGCTGCTAAACCTGGGAACTGAGACATGAAGCTATAAAGTCATTTTTTTGTCTAGTCTGTAGCAAGATGAGGAAATTAAGCTGTTTTTGCTGAGGCCCAGGGACTTTTAACCTCCCCATCCTTTCTCATAGGAATGTTTCTAGTTGTCCAAATAGATGGAGCAAGCAGTAAGCTAGATTTACAGTTTTTTATTTTTCAAACAATGCTTTGACATACATTATTGAGCAGCAAAATTAGTTGCATTTGCTCATCTCCCACTCCTACGTACAATACAGACAGATTTTCTCCAGAACCATATTCATTTCAAAAGGTTTTTTTGTACTGTGCCCTGCTCACTGCTTGCCTGGGAAACATGTGCAGCCATTTGATAAATATGTTGTTAAAAACACCGATGAAGTGGCATTCTGCCTGCAGCAGAGGAATAGCTACAGGGAAAAATGGTAAATAAGATGTGTAAGTAAATTAATTTTGCTCATATAAGCTTGTTTGCAGCTTTAGTTCATGTCTGCAGCATAATCCTCCGATCTCCAGCAGGTGTTTAGTGTTGCGGGGATCAGACTGGTGACTGTGTGAAGAGCATTGGGGCCAAAGCTGCGCCGGAGCCTGTAGAAGGTGCTGATGGTGTCTCAATTTCACTGGGATTTCCCATCACAGCAAAGCACGGTTGTGTTACCGCCTGGCAAACTGCAAATCCAGCATTGATTTATTTTAGCCTTGGAGAAATAAATAATTGCCTTTTGTACTGAGTTTTATGCGCAGTAAGACTGGTCTGTGCGTAACTGATTCGCTTATTCAGAAACCATTGCTTTCCAATATGTTTTTGGAGGATTTATCAGTGAAAAGGAATCCTTCAAAACTGCAGAACCTGAAACAAAGCCCAGCTCTGCAGATGAACAGTTATTTTATCTTAACTCTTGCTAGATATTTTTTTTTAGTGTACTTTTAGCAGCACAGTATTATTTGTGAGGCTGTATGGGTCTGTTTGTTTTGATCAGATAAACTGATTTATGAGGTGTATCTTAAGTTTATCTATTTAGATTGTCACTTAGATGATGATTTATTTTGCAGGCTGAGCTGGGGGTTAGAGCTGTGCAAATGTGCTTCTGTTGAGGGGGTGACACCCTGGGGAGGTGACAGGGTGGCCACAGGGCTTGTGTCCTGGCTCTGAAAGGCATTTGTGCTTTGGGATTGAAGGGTTTAAATGTAGTTTTAATAGAAGCTTTTAAAGCTGATCTCACCATTTCATTACTGTTTTGAGTGAGTGACGCGTCTGTCAATTCGTTTCAAACAAGCCTGCAGAAAAGATGGGAGAAGGGGGGATGATTATACTGGGGTGGGGAAGGAGATGAACAGTGGGCTGTGAGGAGGAGCACGTTGGGTTTGGATGTTCCTTTCTGTGATGCTGAGTGCCCAGAGTGTGTCTCCTGTGATCGGCACACGACCTAGGGTGAAACTTCCCATCCAGATATTTCTCTGCTTTCCTTTGGATATAAAAGATTGCTTCAGCATGGCTTCTGCACTTGCAGGGATATTAATGCATAACCTGCTTTGCATGTAGAGAGCCAAAGGTTGCAATATTTCAGAGCTAATTCTGCACTGGGTACAGTCCAGGATGCTGTGACTAAAACTAAGTTCTCCCCTACTGTCCCCAGACACTGCATGGAGGGATGAGAAGATGCATCTTTGGGGCAATTAAGGGGTGACAGCCATGTGCTGCAGAGCATTTCCTGCTCTGGGTTGTGTTGGGAAGACTGAAATCTGTTTTAAATTAAGACTGAAATTAGCATCCAGGAAACAGTCATTTTATTCAGCAGTTTTAACTTTGTGTTGTATTTTTGTGTTCTGTAGACCTTTTCCAAAGGAAAAGCTGATTCCCACATGCTGGTAATTGTTAGGTGCTGTTGATTTGCAGCTCAGCGTAGCGTTTATACATGTTGGGCAGCATGGATAGTGTGTGTTTGCACACCGGTTGCAACTGGAAGGAGGCCAGGGCGACCCTGGAACCAGACTTGCTTTTAAATTTGACCTTTGCTGTTGGCTATGTTGCAAATAAGTCAGAGTGTGGAAGTCACCAGCCGTGGCTTGGCTTCCAGGCTCTTGTGTGACACTCTCTAATGACATACAGGGCTACAAAGACCACCACGGAACCCTAAATGGCTGTGGATTTGCTATGTGCGTTGAGGTTGGATACATAACGGGCTCTTTTACCCTATAAATGAGAATTCAAGAGGCCAAAAGTTTGACTCTTTACCCTTGGCTTGTTCAGAAGCTGTACTTCTTCCTTTATTGTAAGGCCTGGTTGACTGTCAGTCTAGCTGCAGAAGTTCCCTTTAGCTGTGTCACTTGTTGCACATCAGATAAAACCTCATCTTTATCACTTTCATATCTAGCTCAGTGCTCAAGTTTGCCTTTCCTTCTCAGTGTTTGCAACTCGTTCACAGCCTGCCAGTGTTTTACCTTTGCTCTTTTAGATGTTGGAAGAAGCCAGATATGGGTGTCTTGGTTATGTTTGCATTGAGTGAACATTATTATTCATTTTACCTCTGTTTGTGTTTCCATTTAGGTATTTCATGGAGAGGTTCCTTCATGCCATGTGCTGTCTGTGAATGACAGCATCGCAGCTCTCTGCAGTGCCATCTGAGACCATACGGGCTGGACGCAGCGATGGGGGACTCTCCAACAAATGCCGTCGATGTGGGCATAGGCACGTGCTGCAAAGACACGCAGACTGAACTGGCAGAGCGAGTGGCAGCCATAGATGTGGCTGTTGGCCCAGACAGAAGTGACCAAAATGGTGAAGAAAACAATGAAGAAAATGACACAGTCTTTTCTGATAATATAAAGGACATCCAAAGAAATGGAGTCAACAGTGACGTGGGAATTAATGAATTTCTGCCTTCCCAACGGTCGCAAGATGCTCACTTGAGGCATGTTCCCAAGAGACCTCTCACTAGACCTGTCTTATCAAGTAGGAAGTTGTCTCTCCAGGAAAGATCATCAGGAGGTTATTTGACCTCTAGCAACACTCCGGGTTGTGGTCCTTATGCCACAGGGCCATCACCACGTATAGTGAGGAGGCCAACGATAGAGTCCAATCGGGTCTCCATATCGGATTCTGAGGTAGGCATGTTCTCCCCTAGAACTGTGGGGTGGCGGTAAGTCTGTCCTAACTGGTATTGTGAGTCTGCAGTCTTTTGCAGTAGTAGGTCTGAAAGCACTGTTTTTAATAAGGGGGGAAAAAATCCCCCAAACCAGGACCATATTAGCTTGGAGTGGCTGAACACCTTTGCATCCATCCCTCAGACCTCTGCTGGGTGCAGCCCTGGCTCCCTCAGCCCTCTCCTGCCTGGCGTAGCCCCCACAGGGGCTGGACCCCCTTGTTATGTAGCAGTAGAACACAGAAGGCTTGTCAGGTTGTTCAGTGAAAGGGCTGTGGCCAAATGGCTTTGCTTTTGTGTCTTTACTGTGTGTGCCCTTGGGGAGTTTATCAGTCACAGCGGCTTTGCTGCTGATATTTTATGGATTTAAGCTTCTGGAGATTATATATCTCTTGTTGTATTTTACCATTATTGAAAGCATGATTTAATTTTATAAAGAGCTTAAATGCACTGATGCTTCCTACTCTTGTCAGGGTTTTCCTTTGTCTTTGAAGTGTTTGTATGGGTTATAACAGTAGTGGGAACCAAGGGCTGTGACCCTGCTTCTTCAGAGGAGTTTCTTTGGTTTGTTCCTGCCCATCTGTCTTGTGGCTGCTCTCTTGGTACCAGACCTGGGCTCAGGCCTGTCCCAGGGTGTTAATGGTCAAGTGTATTAATGGAAGAGGGTGCTGGTTGCAGCTCCCTGTGTTGTGCTGCATGGGGAACCCTCTGCTGTCCTGGGGAAGGACAAGGAGCAAGGTGTCTGCAGCTTTACTTTGCAGCCTTTCTTCCCCACTGACACGCAGGCAGTGACATGCTGTCACCTCAGAGGGAAAGGCCACTCGAACCACACTGCCTGGTGTTGCGCTGAAGATGCCAAATCTGCAGCAGTGCCCATGGGGAAGGGGGAAGGGGTTCAGCATGGCTTTCTTTGAAAGCCCGGTGTGATGGAGGTGGTGTAAATGAGTGGTTCTTGAAGCCAAAATGTTTTGTAAAATGCTGCAGCCTGGGGAAGGATTTTAAGTGGGGAATGGGCTGTCTGGAGTACTGGGGAGGGAATGTCGTCTCTGCAGGGCTGGCAGCTGGTTTGCGGAAAAAACACAGACTCACACCTGAATTATCCCCCAAGCCCGGGCTGTGTGTTTCCTGAGATTTTAATCTACTGTTTGTAGAGGAAAACCTTCCAAGTTTTCCTTGCCTTGCCATTTGTCTCCAGCTGCTCACCCAGTGAATTCAGCTCTGCAGCTGTGCCTGGGCAGTGAAGCAGGACAGAGACAGCGGTGGGGGCTCAGGAGCAGTGCCCATCTCACTCTTCCTCACCCCATTGATGGGGGAACGTGTTGCTGAACATGGCTCTGCTGGTGCCACTGTGCCAATGTGGTGCTCCTAGCTGCGATGCCTAAATACCACTGTGATCCCACTCCATGTCATAAGGAACCCAAATCACTGGAGTTTAGACTTTTGCCAGTGTGGGTCTAAGTGACCTGGAGCTTAACATCTGTGTGGCTTAGTGTTCCCCTCATGGAAAGTGGGTGTTTTCCCCTTGCAGATCTGAGAGGACGGGTGCTGTGCACGAGCAAATTGGCCAAAGTTTTGCACATAACATTTGCTATGAGGTGGGTTGTGGCATCCCCAGCTGATAAAGATGTCTGCAGAAGGTGCACTGCAGAGCTTGCAGCATCTGTGACGGTAGCAGTGTGCTTTAACAGAGGGATGGGGAGGGAGAGGAGCTGGTTCTTGGAAGCAGACGTGACTTGAGTGCCAGCTCTCCCATCCTGCAGTACTTTGACTGTGCCAGGAGTGAGGCTTGTCCGAAATCCATTTTGAAGTAACTGCAGTCGAGTGTGACTAGCACATTACCATCTGCAAGCAAATTCAGAGTACTCTGTCCTCTCCCACAGCATCTGCATCTTGGGGAGCAATAGTTACAGCCTTGAATTAGCAAATCTTAGTTTGGAATGCAGATGCAGAGCCTTTCATTCCACTGCTCCCGCAGCAGTCCCTTACACGCACTGCTGCGTTTTTAATGGTCACCAGCCCTACTCTGTTTCAGCTCAGATGCTTAGCAAAGCTGTGCTTGTTGGAAAGAATCATTCATATTAATGGGGAATCGCTGCGGTAGAAGGGGGAAGGGAGCCCGGGCGAGGGCTGTGCACGGTCGGAGGTGGGTGCTCGCCCTTGCTGCGGTGCTTTCAGGAGCTTCCCAGCCCATAAGTACATTAGCTCTATCCTGTAAGGAATAGGAAAACGACTGGAAAGTTGCATGCTTGTTTATAGGATGAAGTTTGAAGCTGGCCATTGAATAATGAGGCACAGGTGTGTGACAGCAAGGCGAGTGTGCAGCCTGTGCACAGCCCAGCTCCAGCATCCTGCGTCTGTCCCACCGGTTGTTACTAAGTGGTTATTGCACGTTTGTTGTGTTCATTGCTGTGAGAGGCACTGACAGCCCAAATCCAAGCTATACAGCTAATTGAGATACAGCAGGGAGCTCGGAAGAAAACTGAAAGCAGATCGGTTGTTACATGCATTTGCTGAGTATGTTTGCTCCACACAATTAGCAGAGCCTTGGATGTGGGCAGGGAAGACTGAGCAGAGCCAGGAAGTATGGGCAGGGTTTCTAAGAGTTACAGGGAACGTTTGGCCCTTTGGGGGATAAAATAACCCTGTGATGAGAAATACAATCACGATGTACTTAGCAGCAGCTGCTGTTGTGTTTTCTATTGATCATTTTGGTATGCAGACCCTCATTCAGCAGGGAAGCTGGTAGGTCACTCTGAGATCCAGCTCACCGGTCAAGGCATTGCCCCTGGTCCCCCTGCAAAAGTGACTCTTTGACACATCTCATTCTGGGCAAGCCACACATTTGTACTAGAGTCCCTGTCTCTCACCTGCTTAAAGCCATTTTGGAGTTGCTCCTTTCTCCTTGCATTGTGTATCCAGCATCATCAGGCAGTGCCTTTCAGGTGGCAGGATGTCCATCGCTCCAGCTTGTGGCCGCTGCCTGAGTTACAGTCTGTGCAAGAATGAAGTTCATGAGCATTCAGGCTTTATCAGTGGCACACATGCAGGTGCCGTACATCAGGAGCCAAGATGGATGGCACAGCTGCATATAAAAAATTCTTGTGCTATTCCGATAGCTATCTAGAACTGAAACTGCTTTCCCTCCACAGTGACAGCAGGAGTGGCAGCTCACTGCCTTGCTGTCAGTGGTTCTGTATCCTTCACTGACCCAGAGAAATAATGGAGAGATGTGCTATGGGGAGATGGAATGTGGGGATACAGCAGAGGCGAATCTTCTGTCGTTCTCTGCTGAATTATGGAAGAACCATGTATTCAGTTAGAGAGATGCTTCTGAGCTTTTTTTTAGTGCTGGTCTAATACTTGTTCACAGGCTGGGAGGAAAACTTACGTTTGGGGATCAGAGGGCCAAGAGCTGAAGCGGAGCCTGTGACTGCAGGAGGATTCATCCGGTGAATCCCCAGCACCAACACCACGAATATCTGCATTCTGAGCAGCATTGCTTGGGTCTGTTATTTAGGAAGACGGTGACTGCAGGGCAGGCAGGGCTGCAGCAGAGCCAGGGCTTGTTGTCTTGCACAGAGCTCCCTGTCAACCGTGCAGAGCCACCAATTAGCTAATTGCCCTAGGACAGACTGCTGACAAGTCTGGATCTGCAGTATTAACTCTGCAAGAGAAGTAATGCATTCTGCTCTCCTGACAGCATTACTGTGTACTTAATTAACTTGATCTGTCATATCTCTATCAAAATTGATCTGTAATTTTTAAAATTTCCTACTCATTCCCTACCTTTCTTAGATTACGAATGGCTTGTGGCCTGGCAGTTTCTTTCAGCACCATCTGCTCTGGTAGGAGTGCTGCTAGGCTGGTGGGGTTTCTCCTGCCTCTGCTGCCCATCAGTGCTTTGCTCTAAGAAGGGAATGGCTTTGCCTTTAGCTGTGGCACAGAAGTAATTGAGCTGAAGCTATTATGGGTACATAACTCTGCAGAGCCTCAGAGTTTAGGCTGCTGGCCCATATTGCCTCTGATGTGACATTCCCAGCTGCTGCTCGGTGCTGGCAGCATGGTGAGCAGAGAGGGTTTTCCTGGGGCTGCTGAAAGCAGCTTCTGCTTTGCTGCACGGATGATGCTCCAGTGCTCGTACGTACTGGGGCAGGACTCTCTGAGCATGTTTGTGCAGATTGATGGGCGTCTTGTTGCTGTGTTGGGCAGAGCTTGTCCCCCCTAAAATGACAGAGCTTGTGTCTGAAAGGGTAGAGGTGCTGAAAACTGGAAATGGCATTTGCAAATGCAATGCTGTTTTTTTCATTCTGCCATCCCAAACCAAAAATTTTAGTTAGCCAAGAAAAGTCTTTATTGGAGTCTGGCTAGAAGAATAAAATGTCTTTTTCCAGGCTTTCTCCCCAGACCTGTCAGCACAGTTAATTGCTTTATTCCTTCTCTTTTTCCAATCTCTTATTGCTGAATTGTCTTTTCTCTTTCATATGTTCCTTTTCTCTCTCTGCATCCACCCACTCCCTGGCATCTTGGTTCTTCCAGCCCTTGCATCTCCATGGTCCCTCCACCCCGGGACCAGCAGGAGGTTGTTCCAGCTCCTGGCTGCCTGGATGGCCCCACACATCTTGTCAAGGGGCTGGGGCCGTGTGTGCTTCAGCAGGAGAGGATGAGTCAGGCCAGTGCATCCTCCCTCCTCAGTGCTGCATGCAGGGAGGAGGATGAGCTTACAAAGGGAATTTTCCTACACTTGATGTCCACGTCTTGTCCCAGAGACATGGAAAATAAATCGCTTCTTTGTCCTTTCTTTCCTTGGCTCTTCACATCTTTATCGTAGGTCTCCTGCTTGTTTGGCCAACTGCTGTCAAGAGCTGTGGGAGGCAGCGCTTTGGTGAAGGGCTCATCTGGGTCTTGTGCTGCTCCAGTCTCTGGGAGCTGCCTGGTTTTCTTTATAAGGTCGTGATTTCCTTGTTGTGCACCAAGGTAACCTCAGATGGGACCAGGGCAGCGGTGGGGACTGATCTGCTATGCAGCGTCGGCTGGAGAGCTTCCCCTTCCAGCCCCATGAGTCCCCCAGGCTAATTTCTTCTGGAGGTGTTACTGTGGTGCTCAAACTAGAGCTGTCTTGAAAAAAAAACAAAGGTACTTGGAAAATATGTCTCCAAAGAAGTATCCCCCACAGGCATTGCTAATTTATTTTCCTTGGATTAATTAACCTTTAAATAAAGTTACATTTCCAACTTGTCTAAGGGCAAGGTGTGAGAGAAGGAGAAAGCCCAAAGCTGCAGCTGTGGAAGGGCTGGATTGGGGCTGTAGGCTTAGTTGTGTTTTATGATTTTTGATCAAATTTTACTTTCTGTGGCATTTATTCCCCCCCTTCCTTCTCTTGATTAACACCTTGGACATGTTAACAAATGGGGCATCTTCTTTTTTTTAAGGCAGAACAATTAGTGCACACTTGGACAGACGCAGCACTCTAATTCACTGACAGCTTTTCATTAAAGGATCTTGTTGAGGTTCTTGTTTGTATTTATCAGCAGTTGCAAATATATTGGTGTGATTAAACCAAGACGATTGTACAACATTATCTTTAAGAAACGCTTAGCCCAAAGGTAGCTGTTTTCCCCTGATAAATGAATAGTATAGTTATCCTACTTACTGCAGGAGAACCAAATAATATCATAACAGCCCTGCCAGTCTGCAGCAACCTGTGGCAGGAGTCACTTGAGCTGTGAATTGTGATCTTTCTGCAAGAAAAAGGTAGAAAGCACCTATAATCTGGTTTGATTTTTGCTGAGTTCAGCTCAAGTGCTGGAGGCACAAGAAGCTGAGATGCTTCTCACTGGTGATTATCTGAGCGGGGAGTGATGGAGGAGTGGATGGCGTACAGATGCAGTGAGAGTGAGCAGAAACTCAGACTGCTGCAGACCCTGTCAGCAGTTCTCCCTTCCTTTATTCTCCTTCACTGTGATGATCGCTTGTGTTAGGAGTGTTTTCTGGTTGGTGATGGGGAAAAGTCAAAATTATCATCTGCCATATCTATGCTGTAATGCATCCTGAGAGACAGAGGATGTTGCTTTTGGTGTGGATGCTGCACAGGGCTGGTGCTGTAACACCTCCTGTTCTTACAGATGGACTTGACAGCATCTTGCACCGCTTCTGCTTTCTTTTGTGGGAAGGCTTAACTAGCTGTTTGTGTATTTTATGTCAGTAATTAACCCTGTAATTAATGAGGGTGGAGGGGTCAGCTCCAAGTGAAATGCAACTGTGGAGGTTTTGCTGCTGCTGTGGAAGAAAGTGTTTTCCGTCAGGTAGTATGATACTAAAGAAAAGGGTGGACTTGGCGTTGGGTGACTGTGTGGCTCCTCTTCTTCCTTGGCTTCCAGCAGTTGACACCTGGGGCCACCATCACCCCCTGCCTGGCTCCCAGTCTGTCAAGTGACTCCACAGCCCCTCGTTACACCCCTGTCACAGCTCGCTTGGGGTCTGCATCCACCCTTGGGTTTCAGTGCTGGAGAGCTTGCAAAAGAGATCAGCCCAGCTTAGGGGTGATTTATTTTGGCAAGTACAGTGTTGGCTGAAGGGAATCTGCATTGTTCGCATTGCACTGCAAAGGAGTTTGTCTCTGTGTGCTCTACTCAAAGAGCAGCCGTGATCCAGGTGAGGGTTCCCCTGGGCACAGCTCCAGGCTGAACCTGGAGTGATGTTGGGGATCTGGGGTAGAGGGGCCTCTGGTGTTACAGCAGCACAACTGGAGTCAGAATTCAGCCCATAATTGCTTTGTCCTGGGCTGCCAAAAAAATCAAAGTGCTTATCATGTTACATATACTAGTTTAAATACAATTTAGTCTTTCATTATTCAGCACTCTGCCTCTGCTTGATACTGATTGAAACTCAGTGATTTGCTTTTACCAATACTCTAATTATGTTCTCCTTTTGATCCGCAGGACTGTGTGCAATTAAACCAGTACAAGCTGCAGAGTGAAATAGGCAAGGTATGTTACTGGAGCTCCTGTTTGTCACAAGTGACTTTCATGGACACAGAAGTACAAGTGGAAAGACTGTGCCATCCCGAGGCTCCTTGCAACTTGTGTTTGTTTGGGGTTTTTTATTTAGTTTTTTCTGCCGTATTAGAGCAAGTTTTGTTCAAGGTCAAAGTGGAGCTACTTCCTCTGAAATCTAAATTTATTCTTTTTCCCTCTGAAGGCAGTTAAGCTGGCTCCCTTCCAAGATATTCGCTTGCCAAATGTAACACTAAGTGCCTTTTGATGCATTAAAACAGCCCAACAAGGCAAGACAACCAAAAAAAGATCATGGCAGGTGTTTGGTCCCCATCAGGACTAGTTAAAGTTTTTATGTCCATGAATGAGATGCTAGTTTAATTCTAGTCCCCATTTAAAAGCTGCAGAATGATTCAGAAGAGATTTCTCCCAAGTTATTTAGAGGTCTGGGCTGGTGAGCGGTTCAGACACCCGCACATTTGGACGTCTGCCACCACTGCAGATGGGTCCACGAGTGCCGGTGCCATCTGGAAGCTGTGTCTACCTTTGCAGTCGGAACACTGCAGTCTCAAGGGACTGCACCCTGAGCTGCAGAGACCTTCACCTTAAGTTTCATTAGCCCAAACTCCTCCACACAATGAGAGGCCCCGGGCTGCGGGAGGAGACACCCTTTCCCATGTGTGCTGTGTGCTTGGCTGCTGGCAGTCGTGGCGTAAGGCTGGAGATACCACTGCTGGTGGTACAGCAGGTCGTCTGAAATGCACATACAGCTTCAGTCCTGCTTATGGCTTTTGTCATTGGCTTAAATATGATTTAAGGAGAGTATGAAGCCTTTTCTCTGGTGGATTTGCCCCATCTCTTCCTTCCCTGTGGGTCACAGCAAGTCCATCAGCACCCTGAGGGTCTCCTGGACCTGCTGAGCTTCTGGATCAGCCAGATGGCTTGTCCGTCTTCTCTGAGACCTGAACCTTCATTCCAGCTCTCAGCAAAGTGGAGAGAAATGCTTTGAAGGCTGTAATGTTCACCCCACTCACTTATTCGACAGGCAGCTGTCAGGGATGATACCTAGCCACAGTGTCATATCTTACTTGCATACAATGTGTAGCGTTGACACAGAACTGCTAAAAAGAGTGGCTTGGATGGAGTTTGGCTACCAAGAGATGGAAAGGTTTCCTGCTGAAAGTGGTCTTGCACAGAAGTGTAGGAAAGATGTCCATGCAGAATTTCCAAACTTGCACAAAAAATCAATCTGCTTGAAAATTATTCTCTTCTCCACACCGATGTCTGAGTCAGGACAGACACAGTGGCTGTGGCTGAGGGCAGGAGGTGATGAGCTAACGCTCAGCTCTCCAGACATTGCTAATCCTCAAATGCCCCTTGGCTCCAACAGAGCTGCCAAAATCGATGACCTCGCTGCAGGGGCTAGACATGGCCTGGCGCCTTGAAGGGGTTTTTTATCTGTGTAAGGCCATGCTTTACAAGCCTTGAGCAGCAAGGAGATGAGGTGAAGCTGCTGAACTTACTGTGCAATTTGTGTTTATTTTTAGGGTTCCTACGGTGTTGTGAAACTGGCCTACAACGAGAATGACGACAAGTATTATGTAAGTGTCTCTTTGCTTCTCGCTGCTGCCGTTGCTCTTCTTTTCCCCGTTGCACCCCTGAGAACTAGGTCCCCTTTCCCTTGCTGGTTTTAGCATATATGCATTTCTGATTTGTGTGGCATGCAAGGAGTCAAACTTACCCGCTGGGCATGGAGCAAGGTGCTGCCTGCGTGTCTGCCTGCGTGCGGTGCTGAGCGGGAGCGAAATCGGGTGGGCTGCTTTACACAACAGGCAGGGAATGCGGCAGCAGGCTGCACAAGCGTATCGTTGATTTGTCTTGACATTTTCTAGCTCTGAAGCAGGTCACCTGAAATTAGAGGCATGTGGGTGGTGGTATTCAGCACCTGCTGTGCATTGGAAGTTTGGCCTGCGTGTTTTGTAATGGAATGGGGGAGTTTATCGGAAAGATGCTGAACAGCGTGGCCCAGCTGGGCAGTGCCTGGCTCTGCTGCATCTTACCCCCTTGCGGGATGCCTCCTGTCAGGTCATGAGGTGTAGGATGCAGGGCATAAGGCAAACTTTGGCTTTTAAATCATATGTTGAGCTGAAGCCAGAGTTTGCAGGGGTTTGAATTTAAAAAGGCTGCTTATGCTGAAGGCTCCTTTGCTGTCCCTCTGCTTTCAGAAGCAGGCAAATCCCAGCTGGGATTCCTGCAAAAGCTGCTTGTGGAAGATGTGCTCTTGTCCCTGGGCTTGCCCTGCGGCCTGTTTTGCTCAGGCTGAGAGCAGGAGCTGGGCAGCTGTCAGAAGGTGAACTGCCTTGCTGTGCCTGAAGGCTTGTGGGAGCAGCTTTCGGCAGCTTTTGGTGGATCCCAGGGTGGGTTTGTGCCCAGCAGAGCTGGATGGTTGCAGTGCTGTTGGACCTGAACCCAGCTGCCCTCACTGGGTAAAATGTGGTCATTTTCCTGCTGCTCCCCAGATAGTTTTTCCTCCCTGACTCTTGGACTTAGAAGTGACAGACCAGGTTGGTGCAACCGAGTGGGAGTTGCACGCCTGTTAGCATTAATTAGCTCTTCTGTGCTTCCAGTGGGCACGAAACTGCAGGAGAAATGCTTTGAAATGAAGGATGGAAGAGATGAGAGAGAAATCTGGACAAGGTGTCCAGGAGCTGGCCGAGCAAAGGAACCACAATTCTTTCCATCCCTGTGCTTTCCAAGCTGAGTCACCCACCGCAGCAGCGCCGCTGCTGTTTCCAATGGCTCCTGTTCCCCAAGCCCTCCCTCCCGTGCCCTGCAGCAGGATGGTTTTGTTCTGCAGAGAATGATGTGCCTTCCCTGATCCATCTGTCCCCCAGTACAGGCAGTGCCAGGACCAGCAGCGCAGAGTAGCAACACATCACGTAGTGGTTTTTTCCAGCTGAAAGTATTTTTATTTGAAAATTGTAATATTTATTTTGTCATTGCCCTTTTTTTCTGGGAATACTGGTACTGTGAGGTGGGCGAGGTGGTTGTCACAATTCACAAGGAGAGGTGGGTTTAGGTTGGTATTGCCTGCTATGTGCTCATCCATGTTTTGGATATAGGTTAACTCTGTGGATGTAGATTTATCTGGGCAAATCAAAGCCAAAAGTGAAAGCCTGTGTCCAGGTTAGCCTGGTATGTGTTAGTTAATCCCTGCTTAATCTCTGTTTCTTTTTATAATCTAAGCAAACACGTTAAAGCTGCTGCAGCCCGAGAGTGGCTCCTATGCCTGCACACTTCTGTTTCAGCCTCGCTATCCAGAGAGGGACAGGGTGACCGCCTTACTGTCAGGATTGCTGGGACGTGTTCTTCGGTCATCCCCGACCCTCCTGTTGTGGGGGTCAAAGCAGGGTCTGAACCAGCTCTCGGCAGTGACCCTGGGGCTGTGGAGCTGATCCTGGGAGGTGTGTACAGTGCTACAGCAGGTGGAGAGATGGGACTAGAGCGAGAGTATCGGCAGCGTCTGCCTGCATTGTATTGCGGTGGGTGTCAGCATATGGGAGAGGAGAGGGCAGGTGACTGTGCTGCTGCCCAGGGGCTGTGATGCTGAGTCTGTGTTCCATGTGCTTGCTGCCTTTTCAAGCTTTCCCCTTCCCCAGCTGCTGTCGCAGCAGACACAATGTGGCCCTTAATTCTTCCAGGTGCCCATGCTTGTGTTTTCCAGGGGTACAAGCTGTAATGGGGGGACCTCCACTTTTCCACAATGCTAAAACAGTCCAGGAGCTGGCGGACCTTTTAAAGCTTCAGAGAAATAGCAGCAAATTGCATAACTGGCTGATGGTTACTTAGTTCCCCATGTGTCCCGGTGTATCTGACCCATGTGCTCTCCCAGCGCTGAGAACTTCTGTGCCGATCGCTCTGGCCAAGGCTGCATTGCAGCGATGCACCCTGACCCCCTGGGTACCTAATGCAACTGCCTCTCACCAGCACTTAGTAATAGCAGTTGCAATTCTGATAGTTGGGAGGCCCTTTTCTGTGTGTCTGTTTTTCCCCAAATTTAGCTCTGGAGGGTTGTTTTTGTCTCAGTAGTAAAAAGCAATAACAGGTAATTGTTGGAAATCAGTCTCTAGAGTAGCACCTAATAACCAATTCACATGTGCAATGTTTTAGCATGAGGCCAGGCTCTTGCTCCCTGTTTTGTTTTCTTTAAGCTAGTGTGCTGCAATAAAAAGGATCAAAACTTTTAAGAAAGCAGAATGTTTTTATTTTGGAGTATAATTCAGAGTGTGACTCCTGATTCTTGCTGGGACATGGGGTGCTTTGCTAGGACTCTTTGTAAAGACAGAGTTTATAGGTACCAGGAACTGTATGTAGTTCCTGTCAAAGCAAAAAGAAAGATTTCTATTGCTCTACTGAGTTTTGCATCTGGCCTAGAATTAGGAAAAACTCTCAAAGAAAAAAGCTGATCACCACTTTTCTGTTGTATTTACTTTGTGGGTTTTTTTTACCTTCCATTAAAGATGAGTGAATGCTTCCAAGAGCTTTATCCTTCGCTGCTGTGAACAACTGCGGTGCTGTGGAGAGCTGTGAAAGCGTGCTGACTGACATCAGCGGGTGCAGGGAATGTGTTAGACCTGGGAAACCGAACTTTCAACACCAAGTGTGTGACCCTGGAGGAGACCCCATTGGGATGTGGAGCAGGGTCGCAGAGCAGAGGTCCCTGTTACCGTGTTCCATCCCTGCTGCTGCTGGGGCACACGGAGCTGTCACAGCAGCATTTGCGGGGCTCTGCCAAGGAGCCCTGTACAGCTGGAAAGGGTTCAGTGTCTCACTTTGCAGGAGGTGCTTTGACAGTGACTAGGGAGGGGGAAAAAGGAGATATGCCAAGCTCTATGAAAAAGCAGCAAATAAAAAGCAAAGGCAAATGTGTCCAGGCGGAGATCTAGTTTGGAGTCATTGTGCTGATGGAATTTGATTCTGTGATGCCTCAGGTCATGTCTCCTTCCTATTTGCAATCTTTAAATCAGCTTGCAGAGAAAAGTGGTTATGATGGACATTTGTTATGCTACTTCTGGACAAAAGCAATAGCATTGTAGGTTGTCAGTGGGTTTATCTTCTTTTTTTTTTCCTTTTCTTTTTTAATCTGGTTTCCTAAGAAACAAGATGTGTGTGATTGTGCTCTCTGCTTCTGTTTGTACCGAAGAACCTTTGCATGGGGGGCTGTTTTCTACCAACTGTCAGTGCTGGGGAGAAATTCCTTCCAAGAAGTAAAAGAGGTGGCTGAACAAAGTGCTGGTGCTGAGGAGAAGGCAGCCAGCAGCAAGCCCTGAACCTTACCAGCCCCTGGAGAAGCCACTGTGGTTGCCACCCAGGTGGGAAGGGAAGGCTCAGGTCCCCTGTTTCTCATCCTCTGGCTCACATAACAGCTACTGAACTGCTGACAAATGCAGGAGCAGGATTTTAGGGGCATGGCAGCCAAACCTGTCTGTCTGATTTAGTCTTTTCAGTGCTGGTCTCTCCCAGCAGAGCTTCCCTCTTAGCCACTTTGAGGGATGTTGTGGTCAGACAGGACCCATAAGGAAGGGCTGGAGATGCTTTCTGGTCTGCTCAGCTCTCCTGCAGGGTGCTGTCACCCACTAGCAGACAATTTAGGTGGCTGATAACAATTTTTGAGCAACATCCCCCTTCCCTGGGAGCTGCAGGTAGGGACTGTGCACAGGTATTCTGCCCATGCATGGGTTTGGATCCCTTGCAGTGCAAGACCCACTGTTACCAAATAACACAACATCCTGAGTGCTACGAAAGCATCATAAGCTGATAAGTTCTGTTGGCTTGATCTGTTTTATCACGCTTCCTTCCCCAAATAATGGCCATTTGGCTATTGTAACTACCAGCAGCAGGATATGGGCTGGAAGCCTCGCTGTTAGACAGCAGCTGTGTCCCGGACACCCCATCTCTCCGTAAACCTGGGAGCTCCTTTCCATCTGTGTCCTTACAAAACAGCTTCCCTGTGGCTTCCAGCTGCAAGGTTGCTAGGAAGAGAGCGGTAAACTTTAGATAATAAATGTACATCAAAGAAAAGCACATGGCTCCTGCTGACTCTCAAAGGAAAATGTCACAACCCATGTCCATGTGTGAGTAGTCAGAAGGAAGGTGGGTGCAATGGCATGTGTGGAGGAAATTTCCTCCAGGTTCCCTCTTTTCCTGAGGAAGCTGAAGGTGCACTTGCCAGTGCAAATGGAAAACTCCTGGGCTTGGCTCTGAGCTGGTTCTTTATCACAAAGGCATTATCTGGGCAATTACCTCTGCCTGGGAGTACTAATGTCTTTGGCTCTTTCATGCATGTGAGCCTGCGAGGAGAGGTTTGCTCAGGCATCCCTGCGTTGTTCCTGTTATGTGCGGTGAGGAAGCCTTGTCCTGCCAGCTAGCGCTGTAATTAAAGTGAGACTTCACCACCATATGCTCTCAGCTCTGCTCTTGTGGCAATTAAGCAGCTCTGGCCTGTTGCATGATGAAGCTTGCTCTTCATCCTCCCGTTTGTGTTTGACAGTGCAGTGGGGACAGATCCTCTCCTGATCTACCCCTATTGTGTAGCAGCAGCTGCTGCTGCTCCAGAGTTGGTGTAAGCACGTCCTGAGGCTTCTTCACAGCAATAGGAGTTTACAGTCAGCTCACTTATGATATAGGTGAGCCCTAGTAATGTCCCCATTGCCCCTTGTAGCACCCTGCAAGGAGTTTGAGTGACAGCAGTAGCTCTTGTCCTTGAGAACAATTCTCGTCGCTGCTGTGGCCTCTCCCCAGAGCCTGCCCGGGGAAGGACTTGCCTGATGCGAGCATGGCTGGTGGATGTGGTTCGGTTCCTCAAGCATTGATGCAGCTTTGGAGCTTTCAGCAGCAAATCACATCTTCTATTTCTTCTCTTTCTAAAGCTCCTTGCCAGAAGGCAGAGAGGACTCAGGGTGGGATTGGCGCAAGGGCAGCCTGCTCCTCCCGGGCTGTGGCACTGGTTTAAAGAAAAACAGGTGGATGAACCCCTTTGATTTTTCCCATAAATTTTCATTATGGAGAGATAAAAGTGAGTGGCGTAGGAAGATGAAAGCAAGGAGCGTGGGAAGCCCTCCAGGCTTGGTCCTGGCCATCCTTGGAGGTGGTTGTGCATGCCTTGGATCCTCTTTCAGCAGACCGTGAATCATTTGGCTGCCTGTATTGGACACAGCACTGTGCTAAGTAACAGATAAGCACTTCTGAGTCTGTCTCTCAACACCATCATTTCTAACAGTTGGCTCAGGAGCTGTCAGGCAGGACTGAGAACTACACAGTGTCTCTTCTCAATTACACACGGGTGCAAATCCAGAGGATTTCACTGAATCAGGACCAAAAATAACAACCTTTTCAGCGAGCTGTGAACCTGGCTGCAGCAGGAGCACTGATGGGCAATGGGGATCCTGGGGCGTGTGGTGGCATCGCTGCCAGGAAAAACAGTTCGGGAAGGAGCTCACCGAGATGGTTTTGGCGACTTGTTCTTGCTGTATGTGTTAAAAACAAGCAGTGTGCAGAGCCTACCTCTGGTATTAATGTTAAGTTCCTCTGCATTTGGCTGTGTCCTGCAGGAGTCCTCGGTTAATTATATGTCACAGGGGTCGCTCCAGTGTGAATGACAGATTTGGATGTCTAATTAATAGGAGTAACTACCCATTCTAGGGGACAGACAGAGTGACTGCCCCAGATCCTGGGGACATAGATTGTTTTCCTAAGCAAATTGCACCATGAGCTGTTTTCTCATGAAATGTTTATCTGCTGGGCTGCTCGGGGCTGTTTGAGTGGCCCCCAGAAAGGTTATTAACGCACAGAGCAGATGGAGGCACGGAGACTGTTTATTAAATGCATATTGCCTTTTGCCGTTATGCTAATACCTATGGGATGGCAGAGAAAATTACCCTGACCCCCTCCCACCCCTCAGCTGCCTGGGCATGCAATACTGCGGCATATGATCGGGTAGGAGAACGGAGAGAAGCTGGTGGCAAAAACCTATTTCTTTCCCTGTGCTCCTGCACAGAGTTGGCTCTGCCATTTCTGATGGTGCAGGGATAGATGCTCTGTGAAGTATCTCGTGGCCTTGTGCATGGTGCTGGATCGTGCTGCAGGTCCTCTGTATTGCTCTGGTGGCACAGAAGAGGTTTATGGGGCCAAAATATTCTCTGAGAATATAAAAGACTCCCCTGGGCAGTGCAGAGCTGGTGGAAGGGCTGTGTCCTCACCCTGTTCCTGGCCTGTGATGTAGGCTGGTAGGGTGTTAGTGGTGTGACTGTGACACTCCAGCTCTGTTCCTTCCTAAACCCTCTGGCAAAGTAAAAGTGGAGCAGCCTGGAAGTGTCTCTGACTGGTGGCATGGCCATAGCATCATCCAAACCAGCAAATGCCAAAAGGTCAGCTGGAGGAACCCACCTCTTCTCTCAAGCTCCTGCCCCAAATGCAGGAATTCCTCTTTCTTTGTTTAATTTAAAGTAAACCAATTTATTTTCTCATGGGGAAAAAAAAAGATGAATGAAACTAGTGGTTGACAGTGCCTTTAGGAAAGCTGCGGCCAGTGTGTATGTCTGTTGTAGCCATCGCTAATCAGGAGATTTCTTCTCTATGTTGAGGAACAGCCCAGAGCAAGTCCCTGATGCCCAGCACGCTCCCAGGTCACAGCAATGAGCACTTTGGCTCTTGTTCAGTTTTAACACTGCTTTTTCCTCTTTCCTTAGGCTATGAAAGTTCTCTCCAAAAAGAAGCTCTTGAAGCAGTATGGATTTCCACGTGAGTATCTCACATTTAGAGGTCTGCCTATTGCACTCAGCCAGGTGAATCTCTGTAGAAATGTTGCCTGCAAGGGCTGCAGAACTTGGCCTCATTTGAGAGGTGTCCAAGTAGTTGGGGGGCTGGTCTAAAATGCAAAGGGGAAGTGAAAGGGCAGGCACAACATCAGGGAAATTCAGTGCACTTGGTAATTAGGTTTCTGGCTTTGATTTTCTTGGTCTCTTTGAAGTGCAGACTCTTCAGCATTAACCATCCATAAAGCCTAATTAGGTGCTGGAATCCTGTCCTCCCAGGGGTCTCCAACAACCCCCTCAGGTAGCACCAGGCTCCAGGACCTGCTGAATAGGTCTGAATAGGACGTGGAAATCTCAGTTTCAAGTGGAGACTGTAATGCTGACAAAGTGATGATCTTCCAGAACAGCTGAAGGTTTTCTGCGGAGGAGCAAGCGGCTGCTCACTTCTGCATGTCGGACACTGCTGAAAAATGAGTTTTTCCTCACCACGTTATCACAATTGCAGGTCGGCCTCCTCCCAGAGGGTCAAAAGCATCCTCCGGAGAGCAGTCCAAACCCATGGCACCACTGGACAGGGTCTATCAGGAAATAGCCATCTTGAAGAAACTGGACCACATCAACATCGTTAAGCTGATAGAGGTGAGCTGCTTCTCCACCATAAGTTATTAATATGCTGAAACAAGTCTGGTGTGCATTGCAGCAAGAGCATCCTCCTTCAACTGTTCCCCACTTCAGCCAAAATCAGTTTAAAATAGTTGTTCAGAAATTTAAGCTGAGGATTCCAAGCAAGGTGATATCAATGTATGACAAACTGATCCTGGGCTTTGTGCAGCTGGCTGTGCTGGTAGAAACAGCAGCGAGCTTTGGCCAGTGGAACTTGTGTGTGACAAGCCTGGGAAGGTGCACAAGTGCAAGGCTTCAGTGCCATTTTCAGTATTGGCTGAGGTCAGATTAGGACAAGCAGTGCCTTTGTTGGTAGGCTGTTTCTTCAAATACAGGCAGAAGCCCAGATTCTTCTGTAGGCAGGAAAATCTGTGTCCTTCAAAGCCCCTTTCTCTGCAGAATCTCTAAATATTAGCCTAAGTCGTTCTCAGCACTCTGCAGCTCAGCACAGTGTACAGGAAGCAGTAAAATGTTATTTGATTAAAAATCTTTTTCTGCTGTTTTTATCTTTTTCCCCTTATCTGTTATCAATTACAGGTCCTTGATGATCCTGCAGAGGACAACCTGTACATGGGTATGTGAGTCATTGCAGACTAACAGAACCACCTGGGCTTAGCCCTAGTGATGCAGGTAACATGTACGAGGGCTGGGGTTGGTACTGGGAGGAAACCTGCACCAGCTTCAGCAGACTGCTCTTTTCAGAAAAGTTAAACACCTCTAAAGGCAGCTGGGATGGAAGGGCCCCTTGCAGCGGGGTAGGGCAGCTTTGTGTCTTAACACAGCTGCCCACATCTCCTTGCTAAGGGCACACTAAAAAGATGTGACAGCAGCTCTGTTGATTCCAGTGCTAGAGCCAGGAGAGAAGGGAAAGATGCAGAATGGCTTCTTGTCCTCCTGGTACAAGTTTGGTCTCTCCAGACTGCTTCTGTAGGCTGCAGACAGCAGTAGGGACCCCAGAAAGCAGCCTTGTCTCAGGGTGTCCTCTGTGACCCCTGCAGACACACTGAAGCTGGAGAGCAATCTGAGGCACTGCAGACCAGCTTGTTGTGCTTGTTCTTTCAGCTGGTCTAACTCACACCTGTAAGCAGGGCTGCCTGGTGCCTTGGGGAGGGTGATCTGCTCACATTTCTTGGGAGGTGCAAGAAAACCCTTAATTCATGAGGAAGGATCTCTCCTACTACATAAAGGCAGATGTTTCTGTATGCAGAACAGGTCAGAGGCAGGATCAGAAGAACATGTTGCCGCTAACCCAGCCTGGGGCAAGCCCCATTTAACCTCCTAATCAGACACAAAAACTCATGTGCTCTGCAGACCTCAACTCACACCAACAAATCTCCTCCTGCTCCTGCCAGGGAGTGTATACCTGTTTGACAGCCATGTGCTGCTGATTGACACAGGAGAAATGGAGCAATGTGTTCTTAGAGCATCTCTTTTAATATCACCAATTTAGCAGAGATATCACACCAAACACCCTCCTTGAATGTACTGGAATCAGAAAGGGCTGACACCAGGAGCAGCAGCAGCGTAGTTGATAAACTAGCACCCGCTGTCTCCCTGTGTGGAGCTGGCGGGAGGTGGGGATAATTGTCTTTGAAGAGATGAATATTTTCATTTTGCCTCCCCTGGTCATGGGGAGGAAAGAGAAGTGAGTGGAGATAAGTTGATTTTGCAGGTATGGGAATAGATGTGGTTTTGTAGGTGATAAAAAAAATGAATAAGCCCTGTCCTCTCTTCTAGCTCATTCATAGTTTGATTTTCTTTTCTTGCAGTATTTGACCTCCTGAGGAAAGGGTAAGTAGCCCTTCTGGGATGCCTTGTGTTGAAATTTTTGGTGTTCATCATTAATTTTCTAGGAATGATGTGGTGGAAGGGAATGGGCTCAGAGGACATGTCCTGGTGCCTGGCTTTGATCTGGAAATCAAATTTGATGCCAGCTCCCCATCAGGTGCCTTGAAGAAAAGGGTTAAATAGGAATGCTCTGCTGGGATAAGAGTCACATTGTGGCTTCCTTTGGCACAAGGGGTCTGTGGTTGCATCAGCATTGACTTGCCAGCCACTGTTTTATTTTGCCCCTAGTGCTAACATATTGCAGGAGGCTGGTTTTTTTCTGCTTTTTTCTGTAGTAAAAGCAATAAGATGGTGGGAGTCTCCTCACTGCTTTTTACTACATCTGCGCTGATTCTGCAGCTCCGCAGAGTCACAGTGAGGTCGGGAGAACTGCGCCCAGGGCTGGGGAGGTTCCCAAAAGGCTTGTTTCTCTTTCTGGCCCCATGAACAAGTCTCTTGCAGGGCACCAGCTCCAGCAGGTTGCTGGTGAGCAGGCTGATGACTATCCTGTAGGAAAGGGGGAGAAAAAAGCCTCTGTAACCAGCTGCGGCCAGGGCCGGAGAACATGCAGCTTGGCTGAGCACAGCCTGTCTGCCTCTAGCAGGAGGCAATTAGACTCCATTAGTGGCTCTGCCAGTCCTGCCGCTCACATTATTTTCTCCCTGGTTTCATCAGAAAAAAAATGTGCAGGAAGAGGGAGGGGAGAGAGTGGCAGAAAAATGCAAATGGGAGATGAAGGTCATTGATCAAATGGGCAGCAAGGGAGAAGAGAGCAATGCTGCAGGAAGGATTTGTGCTGGCTGCTGAAAGGAAGAGCCACAGAGCCTGGCTGTGGTGAGGGGCTTTTCTCTGACAGGCTTTGACTTGCAAGGATGGTGTCTCAGGAATGCTCGCTTAAATCCAGCTTGAGCCAGTGGGTGTTTTGTCCAAATGCAAGGTCAAGCTGCCAAGGACAAGCAGGATTAACCCCCGGTGCAGTGAAGTCCTTAGCTCCTGCCATTTATCTACTGGGGAACAGAAGATGCTGACAAGCTCTTACAGCCTCTTTGCCCTCAGCTTTCAGCAGCACAGGCAGAAGAGGGGCTTTTAGCAGATACTGTGCAGCTCTCAGCATTGGCAGCACACAAAGGAGAGGAGAAGCTGAGCAGGTAACCTTGGCTGTTTAGGGCTGAATGGCTGAGTTCTGGTGGTGGCTGAACCCTGAAGAGCAAAATAGGTTTTCACACAATGCACTGGAAATGTTTCCACTTAGCCTTAGTTCTTGTCTAAGTTCTGCCTTGGTTTAACTAGCTGCACGCTGGCATTGCTTCAGGACTGAGCCCCAGCAGGTGTGACATCCAGTACACAACAGACACTCTGTCCCCACTGCTGCCTGGTATGTCCTGGTGATGCTGGTGCTCACAGCCATGAGCAGCTTTAGCAAGAAACAAAAGGCCAGATCCAGTTTTGTTCTTTCACTACACTGATACCGTTAGGACTCCCAGTGAATTAAGTGTTTGCCTTGTTTTGTGCAGGCAGCAGCAGTTAATCCTGGTGTTGGTGATGGCTCCGTAGCTCACTCTGGCTCTGGGACTGCAAAGCCACTCATCACTGCTATCCCACCTCACTAGCCTAGGTGTCACCATGTCCAGAAAGGACAGCTGCACCTCTGTCCTGTGTCACAGCAACCAGAACCTTCTGAGCGCCTGACCCTTGATGCTGGGGACATAGGGATAGAGAACCCTACCTTCTGCGAAGTACTCGGTTACTCTCCTTCTTCCCAACAGGCCTGTCATGGAGGTACCAAGTGACCAGCCCTTCAGCGAGGAGCAGGCTCGGCTCTACTTCCGAGACATCGTCTTGGGCATCGAGTACTGTGAGTACCCCCAGCGCTGATGGCAGCTTTGCAGAGCGCGTGTCGGCCTCCTGCTCGGCATGGGAGAAGCCTCTCGAGTCTGCTGGGCTTGGTCAAGCGAGCAAGGTCCCCTCTGTTTGTGTGGAACAGGGCTGGCAGTCAGTGCTGGTCCCCCTCAGCTCAGCTTTACCCAGATGCTGGGAGCAGGCATCCCTTAGGGCTGTATGAAAATAGTGGCTTCCTTTTGAATTCTGTTTCTCTTTTTGGAGAGCGTCTTTGAAGGCAGTGGCAGAGCCAGAAAATGGGTGTTTGCAGTGGCACAGACTGAGCCAACCTTCCAGGGAGGTGATGACTCAAGTGTGTCCACAGGTTTCCTGCTTGTAGCCTGATTATCATCACCTTTTTTTTAGGAAGTCATCTCCCAGTGTGACTGAGATGCTGGATGCTGCTGGCATAACAGTTCCTGCTCAGGGGAAACTTTAACTATAGGCAATAGTCAAAAAGAAAAAATGTGGGTAGTCCTAGGCAGAGGGAGTGAAACAGGGGAGTAAATTATAGGATGCCTGAGCACTCCTAGCAAGAGGAACAATAGGGTGCTTTATTTTGGGCTATTGAGTAACCACTTATTTTATTAGCAAATGAAAGTTAAAAATGGTGTTCTCCCAGAACTGCTGGGTAAATGCATGGCAATTATTATGTAATTACAGAGGAAAAGTGCACCGTTTGTGCACACTGAAGGAAAAGTGTTGCCAGGCAATCTAGAGATTGCAAGGTAATTTTAATGTAAGCATACATAATGTTATGTAATTTGGGAGGCTCAATAGCCATGCAGCTGCTTGAAGCTCGCCGTCATCACAGCAGCAAATGCATCATGCGGTTGGGTTTATTAAATTAGAAGTTGCAAGCTGGATTCCTGTGGGAACCCGCAAGGTGTTAATCCAGGCTGGTGTGCTGCCTCAGTGCGAATGGTACCTGGTGGGTGGGAAGGGGCCGCGAGGGTCAAGGTGATGGGAAATGTGAGCTGTCCCTAGTAGCGTATCCCTT